>NC_091286.1:218699281-219310647 GCF_032444005.1 Ranitomeya imitator | reverse complement strand
ATTTTAGTATTTGCATTTACTGTCAGTAACTATTTTTGTGGCAAATACCCCTAGGGGTGCCACATTCCCCCTTAGTTAAGAACAGTACTCCGGGACTGTGGGACAATAACATTTTGAAATAACAATTAATATGTACAGAGTCTTAAAAATGAAAAGTTACAAAAACCACTCGAGGAAACAAAAATATAGTTCTGTACAAAGTCACTTCAAATAGCGTCCATTAATACAGTTCTATCCTTGAAGGTATTAGGAAAGGCACTGTACTTAGTGTCCAGGAATTTAGTTCCATTTTTCCAACGGAGTTATCAATATAAAGTCTAAAGAAAGTTCAAAAAGAGCGAGGAGCAAAGTTCAAAAAGCAGTCTTTCCGGAGCTTTGATTTAGTGCCTCCGGGCTGATAAAAAGTTCAAGAATATGCAAGAAGTTCATACAGACAAGTCTCTGTAGGCACTGGGCTTAAACGTTGCAGACTGATAACAATGACTACACTACATTTTCTGTTTAACTATATACGGCATAACATATATACAATTCACATTATGAGCTTTATAGTTGGTAATCTGCATACCTGGCCGGTAATTGACCCTGGGTACTACGCTGTGATCTACGTAATAGCGGTGTCTCTTCATGTGGTGTACTACTGTCTACTGCGGATGTAGTATCTGCCCGCTCTGCTAAAGATAATTCCACGACTATGGAGTTGGCAAGTCCACCGTGAATGGGATTACTCTGACCAGGAATCTGTTCTTCCTGGCCTGGAACCTCCTGTAGTACGGGGTCAGCCTCTTCCTGTCTTGGGACTTCTGGTATTGGGTTTGGTGTTGGGTAAAAGGCCACCATGGGAACCACTACTGCACCATGGTATGTTAGTAGGGTTTTGGGAAAGTCTCCTATACAGGTGTGATACACTTCCTCTTCTTTTTCCTTTACTGGTTGAACCTGTATGGGTTGAATAACTTCTGGTTCTGGCTGGACAACGTCTGGCTCTTTCAATGCTTCCGGACATAATTTAAGATTGTCTCTTGACACTAGTACAGATGTTAAGCCTCTGTTTTTGCTAATGAGACACATTTTAGGATTATCCACTCTTGTTGGTAAAACTGTGTAGGGTACGGCTTCCCACTGATTGTCCAGTTTATTGGTTCAACGATTTCTCTTGAGCACTTGGTCACCTGGTCTTAATGGGGTCGCTAGAGCATTCTGGTTGAAAGTTCGCTCTTGTCTTTCTCTAGTTTGCTGAAGGCTTCTTTCCACACTCTCTTGCACTTGGCGATACTGCTTTTGCCGTATGATATCCCAATTGGAGTCTTGGACTTCTGCGTCTGGTTTCAGAATTCTCATTTCTAGATCGATTGGTAATTGGCCGGGTCTTGCACGCATAAGGTAAGCTGGGGTGCAATTGGTGGAACTCACCGGGACATGATTATACAGATCCACCAAGTCAGGCAATTTCTCTGGCCATTGATTCCTTTCTGCCTCAGGTAAAGTCTTTAGTAGTTCTATTACAATATGGTTCATCTTCTCGCATAAGCCGTTTGTTTGTGGATGATAGGCCGTCGTCCGGATCTTTTTGCAACCATACATATTACAGAATTCTCTGAAGATCTCTGATTCAAAGGCTGTACCTTGGTCGGTGAGAACCTGTTCCGGATATCCATGGGGTCTACAAAAGTACGTTTGGAACGCTTTGGCTGCTGTTTTTGCTGTCAGATCTTTTACGGGTACTACTACCAAGAAGCGTGAATAATGGTCCACGATGGTCAAGGCATAGACATAGCCAGACCGGCTTGTTGTCAACTTCACGTGGTCCATGGCTACAAGTTCAAGTGGTTGTTTGGTGATTATGGGCTGCAGTGGTGCTCTTTGGTTCTTTTGATCATTTCTTCTGAGGTTGCACGGGCCACAATTTCTGCACCACTGTTCGATTGATTTTCTCATCCCGACCCAATAAAATCTTTCTCTTAGAAGTACTTCTAACTTTTTCCAACCGAAGTGACCAGCACCATTATGGTAAGCTTCGAGGACCATCTTGACATCTTGTTTAGGCACGATAATCTGCCAAACCAATTCATGTGTTTTCGGATTGGTGTACCTTCTACAGAGCTTCCCTTGATACAGGAACATTTTGCCTCTCTCTTTCCAGAGTTGATGCGTCTCTTCTGGGGCATCCTCATCGGGATATGCACTTTGCTCAGTTAACAGTTCCTTCACCAACTTCACAGCCGGATTGCTGTCTTGGGTGTCAGCCCATCTATGGTGTGCTAACAGATTTAAATTCACCTCTTGTTGTTTCTGATAGGTACTTGACTGATGATGTTTTGCCTTGGGATGATGGAAGGCTGGTAGTTCAATTTCTTCAAGCTCCCCCATTTCTTCTTCTACATCTCTCAAGTGTGGCATCCGGGATAGGGCATCGGCATTTCCATTCTTGCGACCTGCTCGATACTTGATCTTGAAGTTGTAATTAGATAACCGGGCTATCCATCGCTGTTCTAACGCACCTAATTTGGCTGTGTCCAGGTGGGTCAACGGATTGTTGTCAGTATAGACAATAAATTCTGCAGCGGCCAGATAGTGTTTGAAACGTTCAGTCACAGCCCAAACTACTGCCAGTAGTTCCAATTTGAAGGAGCTGTAATTTTCTGAATTTCTTTCAGTAGGCCGGAGCTTTCTACTTGCAAAGGCGATGACTTTCTCCCGACCTTCTTGCTTTTGTGACAGCACCGCTCCTAGTCCCACATTACTGGCATCAGTGTAGAGGATGAAAGGTTGATGGTAATCTGGGTATGCCAGAACCTCTTCTCCGGTTAGTGCCTTCTTTAGTTGTTCAAAGGAGTCTTCCCTTTCGTCGTTCCACTGAAAAGGAGGGTTTCGGTTTGAAGGTTTCTTCGTCTGCCCTACCAAGGTGTCTTGCAAGGGTGCTGCCAACTTGGTAAATCCTTTTATAAATCTGCGATAGTAACCCACCAATCCCAGGAATTGTCTCACTTCTTTTGCGCTGGTAGGTCTTGGCCAATCCCTTATGGCGCTTATTTTCTCGGGATCTGGTGCTACTCCCTCCGAACTCACGATGTGTCCCAGGTACTGTACCTTTGGCTTGAGAAGGTGACATTTGGATGGCTTGACTTTCATGCCATACCTGGATAAGGCTTCGAACACTTCTGCCAGGTCTATTAAGTGTTGTTCGTAAGTCTTTGAGTAGACGATCACATCATCTAGGTACAGGAGGACGGTCTCGAAGTTCTTGTGTCCGAGGCAGCATTCCATCAGCCGCTGGAAGGTACCGGATGCGTTGCAGAGTCCGAACGGCATGCGATTAAATTCACATAGACCCATTGGTGTGGTGAATGCCGTCTTTTCCTTATCTCGCTCAGCCACAGGGACTTGCCAATACCCGCTTGTTAAGTCTAAGGTGGAAAAATAATTAGCAGATTTCAAAGCAGTTAAGGACTCTTCTATCCTAGGCAAGGGTTAGGCGTCTTTATGGGTGATGTTATTAATCTTCCGGTAGTCTACGCACATTCTCATGGTTCCGTCCTTTTTTTGACAATCAATAGAGGGGCCGCCCAGGGGCTACAGCTGTCTCTTATTACCCCGGCCTGTTTCATCTCCCTCAGCATATCTTTTGCACATTGATAGTGAGCGGGCGGTATGGGTCTATATCTTTCTTTTATTGGGGGATGGTCACTGGTGGGGATTGTGTGTTCTACCCCTTCTATCCGTCCGAAGTCCAATGGGTGTTTACTGAAGACTTGTTCATATTCCGTCACTAGCCTATACACCCCTTGTTTTTGATGGGTAGGTGTTGAATTTATGCCCACGTGTAGCTGTTGGCACCAATCCTCCATTTCTCCATCTGAGCCATTGCCTTCCACCTGACAGGTTGGTTCTAAGGGCTCAATGGTTGTGATGGCATTGTTGTCAACAGTATATAGCTTTGCCATTGTAGCATACCTTGGCAAAGTGACCTCTTCCTCTCCACAGTTCAAAAGTCGTACCGGCACTCGTCCCCGATGTACCTCAACTATCCCTCGTGCTGTGAGTATAGTGGGCCTGCTGTCGGTGTACACTGGTTCTATTAAGGCTTGATAATCTCGTCCCTTAGTACCAATGGCTGCTCTACACCATACCAGCATTTCTGTTTTTGGTGAGATTACAATAGATGTTGGATCACTTACCCTCACACTGCCGATTTCTCCACCTGCAACTTCTACCTGTTGCCTTAACATCAATACTTTTATTTCCCTCCGGAGAACTCTCTGCTGGCAGGATTGGGCAGTTTCAGCAATTTGCTGTAAGACAGAAATGACTTCGGAAAAGCAGTTCTCTAACACATTCATTCCTATCAATACAGTTGGTTCACAGTTCCGCCGGTCAACATCAACAACAATTATACCCTGTTTCTTCAATTCTACTTTACCAATCTTTATGGTCATCTCCCTGAATCCTAGTTTCGGTACCAACTTACCATTACTGGCCCATATATCTAGTTCAACATCAGAGGGCCCTTTATCAATATCTGCATCAGCCCAGTACCTCTTATAAAGGATATACGGTATAGATGAAATCTGGGAACCTGTGTCCAGCAAAGCGTTGAGGGGCATTCCGTCCAGCACGATAGGGATAATGGGTCGTCCTCCGATGTACCTGTCGTGCCAGGGTGTTGGGCCTTGAAAGTTCATTCCTGCGAAGCGGCCCGCATTCCCAGGGGATTCCCGTTTAAATCACAATCTCGTGCAAAGTGGCCTGGCTGCTGGCAACGGCGGCAAATGGGCTGTCCATCCGGTTGGTAGCGGTCGCGGGGTCGTCCTCTCCATGTCGGGTATCTCCGGGGTCTCATCCATGGAACACCTTCTCTACGGTTTGACAACTCCATCTTGGGTCCTCTCATCTCCTGCATGGTTTTAGCCATTGAAGCAACAACATCAGTTAAAGAGTCAAGCTTTTGTTGAAGAGCCTCATTAGTACTGGGCCCCAGGGGCTTAGCAATGGCCCCGGACATAGCTGATGTCACTGGTACTCCATGTTGTTGAGGAGCCTCTGCCATGAGTTGCGCAGGATCCTGATCCCGAGGTGCCTCTGCCAGCTGGAGACGTATAACGCTCTCCTTTAATTGGGCAAATGTCAATTCAGGGTTCTTAAAAACAAGCATGCTCACATGCCCCCGGTGAGAAGGGGTGTAGAGTCCCTCAATAAATTGATCTCTTAGCAGTTTATCTGCTCCGGTGTTAAAAATGGGTTCAGCCAGTGTAAGTGATTTAAGGGCTTCCTGCAGGTTTAAGGCAAAGTCTCTCACGCCCTCATTAACTTTTTGTTTGCAATTAAAGAATCGTACTTTAGCTTTGCTGCTGGCAGTGGTTTCAAATGTAGCTTTTAATCCAGCAAATATGCGTTCAACAGTGCCTTTTAGATCAGCTGCCCATGCTGTGACTTCTCGCTTAGCATGGCCACTTAATTGCATCATCAGGAGACTAACACGCTGAACTTCACCCACAGGGAACATGTCAAAATGGGCCAGCATCTTTTCTCTGAAATCGTCAAGGGTATTAGGCTCACCTTCATACATTGGAAGCCATGGGCCACCCGGGGTATATGGCATCAGCACCGGCATGATGGGCGCCACTCCTTGCACCACTGCGCTACCAGACGCTCTATCGACACTCTGTCTTTCAGCTGCATTAGCCCCGCCGGGTGCTGCGGCGTCTCCGTGCTGCGACATACTGTGCCCCCTTAGTTAATCCGGACCCTTTCGGTCCTCTGCTTCCGTCGGGATAGTGTAGATTCGTTCCGCTGTGCAGCAGGATCGATTTTCCCCTTGCTCTGATGTCAGAGCGCTCAGCTTGGTGCCGCCCACAATGACACGCCCCCTGCTGCTCCCGCCCGCCGCGCGCTCTGTAATGGCGGATTCTGAAGTTTTTCAGTTAGACTGGGGCTCAGGTGATGGCGTAGCTCAATTAACAGTCTCGTGCCTAACGGCTATGAAGTGATTACCTCAGGGGATGGCGGCCATCTTTACTCCATTATAACCAATGGGGAAAAGTCACTTTCAATAGTTTTCAATGGAGAATGGATTTTTCTTTAATAAAGTCAATTTTCAAGATTTTTCATCCAAGTTTTCACAGTTTTGGGCTCCAATCACGGCACACAATACCCGGTATACGGGCTGGCTAGATCCTGTTCGTGACGCCAATTGTGACGCCCAAGAGACCGGGATACCCAGCACCGGACCAATGGGGTCTGTCTCTTGAGGGGGGTGTCACGGGTGGCTTGACCCGATGCTGTGGCCTCAGGCAATGCACAGTGTAAAGGGTATCGTGAGGGAACAGGCACTTACTTGATCAGCAGCAGGTTCTCCCAGCGGTGATGATCCCAATCCTGGATAGATGGCTATTGTCCAAATGAAAGACTGAGGCACTGAAACGTTTAACCAGTTTACTTTAACATAAAAGGATTTACAACCAGTCCTGTCACCGGCGTCTGTATGGGAACTCTGAGTTACTTTGACCCTGCCGGGGTCTTCGCCTCTTATTGTACGCAATATCTGTGTGGCCCTGCTGCTGTATGTGAACTGGCTGCTGGCCCAATCTGTCCCCTCCGGGTCCTGGTTCGACGGGCAACCCGAGTCCTTTTATCGGCTTACCCCCTCCAGGAGTACCGCTGAACTCTGTGTCTGTTTCTGCGTCCGACCCTAGTGAAGCTGATATCACCTCACGTTTTTCCGGTTGCTGTATTATATGTAATGAATACAGCCACGGATCCGGTATCCGTCTTTGCGCCTGTTCTGGGTAGTGATTAATGCTACCCGGTTCTCACAATGTCCTTTTTCTCTATCCCTCTTCTCCTCAGGCCGGTGATTTAGGCCTGGTAACAGTCACAGGGCTGTTAGAGATTCAACTGTATGACCTCTCACTTTCAGCTCCTTAGCCCAACTGCCAGTTCTTCTCTCAGACCAGAATGGATCAAGGGGAGTCTCTGGAGCTCCCCCTTCTGGCCGGAGGTGGTAGTGCAGTCTTGCTATTTTAGTATTTGCATTTACTGTCAGTAACTATTTTTGTGGCAAATACCCCTAGGGGTGCCACATTAGCATTTTGAAAGGAACAGCAAAGTGAAGCGCCATTTAATGTATAGCAGTCGCCGCCAGGGTCCTGCACATCAGCTCCTATTCAAAAGAACAGATGTTCTGCAGCAGTCACTACTCTTTCGAAGGTGGTGCCCATTGAAACTCCACTCAGTGTTTACATCCAGCTGTCTATGAAGCAAATACTAGCTGATCAGTTGGTGTTTGTTTGGAGATTGCCACTATCTAGTTTCTTCTGTTGCCATCTTCTCAGACTTCTGTGATTTCTACTGTCAAGCATCTGGGTTTGAAACCTTGAGCCTGTAATATGCTTTTGGCTTCTTGTTCTGCAGAGCCACAGCAGTTACACTTTTTCTCTGGGTGTTTATTGTCTGTTATCCTTACTTTACTCTTTTTAGGCTAAAAGGTGTTTTCATTAATTCATTTTTCTGCCCAATCACCTTCCAAGTGCGGCTATATGTACTTGCCCCCTGCTGGTATTTCCTGCTGGTGATATTCTGATTTGGATGTCCACCAATACTGCCGTTCTTTATGCCTGTCAGTGAAAAAACAGCTAGGGGTTATCTCTCTGCTGATTATGCTTTTTTCCCTGCAACCAACTTTTGTTTCTTGTTTGTTTGACATAAGTCCTTGCTGCCATTTTTTTGTCTGTTTTACGTATATTCCAGCCCATGTAGGAACCACTAGGGATTGCGCGGTCTGAATCTCTACTGTCAGGATCCGATTGGGTCATTTTTTTATCCATTTTCCTGTGTAAGTTGTTACACACAACATCTATAACTTACATCTGCTGCTCATAGCAATCTGACTATGACAACCATAGAGGTCTGCTGGAGACCTCTGGCTGTCATGCCCACCCGTTGGTGACCCGTGATCATGTGGCATTAGTGCCGCGCTTCTGGCATGATCACATTAAACGCCGCTGTCAGAGATTGACAGCGGCATTTAATAGATTAACAGCCGTGGGTGGATTGCGATTCCACCAGCGGCTGTTAGGGGCACATGTCATCTATTCAAAACAGCTGACATGAGCCGTGAAAAATGTGGGCTCAGTGCCAGAGCCCACATCAAAGTGAGGTACAATTATCAAATACAGTTATGTGCGTGGAGGGTGTAGACACAGATGAATAGGAGGGAGCAGATTCTGAATAATATTTAGAAGGAGTGAACAGGGAAGAGTTAGGTTAGTGAGTTGAGGTGATAGGCTTGTTTAAAGAGATGGGTTTTTAAAGCACACTTAAAAATGTGGGGACTAGGTAACAGTTGGATCATGTGGGGTAGTGCATTTCAGAGAACTGGCGCAGCACAGGAGAAGTCTTGGAGACGGAGGTGCAAGGTTCAAATTATGGAGGATGTCAGTCTTAGGTCAGTTTCAAAATGGAGGGAAAGCATAGAGTGATAGAGATGAGGGAGAAGATATAGGGTGGTGCAGAACTGTGAGGATACGTTCCTATGGTAAGTAAACGTTGTGGGTTAGACGCTGCATACATCTGCATCCCGCACATCTAGATGTTACAGCATAGTGGATGGGATTTCAAGAAATCCCATGTTCACTATGCCTGCTGAGATGCCTACGGATCATCCGTGGAGACGGACATGCTGCACGTCTTTCCAGACTGCAACATGTCAATTTATGTTGCGGAGACGACAGTCTCTGCAAAAAAATGTCATCCATACAATGTAATGATGCATTGATTATGCATGGTTCATGAACACATGCGGAATCACCTGCGTTCAAAAGCCGGCAGTGCTTTGGACGTAGCGAACATGTGCTGTGTCCAAAGCGCTGCTGATTACTGACCATGGGAACATAGCCTGAAGGGCTTTGTGGGTGAGAGATATGAGTATATATTGTATTCTGTACCGAATGGGTAACCTAACCAATGTAATGACTGGCACAAAGTTGAGGATTCAGTGAAACAGCTGGACAGAAATACAACCCTGGTTGCTGCATTCAGGGAAGAATGGAGAGAAGAGAGTTTAGTAAGAGGGAACAGAAGAGAGTTGCAGCAGTCCAGACGAGAGCAAATAAGAGAGACAGTAAAAGTTTTAGGAGTTTGAAAGGTGAGAAAAGGTCGGATTTTGGAGATGTTTTTAAGGTGCAGGTGACATTAGCGAGTGATCAAATATAGGGAATAAAGGAAAGTTGAGTGTCAAATATAACCCCAAGATAGCAGGCGTGCTGCTTGGGAGTTAGGCCGGGGTCACACTAGAGAGGAATACGGATGAGGGAGTGGCGCAAAAACAACGCATTGCACACGGACCAATGTTTCTCTATGGGGCAGCTCCCATCAGCCGTATATTTCTCGGCTGTATTTTACGGGCTGAGAAAATAGCAGCATGCTGCGTTTGTCAGTGTATTGCGCAAAAAATCAGTCAATGAAAGTCTGTCTTTCTGTCAGTCACGGAAATCCTAAGTCGCTAATTGGTCGCGGCAAAACGGCCATGACCAATCAGCGACGGGCACCGTCCGGCAGCAAAATGGCTGCTCCTTACTCCCCGCAGTCAGTGCCCGCTCCATAATCCCCTCCAGTCAGCGCTCAAGAAGGGTTAATGGCAGCGTTAACGGACCGCGTTATGCCGCTGTGTAAAGCACTCCGTTAACGCCTTTCCCACTCCTCGAAACGCTTCGGTGACAGGTCCATGCATTGCGGTCTCGCGAAATGATGACGTAGTGGTCTCACGAGACCGCTACGTCACCATCTCGCGAGTCCGCAATGCACTCTTGGGACCAAAGCGTCGCGAGGAGCATCGGTAAACGCCTCGGCTGGATCCGGGGGGCCAACGGAGGGCGAGTATGTAACTTTTTTATTTTAATCATTTTGTTAACAGGGATATGGTGCCCACATTGCTATATACTATGTGGGCTGTGTTAGATACTGTGTGGGCTGTGCTATATACTACGTGGCTGGGCAATATATTACGTGGCTGGGCAATATACTACATTGCTGTGCTCTATACTGCATGGGCTGAGTTATAAACTATATCTCTGTGCTATATACTACGTGGCTGTGCAATATACTATGTGTCTATGCTATGTACCACGTGGCTGTGCAACATACTACGTGGCTGTGCAATATATTACGTGGCTGGGCAATATACTACGTGTTTGTGCTACATACTACGTGTCTGTGCTATATACTACGTGTCTGTGCTATATACTACGTGTCTGTGCTATATACTACATGCCTGTGCTATATACTATATCGCTGTGCTATATACTACGTGGCCTGTGTTATATACTGCATGGCTTGTGTTATATACTATGTCTCTGTGCTATATACTACGTGGCTATGCAATATATTACGTGGCTGGGCAATATACTACATTGCTGTGCTATATACTACGTGGCCTGTGTTATATACTGCATGGGCAGTGTTATATACTACGTCTCTGTGCTATACCCTACGTGGCTGTGCTATATACTACGTGGCTGTGGTATATATTATGTGGTTGGGCAATATACTACATTGCTGTGCTATATACTATGTGGCCTGTGTTATATACATTACATTAGCAGGATGACATTAACCCCTTATTACCCCATATCCCACCGCTACTCGGGAGTGGGAAGAGAGTAGCTAAGTGCCAGAATAGGCGCATCTTACAGATGTGCCTTTTCTGGAGTGACTGGGGGCAGATGTTTTTAGCCAGGGGGGCCAATAACCATGGTCTCTCTCTAGGCTATTAATATCTGCCCTCAGTCACCGGCTTTCCCACTCTGGCGAATAAAACTGCGCAGGAGCCCGTGCAGGTTTTTCCATGATTTAACCCTTTATTTTAACACCTAGAGCTCCCAAATTATGCACACACACACACTACTAACATTATTAGTGAGGAATATGTAAAAATATTACAGATATGAAATGGTTTACTGTATGATAATAATGGTTTACGGGTTTGATAAGGAGATAGCAAAAGCCAACAATTGAATTACTGGCTTATATGCTATCTAGCAAATATGAAATATAAATATATATATATATATATATGTGTTTCACTGACATATATATATACAGTGGGGCAAAAAAGTATTTAGTCAGTCAGCAATAGTGCAAGTTCCACCACTTAAAAAGATGAGCGGCGTCTGTAATTTACATCATAGGTAGACCTCAACTATGGGAGACAAACTGAGAAAAAAAAATCCAGAAAATCACATTGTCTGTTTTTTTATCATTTTTTTTGCATATTATGGTGGAAAATAAGTATTTGGTCAGAAACAAACAATCAAGATTTCTGGCTCTCACAGACCTGTAACTTCTTTTTATCCATTTTCCTGTGTAAGTTGTTACACACAACATCTATAACTTACATCTGCTGCTCATAGCAATCTGACTATGACAACCATAGAGGTCTGCTGGAGACCTCTGGCTGTCATGCCCACCCGTTGGTGACCCGTGATCATGTGGCATTAGTGCCGCGCTTCTGGCATGATCACATTAAACGCCGCTGTCAGAGATTGACAGCGGCATTTAATAGATTAACAGCCGTGGGTGGATTGCGATTCCACCAGCGGCTGTTAGGGGCACATGTCATCTATTCAAAACAGCTGACATGAGCCGTGAAAAATGTGGGCTCAGTGCCAGAGCCCACATCAAAGTGAGGTACAATTATCAAATACAGTTATGTGCGTGGAGGGTGTAGACACAGATGAATAGGAGGGAGCAGATTCTGAATAATATTTAGAAGGAGTGAACAGGGAAGAGTTAGGTTAGTGAGTTGAGGTGATAGGCTTGTTTAAAGAGATGGGTTTTTAAAGCACACTTAAAAATGTGGGGACTAGGTAACAGTTGGATCATGTGGGGTAGTGCATTTCAGAGAACTGGCGCAGCACAGGAGAAGTCTTGGAGACGGAGGTGCAAGGTTCAAATTATGGAGGATGTCAGTCTTAGGTCAGTTTCAAAATGGAGGGAAAGCATAGAGTGATAGAGATGAGGGAGAAGATATAGGGTGGTGCAGAACTGTGAGGATACGTTCCTATGGTAAGTAAACGTTGTGGGTTAGACGCTGCATACATCTGCATCCCGCACATCTAGATGTTACAGCATAGTGGATGGGATTTCAAGAAATCCCATGTTCACTATGCCTGCTGAGATGCCTACGGATCATCCGTGGAGACGGACATGCTGCACGTCTTTCCAGACTGCAACATGTCAATTTATGTTGCGGAGACGACAGTCTCTGCAAAAAAATGTCATCCATACAATGTAATGATGCATTGATTATGCATGGTTCATGAACACATGCGGAATCACCTGCGTTCAAAAGCCGGCAGTGCTTTGGACGTAGCGAACATGTGCTGTGTCCAAAGCGCTGCTGATTACTGACCATGGGAACATAGCCTGAAGGGCTTTGTGGGTGAGAGATATGAGTATATATTGTATTCTGTACCGAATGGGTAACCTAACCAATGTAATGACTGGCACAAAGTTGAGGATTCAGTGAAACAGCTGGACAGAAATACAACCCTGGTTGCTGCATTCAGGGAAGAATGGAGAGAAGAGAGTTTAGTAAGAGGGAACAGAAGAGAGTTGCAGCAGTCCAGACGAGAGCAAATAAGAGAGACAGTAAAAGTTTTAGGAGTTTGAAAGGTGAGAAAAGGTCGGATTTTGGAGATGTTTTTAAGGTGCAGGTGACATTAGCGAGTGATCAAATATAGGGAATAAAGGAAAGTTGAGTGTCAAATATAACCCCAAGATAGCAGGCGTGCTGCTTGGGAGTTAGGCCGGGGTCACACTAGAGAGGAATACGGATGAGGGAGTGGCGCAAAAACAACGCATTGCACACGGACCAATGTTTCTCTATGGGGCAGCTCCCATCAGCCGTATATTTCTCGGCTGTATTTTGCGGGCTGAGAAAATAGCAGCATGCTGCGTTTGTCAGTGTATTGCGCAAAAAATCAGTCAATGAAAGTCTGTCTTTCTGTCAGTCACGGAAATCCTAAGTCGCTAATTGGTCGCGGCAAAACGGCCATGACCAATCAGCGACGGGCACCGTCCGGCAGCAAAATGGCTGCTCCTTACTCCCCGCAGTCAGTGCCCGCTCCATAATCCCCTCCAGTCAGCGCTCAAGAAGGGTTAATGGCAGCGTTAACGGACCGCGTTATGCCGCTGTGTAAAGCACTCCGTTAACGCCTTTCCCACTCCTCGCAACGCTTCGGTGACAGGTCCATGCATTGCGGTCTCGCGAAATGATGACGTAGTGGTCTCACGAGACCGCTACGTCACCATCTCGCGAGTCCGCAATGCACTCTTGGGACCAAAGCGTCGCGAGGAGCATCGGTAAACGCCTCGGCTGGATCCGGGGGGCCAACGGAGGGCGAGTATGTAACTTTTTTATTTTAATCATTTTGTTAACAGGGATATTGTGCCCACATTGCTATATACTATGTGGGCTGTGTTAGATACTGTGTGGGCTGTGCTATATACTACGTGGCTGGGCAATATATTACGTGGCTGGGCAATATACTACATTGCTGTGCTCTATACTGCATGGGCTGAGTTATAAACTATATCTCTGTGCTATATACTACGTGGCTGTGCAATATACTATGTGTCTATGCTATGTACCACGTGGCTGTGCAACATACTACGTGGCTGTGCAATATATTACGTGGCTGGGCAATATACTACGTGTTTGTGCTACATACTACGTGTCTGTGCTATATACTACGTGTCTGTGCTATATACTACGTGTCTGTGCTATATACTACATGCCTGTGCTATATACTATATCGCTGTGCTATATACTACGTGGCCTGTGTTATATACTGCATGGCTTGTGTTATATACTATGTCTCTGTGCTATATACTACGTGGCTATGCAATATATTACGTGGCTGGGCAATATACTACATTGCTGTGCTATATACTACGTGGCCTGTGTTATATACTGCATGGGCAGTGTTATATACTACGTCTCTGTGCTATACCCTACGTGGCTGTGCTATATACTACGTGGCTGTGGTATATATTATGTGGTTGGGCAATATACTACATTGCTGTGCTATATACTATGTGGCCTGTGTTATATACATTACATTAGCAGGATGACATTAACCCCTTATTACCCCATATCCCACCGCTACTCGGGAGTGGGAAGAGAGTAGCTAAGTGCCAGAATAGGCGCATCTTACAGATGTGCCTTTTCTGGAGTGACTGGGGGCAGATGTTTTTAGCCAGGGGGGCCAATAACCATGGTCTCTCTCTAGGCTATTAATATCTGCCCTCAGTCACCGGCTTTCCCACTCTGGCGAATAAAACTGCGCAGGAGCCCGTGCAGGTTTTTCCATGATTTAACCCTTTATTTTAACACCTAGAGCTCCCAAATTATGCACACACACACACTACTAACATTATTAGTGAGGAATATGTAAAAATATTACAGATATGAAATGGTTTACTGTATGATAATAATGGTTTACGGGTTTGATAAGGAGATAGCAAAAGCCAACAATTGAATTACTGGCTTATATGCTATCTAGCAAATATGAAATATAAATATATATATATATATATATGTGTTTCACTGACATATATATATACAGTGGGGCAAAAAAGTATTTAGTCAGTCAGCAATAGTGCAAGTTCCACCACTTAAAAAGATGAGCGGCGTCTGTAATTTACATCATAGGTAGACCTCAACTATGGGAGACAAACTGAGAAAAAAAAATCCAGAAAATCACATTGTCTGTTTTTTTATCATTTTTTTTGCATATTATGGTGGAAAATAAGTATTTGGTCAGAAACAAACAATCAAGATTTCTGGCTCTCACAGACCTGTAACTTCTTCTTTAAGAGTCTCCTCTTTCCTCCACTCATTACCTGTAGTAATGGCACCTGTTTAAACTTGTTATCAGTATAAAAAGACACCTGTGCACACCCTCAAACAGTCTGACTCCAAACTCCACTATGGTGAAGACCAAAGAGCTGTCAAAGGACACCAGAAACAAAATTGTAGCCCTGCACCAGGCTGGGAAGACTGAATCTGCAATAGCCAACCAGCTTGGAGTGAAGAAATCAACAGTGGGAGCAATAATTAGAAAATGGAAGACATACAAGACCACTGATAATCTCCCTCAATCTGGGGCTCCACGCAAAATCCCACCCCATGGGGTCAGAATGATCACAAGAACGGTGATCAAAAATCCCAGAACCACGCGGGGGGATCTAGTGAATGAACTGCAGAGAGCTGGGACCAATGTAACAAGGCCTACCATAAGTAACACACTACGCCACCATGGACTCAGATCCTGCAGTGCCAGACGTGTTCAACTGCTTAAGCCAGTACATGTCCGGGCCAGTCTGAAGTTTGCTAGAGAGCATTTGGATGATCAAGAGGAGTTTTGGGAGAATGTCCTATGGTCTGATGAAACCAAACTGGAACTGTTTGGTAGAAACACAACTTGTCGTGTTTGGAGGAAAAAGAATACTGAGTTGCATCCATCAAACACCATACCTACTGTAAAGCATGGTGGTGGAAACATCATGCTTTGGGGCTGTTTCTCTGCAAAGGGGCCAGGATGACTAATTCGGGTACATGAAAGAATGAATGGGGCCATGTATCGTGTGATTTTGAGTGCAAACCTCCTTCCATCAACAAGGGCATTGAAGATGAAACGTGGCTGGGTCTTTCAACATGACAATGATCCAAAGCACACCGCCAGGGCAACGAAGGAGTGGCTTCGTAAGAAGCATTTCAAGGTCCTGGAGTGGTCTAGCCAGTCTCCAGATCTCAACCCTATAGAAAACCTTTGGAGGGAGTTGAAAGTCCGTGTTGCCAAGCGAAAAGCCAAAAACATTACTGCTCTAGAGGAGATCTGCATGTAGGAATGGGCCAACATACCAACAACAGTGTGTGGCAACCTTGTGAAGACTTACAGAAAACGTTTGACCTCTGTCATTGCCAACAAAGGATATATTACAAAGTATTGAGATGAAATTTTGTTTCTGACCAAATACTTATTTTCCACCATAATATGCAAATAAAATGTTAAAAAAACAGACAATGTGATTTTCTGGATTTTTTTTTCTCAGTTTTTCTCCCATAGTTGAGGTCTACCTATGATGTAAATTACAGACGCCTCCCATCTTTTTAAGTGGTGGAACTTGCACTATTGCTGACTGACTAAATACTTTTTTGCCCCACTGTATATATATATATATATATATATATATATATATATCAGTTAGGGCCAGAAATATTTGGACAGTGACACAATTTTCGCGAGTTGGGCTCTGCATGGCACCACATTGGATTTGAAATGAGACCTCTACAACAGAATTCAAGTGCAGATTGTAACGTTTAATTTGAAGGGTTGAACAAAAATATCTGATAGAAAATGTAGGAATTGTACACATTTCTTTACAAACACTCCACATTTTAGGAGGTCAAAAGTAATTGGACAAATAAACATAACCCAAACAAAATATTTTTATTTTCAATATTTTGTTGCAAATCCTTTGGAGGCAATCACTGCCTTAAGTCTGGAACCCATGGACATCACCAAACGCTGGGTTTCCTCCTTCTTAATGCTTTGCCAGGCCTTTACAGCCGCAGCCTTCAGGTCTTGCTTGTTTGTGGGTCTTTCCGTCTTAAGTCTGGATTTGAGCAAGTGAAATGCATGCTCAATTGGGTTTAGATCTGGAGATTGACTTGGCCATTGCAGAATGTGCCACTTTTTGGCACTCATGAACTCCTGGGTAGCTTTGGCTGTATGCTTGGGGTCATTGTCCATCTGTACTATGAAGCGCCGTCCAATCAACTTTGCAGCATTTGGCTGAATCTGGGCTGAAAGTATATCCCGGTACACTTCAGAATTCATCCGGCTACTCTTGTCTGCTCTTATGTCATCAATAAACACAAGTGACCCAGTGCCATTGAAAGCCATGCATGCCCATGCCATCACGTTGCCTCCACCATGTTTTACAGAGGATGTGGTGTGCCTTGGATCATATGCCGTTCCCTTTCTTCTCCAAACTTTTTTCTTCCCATCATTCTGGTACAGGTTGATCTTTGTCTCATCTGTCCATAGAATACTTTTCCAGAACTGAGCTGGCTTCTTGAGGTGTTTTTCTGCAAATTTAACTCTGGCCTGTCTATTTTTGGTATTGATGAATGGTTTGCATCTAGATGTGAACCCTTTGTATTTACTGTCATGGAGTTTTCTCTTCACTGTTGACTTAGAGACAGATACACCCACTTCACTGAGAGTGTCCTGGACTTCAGTTGATGTTGTGAACGGGTTCTTCTTCACCAAATTAAGTATGCGGCGATCATCCACCACTGTTGTCATCCGTGGACGCCCAGGCCTTTTTGAGTTCCCAAGCTCACCAGTCAATTCCTTTTTTCTCAGAATGTACCCAACTGTTGATTTTGCTACTCCAAGCATGTCTGCTATCTCTCTGATGGATTTTTTCTTTTTTTTCAGCCTCAGGATGTTCTGCTTCACCTCAATTGAGAGTTCCTTTGACCGCATGTTGTCTGCTCACAGCAACAGCTTCCAAATGCAAAACCACACACCTGGAATCCACCCCTGACCTTTTAACTACTTCATTGATTACATGTTAACGAGGGAGACGCCTTTAGAGTTAATTGCAGCCCTTAGAGTCCATTGTCCAATTACTTTTGGTCCCTTGAAAAAGAGGACGCTATGCATTACAGAGCTATGATTCCTAAACCCTTTCTCCGATTTGGATGTGGAAACTATCATATTGCAGCTGGGAGTGTGCACTTTCAGCCCATATTACATATATAATTTTATTTCTGAACATGTTTTTAGGTGTATCTGTCTCTACAACAGTAAAGAGAAGACTCCATGACAGTAAATACAAAGGGTTCACATCTAGATGCAAACCATTCATCAATACCAAAAATAGACAGGCCAGAGTTAAATTTGCAGAAAAACACCTCAAGAAGCCAGCTCAGTTCTGGAAAAGTATTCTATGGACAGATGAAACAAAGATCAACCTGTACCAGAATGATGGGAAGAAAAAAGTTTGGAGAAGAAAGGGAACGGCACATGATCCAAGGCACACCACATCCTCTGTAAAACATGGTGGAGGCAACGTGATGGCATGGGCATGCATGGCTTTCAATGGCACTGGGTCACTTGTGTTTATTGATGACATAAGAGCAGACAAGAGTAGCCGGATGAATTCTGAAGTGTACCGGGATATACTTTCAGCCCAGATTCAGCCAAATGCTGCAAAGTTGATTGGACGGCGCTTCATAGTACAGATGGACAATGACCCCAAGCATACAGCCAAAGCTACCCAGGAGTTCATGAGTGCCAAAAAGTGGCACATTCTGCAATGGCCAAGTCAATCTCCAGATCTAAACCCAATTGAGCATGCATTTCACTTGCTCAAATCCAGACTTAAGACGGAAAGACCCACAAACAAGCAAGACCTGAAGGCTGCGGCTATAAAGGCCTGGCAAAGCATTAAGAAGGAGGAAACCCAGCGTTTGGTGATGTCCATGGGTTCCAGACTTAAGGCAGTGATTGCCTCCAAAGGATTTGCAACAAAATATTGAAAATAAAAATATTTTGTTTGGGTTATGTTTATTTGTCCAATTACTTTTGACCTCCTAAAATGTGGAGTGTTTGTAAAGAAATGTGTACAATTCCTACATTTTCTATCAGATATTTTTGTTCAACCCTTCAAATTAAACGTTACAATCTGCACTTGAATTCTGTTGTAGAGGTTTCATTTCAAATCCAATGTGGTGGCATGCAGAGCCCAACTCGCGAAAATTGTGTCACTGTCCAAATATTTCTGGCCCTAACTGTATATATATATATATATATATATATATATATACTGTATATATGTTTTCATGAATATTTGAGCCCATGGATCCATTCTATGTCCATTTTGCAAGCCGATGAGAAAATCCCGTACGAATGCCATACGGATGACACACGTATAATTTTTGGAGAAAAATTGCATCCTCGCATTGAATATGGATCACTGTTCAAGAACTTTTCTGCGTATCTCGGCTGTAAAAAAAAGGACTGTATTTTGATACGTTAGGTCTGACCCCGGCCTAATGGTTAAACCCTCCAAGGTAATTTCAATGTCAGTTAGAGTTAGTTTAGTAGAAGGAGGAAACAGTTTCAGAGAGTTTCAGTATCAGATAGAGGGAAGACATTGTGTTTGAAACATCAGATGAACAATCCTAGTCAGCATAGAGATGATACTGGAACCATAATTGATTGTTTGACCAGTAGGGCCTGTGTATAGAGAGAAGAAGGCCTAGGACTGAGCCCTCAGGAATCCCGATAGCAAGAGGATGAGTAGTGGAAAAAGAGCCTGCAAAAGAGGAATAGGAGCCGGCAAAAGATACAGTGAAGGAGCAGTTAGAGAGGTAGGAGGAGAACCAGGAAAGAACAGTGTCCTTGAGCGTGATAGAGCAGACCATAGTGAGGAAGAGCTGGTGATCCACAATGTCAAATGCAGCAGAGAGATCCAGGAGAATCAGCAGGGAGCATTGACATTAGATTTCACTGTTAATAGACCGTTCTTAGTAAGGGCAGTTGCGGTAGAGAGTAAAGAGCGGAAATCAGATTGTAGAGGGTCAAGAAAAGAGTGATCTGAGAGATAGCAGATTAGACAGGAGAGGACCAATTGTATATATTGCAAGATTGCCGCCGAGCAGGTCCTCGAGGGATGAGGTGCCAATGAGGTGGTTAGTGCAGCGCACCAGAGACCTGGTCGTTGCAGTATGACACTCTGCCACTAAGGGGAGTGATGGTACGTCTGATGGCACTGAAGGAATTCTTCTGACCAGGTATCACCAGCACACATTACACTTCACACTCCGGCCACTAGGGGGAGCAAAAGGCTTTATTTATTGGGCCCCTCCTCACACTGGTAAAACTAGGGGTTGGATAGAAAGGTAGTCAGAAGCTGACTGGGTTGGATTCAGGCAACATCCCGTGGCAGGGGGTGTTGCAGGGAGAAGACACAGGGGGGTCCCTGTCAGGCGTGGGAACCTGGCAGGTGCCTAGCGAACAGAGCAGAACGTAATGGAGCTGCGCCTGCACCTCCTTGCGGCGGTATCCTAAGAAAGAGACAAGAAGGGAAGGATATTGTGGAACGGTGTAAACGAGATCAAGCAAAAAGGAGTACCAGTAGGAGTCGTGCCGTGAGACCTAGGCAACATCCTACTGAGGCGCGTAGCCGGTGGCCGGAACACAGCGGGAGTAACTGACTTTAGGCCTTACTTCAAACTCCACAGGACATTTAATTATAGGTTGGCTGTCTACCTTAAATTTCCTAAGAAGAAATAGGGGGCAACAGTGGGAGAGGGGCATCTCTAGGGTCCCGGAAGACCTCCAGGCCTTCCCGTCATACGGGTGCGTCCTAGCCAAAACATACTGGGGGACGAGAAACTAGCAACATCTGGAACTAAAGAGAGAGAGAGAGCTGTAGAGAACGACGAATGAGAACAGCAGTTGTGAGGACTATTCCGAATGCTCAGCAGGGTAGGACTACAACACACAGGCGCTAATGGTGGGCAACGATTTCCATCTGCGAGGGAAACTCTGGAAGTGCCCATCAGGCCGGCCGGTCTCTGATAGCCCTGTTAAACATGCTCTGGATTGAGGATCCTGAAGTCTTCAGTAAAGAGGTAAAGAGACTGCAACCTTGTGTCCTCGTTATTGCCTGCACCTCACACCATCACCATCTACCTTACTGGGAAGCCCTGGGGACATACTTCACCTGTGGGAAGGTATACCATCCAGCTGCTATTCCATCACCCCAGCGGACCCCACAGCAGCGTCGGTCACCCTGACTGAACACCACAGGTGGCGTCACGAACCCCTGACAGACTGCACCACTTTTATTGGATGCCCCTTAGCAGGGTCGCGGACCGGGTCTAGCCACCGTGACAGCCTCAGAACCGAACCAGAGAGGCCCGGTACCGAGAACTCGTGGCTCTGTGTCTGGGGGCGATCCAACTTGGCGTCACGAACAGGATCGTACTTAAGACTGAGAAACAGGTCATGTGTGCCTTGGAACTGTGATTGAAACGTGTTTGAACTGTGATTTATTGCAAAGACTGTGTATTGCTATCTGCCGCAAGATTCCCGCCAAAACCGCCGCCATTGCAGCGCCACGAGGAGTGCAGGAAAAGAAGGGCATGGAAGTGGGTGTGAGCAAGCTGCAGAGCGCGAAAAGTAATGGCCGCCCAGTCTAAATATTTCTGTACCTCGAGGACGTATCCGTCAGCAGCAGAGATCCGCCTCCTGATCCTAAATCGTGGGCGGAGACAAAGAAAACGAAACCGCTCACGAAGGAGAGAGCGGGAAAAGGACAAGGAGGGAGAAGAAGTGAACCACGTGGGAGACGCCATGGCCAGCCGACCGGGATCGAGATCGGAGCGTGGGGTTGGAGCAGAGGACTCCCCCAGCTACCCAGAGAGATACCGCGGCCAGGCGTCACCTGTTAGCCCCGACTTCCTACAGGCTGGAGTGGACGAGCTCAGCGATCGACTCCGGCGGACGCAGCTGAGCACTGAGGCCGGGTGGAAGGAGATCGTCACCGGGGGCCTCACCAGACGTCTGTCGGCAGCCTTGTCTGGTCCGGAGCAAGAAAGAAGTTCCAGCGCTCCGAAGCCAGAAAGCAAGGTCCTGCCGGAAAGCGAGATACTGCAAACAGAGATGACAACGCCACAGCGCAAGGCCCCGCAGTCAGCGTTCCGGAGCCCGCCGTCGGCAGAGTCAGCCGACCCCGAGGACACCGTGGTGGCAGGTAAGGATGCCGACCCTGCCCCAGTGACAGAAGACCTACTGATAGGCTCCGCAGCAGCGCCACCTGCTTCCATGACTAAGATTAACTCTGAACTGACGAATCCTGGTACTACTACCACAGTGGGCATTATGGCCGCTACTGAATCTACTACCAAAATTGACACTCGAACCCAGATTAGACCTGAAGAACCAATTAGTGACATTGATACCGCATCGAATGAGAAAAGTGATATATGAAGCCATAAGACCCCCTTCTGGAGTGAGGGAGCCCCTTATGTGGCACCTGGTAGCCGCCAGTATCCAGCTGGGCTACTCCGACCGGTGCTACCCCCTGACTTACAGTAACAAACCTCGAAGAACCGAGTATGTAAATAGTTAACTGTTTCCTGCTTTTTGCTGCTTTAAACCCATCAGGGTTAACTCTTAAAGGTGCTCCCTACGGGTTTTACACAGAAAGAAGACTTTGCGAAGATAATGCTTCTGGACATGACGCAGAAGGTCTTGCTTTCATTGGACTTGCAGACAGAGAGAATCTGCACTACCTCAGAGACTTGGTTCCCTCTTAAAGGGAATGTTCACATGTTGCACTGAAGTTATAATGTTGCCTTGAGAAAAGTTGGAATGTTAATAATGTTGAAATTTAGAATAGTTTGATAATGTTGATAGAGATTGAGGACAGGAAAGATTGAAAGTAAACCTGTAGGGGTTAGAGAGAGAGTCCTCCTGAGAACTGTAGAACGATAGTTGGTTGCTGAAAGAGAGACAATGACAGTAGGCCCAGCCCGGGAGCTAGGCGGTCCTGTATTGGTGAAGCTAGAAAGGAAAGACAAGTTGAGTTATTTTATAGTATTTTATAGTAGGCCTTTAGTAGGTTCAGCGTATACGCCCTTAAAGGAAAAGTTAATTTATTGTTCAAAGTTTGCACTTGGTAGAATACCCGGCTGGGTACTGAGAGTTATTTATAGTCAACATGTTATTTAAAAATATTTAATTTTGTTTGTAACGTTCAAGTGTCCTCACCTCCCATAAAGGGAAGCATTGTTCTATTTACTTGTTTTAGCATTTCAAAAATTTTGTATGTCTTTTGCTGTATGTATTGTTGTTCTTCTTCCCAGTCCAGGAGTACTGGATTTAACCGGGGGGGGGGGGGGGGAGTGCAGCGCCCCAGAGACCTGGTCGTTGCAGTATGACACTCTGCCACTAAGGGGAGTGATGGTACGTCTGATGGCACTGAAGGAATTCCCCTGACCAGGTATCACCAGCACACATTACACTTCACACTCCGGCCACTAGGGGGAGCAAAAGGCTTTATTTATTGGGCCCCTCCTCACACTGGTAAAACTAGGGGTTGGATAGAAAGTTAGTCAGAAGCTGAATGGGTTGGAATCAGGCAACATCCCGTGGCAGGGGGTGTTGCAGGGAGAAGACACAGGGGGGTCCCTGTCAGGCGTGGGAACCTGGCAGATGCCTAGCGAACAGAGCAGAACGTAACGGAGCCACGCCTGCATCTCCTTGCGGCGGTATCCTAAGAAAGAGACAAAAAAGGAAGGATATTGTGGAACAGTGTAAACGAGATCAAGCAAAAAGGAGTACCAGTAGGAGTCGTGCCGTGAGACCGAGGCAACATCCTGCTGAGGCGCGTAGCCGGTGGCCGGAACACAGCGGGAGTAACTGACTTTAGGCCTTACTTCAAACTCCGCAGGACAGTTAATTATAGGTTGGCTGTCTACCTTAAATTTCCTAAGAAGACATAGGGGGCAACAGTGGGAGAGGGGCGTCTCTAGGGTCCCGGAAGACCTCCAGGCTTTCCCGTCATACGGGTGCGGGTGCGTCCTAGCCAAAACATACTGGGGGACGAGAAACTAGCAACATCTGGAACTAAAGAGAGAGAGAGCGATGTAGAGAACGACGTATGAGAACAGCAGTTGTGAGGACTATTCCGAATGCTCAGCAGGGTAGGACTACAAAACACAGGTGCTAGTGGTGGGCAACGATTTCCATCTGCGAGGGAAACTCTGGAAGTGCCCATCAGGCCGGCCGGTCTCTGATAGCCCTGTTAAACGTGCTCTGGATTGAGGATCCTGAAGTCATCAGTAAAGAGGTAAAGAGACTGCAACCTTGTGTCCTCGTTATTGCCTGTACCTCACACCATCACCATCTACCTTACTGGGAAGCCCTGGGGACATACTTCACCTGTGGGAAGGTATACCATCCAGCTGCTATTCCATCACCCCAGTGGACCCCACAGCAGCGTCAGTCACCCTGACCGAACACCACAGGTGGCTGTTGTGAATTCTGTTATCGAACTCCCTCCTGTGGTCATGAATGGTACTGCGGCGAGTTCTGTCCATGGACTCCCTCTGGTGGCTGTGAGTGGAGCTGCTGCTTCTGAGGTTCCTTCCACAGGTGACGTAGGTTATTCTTTGGCTGGCTGCCCTATTTAACTCCACTCAGACCGTTACTCCATGCCAGCTGTCAATGTTCTTGTACTGGTTCAGTTCGCTCTTGGATCTTTCTGGTGACCTGTCTACTCCAGCAGAAGCTAAGTCCCTGCTAGTCATTTATTTGTTCATTGTTTCCTTGTTCAGCTGGCTATCATGATATTTCCTTGCTAGTTGGAAGCTCTGGGATGCAGAGTGGCACCTCCGCACCGTGAGTCGGTGCGGAGGTCTTTTTGCACACTCTGCGTGGTCCTTTTGTAGTTTTTTGTGCTGACCGCAAAGATACCTTTCCTATCCTCAGTCTGTTTAGTAAGTCTGGCCTCCCTTTGCTGAAACCTGTTTCATTTCTGTGTTTGTGACTTTTATCTTTACTCACAGTCAATATATGTGGGGGGCTGCCTTTTCCTTTGGGGAATTTCTCTGAGGCAAGGTAGGCTTTATTTTCTATCTTTAGGGCTAGTTAGCTCTTAGGCTGTGAAGAGGCATCTAGGTCGTGTTAGGTACGCTCCACGGCTATTTCTAGTTGTGTGATAGGATTAGAGGTTGCGGTCAGCAGAGCTTCCACTTCCCAGAGCTTGTCCTGTGTGAGTTTAACCATCAGGTCGTTCCCGGTGCTCCTAACTACCAGGTCCATAACAGTACAGCTGGCCCAAAGTATTAATGCATCTCAATAGAGGGATAAGAGAAGTTCTGAGACCATTTTTTTTCTCTGCAGTGTTTTTTGTCTTTCTTTTCCCCTTAACCTTTGGGAGGTTCAGGACACAGGTGTAGATATGGACATACAAGGTCTGTCCTCTTGTGTGGATCATCTCACTGCAAGGGTACAAAACATTCAAGAATTTGTGGTTCAGAATCCGATGTTAGAGCCTAGAATTCCAATTCCTGATTTGTTTTCTGGAGATAGATCAAAGTTCCTGAATTTCAAAAATAATTGTAAACTGTTTCTAGCTTTGAAACCCCGCTCCTCTGGTGACTATTATTTCTTTGTTGCGTGGTGACCCTCAAGACTGGGCATTTTTCCTTGCGCCAGGAGATCCTGCATTGCGGAATGTAGATGCGTTTTTTCTGGCGCTTGGATTGCTTTATGATGAACCAAATTCAGTGGATCAGGCAGAGAAAATCTTGCTGGCTTTGTGTCAGGGTCAGGATGAAGCGGAGGTGTACTGTCAGAAGTTTAGGAAGTGGTCTGTGCTTACTCAGTGGAATGAGTGTGCCCTGGCGGCAATTTTCAGAAAGGGTCTTTCTGAAGCCCTTAAGGATGTCATGGTGGGATTTCCCACGCCTGCTGGTCTGAGTGAGTCTATGTCCTTGGCCATTCAGATCGATCGGCGCTTGCGTGAGCGCAAAGCTGTGCACCATTTGGCGGTATTCTCTGAGCATAGGCCTGAGCCTATACAATGTGATAGGACTTTGACCAGAGCCGAACGGCAAGAACACAGACGTCGGAATGGGCTGTGTTTTTACTGTGGTGAATCCACTCATGCTATCTCCGATTGTCCTAAGCGCAATAAGCGGTTCGCTAGGTCTGCCACCATTGGTACGGTACAGTCTAAATTTCTTTTGTCCGTTACTCTGATTTGCTCTCTGTCGTCCTATTCTGTTATGGCATTTGTGGATTCAGGCGCTGCCCTGAATTTGATGGACTTGGAGTTTGCCAGGCGCTGTGGTTTTTTATTGGAGCCCTTGCAGTATCCTATTCCATTGAGAGGAATTGATGCTACGCCTTTGGCCAAGAATAAGCCTCAGTACTGGACTCAATTGACCATGTGCATGGCTCCTGCACATCAGGAGGATATTCGCTTTTTGGTGTTGCATAATCTGCATGATGTGGTCGTTTTGGGGTTGCCATGGCTACAGGTCCATAATCCAGTATTGGATTGGAAATCTATGTCTGTGTCCGGCTGGGGTTGTCAGGGGGTACATGGTGATGTTCCATTGCTGTCAATTTCCCCTTCCACTCCTTCTGAAGTCCCTGAGTTTTTGTCAGATTATCGGGATGTATTTGAAGAGCCCAAATCCGGTGCCTCACCTCCTGATAGGGATTGCGATTGTGCTATTAATTTGATTCCTGGTAGTAAGTTTCCTAAGGGCCGACTGTTTAATTTATCTGTGCCAGAGCACGCCGCTATGTGGAGTTATATAAAGGAATTCTTGGAGAAAGGTCATATTCGCCCGTCGTCATCACCGTTGGGGGCAGGGTTTTTTTTTGTGGCCAAGAAGGATGGCTCTTTGAGACCTTGTATTGATTACCGCCTTCTTAATAAGATCACAGTCAAATTTCAGTACCCTTTGCCGCTGCTGTCTGATTTGTTTGCTCGGATTAAGGGGGCTAGCTGGTTCACCAAGATAGATCTTCGAGGGGCGTATAATCTTGTGCGAATTAAACAGGGCGATGAATGGAAAACAGCATTTAATACGCCCGAGGGCCATTTTGAGTACCTGGTTATGCCATTCGGGCTTTCTAATGCTCCATCTGTGTTTCAGTCCTTTATGCATGACATCTTCCGAGAGTACCTGGATAGATTCATGATTGTATATTTGGATGATATTTTGGTCTTTTCGGATGATTGGGAGTCTCATGTGAAGCAGGTCAGAATGGTGTTCCAGGTCCTTCGTGCGAATTCCTTGTTTGTGAAGGGGTCGAAATGTCTCTTTGGAGTTCAGAAGGTTTCATTTTTGGGTTTCATTTTTACCCCTTCTACTATCGAGATGGACCCTGTTAAAGTTCAGGCCATTTATGATTGGACTCAGCCGACATCTGTGAAGAGCCTGCAGAAGTTCCTGGGCTTTGCTAATTTTTACCGTCGCTTCATCGCTAATTTTTCTAGTGTTACTAAACCGTTGACTGATTTGACCAAGAAAGGTGCTGATGTGGTCAATTGTCCTCTGCGGCTGTAGAGGCTTTTCAGGAGTTGAACCGTCGTTTTTCTTCTGCCCCTGTGTTGTGCCAGCCAGATGTTTCGCTCCCGTTTCAGGTCGAGGTTGATGCTTCTGAGATTGGAGCAGGGGCTGTTTTGTCGCAAAGAAGTTCTGATGGCTCGGTGATGAAACCATGTGCCTTCTTTTCTAGAAAATTCTCGCCTGCTGAGCGCAATTATGATGTTGGCAATCGAGAGTTGTTGGCCATGAAGTGGGCATTCGAGGAGTGGCGACATTGGCTTGAAGGAGCCAAGCATCGCGTGGTGGTCTTGACGGATCACAAGAATTTGACTTATCTCGAGTATGCCAAACGGTTGAATTCTAGACAGGCTCGATGGTCGCTGTTTTTCTTCCGTTTTGATTTTGTGGTTTCATACCTTCCGGGCTCTAAGAATGTGAAGGCTGATGCCCTGTCAAGGAGTTTTGTGCCTGACTCTCCGGGTGTTCCTGAGCCGGCGGGTATTCTCAAAGAGGGGGTAATTTTGTCTGCCATCTCCCCTGATTTGCGGCTCGTGCTGCAGAAGTTTCAGGCTGATAGACCTGACTGTTGTCCAGCGGAGAAACTGTTTGTCCCTGATAGATGGACTAGTAGAGTTATCTCTGAGGTTCATTGTTCGGTGTTGGCGGGTCATCCTGGAATCTTTGGTACCAGAGATTTGGTGGCTAGATCCTTTTGGTGGCCTTCTTTGTCACGGGATGTGCGTTCTTTTGTGCAGTCCTGTGGGACTTGTGCTCGGGCTAAGCCCTGCTGTTCTCGTGCCAGTGGGTTGCTTTTGCCCTTGCCGGTCCCGAAGAGGCCCTGGACGCATATTTCCATGGATTTTATTTCAGATCTCCCTGTCTCTCAAAGGATGTCGGTCATTTGGGTGGTTTGTGATCGCTTCTCTAAAATGGTCCATTTGGTACCCTTGTCTAAATTGCCTTCCTCCTCTGATTTGGTGCCATTGTTTTTCCAGCATGTGGTTCGTTTGCATGGCATTCCAGAGAACATCGTCTCGGACAGAGGTTCCCAGTTTGTTACGAGGTTTTGGCGGTCCTTTTGTGCTAAGATGGGCATTGATTTGTCTTTTTCTTCGGCTTTTCATCCTCAGACAAATGGCAAAGCCGAACGAACTAATCAGACTTTGGAAACATATCTGAGATGCTTTGTTTCTGCTGATCAGGATGATTGGGTGTCCTTCTTGCCTTTGGCTGAGTTCGCCCTTAATAATCGGGCCAGCTCGGTTACTTTGGTTTCGCCTTTTTTCTGTAATTCTGGCTTCCATCCCCGTTTCTCTTCAGGGCAGGTTGAGCCTTCGGACTGTCCTGGTGTGGATACGGTGGTGGACAGGTTGCAGCAGATTTGGACTCATGTAGTGGACAATTTGACATTGTCCCAGGAGAAGGCTCAATGTTTTGCTAACCGCCGGCGCTGTGTTGGTCCCCGACTTCGTGTTGGGGATTTGGTTTGGTTGTCATTTCGTCATGTTCCTATGAAGGTTTCCTCTCCTAAGTTTAAGCCTTGTTTCATTGGTCCGTATAAGATTTCTGAAGTTCTTAATCCTGTGTTATTTCGTTTGGCGCTTCCAGCTTCTTTTGCCATCCATAATGTGTTCCATAGGTCGTTATTGCGGAGATACGTGGCGCCTATGGTTCCCTCCGTTGATCCTCCTGCCCCGGTGTTGGTCGAGGGGGAGTTGGAGTATGTGGTGAAGATTTTCGAGACGGAAACTCCAGTACCTGGTCAAGTGTTCATGCTGCCGATCTAGTTCGTGCCTTTCATTTGGCTCGTCCTGATCGGCCTGGGGGCTCTGGTGAGGGTTCGGTGACCCCTCCTCAAGGGGGGGGGGGGTACTGTTGTGAATTCTGTTATCGAACTCCCTCCTGTGGTCATGAATGGTACTGCGGTGAGTTCTGTCCATGGACTCCCTCTGGTGGCTGTGAGTGGAGCTGCTGCTTCTGAGGTTCCTTCCACAGGTGACGTAGGTTATTCTTTGGCTGGCTGCCCTATTTAACTCCACTCAGATCGTTACTCCATGCCAGCTGTCAATGTTCTTGTACTGGTTCAGTTCGCTCTTGGATCTTTCTGGTGACCTGTCTACTCCAGCAGAAGCTAAGTCCCTGCTAGTCATTTATTTGTTCATTGTTTCCTTGTCCAGCTGGCTATCATGATTTTTCCTTGCTAGTTGGAAGCTCTGGGATGCAGAGTGGCACCTCCGCACCGTGAGTCAGTGCGGAGGTCTTTTTGCACACTCTGCGTGGTCCTTTTGTAGTTTTTTGTGCTGACCGCAAAGATACCTTTCCTATCCTCAGTCTGTTTAGTAAGTCTGGCCTCCCTTTGCTGAAACCTGTTTCATTTCTGTGTTTGTGACTTTTATCTTTACTCACAGTCAATATATGTGGGGGGCTGCCTTTTCCTATGGGGAATTTCTCTGAGGCAAGGTAGGCTTTATTTTCCATCTTTAGGGCTAGTTAGCTCTTAGGCTGTGAAGAGGCGTCAAGGTCGTGTTAGGTACGCTCCACGGCTATTTCTAGTTGTGTGATAGGATTAGGGGTTGCGGTCAGCAGAGCTTCCACTTCCCAGAGCTTGTCCTGTGTGAGTTTAACCATCAGGTCGTTCCCGGTGCTCCTAACCACCAGGTCCATAACAGGTGGCGTCACGAACCCCTGACAGACTGCACTGTCATGATCCCAATGGCAGGGGATCACAAAAGGACAAGCACAAAAAACAAAACAAGCTCTAGGGTGATGGAAACTGAGCTGACCGCGATCCTGAACCTCAACACACAACTAGCTGTAGCCGGGGAACGTGCCTACGATGATTCTAGACGTCTCGCGCCAGCCGAAGAACTAACTTTCCCTATTAGAAGAAACACAGACCTCTCTTGCCTCCAGAGAAACACCCCACAGAAATAGCAGCCCCCCACATGTAATGACGGTGAAATGAGAGGAAAGCACATACGTAGTTATGAAAACAGATTCAGCAAAATGAGGCCCGCTAAAGCTAGTAGCAGAGGATACAAAAGTGAACTGCGCGGTCAGCGAAAAACCCTACAAAAAACCATCCTGAAATTACTTGAACTCATGTTCCAACTCATGGAACATGAGGAGTAATATCAGCCCACTAGAGCAACCAGCAAAAAGGAATCACATATCTGCAAGCTGGACTAAGACAAAAATTAAGCAAAACGTGGAACAGGAAAATCAAAAACTTAGCTTGTCCTGAAGAATACAGAAGCGGGAAGCAGAGGTAACAAGACACACTGATTACATTGATAGCCGGCGAGGAAATGACAAGAAAGCCAGGTTAAATAGGAAACTCCCATATCCTGATAGAACAGGTGGACACCAGAGACCGCAGAGAACACAAGTCACCCAGTACCATCTGTAACCACCAGAGAGAGCCCAAAAACAGAATCCACAACAGTACCCCCCCCTTGAGGAGGGGTCACCGAACCCTCACGAGAACCACCAGGGCGACCAGGATGAGCCCTATGAAATGCACAGACCAAATCAGCAGCATGAACATCAGAGGCAACCACCCAAGAATTATCCTCCTGACCATGGCCCTTCCACTTGACCAAATATTGGAGTTTCCGTCTGGAAACACGAGAATCCAAGATCTTCTCCACAACATACTCCAATTCTCCCTCCACCAGCACCGGAGCAGGAGGCTCAAGCGAAGGAACAACAGGTACCTCATACTTCCGCAACAACGACTGATGGAACACATTATGAATAGCAAACGAACGACACAGGGTTAAGAATTTCCAAGATCCTATAGGGACCGATGAACCGAGGCTTGAACTTAGGAGAAGAGACCTTCATAGGAACAAAACGAGAAGACAACCACACCAAGTCCCCAACACGAAGTCGAGGACCCATGCGGCGATGGCGATTAGCAAACTGCTGAGCCCTCTCCTGGGACAACTTCAAATTGTCCACCACATGACTCCAAATCTGATGCAACCTATCCACCACCATGTCCACTCCAGGACAATCAGAAGGCTCCACCTGACCAGAGGAAAAACGAGGATGAAACCCCGAATTACAAAAGAAAGGAGAAACCAAGGTAGCAGAACTAGCCCGATTATTAAGGGCAAATTCGGCAAGCGGCAAAAAGGTAACCCAGTCATCTTGATCAGCAGAAACAAAACACCTTAAATAAGTTTCCAAGGTCTGATTAGTTCGTTCCGTCTGGCCATTCGTCTGAGGATGGAATGCAGACGAAAAGGACAAATCAATGCCCATCTTAGCACAGAACGTCCGCCAAAATCTAGACACAAACTGGGATCCCCTGTCAGAAACGATGTTCTCCGGAATCCCATGCAAACGAACCACGTTCTGAAAAAACAGAGGAACCAACTCAGAGGAGGAAGGCAACTTAGGCAAGGGTACCAGATGAACCATCTTAGAAAAGCGGTCACACACAACCCAGATGACGGACATTTTTTGAGAGACAGGGAGATCCGAAATAAAGTCCATGGAAATGTGCGTCCAAGGCCTCTTCGGAATAGGCAAAGGTGACAACAATCCACTGGCCCGAGAACAGCAAGGCTTAGCCCGAGTGCAAACTTCACAAGACTGCACAAAAGAACGCACATCCCTCGACAAGGAAGGCCACCAAAAAGACCTGGCCACCAAGTCTCTAGTACCAAATATTCCAGGATGACCTGCCAACGCAGAAGAATGGACCTCGGAGATGACTCTACTGGTCCAATTATCCGGAACAAACAGTCTTTCAGGCGGACAACGATCAGGTTTATCCGCCTGAAACTCCTGCAAAGCACGTCGCAAGTCTGGGGAGACAGCCGACAAAATCACCCCATCCCTAAGGATACCAGTGGGCTCAGAATTTCCAGGGGAGTCAGGCACAAAACTCCTAGAAAGAGCATCCGCCTTCACATTCTATGAACCTGGCAGGTATGAAACCACAAAATCGAAACGGGAGAAAAACAGTGACCAACGAGCCTGTCTAGGATTCAGACGCTTGGCAGACTCAAGGTAAATCAGATTTTTGTGATCAGTCAAGACCACCACACGATGTCTAGCACCCTCAAGCCAATGACGCCACTCCTCAAATGCCCACTTCATGGCCAAAAGCTCCCGATTACCAACATCATAATTCCGCTCAGTGGGCGAAAACTTTCTAGAAAAGAACGCACATGGCTTCATCACTGAGCAATCGGAGCTTCTCTGTGACAAAACCTCCCCCGCTCCAATCTCGGAAGCATCAACCTCAACCTGAAAAGGAAGCGAAACATCTGGCTGACGCAACACAGGAGCAGAAGAAAACCGGCGCTTAAGTTCCTGAAAGGCCTCCACAGCCGCAGGAGACCAATCAGCAACATCAGCACCCTTCTTAGTCAAATCCGTCAAAGGCTTAACAACACTAGAAAAATTAGTTATGAAACGACGATAAAAATTAGCAAAGCCCAAGAACTTCTGTAGACTCTTAAGAGATGTAGGCTGCGTCCAGTCACAAATAGCCTGAACCTTGACGGGATCCATCTCAATAGTAGAAGGGGAAAAAATATACCCCAAAAAAGAAATCTTCTGGACTCCAAAGAGACACTTTGAACCTTTTACAAACAAAGAATTGGCCCGCAGGACCTGAAACACCTTCCTGACCTGCTGAACATGGGACTCCCAGTCATCCGAAAAAACCAAAACATCATCCAAATACACAATCAAAAATTTATCCAGATATTCACGGAAAATATCGTGCATAAAGGACTGGAAGACAGAAGGAGCATTAGAAAGTCCAAAAGGCATCACCAAATACTCAAAATGGCCCTCAGGCGTATTAAATGCGGTTTTCCACTCATCACCCTGCTTTATCCGCACAAGATTATACGCACCCCGAAGATCAATCTTAGTGAACCATTTAGCCCCCTTAATGCGAGCGAACAAACCAGTCAACAATGGCAAAGGATACTGATATTTAACTGTAATCTTATTCAAAAGACGGTAATCTATACAAGGCCTCAAGGAACCATCTTTTTTGGCCACAAAAAAAATACCTGCTCCCAAAGGGGACGAAGATGGACGGATATGTCCCTTTTCCAAGGACTCCTTAACATAATCCCGCATAGCAGTATGCTCTGGCACTGACAGATTGAACAAACGACCTTTAGAAAATTTACTGCCAGGAATCAAATCTATAGCACAATCGCAATCCCTGTGAGGAGGAAGCGAATTGAGCTTAGGCTCCTCAAAAACATCCCGATAATCAGACAAAAATACCGGAACCTCAGAAGGAGTAGATGAAGCGATAGAAATCGGAGGTGCATCATCATGAACCCCCTGACATCCCCAGCTTAACACAGACATCGTTTTCCAGTCCAAGACTGGGTTATGAGTTTGTAACCATGGCAGACCAAGCACTAAGACATCATGTAAATTATACAGTACCAGGAAGCGAATCACCTCCTGATGAACGGGAGTCATACGCATGGTCACTTGTGTCCAGTACTGAGGTTTATTCATAGCCAAAGGTGTAGAGTCAATTCCTTTCAAAGGAATAGGGACTTCCAGAGGCTCCAGACTAAACCCACAGCGGTTGGCAAATGACCAATCCATAAGACTCAGGGCAGCGCCTGAATCCACATAGGCATCGACGGAAATGGCTGATAATGAACAAATCAGAGTCACAGACAGAATAAACTTAGACTGTAAAGTACTAATGGCAACAGACTTATCAACCTTTTTTGTGCGTTTAGAGCATGCTGATATAACATGAGCTGAATCACCACAATAAAAACACAACCCATTTTTCCGCCTATAGTTTTGCCGTTCACTTCTGGACTGAATTCTATCACATTGCATTGTCTCAGGTGCCTGTTCAGAAGACACCGCCAAATGGTGCACAGGTTTGCGCTCCCGTAAACGCCGATCAATCTGAATAGCCATAGTCATAGACTCATTCAGACCTGTAGGCGCAGGGAACCCCACCATGACATCTTTAATGGCCTCAGAAAGGCCATCTCTGAATCTTGCAGCCAGGGCGCACTCATTCCACTGAGTAAGCACCGACCATTTCCGAAATTTCTGACAATATATTTCTGCTTCATCTTGCCCGATGAGAGAGAGCCAATAAAGCTTTTTCAGCCTGAATCTCTAGGTTAGGTTCCTCATAGAGCAAACCCAATGCCAGAAAAAACGCATCCACATTGAGCAACGCAGGATCCCCTGGTGCCAATGCAAATGCCCAATTCTGAGGGTCACCCCGCAGGAAAGATATAACAATCTTGACTTGCTGAGCAGGGTCTCCAGAAGAGCGAGATTTCAAAGAAAGAAACAACTTGCAATTGTTCCTAAAATTCAGAAAACTAGATCTATCTCCAGAAAAAAACTCTGGGATAGGAATTCTAGGTTCAGACATAGGAGCATGTACAACAAAATCTTGTATATTTTGAACCTTAGCAGCAAGATTATTCAGGCTGGAAGCCAAACTCTGGACGTCCATGATAAACAGCTGAGGTCAGAGCCATTCAAGGATTAAGAGGAGGTAAGACGCAGCCAGGCTGCAATTAAGGCTATGCAGCAAACTCTGAGGGGGAAAAAAAAAAAAAAAAATTCCTCAGACTACTTTTCCTCCTACTTCAGCCAATACGATTACCACTTTTTGGCCGGCTATACTGTCATGATCCCAATGGCAGGGGATCACAAAAGGACAAGCACAAAAAACAAAACAAGCTCTAGGGTGATGGAAACTGAGCTGACCGCGATCCTGAACCTCAACACACAACTAGCTGTAGCCGGGGAACGTGCCTACGATGATTCTAGACGTCTCGCGCCAGCCGAAGAACTAACTTTCCCTATTAGAAGAAACACAGACCTCTCTTGCCTCCAGAGAAACACCCCACAGAAATAGCAGCCCCCCACATGTAATGACGGTGAAATGAGAGGAAAGCACATACGTAGTTATGATAACAGATTCAGCAAAATGAGGCCCGCTAAAGCTAGATAGCAGAGGATACAAAAGTGAACTGTGCGGTCAGCGAAAAACCCTACAAAAAACCATCCTGAAATTACTTGAACTCATGTTCCAACTCATGGAACATGAGGAGTAATATCAGCCCACTAGAGCAACCAGCAAAAAGGAATCACATATCTGCAAGCTGGACTAAGACAAAAATTAAGCAAAACGTGGAACAGGAAAATCAAAAACTTAGCTTGTCCTGAAGAATACAGAAGCGGGAAGCAGAGGTAACAAGAGACACTGATTACATTGATAGCCGGCGAGGAAATGACAAGAAAGCCAGGTTAAATAGGAAACTCCCATATCCTGATAGAACAGGTGGACACCAGAGACCGCAGAGAACACAAGTCACCCAGTACCATCTGTAACCACCAGAGGGAGCCCAAAAACAGAATCCACAACACTGCACCACTTTTATTGGACGCCCCTTAGCAGGGTCGCGGACCGGGTCTAGCCACCGTGACAGCCTCAGAACCGAACCAGAGAGGCCCGGTACCGAGAACTCGTGGCCCTGTGTCTGGGGGCGATCCATTAACCTCAGTGATGTAAACTCAGAAAGCAGGCTCCAGAGCAAAGAGTGCTGAGTGTTAAGGGGCATTATAAGGGTCAGGTTTAGGAGCAAAGAGATGGGTGGGACCGGGTGTTCCCATATCTCCACCCTTGGGTGTGGTACCTGTGTGTGGAGGAGGAAAGACCTTAGTTATATTTCCTAGACACTGCCAGAGGCTGAGAGTAGAGGACAGTTAGCTAAACAGGTGAGCCTGTGCTGTATATACAGACTATTTATTTTCTGTTACCTTTGTGACCAGAAAAGGGCTATTTTCTGTTCATGTGGACCTTGCTGAAGTTTAAGGCAGTTAATAAACTTTCAAAATACTTTGCACCAGAACCTGTCTACGGTGTATCCATGGAGACGCTAAGAGCTATCTGGTGGACTGTGTCAACATAAGAACAGATTCTGGCACAAGGTCCCATGAAGTGGGAATGGTCAAGGCCTTGCTGCACCCATTAAATTGTGGGGCAGGATTGTCCATTGTTTTGGGACCTGTGGGGGAAAGCAATGTCACTTGGTAACTTGGTAGCCCAGCTGATAAGCAGGCCGCAATCAAACAAACCTCATTATATGTTGAGGCTGACTGGTTTCCTTTTTTTGTGCTCGTTGGTGATGAGATTGAGGCAGCAACCTCTGAAACCAACATCCCTGAGCTGGAGGTGTCTGGGGAAACTTTGGAACTACCCAGCTCAGGGACCTAACTCCAAAAGGTGCGCTTGAAAACGTGACAGTACTTAATGGTGTTCCTCAGGAGCGACACCCAGTACCCATATTGTGCCATTAATGGGGATATGTTATATCAATTATTGGTGACAGGGCCTTACAGATGAAGGGTTATTGATATGGCCCATTTTCAGGTGTTGAGTGGTCACTTTGAGGTAGAGAAGACCCAGGAATGGAACTTCCAAAGATTCTACCAGCCCATGTGCTACCGAGAATACTTGAGCGATTACAGTTCCTATCCCACATGTCAGGTAACCTCCCCGTAGCCCACATCTGTAGTCCAGTTCTTTAGTACCGTTGCCCATCATTGATGATTTGTTCGATCCCATAGCTATGGATTTAGTAGAACCACTGGTAAAATTTGCCAGGGGACTGCTAAATAGTACCTGGAGTCGGTGACATTAAGAAACTTCTTCACGAGGTGTATAGCTCAGGAGTTGGTCCATACCTACGGTAGAATGAGTCTGCCTAAGTAGATCATAATGGATCAAGGGACTCCTTTCATGTCAAAACTTGTGAGAGAGTTGTGCAAAGCTGTACAAATTGCATAGCTCAGAACCTCGGTGTACCATAGAGAGGGAGGCAGAGACTAGGATTGTCTGCTAATGTATCTGGTATTTTCCATCAGGGAAGTCCCACAAGCTACTACTGGTTTCTCACAGTTTGAATTATTGTATGGCCAATACCTCTGTGGACTCCTGGATGTAGCGAAAGAGACCTGGGAAGCAGAATATTCTATACTTTACAGAGTGCAATCGAACATGTGGCCCAGACGCAAGGAAGGATTGCCAATGTGATTCCCATTGTGAAAGAGCACCTCCTCAAAGCCCAAGAGGCACAGTTATAATAGGTGTATAATAGGTCCGCTAGGGCTAGACAGTTCAACCCTGTGGATCAGATACTATATACTTAAATGGTGTTTCTTTCTTTCTTGAATTTGAATATTTTACATATAGAGAGCCTCATTTTTAGTCTCTCTAAGAATATAGACCATTGATACCCATATGTTTGCACCGTATTGCACTGCAGCACATTATAGTTATTGGTGTTGGTGATGTTTTTTAAGGTTCCTCCGTCTAGGCTCAAAAGGGAGAGCCGACATTGAGTGGGGGCACCATGTCGAACTTAGGGTGCCAACCTCCGCGGTAAGGTAGGGTAAGAAAGAAAACATGCATAACCCCTCCCCCTAGATCATTCTATTCTTATAAGATAAGATTTTTTGTTATTTAAACTCTCTTGACCCTTATATATGGGTAATTTTACCACTGTTTAATTAAAAGTTATATTTAGGAACATTTTTTGGTCCTCTTCGGTTTACATGCTTATTTACACTCCGCAATTCATAATTTAAGGTTGAAAAGTGGCAGGGTCCCTATGAAGTAATGGAAAAAGTTGGTGAGGTCAACAACAAAATCCACTAATAAGGGAAAAGGAAAACCTACAAGTTTTACCATGTCAACCTGATAAAGCCTTGGCAAAGTAGGGAACCTGTGGAAGCTCCTTGCTTGGTGGCAAAGTCTGACTTCAACGTGAAAGACGTCAATGTGGCAGAATCCTTATTGTGCTCTCAGAAACAGCAGTGCTAGGGGCTTTTCCCCCAAATAAAAACCTCTTCTCTGAGTTACCAGGCCGCACTCAGGTTATAAAGCATGAGGTTCTCACAGAGCCTCATGGTAGGGTCAATATGAAGCCCTATCGGATCCCAGAAGCCTGGCAAGAGGTAATCTCCAAAGGGTCGACATTGACGGTTAGGATTGCTACTTCCAATAGGTGGTACTAGAGTTCTAGTCCTCTTCCTCTCTGAAGAAACAATTTGCATATTTCCCAGAGGAGCATTGCGGCTTTAAGTCTCCTCATCTCGACATGCTTAACATGTCACTCTACACAAGGAGAAATTATACTTCTTGAGTATCCTCGAAAGAGGTGAAACGGATGCTGGACTTCTGTGTCACTTAGGGAGTCCATGAGTGGCTCGTCTAGTCCCATAGTGTTAGTGTCAAAGCCAGATGGGGAATGGAGTTCTTGCGACTACCAGAGGTTGATTGAGGTCTCAGATAGACCAGTATGAAGAGGATGAACCTATTGAAAAGCTAGGGACAGCCCGATACATTACACCCGTGACCTCAGGAAAGGACATTGGTAAATTCTCCTGTCCCAAAATGCCAAGGAGAAGACTGTCTTCTTGATACCAGATCTACCTTTCAGAGGGCCATGGACCAGATACTAGCACCTCACAAGAAGTATGCTGCATCCTGCCTGGATGAAATTGTGATTTTCACCAAGATTCTGGAAGCCACCTAATCAAACTCCTGACAATACTTGACAGTCTCAGGAAGGCAAGCTTCACCATCAATCCAAAGAAATGCGCCATGGGAATGGAGGAAGCCAAATACTTGGGCTATGTGGTAGGCAGAGATGAGATCAAGCCACAGATAAATAAGGTAGAGGCAATCCAGAGTTGGTCACAATCTTTCTCAAAAAGGCAGGTTAAAGCATTCCTGGGCATAATGGGCAATTACAGTTGATTTATCCCTAACTTTGCCATGATAATGGCCCCTCTGACAGACCTCCTAAAAGGTACAAAATCAGCTATGGCTACGTCATCCTTGGCAGCTGAGACAGCTTTCCAGGAACTGAAGCTGGCCCTGCGTACACAGCCAGTGTTGGTGGCACTAAATGTTTCCAAAGAGTTTGTGGTCCAAATGCATGCAGCTGATGTCAGGCTGGGAGCGGTCTTGTCCCAGGAGATTAATGGGGAAGAGCACCAGGTGATGTACATGAGTAGGAAGCTGTCCATGTGTGAGAAGAACTACTCCATAGTGGAAAATGAATGTTTGGCCATCAAGTGGGAATTGGACACTCTTAGGTACTAATTGTTAGGCAGGAAGTTCAGGCTAGTGTCGGACCATGCCCCGCTGAGGTGGATGCAGGAGAAGAAGGGGAACAATGCCCGAGTGACCAGGTGGATCCTAAACCTCCAGGACTTTGTGGAGCATAGGCACAGAAAACTACATGGGAATGGGGATGCCGTGTCAAGGGGGAATTGTATGTTGGAAGAATGTGCCAAGCTCTCCGGCTTTAGGCAGAGGGGGTAAGATGGCCACCGGGCAGGACCTCAATGGGAGATATGTGTAATTGGTGCTTGACCTCAGTGATGTAAACCCAGAAAGCCGGCTCCAGCACAGACAGTGCTGATAGTGGTAAGAGGACGTACCAAGGGCCGAGTTTAGAAGCAGTCAAAGAGATGGATGGGACTGGCTGCTCCCATATCTCCACCATTGGATGTAGTACGGCTTATATAAAGCACCCAGACTGTCTCATTTGGGTTATTTGTATTTGGTTGCATTGCTCAGACTCTTCCAGAAGCTGAGAGTGGAGGACGGTTGGCTAAATGGGTGAGCCCGTGTATATTTTAGTATGTTTTTATCATCAATTTAGCGATGTGAGGACTTGTTTTCTGCAGGATGAGTTGTACTTTTGAACGACACCATTGATTTTGCCAATAGAGTACTAGAGAAGGGGAAAAAAATCCAAGTGCGTTAAAATTGCAAAAAAAGTCCAATTCCACAATTGATTTTTTTATTTGGAATGCTCACTAAATGATAAATCTGACATTATGATTCTCCAAGCCATTACGAGTTCATAGATACCAAACATGTATAAGTTCTTTTTTTATTTAAGTGGTGAAAAATAAATCTAAGTTTCAAAAAAAAATTGAGCCATCTTCTAAGACCCGTAACGTCTTCATTTTTCATGATCTGGGGCTGAATGAGGGCTTATTTTTTTGCACGCCGAGCTGACATTATTTAAAAATACACGCCATCAGTTTGGGGTGTAAAATCCTTTAACGACCTGTCATTCACAACAATTGCATAATGTGAATGGGTTGAGGAACAGAAGAGTATGTCTAAAAATGCTTGTTCATTGTGCATGAAATAGTTTAGGAGAGTGAAAAATTAATTGTTCAACTTTCAAAAATTATATGTGAAGGGAGATTTGCTCTCTGAACAATTTGACCAGAAAATAGGAATGGAAATTCAAGTCCTAAATGGGGTATATTGTGTTCCAAGGCAATAAATGGTTTAATGGCAGTTACAGCATTAGGTTGCCTTCACACTAGCAGTATTCGGTCAGTATTTTACATCAGTATTTGTAAGCCAAAACCAGGAGTGGAACAATTAGAGGAAAAGTGTAATAGAAGCATATGCACCTCTTCTGCATTTATCACCCACTCCTGGTTTTGGCTCACAAATACTGATGTAAAATACTGACCAACCACTGCTAGTGTGACGGCAGCCTAAGGCTGTGTGCACACGATGCAGATTTGGTGCAGAATTTTCTGCATAAAATCTGCACTAAATCTGCATCTCCTGGCAGAATCCGCAGGTGCGTTTTTTGTGCGTTTTTTATGCGTTTTTTTCAGTGCAGTTTTGGTGCAGTTTTGAAGTGTGTTTTTTGTGCGTTTTTATGCGTTTTTTCATGCAGTTTTGTAAGCGTTTTTTAAAGCTAAATTAATAAAGTTAAAAAAAAAAATTTGTCCATGTCATGATGTCATTTCCTAACCCTAACCCTAGCCCTAGCCCTAACCCTAACCCTAGCCCTAGCCCTAACCCTAACCCTAACCCTAACCCTAGCCCTAGCCCTAACCCTAACCCTATTCTATCCTTAGTGGAAAAAAAAATTCTTTATTTTTTTATTGTCCCTACCTATGGGGGTGACAAAGGGGGGGGGGTCATTTACTATTTTTTTATTTTTGATCACTGAGATAGGTTATATCTCAGTGATCAAAATGCACTTTGGAACGAATCTGCCGGCCGGCAGATTCGGCGGGCGCACTGCGCATGCGCCCGCCATTTTGGAAGATGGCGGCGCCCAGGGAGAAGACGGACGGACCCTGGGAGGAATGGTAAGTATGATGGGGTGGGGGGGAGCACGGGGGGGATCGGAGCATGGGGGGGTGGATCGGAGCGTGGGGGGGTGGATCGGGCACAGGGGGGTGGATCGGAGCACGGGGGGGTGGATCGGAACACGGGGTGGATCGGAGTGCAGGGGGGTTGGATCAGAGCACGGGGGGGTGATTGGAGCACGGGGGTGAGCAGACAAGAGCAAGGGGGGAGCAGAGCACAGGACGGAGGGGAGCCGGAGCAGTGTACCGGACAGATCGGTGGCTTGGGGGGGATCGGTGGGGTGGGGGCACATGTTATATGTTGTATGTAATGTATGTTTTATGTGTGTTTGTGTTTTTAACCCATTGTAGTCAGACGAATGACTACAATGAGTCACTACTGACAGAGAGACAGACACACAGACCGACACACACACACAGACCGACACACACACACAAACACTACATACCATTTCCACCATGCGCTTCACATCGATCCCCATCCGACGGTACGACTCCATTTTCACTACACTCCGCCCACACACTTCCTCCACATCACTGACGTCACTTCCCTCTGCTGCGGTTTTGACACCCAAATCCGCATAAAATCTGCAGATGGTTTTTACATCTGCAGTTTTTATGCGGATTTGACCCACAAAATGGGAGCCTATGGGTGCAGAAACGCTGCAGAACTGCACAAAAGAAGCGACATGCACTTGCGTTTCTGCACGGATTTTTCTGCACCATGTGCACAGCTTTTTTTTTTTCCTATTGATTTTCATTGAATTATAACTCACAGTGCAGTTCTGCAGCGTTTCTGCTGCAGAAAAAAACGCTGCAGAACTGCACTAAATCTGCATCGTGTGCACATACCCTTAGAATGAGTACATATTTATGATTAGCAAAAAGAAAATGTTGCTATGCTAATTTGATTGTATTTTTTGTAAACAATCAATGAAAATGTGTGTACAATACTTTATGAATTCATGTAATCAAAATAAATAGTATCACTTATTGGATTTGTACATTGAACACATTTACACTTCAGAGTTCCTGTGCGTGAAAAAATGCACAATGTTAAATGCTACAATGTAACAATCGATATTCAACCAATTAATTCCTGATTCAAGTCCTGTACACACATTTGTCTGACATAGTTTGCATCATTGATCATTTAACTCCTTAAGGACCGAGCCACTTCGTAGGTTAATGACCAGGCCGTAACTTTGAAATCTGACCACTGTCACTTTAAGTGGTTATAACTCTGGAATGATCCAACAGATCCCACTGATTCTCAGACTGGTTTTTCATTACATATTTTAGTTTATAATAGTGGTAAAATTTCTTTGAAAACAACTTACGTTTCTTTGTGAAAAAATCGTAAATTTGGCTAAAAATTTTAACATTTCACAATTTTCAAACTTTTAATTTTTATGCCCTTATATCAGAGTTATGTCACACAAAATAGTTAATAAATAGCATTTCCCACATGTCTTCTTTACTTCAGCACACTTTTTTAAATGAAATTTTATTTTTCTTAGGAAGTTGTAAGGATTAAAACTTTCGATTTCAGCTATTTCTCTTTTTTCCAACAAAATTTACAAAACCATTTTTTTTTTGGGGGGGGGGGACCAAATCACATTTGAAGTGACTCTGAGGGGTCTACATGAGAGAAAATACTCAAAAGTGACATCATTTTAAAAACTGCACCCCTCAAGCTGTTCAACACCATATTGAAAAAGTGTATTAATCCTTCAGGTGCTTCTCAGGAACTGAAGCAATGTGGAAGGAAAACATGAACATTTAGCTTTTTTCCACAAATGTTTTACTTAGGAACCAAATTTTTTATTTTCTCAAGGGTATCAGGAGAAAATGAACCATTATTTGTTGTGCAATTTCTCCTGAGTATGCAGATACCCCATGTGGAGGAAGACCACTGTTTGGGCACAAGGCAGGGATCGAAAAGGGAAGGAGCACCATTTGATGTTTTGAACGTAAAATTGGCAAGAATGGAGAGCGGACGCCATGTCACGTTTGGAGGGCCCCTAATGTTCCTAAACAGTGGAAACCCCCCCACAAGTGACACCATTTTTGAAACTAGACCCATTATGCTACTTATCTAGATATGTGGTGAGCATCTTGAACAACCAAGTGCTTTACAGAAGTTTATAACATACAGCTAAGAAATTTTTTTTAAAAGTCACATTTTTCCTGCTAAATTTTTCTCTTAGCCCCAACCCAATTTTTTTACAGTGCTACCACAGTTATACTTTTTTTTATGTATTGGTGCTTTTACACAATAAAAACTTTTATGGAAAAAATTATTATTTTTTAATTGCTTTATTCTGAGAGCTATGCCTTTTTTATTTCTCCGCTGATGGAGCTGTATGGCGACTTGTTTTTTGCGGGACAAGATGGAAGTTTTCAGTGATACTATTTTTATTTACATTCATCTTTTTGATTGTGTTTTATTCCACTTTTTCAAGCGGTATGATGATAAAGCATAGTTTGCTACTTTTGTTTGTGTTTTTTTTACAGTGTAAATCGGAAGGGGTCAATTAGTTGTTCCGGATGCAGTGATACCAAATATGTATACTTTTTTTGTTTATCTATTTTTTTTTTACATAAAAATGTGTATCTATTAGTGTAATATTTTATTATTATTATTATTATTATGTAATTTTTTTTTATATACTTTCACATTTTGTTTAACATTTTTGCTTAGTCACTTTACGGGACTTTAACTTTTTTTTACTTTGCAGGTATAATGCATTGCAATGCACCAACATTGCAGTGCATTATACAGTACCTACACTGAAAGATTCTGAGACCATGCTGTGAGAATGGTCTCAGAATTTTTTTGTAGCTTAGTGAACCGGGGCCATCCTGATGACCCAGGCCACTATGACAACGATCAGGTCCCCGCGATTATATCGCAAGAGCCTTGATCTGAAGGCAGAGGGAGCTCCGGTGCCTCTGCCTCCCTCCTGAATGTTGCGATCATGCTCAATCTAAGCATTTAGGGGATTAACAGCGAGGGACGGCGCTGACACCACTCCTGGCTGTTAGTGCAGAAGCTTAGCCACTGGCATAGCTGAGCTGCTGCACTGATCAGGCAGGGAGTGCTGATATTGCAGAATCTCCTGTGTGATAATGCTGTGATCGGCCAGTCAGATTGACTGATCACAGCGATCTGTGTGTGGGGACTGACAGCATGGGTCCCTGCACTTCTCACTGTGCCTCTCAGCTGTCAGTGACAGTTGTCAGCACTGAACTGTTTACACGCAGTGACACTTTAACCCCTTCACCCCAAAGCCTGTTTTCACCTAAGTGACAGGGCCAATTTTTACAATTCTGACCACTGTCACTTTATGAGGTCATAACTCTGAAACGCTTCAACGGATCCTGGTGATTCTGACACTGTTTTCTCGTGACATATTGTACTTCATGATAGTGGTAAAACTTCTTCGATATGACTTGCATTTATTTGTGAAAAAAACAAAAATTTGTCGGAAATTATGAAAATTTAGCAATTTTCAAACTCTTAGTTTTTATGCCCTTAAATTAGAGAGTTATATCACATAATATAGTTAATAAACAACATTTCCCACATGTCTGCTTTACATCAGCACAATTTTGGAAACATAACTTTTTTTTGTTAGGACGTTATAAGGGTTAAAAGTTGACCAGCGATTTCTCATTTTTGCAACAAAATTTGCAAAACCATTTTTTTACGGACCACCTCACACTTGAAGTGACTTTGAGGGGTCTATATGACAGAAAATGCCCAAAAGTGACACCATTCTAAAAACTGCACCCCTCAAGGTACTCAAAACCACATTCAAAAAGTTTATTAACCCTTCAGGTGCTTCACAGGAATTTTTTGAATGTTTAAAAAAATTGAACATTTAACTTTTTTTTCACAAAATTTTTACTTCAGGTCCAATTTGTTTCATTTTACCAAGGGTAACAGGAGAAATTGGACCACAAAATTCGTTGTACAATTTGTCCTGAGTACGCCGATACCCCATATGTGGGGGTAAACCACTGTTTGGGCACATGGCAGAGCTCAGAAGGGAAGGAGCGCCATTTGACTTTTCAATGCAAGATTTGCTGGAATTGAGATCGGAGCCCATGTCACGATTGGAGAGCCCCTGATGTGCCTAAACAGTGGAAACCCCCACAAGTGACACCATTTTGGAAAGTAGACCCCCTAAGGAACTAATCTAGATGTGTGGTGAGCACTTTGAACCTCCAAGTGCTTCACAGAAGTTTATAATGTAGAGCCGTAAAAAAAAATTTTTTATTAATTTTCACAAAAAATGATCTTTTTGCCCCAAATGTTTTATTTTCCCAAGGGTAAAAGGATAAATTGGACCCCAAAAGTTGTTGTGCAATTTGTCCTGAGTACGTCGATACTTCATATATGGGGATAAACCACTGTTTGAGCGCATGGCAGAGCTCGGAAGGGAAGGAGTGCCATTTGACTTTTCAATGCAAAATTGGCTGGAATTGAGATCGGATGCCATGTCGCATTTGGAGAGCCCCTGACGTGCCTTAACAGTGGAAACCCCCCACAAGTGACCCCATTTTGGAAAGAAGACCCCCTAAGGAACTTATCTAGATGTGTGGTGAGCACTTTTAACCCCCAATTGTTTCACTAAAGTTTAGAATGTAGCATTGTGAAAATTAAAAAATCATTATTTCTTTCCACAAAATGATGTTTTAGCCCGCAATTTTTTTTTCCCAAGGGTAACAGGAGAAATTGGACCACAAATGTTATTGTCCAATTTGTCCTGAGTACGCTGATACCCCACATGTGGGGGGGAACCACCGTTTGAGTGCATGGCAGAGCTCGGAAGGGAAGGAGCACCGTTTGAAATGCAGACTTAGATGGAATGGACTGCAGGTGTCATGTTGCATTTGCAGAGCCCCTGATGTACCTAAACAGTAGAAACCCACCACAAGTGACCCCATATTGGAAACTAGACCCCCCAAGGAACTTATCTAGATGTGTTGTGAGAGCTTTGAACCAACAAGTGTTTCACTACAGTTTATAACGCAGAGCCGTGAAAATAAAAAATATTTTTTTTTCCACGAAAATGATATTTTATCCCCTATGTTTTTGTTTTCCCAAGGGTAACAGGACAAATTGGACCCCAAAAGTTGTTGTCCAACTTGTCCTGAGATCGCTGATACCCCATATGTTGGGGGGAACCACTGTTTGGGTGCACGGCAGAGCTCGGAAGGGAAGGAGCGCCATTTGAAATGCAGACTTAGATGGATTGGTCTGCAGGCGTCATGTTGCATTTGCAGAGCCCCTGATGTACCTAAACAGTAGAAACCCCCCACAAGTGACCCCATATTGGAAACTAGACCCCCCAAGGAACTTATCTAGATGTGTTGTGAGAGCTTTGAACCAACAAGTGTTTCACTACAGTTTATAACGCAGAGCCGTGAAAATAAAACATTTTTTTTTCCACGAAAATGATATTTTATCCCCTATGTTTTTATTTTCCCAAGGGTAACAGGACAAATTGGACCCCAAAAGTTTTTGTCCAACTTGTCCTGAGAACGCTGATACCCCATATGTTGGGGGGAACCACTGTTTGGGTGCACGGCAGAGCTCGGAAGGGAAGGAGCGCCATTTGAAATGCAGACTTAGATGGATTGGTCTGTAGGCGTCATGTTGCATTTGCAGAGCCCCTGATGTACCTAAACAGTAGAAACCCCCCACAAGTGACCCCATATTGGAAACTAGACCCCCCAAGGAACTTATCTAGATGTGTTGTGAGAGCTTTGAACCAACAAGTGTTTCACTACAGTTTATAACGCAGAGCCGTGAAAATAAAAAATATTTTTTTTTCCACGAAAATGATATTTTATCCCCTATGTTTTTATTTTCCCAAGGGTAACAGGGCAAATTGGACCCCAAAAGTTGTTGTCCAACTTGTCCTGAGAACGCTGATACCCCATATGTTGGGGGGAACCACTGTTTGGGCACACAGGAGAACTCGGAAGGGAAGGAGCCCTGTTTTACTTTTTCAAAGCAGAATTGGCTGGAATTGAGATCGGACGCCATGTCGCGTTTGGAGAGCCCCTGATGTGCCTAAACAGTGGAAACCCCCAATTATAACTGAAACCCTAACCCCAACCCTAACCCTAGCCCTAACCTAACCCTAGCCCTAGCCCTAACCCTAGCCCTAACCCTAGCCCTAACCCTAGCCCTAACCCTAGCACTAATGGGAAAATGGAAATAAATACATTTTTTTACATTTTATTATTTTTCCCTAACTAAGGGGGTGATGAAGGGGGGTTTGATTTACTTTTATAGCGTTTTTTTGGCGGATTTTTATGATTGGCAGCTGTCACACACTAAAAGACGCTTTTTATTGCAAAAAATAGTTTTTGCATCACCACATTTTGAGAGCTATAATTTATCCATATTTTGGCCCACAGAGTCATATGAGGTCTTGTTTTTTGCGGGACGAGTTGACGTTTTTATTGGTAACATTTTCGGGCAGATGACATTTTTTGATCGCTTTTTATTCCGATTTTTGGGAGGCGGAATGAACAAAAACCAGCAATTCCTGAATTTCTTTTAGGGGGGGGCGTTTATACCGTTCCACGTGTGGTAAAATGGATAAAGCAGTTTTATTCTTCGGGTCAGTACGATTACAGCGATACCTCATTTATGTAATTTCTTTTATGTTTTGGCGCTTTTACACAATAAAAACTATTTTATATAAAAAAATAATTGTTTTTGCATCGCATTATTCTGAGAGCTATAACTTTTTTATTTTTCTGCTGATGATGCTGTATGGCGGCTTTTTTTTTGCGGGACAAGATGACGTTTTCAGCGGTACCATGGTTATTTATATCCGTCGTTTTGATCATGTGTTATTCCACTTTTTGTTCGCCTGTATGATAATAAAGCGTTGTTTTTTGCCTTGTTTTTTTTTTTTTTTTTTTGCGGTGTTCACTGAAGGGGTTAACTAGTGGGACAGTTTTATAGAGCGGGTCGTTACGGACGCGGCGATACCAAATATGTGTACATTTATTGTTTTTTTTTTTTTTTACATAAATAAATGGATTTATTGGGAAATGTTTTTTTTTTTGGGGGGGGGGATTTTTTTTTTATTTTTTTTTACACATTCTATTTTTTTTTTTTTTACTTTCTAACATTGTCCCAGGGTGGGACATCTCTGTATTAGATCAGATCGTTGATCTGACAGTGTGCATAGCACACTGTCAGATCAACGATCTGACATGCAGTTTAGCTGGCTTTCCAGCGCCTGCTCTCAGCAGGCGCCGGCTAGCCAGGTCACTTCATGACCCGGAAGGAGTCCGGCGGCCATCTTGGATCCGGGGACTCCTTCCGGGTCACCGGAGCAACGCGATCTCATTGCGTTGCTCCGGTGGGAGAGCGCAGGGAGCCCCCGTCCCTGCGCGATCCCCCTCTATGCCGCTGTCACTACTGACAGCGGCATCAGAGGGGTTAAATGCCTGCGATCGGCGATAGCGCCGATCGTGGGCATTGCTGCGGGGTGTCAGCTGTCATATACAGCTGACCCCCGCACCCGATCACCGCGGCGCTCAGCGCGAGACCGCGGTGATCGGTGCGACGTACTAGTACTGCTGCTGGCACTAATGCAGTGCCGGCAGCGCAGTACTAGTACGGCGCATGTCGCGAAGGGGTTAAATGCATGATGGACATAGCCCGTCCTTGTGCAGGAACTGACTGTTACTGCAACACAGGACTAAGGTAGAAGGGGAAAAACTGGCCCTGCACTATGACTAGGCTGAAACCCTACGATGGAGTGGGCGACCCATTCCTTGCGAATAGACTCACCGACGATCCTAGGATAATCTCAAGCGAAGACCTATACATAAGTGGAAAGGGTTCCCTAAAAGAACAAAGGACTGGGTACAAAAACGGGTCACCTCCTAATAGAAAACAAAAAGAAGGCTGCAGAAACCAATAGAAAACAGAAACTAAGGCTTGCAGAACCTGAGGTACCAGCACTGCACAAATAACACACACAGAAGACAAACCCAGCACCAGAGGAAAAAGACCAGCAGCCAGAACTCCACAAGAAAATGGCAGAGAGTAACAAACTAAACAGATTCTAACACTGACTCCCTGCCATGATGGGCTACAGTAGGTACATCATTGGACGTTAAGGGGTTAAACCATTAGATTCTCATGTATGCAAAGCTTTTAGGCACCTTCACACTCAGCGACGCTGCAGCGATACCGACAACGATGTCGATCGCTGCAGCGTCGCTGTTTGGTCGCTGGAGAGCTGTCACACAGACAGCTATCCAGCGACCAACGATCCCGAAGTCCCCGGGTAACCAGGGTAAACATCGGGTTACTAAGCGCAGGGCCACGCTTAGTAACCCGATGTTTACCCTGGTTACCAGCGTAAAAGTAAAAAAAACAAACACTACATACTTACCTACCGCTGTCTGTCCCCGGCGCTCTGCTTCTCTGCACTCCTCCTGCACTGACTGTGAGCACAGCGGCCGGAAAGCAGAGCGGTGACGTCACCGCTCTGCTTTCCGGCTGACCGACGCTCACAGCCAGTACAGGAGGAGTGCAGAGAAGCAGAGCGCCGGGGACAGACAGCGGTAGGTAAGTATGTAGTGTTTGTTTTTATTACTTTTACGCTGGTAACTAGGGTAAACATCGGGTTACTAAGCGCGGCCCTGCGCTTGGTAACCCGATGTTTACCCTGGTTACCAGTGAAGACATCGCTGGATCGGTGTCACACACGCCGATCCAGCGATGTCAGCGGGAGATCCAGCGACGAAATAAAGTGCTGGACTTTCCCCAGCGACCAACGATCTCCCAGCAGGGGCCTGATCGTTGGTCGCTGTCACACAGAACGATTTCCTTAACGATATTGTTGCTACGTCACAAAAAACAACGATATCGTTAACGATATCGTTATGTGTGAAGGTACCTTTAGTCTTGGTATTATGTGTACTTTAAAATACTGTAAACAATATTGTTTAGAATGCTAAAGTAGTAAAATTCATAAAAGTTTTCTGAGGTCACAATATTGATGGCCTATGTTCAGCATAGGTCATCAATACCACCTCGGTGGGGTCTGACTTAGCCTTGTGTATATTTTGTATATTTTGTTTTTTCACTAGCAGCCGGGATCCAATATATAACTAAAAAGTGACTTTTTATAAATAATTTTAAAATTGCAGGTAAACCAACAAACAGCCACCTAATCAGACACCAAACGTACATAAATGCAAAAGTGAACCATTGCAATAATAAAAATGGTACGGTTTCACCACTTACAGTCTTCTGAGGAGGCCGTCCATATATTTAGAAGGGGCATGGATACAAGGGCACCGTAGTTTCCCTGCTGTGACCCGAGCATGTCTCCCTTCCTGACAAGGACAGTACCCAAGTGTGGTCTATCCTGCACGTAATGCCCCTATACAAACCCTCCCTACGCATTTCATCCGCCAGTGATGGAGGACTCCTCAGGGGAGATGGGTATATATGTAGATGAAAAATAGATATAAAACTAGAATCCCAAGTTAAGGTTATCCAGGAATGTTTCCAAAGGGACAATTTAGAGGGTTACTTGCTCAGCAAGTGCCCTTCTTTGCTTGCAGTACTGTGCAGCATTTAAAGATGCATCTTAGGCTACTTTCACACTAGCGTTTTTTTTAATACGTCGCAATGCGTCGTTTAGGGGAAAAAACTTTGCAGGATGTGTTTTTGCCCCATAGAGTAACATTACCGACGCATTGCGACGTATTGACACACGTCGCAACCGTCGTGCGACGGTTGCGCCGTGTTGTGGCGGACCGCCGGGAGCAAAAAACATTACATGTAACGTTTTTTGCTGACGACGGACCGCTTTTTCCGACCGCGCATGCGCGGCTAGAACTCCGCCCCCACCTCCCCGCACCTCACAATGGGGCAGCAGATGCGCCGGAAAAATGCATCCGCTGCCTCCGTTGTGCGGCGCATTCACCACTAGCGTCGGAATCTCGGCCCGACGCACTGCGACAGGCCGAATCCGACGCTAGTGTGAAAGTAGCCTTAGTGGGAGGCATGGCCAACTATGGCTGAACAGATGAACTTTTATAGATGCTATGAGCTGATGGATATTTTGGTATCTGGTCCTTACATACAGAGGACACGGAACCCTCATTCTCTGCATTGAGACCCCACTGATCATACAATCCGGTGGACAGATGATGAATGCTGCTCAATGAACCACTCTTATATTTTGGAAATAGGTGGCGTTCTAGAGTCACCACTATTGTAGCCATCTAACACATTTTGGGGAAAATAAATCGGTAAGCCCAGAATCATCAGTAGATAAGGGATTTTTATTTTTTATTTTCAACTGAACAGTGTCAAGAGCCAGCTTGAATTTCATGAGCGAATGACTAATATCACATCATATTGGAGTTTGGGGGTCTTTCCCATATATGTGAAGGTCATGTTGGGGTGTTTTTCTGTTATAGACTATAGCTACACTGAAACTTTGATCACACGACATGAAAATTATAATGTTGCATTCAATCTTGTAGATTGTGAGCCCTCACGGGCAGGATCCTCTCTCCTTCTGAACCAGTCGTGAATTGTATTGATAAGGCTAGTTTCACACTAGCGTTCGGCAGGGCTGCGGATGAAAGCCTTCTTCCTCCGTGAAGCCCCGCCCACTGCCGCGCCTCTTCCTTCATCTCCGCCTACGTCTGCATGCGTCCTGCATACCCTAGCTTTAACATTGGGTACACAGGCCATGCGGATGTATGCGGATGCCTCCGCATGCGTCGTTTTGAAGCTGAACCAACCACAACAAAATGCAACATGTTGCGTTTGACGCAGGTCAGCGCGGAGTCAAAACGACGCCTGCGGAGGAATCCGCATAAATCCACTTGGCCTGCGTACCCAATGTTAAAGGTAGGGTATGCAGGACGCATGCAAAAGTAGGCGGAGCTGAAGGAAGAGGTGCCACAGTGGGCAGGGCTTAACTGAGGAACTATGCAGTCCTCTGCAAAGCCCTCGTCCGCAAATGTAAAGCCAGCCTAAGATTACTGTACTTGTTTTTATTATGTATACTCCTTATCACATGCAAAGAGCCACGGAATAAATGCTGCTATAATAATAAATAATAATAATTCATTGATGATATAACAGGTCAAAATCTGCTGGAATATTCATCAATGGGTGACATGACTTTGCCATCAAAAACTGTAATTTGCTTGTAGCTTGTCTAATATTTGGTTGTTTAAGGCTGCTTTCACACATCAGGTTTTTTCTTTCAGGCACAATCCGGCAGTTTCAGGCACAATCCGGATCCGTTTTTTTCTTACGCCGGATCCGTTTTTTTTCCCATAGAGTTGTATTAGCGACTGATTGTGCCTGAAGGACATGCGTTTCATCCGTTTTGTGCCGGATCCGTCCCTTCAGGCTTTTTTGCCGGACACAAAAAACGTCTTCTGCAACGTTTTTTGTGTCCGGCGAAAAAGCCTGAAGGGACGTTTCCGGCAATAAACGCATGGAACAAATGTGTGAATGAACGTTTCCGGCTACCGAATCCGTTTCTTACACATTGAGCATCAGTTTTCCACAATTTACGCCGGATCCGTTTTTTAGCAAATTTGCCGGATTTAGCCTGAAACCAAAAACCTGATGTGTGAAAGCAGCCTTAGAGTCAAATATCATCTAAATTTGCGGTGTGATAGAAAGTCGCAAACAAACCGCACAGTTACAGTTGCCATGTATCGCTAACCTGAGCAACCATAGCACATTACAAACTAAAGCAGGAATATAGTAGTTGTACCATCTCCAGATTTCTCTTCAAGTACATAAGAATTTAAAGAAGCACTCCTCCTCCTCCCATCAAAGTTTTTATCCTCTTAATATCCTGCAGTCATCATATTATACAGCACTGTGTACTTACAATTGCTCATTTTACCTTTCTACCGAAGCTAATTCTTCTCTTTTGTCTGCTCTATGTAGAAATAGGAAGCATCTTGTCACAACAAAAATCATCCCCCTAATTTACTCCTTATTCCGCAGCTCCTATCCTCCCCCCCGCCAGCAACTTTTGCAGTGATTTATGACTCATACAAGGAACATTAACCTCCTGTCGCTTAGAAGGATTCAGTTAGTCAAGTTTCTAATCATGTGATGTCAGAGAACTAATGGAAAACAGAAGAATTACAGGGGTTATCAGGTTCCCTTGTCTGGGAATGTAGGTCAGGTATGTGATATGCATACTCCTGGGCAGAACCAGTTTAGTGGGCTCAGCCTCACTCAATATGAAGTCACGTCCACTAGATGGTTTCTGCCCAAGTTAGAGAATGGCGAATGGCAAAAAGCTAGTGTGACCACAGTGCCAGTCCTCCCTCCCATCTAGGGCCTTTCCCCTCCTTCCACATTTATTGCAATAAATATTGACATACACACAGTTTACAGTAAAGTTACGTTCCCACAACGAGTTTTTGATGCATTTTTGATGCTGTGTATTTTTGCTTCGCCGAATCAGCAGCATCTTTCAGTTCCAGAAAGGTGGATGGGCTTTATAGAAATTTTTAGCCCACTGGGTTTCTTTTTTTACGCAGCGTAATCTGTCCTGTGGTGTGTGTTTTTAATCCGCAACATGGCAATTCCTCTTGCGGTACGCTGAGTTTTCTATGCAGATTTTTCCCATAGACTTGCATTAGAAGCAGAAAATCTCCAAGTAAAAAAAAAACATGCATGTGCTAGTGTGTTTAGTGTGTGTAGTGTGTTTATGCTGTGGAACGGCCAAAGACCGGCGTTACACTAGAGAGAAATACGGACCAGGGAGAGGCGCAAAAACAACGCATTGCACACGGACCAATGTTTCTCTATGGAGCAGCTTCCATCAGTCATATATTTCTCGGCCGTATTTTACGGGCTGAGAAAATCGCAGCATGCTGCGATTGTGAGCGTATTCCTCCAAGTCTATGGGGGCGACAAAAATATGGATTACACATGGACTACACATGTGACTTGCGAGAAAAACGCACTCATTTGAACTGTAGCGTGAGAAAATATTCCGAAAAATTCCCACGCTACAGTTCAAATGAGTTTATGCCACCAGGGAGCGCAGCTTTGGGGACGGCACCGCTAGTCACTGAAGCTTCCCTACATTCCATTCATTCCCCTGTCTTTTACTGCCCGCAGCGGCTGCATTAGCAGGCTCCTGGTTGTAAATGTATTTAACCCCTTCAGATGGATTTACAGTGTGGGACATGACTGTACAGCAGACAGGAATGGGATATTGTCGCTTTTTTCTTTTCTTTTTTTTTTCAGAAGAACGAGGGACGTCAGTTGGATTGAGTGTAGAATAAAGATATTAGAACCCCATGTGTTTATTTCATAAAAAACTTTATTCATAATGTGTGTGTATTTTTAACCCTTTACTACTACATCTCTCTATTATTAACCAGGCTTAATGTCACCTTAGAATAGCAAGGTGACATTAACCCCTTATTACCCCATATCCCACCACTACTCGGGAGTGGAAGAGAAAGGCTAAGTGCCAGAATAGGCGCATTTTCCAGATGTGCCTTTTCTGGGGCGGCTGGGGGCAGATGTTTTTAGCCGGGGGAGGAGGGGGGGCAATAACCATGTTCCCTCTCTAGGTGATTAATATCTGCCCTCAGTCACTGGCTTTCCCACTCTGGCGGAGAGAATTGCGTGAGAGCCAGTTTTTTTCCGTGATTTAATCCTTTATTTTAAGACCTAGAGCTCCCAAAATTTGCACATACACACTACTAACATTATTTGTGAGGAATATGTAAAAATCTAACGAATATGAAATGGTTTACTGTACGTAAACCATGTCTCATATCTTGTCGGATTTGGTAAGGAGATAGCAAAAGCAGGCAATTGAATTACCGGCTTTTATGCTATCTAGCGCTGTATTAAATATAAATACATATTTATGGGTCTCACGACTGTATATATGTGTTCACTAGAGTTGAGCGACCTTGACCTTTTTAGAGTCGAGCCGGGTTTTGCGAAACCCGACTATGTCCAAAGTCGGGTCGAGTGAAATCGGCCGATTATGACGTAAAGTCGGGATCGACCGAAACACGAAACCCAATGCAAGTCAATGGGGCAGCATAGTCGGCAGTGAGTGGGGGCCAGGAAAACACCTAGAGTGGCCATTTTAATGTCAAAACCATCCATTCTTCTTAATGAAGCTTGTCAAGCGTAATTTACCTTATAATAATTGGAAGGCATTTGAAATTGGGGGTCATTTGGCTAAAGTTGTGGGGGGTAGGGCTGGTTCAAGTAATTAGTGGGCCCAGGAAATCTGGACCACGTCACGGCAGTGGAGCAGGGAGAGGTAAGTATTTCAACTTTGCAAGTGCTGTGAACCTGAGCAAGCAGGGGGGGCCCACTCGTTGGCATTGGCACTGGCACAGGGCCCCTCAAAGTACAGCGGTGTGTTTGCACGGCGGGGGCGCCTCCCACCGGCAGCAACACTTTTGCGTACTATGAGAGGCCCTGTGCCAGTGACGTCGCCAACTAGTATTCCTCCCCCCACCTGATGAAGGAACCTGCACTTTCATCTGCACCTTCCTCTTTGTCCCCGTGTAAGGTGGTATGGTATGCGGGAAGAGCAACCTGACTTTCAGCAGGGTCACAATGTTGTTGTGTAGCGTGCACGGGGAATGTTGCGTTATGGGTCAATGTACCAGCAGACTCATCTATCACTGGCTGGGCAATGGGCACGATGAAGTGGAAACACAGATATAGGCCCAAAGAAGAAAGTGGGCTAAATGCAGTTCAAAATTGGTAACACAGGAATAACCAGGGGGCATTGCAGTGGAGGACAACTGGAATGAGAGGCTGACACAGAGAGTAGGGCCAAATCAGTAAGTAGTCGAAATGCAGTTCAAAATTGGCAACCGTAGTAAACAGGCGGCACAGCTTTGTTCAGTGGAGGAGAACAGCAAGGAGTGGCAGACACCGATAGTAGGCCCCAAACCAACTAGTACGCCAAATGCAGTTGTTCCATTTAACCACAATTTAATGAGAGCCTGAAGATAGAAGCTCAGGAAAGGCAACCTGGGGAACACCTTGGAGTGTAACACACCATCTCTCTCCACCCCATACCCATTTTGTATGGCCTAATGCAGTGTACTTTTCTACAACTACTAAACGAGAGTCGGAAGACCGAAGCAATGGCAAGGAAACCTGGGGAACACCTTAGAGTGTAACACACCCTCTCTCTACACCCCATACCCAATTTGAAGGCCTAATGCAGTGTAGTTTCCAAGAACTACTAAACGAGAGCCGGAAGATCGAAGCTCAGGAAAGGCAACCTGGGGAACACCTTGGAGTGTAACACACCCTCTCGCTACACCCCATACCCAATTTGAAGGCCTAATGCAGCGTAGTTTCCAACAACTACTAAACGAGAGCCGGAAGATCGAAGCTCAGGAAAGGCAACCTGGGGAACACCTTGGAGTGTAACACACCCTCTCTCTACACCCCATACCCAATTTGAAGGCCTAATGCAGTGTAGTTTCCAAGAACTACTAAACGAGAGCCGGAAGATCGAAGCTCAGGAAAGGCAACCTGGGGAACACCTTGGAGTGTAACACACCCTCTCGCTACACCCCATACCCAATTTGAAGGCCTAATGCAGCGTAGTTTCCAACAACTACTAAACGAGAGCCGGAAGATCGAAGCTCAGGAAAGGCAACCTGGGGAACACCTTGGAGTGGAACACACCATCTCTCTACACCCCATACCCAATTTGAAGGCCTAATGCAGAGTAGTTTCCAAGAACTACTAAACGAGAGCCGGAAGATCGAAGCTCAGGAAAGGCAACCTGGGGAACACCTTGGAGTGTAACACAACGTCTCTCTACACGACGGAAGGGCTGATTCTTAGGAAGGAAGGCTGTTGGAAATAAGCATTGCGCGTCCGAGGGTGATTATATTCTTATTAGGTATATACTCACCCTCGGACGCGCCCTGCTTCTTTATTTGGAATGAATGTTTATTTGCAATGTGGTGTTGACTTTCTCTATTATTTTGGTAATTAATGATTTTATTATTTTCATTATTTTGCATCTTCTCGGCAATAATATAAAGAAGACGCGACAGGACAACACTCGGTGGATGCCATATGTGTGTTTTCAATTTAAAAAAACTTTCAGTTAACTACTTGCAGGAGAAAGTAATTGTAGCTGGTGGCCATTTTTAGTACTGTACCAGATTAGAGTTGTGTGTTTGTTTTTAATGTTAAAATGTCTGCATTTGATATCTCACCAGTATTTTCTTTTTTATAAGCAAAATACTTATTTTTATATTTTCTGATGTTGGTTCCAGGGGTACACGGCCAGCAGTGCCCTGGTCAGTGTAGTAGTAGTTGAAAGAATGGACCGCAGACAGGCATCGAAGGCCTAAAATAATAACACATGGCTGTAGGCAATTTTAAATTGGTTCCAGGGGTACACGGACAGCAGTGGTGTGGTCAGTGGAGGCCTAGTGGAAGGAGTGACCGCAGACAGGCATCGAAGGCCTAAAATAATAACACATGGCTGTAGGCAATTTTAAATTGGTTCCAGGGGTACACGGACAGCAGTGGTGTGGTCAGTGGAGGCCTAGTGGAAGGAGTGACCGCAGACAGGCATCGAAGGCCTAAAATAATAACACATGGCTGTAGGCAATTTTAAATTGGTTCCAGGGGTACACGGGCAGCAGTGACCTGGTCAGTGTAGTAGTAGTTGAAAGAATGGACCGCAGACAGGCATCGAAGGCCTAAAATAAAAAAATTGGGCTGGCTGTAGGCAATTTTAAATTGGTTCCAGGGGTACACGGGCAGCAGTGACCTGGTCAGTGTAGTAGTAGTTGAAAGAATGGACCGCAGACAGGCATCGAAGGCCTAAAATAAAAAAATTGGGCTGGCTGTAGGCAATTTTAAATTGGTTCCAGGGGTACACGGGCAGCAGTGGTGTGGTCAGTGGAGGCCTAGTGGAAGGAGTGACCGCAGACAGGCATCGAAGGCCTAACATAACAAACTTGGGCTGGCTGTAGGCACTTTTAAATTGGTTCCAGGGGTACACGGGCAGCAGTGGTCTGGTCAGTGGAAGTCTAGTGGAAGGAGTGACCGCAGACAGGCATCGAAGGCCTAAAATAATAACACATGGCTGTAGGCAATTTTAAATTGGTTCCAGGGGTACACGGACAGCAGTGGTGTGGTCAGTGGAGGCCTAGTGGAAGGAGTGACCGCAGACAGGCATCGAAGGCCTATAATAATAACACATGGCTGTAGGCAATTTTAAATTGGTTCCAGGGGTACACGGACAGCAGTGGTGTGGTCAGTGGAGGCCTAGTGGAAGGAGTGACCGCAGACAGGCATCGAAGGCCTAAAATAATAACACATGGCTGTAGGCACTTTTAAATTGGTTCCAGGGGTACACGGGCAGCAGTGGTCTGGTCAGTGGAAGTCTAGTGGAAGGAGTGACCGCAGACAGGCATCGAAGGCCTAAAATAATAACACATGGCTGTAGGCAATTTTAAATTGGTTCCAGGGGTACACGGACAGCAGTGGTGTGGTCAGTGGAGGCCTAGTGGAAGGAGTGACCGCAGACAGGCATCGAAGGCCTAAAATAATAACACATGGCTGTAGGCAATTTTAAATTGGTTCCAGGGGTACACGGACAGCAGTGGTGTGGTCAGTGGAGGCCTAGTGGAAGGAGTGACCGCAGACAGGCATCGAAGGCCTAAAATAATAACACATGGCTGTAGGCAATTTTAAATTGGTTCCAGGGGTACACGGGCAGCAGTGACCTGGTCAGTGTAGTAGTAGTTGAAAGAATGGACCGCAGACAGGCATCGAAGGCCTAAAATAAAAAAATTGGGCTGGCTGTAGGCAATTTTAAATTGGTTCCAGGGGTACACGGGCAGCAGTGACCTGGTCAGTGTAGTAGTAGTTGAAAGAATGGACCGCAGACAGGCATCGAAGGCCTAAAATAAAAAAATTGGGCTGGCTGTAGGCAATTTTAAATTGGTTCCAGGGGTACACGGGCAGCAGTGGTGTGGTCAGTGGAGGCCTAGTGGAAGGAGTGACCGCAGACAGGCATCGAAGGCCTAAAATAATAACACATGGCTGTAGGCAATTTTAAATTGGTTCCAGGGGTACACGGGCAGCAGTGACCTGGTCAGTGTAGTAGTAGTTGAAAGAATGGACCGCAGACAGGCATCGAAGGCCTAAAATAAAAAAATTGGGCTGGCTGTAGGCAATTTTAAATTGGTTCCAGGGGTACACGGGCAGCAGTGGTGTGGTCAGTGGAGGCCTAGTGGAAGGAGTGACCGCAGACAGGCATCGAAGGCCTAAAATAATAACACATGGCTGTAGGCAATTTTAAATTGGTTCCAGGGGTACACGGGCAGCAGTGACCTGGTCAGTGTAGTAGTAGTTGAAAGAATGGACCGCAGACAGGCATCGAAGGCCTAAAATAAAAAAATTGGGCTGGCTGTAGGCAATTTTAAATTGGTTCCAGGGGTACACGGGCAGCAGTGACCTGGTCAGTGTAGTAGTAGTTGAAAGAATGGACCGCAGACAGGCATCGAAGGCCTAACATAACAAACTTGGGCTGGCTGTAGGCACTTTTAAATTGGTTCCAGGGGTACACGGGCAGCAGTGGTCTGGTCAGTGGAAGTCTAGTGGAAGGAGTGACCGCAGACAGGCTTCGAAGGCCTAACATAACAAAATTGGGCTGGCTGTAGGCACTTTAAATTGGTTCCAGGGGTACATGGGCAGCAGTGTATGGTCAGTGGAAGTCTAGTGGAAGGAGTGACGGCAGACAGTCTTCGAAGGCCTAACATAACAAAATTGGGCTGACTGTAGGCACTTTTAAATTGGTTCCAGGGTAACACGGCCAGCAGTGGCCTGGTCAGTGTAGTAGTTGTAGAAAGAAGGGACCGCAGACAGGCTTCGAAGGCCTAACATAACAAAAATGTCAAAACAATGGTATTGTCAGTGCCAGGCATTGAAGGATGTCAGCGGCTAGACTACACATTGGTGAAGCTGTGAGAGATAATTTTGCTAGTGGTAGAGCACTGTTTGAGCTGGGGGGGGGAACTGTCTTGTGGCCGGCGGTACAGGCACAGGGCCCCTCATATTACAACGGTGTGTCTGACGTTGGGTGCGCACCACCACCGCCAGAGACACTTTATTGTACTATGAGGGACCCAGTGGCAGTGCCGTCGACCAAAAGCGGCCACACCCACCTCTTCAGACAAACAGCACTCTCAAGGGTCCAAGCGCAAAGTGGCGATAGCACGGCCCCGTGTGGGGAGTTTGGCCATTTCGTGAGGTGGAAACATGTCGTATGCTGGACAATCAGGTGAAGAAAATTACGAGATTGGAAAAGTCATTCAGAATAGTCCACAGGCAAGACCTTTTCATAGGAAAGCTAGGTGTCAGCCGGGCAGGGTGGGGCAAAAGATTTTGAAATCCAGTTGTGGTTCATTTTAATGAAGGTTAGATCATCTACATTTTGGGTAGCCAGACGAGTCCTTTTTTCTGTTAGTATTGAACCTGCAGCACTGAATACTCTTTCTGATAGGACACTAGCTGCCGGGCAAGCAAGCTCCTGCAATGCATATTCTGCCAATTCTGGCCAGGTGTCTAATTTGGATGCCCAGTAATCAAATGGGAATGACGGTTGAGGGAGAACGTCGATAAGGGATGAAAAATAGTTTGTAACCATACTGGACAAATGTTGTCTCCTGTCACTTTGAATTGATGCTGCAGTACCTGTCCTGTCTGCGGTCATAGAAAAATCACTCCACAACCTGGTCAGAAAACCCCTCTGTCCAACGCCACTTCTGATTTCTGCCCCTCTAACACCTCTGGTCTGCTGGCCCCTGGAGCTCGTGTGAGAACGATCACGGGCGCTGTGTGCAGGGAATGCCAGAAGCAAACGGTCAACAAGAGTTGATTGTTTTGTTGCTAATATTAGTTCCAAGTTCTCATGTGGCATAATATTTTGCAATTTGCCTTTATAGCGAGGATCAAGGAGGCAGGCCAACCAGTAATCGTCATCGTTCATCATTTTTGTAATGCGTGTGTCCCTTTTGAGGATACGCAAGGCATAATCCGCCATGTGGGCCAAAGTTCCCGTTGTCAAATCTGCGGTTGTGCTTGGTTGAGGGGCAGTTGCAGGCAAATCTACGTCACTTGTGTCCCTCAAAAAACCAGAACCCGGCCTTGCCACGCCACCAATTTCCCGTGCCCCCGGGAAAGCTTCCTCATTAAAAATATACTCATCCCCATCATCCTCCTCATCCTCCACCTCCTCTTCGCCCGGTACCTCGTCATGTACACTGCCCTGACCAGACAATCGCTGACTGTCATCAAGGCTTTCCTCTTCCTCTGGTGCAGACGCCTGATCCTTTATGTGCGTCAAACTTTGCATCAGCAGACGCATTAGGGGGATGCTCATGCTTATTATGGCGTTGTCTGCACTAACCAGCCGTGTGCATTCCTCAAAACACTGAAGGACTTGACACATGTCTTGAATCTTCGACCACTGCACACCTGACAACTCCATGTCTGCCATCCTACTGCCTGCCCGTGTATGTGTATCCTCCCACAAAAACATAACAGCCCGCCTCTGTTCGCACAGTCTCTGAAGCATGTGCAGTGTTGAGTTCCACCTTGTTGCAACGTCTATGATTAGGCGATGCTGGGGAAGGTTCAAAGAACGCTGATAGGTCTGCATACGGCTGGAGTGTACAGGCGAACGGCGGATATGTGCGCAAAGTCCACGCACTTTGAGGAGCAGGTCGGATAACCCCGGATAACTTTTCAGGAAGCACTGCACCACCAGGTTTAAGGTGTGAGCCAGGCAAGGAATGTGTTTCAGTTGGGAAAGGGAGATGGCAGCCATGAAATTCCTTCCGTTATCACTCACTACCTTGCCTGCCTCAAGATCTACAGTGCCCAGCCACGACTGCGTTTCTTGCTGCAAGAACTCGGACAGAACTTCCGCGGTGTGTCTATTGTCGCCCAAACACTTCATAGCCAATACAGCCTGCTGACGTATGCCAGTAGCTGCCCCATAATGGGAGACCTGGTGTGCAACAGTGGCAGGTGCGGATGGAGTGTTTGTGCGACTGCGGTCTGTGGACGAGCTCTTGCTTCTGCAGGAGGACGAGGAGGAGGAGGAGGAGGGGGTGCGAACGGCTACAGACAACTGTTTACTAGACCGTGGGCTAGGCAGAACTGTCCCAAACTTGCTGTCCCCTGTGGACCCTGAATCCACCACATTTACCCAGTGTGCCGTGATGGACACGTAACGTCCCTGGCCATGCCTACTGGTCCATGCATCTGTTGTCAGGTGCACCTTTGTGCTCACAGATTGCCTGAGTGCATGGACGATGCGCTCTTTAACATGCTGGTGGAGGGCTGGGATGGCTTTTCTGGAAAAAAAGTGTCGACTGGGTAGCTCGTAGCGTGGTACAGCGTAGTCCATCAGGTCTTTGAAAGCTTCGCTTTCAACTAACCGGTAGGGCATCATCTCTAACGAGATTAGTCTAGCTATGTGGGCGTTCAAACCCTGTGTACGCGGATGCGAGGCTAAGTATTTCCTTTTTCTAACCATAGTCTCATGTAGGGTGAGCTGGACTGGAGAGCTGGAGATCGTGGAACTAGCGGGGGTGCCGGTGGACATGGCAGACTGAGAGACGGTGGGAGATGGTATTGTTGCCGCCGGTGCCCTAGATGCAGTGTTTCCTACTACGAAACTGGTGATTCCCTGACCCTGACTGCTTTGGCCTGGCAAAGATACCTGCACAGATACAGCAGGTGGTGCGCTAAATGGTGGTCCTACACTGCCGGAAGGGATGTTGCGTTGATGACTAGCTTCATTGGCCGAGGGTGCAACAACCTTAAGGGACGTTTGGTAGTTAGTCCAAGCTTTCAAATGCATGGTGGTTAAATGTCTATGCATGCAACTAGTATTGAGACTTTTCAGATTCTGACCTCTGCTTAAGGAAGTAGAACATTTTTGACAGATGACTTTGCGCTGATCAATTGGATGTTGTTTAAAAAAATGCCAGACTGCACTCTTTCTAGCATCGGATACCTTTTCAGGCATTGCAGACTGAGCTTTAACCGGATGGCCACGCTGTCCTCCACCAGGTTTTGGCTTTGCCACGCGTTTTGGGCAAGATACGGGCCCGGCAGATGGAACCTGTGGCGATGTTGATGCCTGCTGCGGCCCCTCCTCCTCCTCTGCTTCAGAACTGCTGCCGCCTGCACCCTGTTCCCCCAATGGCTGCCAATCGGGGTCAAGAACTGGGTCATCTAATAACTCTTCTTGTACCTCCTGCGCAACTTCGTCTGTGTCACCGTGTCGTTCGGTGGTATAGCGTTCGTGATGGGGCAACATAGTCTCATCAGGGTCTGATTCTTGATCAGCACCCTGCGAGGGCAATGTTGTGGTCTGAGTCAAAGGACCAGCATAGTAGTCTGGCTGTGGCTGTGCGTCAGTGCACTCCATGTCAGATTCAATTTGTAATGGGCATGGACTGTTAACTGCTTCACTTTCTAAGCCAGGGACGGTATGTGTAAAGAGCTCCATGGAGTAACCCGTTGTGTCGCCTGCTGCATTCTTCTCTGTTGTTGTTTTTGCTGAAGAGGACAAGGAAGTGACTTGTCCCTGACCGTGAACATCCACTAACGACGCGCTGCTTTTACTTTTACCAGTTTCACGAGATGAGGCAAAAGAGCTAGAGGCTGAGTCAGCAAGATAAGCCAAAACTTGCTCTTGCTGCTCCGGCTTTAAAAGCGGTTTTCCTAATCCCAGAAAAGGGAGCGTTCGAGGCCTTGTGTAGCCGGACGACGAACCTGGCTCCACAGCTCCAGACTTAGGTGCAATATTTTTTCCCCCACGACCACCTGATGCTCCACCACTACCACTACCCTCATTACCAGCTGACAATGAACGCCCCCGGCCACGACCTCTTCCACTAGACTTCCTCATTGTTTTAAAAACGTAACCAAACTAACGTTATTTGTTGCAGTCACACAACTTACACGGTGAGCTATAACTTCTGTATGATTTAGCTACCCCTTTACAGGTTGGTGAGACCACAGCGAAAATCAGGCCCAATGTTACACACTCTTTTTTTGGTGGCTGCAAATTAGAGAGATGCCCCACACGCAGGACTGTCACTGAAGCACAAATGTTAATATTAATGTCACACTATTATTTTTTTTTTATTTTTATTTTTTTCAGGAACACTTTAGAAACCCCCCAAAAAAAAAAAAATAGATTTTTGCAGGGAGAATTTAGAAAACAAATGTAACAAACTATATGCTTTCTATGGGCCACTGAGTGAGAGATGACGCACACAGGAATCAGGAGTGGCACACAAGCCCAGAGGCCAATATTTTTCTACCAATGATTGATGGAGTTATTTTCTCTGGTAGATTTTGGAACCCAAATCAAGGAAAAAAAATGTAGGCTTTCTATGGACCACAATTGGAGAGAGAGAGAGAGAGAGATGGCACACCCAGGAGTCAAGACTGGCACACAAGCAGAAAGGCCAATATTAATCTCCCACTGTTTTTTTTGGTTGTTTTTTTTTTTTTTTTTTTCAGGGAGACTTTAGAAAAAAAAATAATAAAAAAAATATGATTTTATCAGGAAGAATTTAGAAACCAAATAAAATAAAATGATTTTTTCAGGGAGAATTTAGAAAACAAATAAAACCAAAAATAGGCGTTCTATGGCCCACTGACTGAGAGATGACGCACCCAGGAGTCAAGACTGGCACACAAGCAGAAAGGCCAATATTAATCTCCCACTGTTTTTTTTGGTTGTTTTTTTTTTTTTTTTTTTCAGGGAGACTTTAGAAAAAAAAATAATAAAAAAAATATGATTTTATCAGGAAGAATTTAGAAACCAAATAAAATAAAATGATTTTTTCAGGGAGAATTTAGAAAACAAATAAAACCAAAAATAGGCGTTCTATGGCCCACTGACTGAGAGATGACGCACCCAGGAGTCAAGACTGGCACACAAGCAGAAAGGCCAATATTAATCTCCCACTGTTTTTTTTGGTTGTTTTTTTTTTTTTTTTTTCAGGGAGACTTTAGAAAAAAAAATAATAAAAAAAATATGATTTTATCAGGAAGAATTTAGAAACCAAATAAAATAAAATGATTTTTTCAGGGAGAATTTATAAAACAAATAAAACCAAAAATAGGCGTTCTATGGCCCACTGACTGAGAGATGACGCACCCAGGAGTCAAGACTGGCACACAAGCAGAAAGGCCAATATTAATCTCCCACTGTTTTTTTTGGTTGTTTTTTTTTTTTTTTTTTTCAGGGAGACTTTAGAAAAAAAAATAATAAAAAAAATATGATTTTATCAGGAAGAATTTAGAAACCAAATAAAATAAAATGATTTTTTCAGGGAGAATTTAGAAAACAAATAAAACCAAAAATAGGCGTTCTATGGCCCACTGACTGAGAGATGACGCACCCAGGAGTCAAGACTGGCACACAAGCAGAAAGGCCAATATTAATCTCCCACTGTTTTTTTTGGTTGTTTTTTTTTTTTTTTTTTCAGGGAGACTTTAGAAAAAAAAATAATAAAAAAAATATGATTTTATCAGGAAGAATTTAGAAACCAAATAAAATAAAATGATTTTTTCAGGGAGAATTTATAAAACAAATAAAACCAAAAATAGGCGTTCTATGGCCCACTGACTGAGAGATGACGCACCCAGGAGTCAAGACTGGCACACAAGCAGAAAGGCCAATATTAATCTCCCACTGTTTTTTTTTTTTTTTTTCAGGGAGACTTTAGAAAAAAAAATAATAAAAAAAATATGATTTTATCAGGAAGAATTTAGAAACCAAATAAAATAAAATAATTTTTTCAGGGAGAATTTAGAAAACAAATAAAACCAAAAATAGGCGTTCTATGGCCCACTGACTGAGAGATGACGCACACAGGAGTCAGGAGTGGCACACAAACCCAGAGGCCAATATTTTTCTACCAATGATTGATGTAGTTATTTTCTCTGGTAGATTTTAGAACCCAAATCAAGGAAAAAAAATATAGGCTTTCTATGGACCACAATTGGAGAGAGAGAGAGAGAGAGAGAGAGAGAGAGAGAGAGAGAGAGAGATGGCACACCCAGGAGTCAAGACTGGCACACAAGCAGAAAGGCCAATATTAATCTCCCACTGTTTTTTTGGTTGTTTTTTTTTTTTTTTTTTTTCAGGGAGACTTTAGAAATAAAAATAATAAAAAAAATATGATTTTATCAGGAAGAATTTAGAAACCAAATAAAATAAAATGATTTTTTCAGGGAGAATTTAGAAAACAAATAAAACCAAAAATATGCGTTCTATGGCCCACTGACTGAGAGAGAGAGAGAGATGGAACGCTTAGTACTGGCACACAAGCCCAAAGGGCAATATTAATCTCCCTTTTTTTTTCCAGGGAGAATTTCTGAAACCCAAAAAAAAAATAAAATAGGCTTTCTATGGCCCACTATTTGTGAGAGAGATGGGACGCTCAGGACTGGCACAGATGGCACGCTCAGGACTGGCACAGAAGCCCAGAGGCCAATATTAATCTCCCTTTTTTTCTGGGAGAATTTATAAAACCAAAAAAATATTTAAATAGGCTTTCTATGGCCCACTATTTGTGAGAGAGATGGCACGCTCAGGACTGGCACAGATGGCACGCTCACAACTGGCACAGAAGCCCAGAGGCCAATATTAATCTCCCTTTTTTTCTGGGAGAATTTATAAAACCAAAAAAATATTTAAATAGGCTTTCTATGGCCCACTATTTGTGAGAGAGATGGCACGCTCAGGACTGGCACAGATGGCACGCTCACAACTGGCACACAAGCCCAGAGGCCAATATTAATCTCCCTTTTTTCAGGGAAAATTTATAAAACCAAAAAAAAAATTAAATAGGCTTTCTATGGCCCACTATTTGTGAGAGAGATGGCACGCTCAGGACTGGCACAGATGGCACGCTCACAACTGGCACACAAGCCCAGAGGCCAATATTAATCTCCCTTTTTTCAGGGAAAATTTATAAAACCAAAAAAAAAATTAAATAGGCTTTCTATGGCCCACTATTTGTGAGAGAGATGGGACGCTCAGGACTGGCACAGATGGCACGCTCAGGACTGGCACAGAAGCCCAGAGGCCAATATTAATCTCCCTTTTTTTCAGGGAGAATTTATAAAACCCAAAAAAAAATAAAATAGGCTTTCTATGGCCCACTATTTGTGAGAGAGATGGCACACTCAGGACTGGCACACAAGCCCAAAGGCCAATATTAATCTCCCACTGTATTTTTATCAGGGAGAATTTATACACCCCACAAAAAAAAATACAGAAAAATGAAAAGGCTTTCTATGGCCCACTATGTGAGAGAGATGGCACACACAGGGATGGCACTCTAGCAGAAATGCCAAATTGCCAATCTTAATCTCCCACCAAAAAAAAAAAAAAAAAAAAAACAGGGAATGTCCTACAATTACTATCTCCCTGCCTGCAGTAATCTCAGCCAGGTATGGCAGGCAGCTACTATCTCCCTGCCTGCAGTAATCTCAGCCAGGTATGGCAGGCAGCAATAAGGAGTGGACTGATGCACAAATGAAATAAAAAGTGTGGACAAACAAAAAAGATAGCTGTGCAGAAAGGAAGGAACAAGAGGATTTGTGCTTTGAAAAAAGCAGTTGGTTTGCACAGCGGCGTACACACAGCAATGCAGCTATCAGGGAGCCTTCTAGGGCAGCCCAATGAGCTACAGCGCTGAGGGGAAAAAAAAAAAAAAAAAAAATTCCACTGTCCCTGCACACCGAGGGTGGTGTTGGACAGTGCAAATCGCTGCAGCACAAGCGGTTTTGTGGTTAATGGACCCTGCCTAACGCTATCCCTGCTTCTGACAAAGCGGCAGCAACCTCTCCCTAAGCTCAGATCAGCAGCAGTAAGATGGCGGTCGGCGGGAACGCCTCTTTATAGCCCCTGTGACGTCGCAGACAGCAAGCCAATCACTGCAATGCCCTTCTCTAAGATGGTGGGGACCAGGACCTATGTCATCACGCTGCCCACACTCTGCGTTTACCTTCATTGGCTGAGAAATGGCGCTTTTCGCGTCATTGAAACGCGACTTTGGCGCGAAAGTCGCGTACCGCATGGCCGACCCCGCACAGGGGTCGGATCGGGTTTCATGAAACCCCGACTTAGCCAAAAGTCGGCGACTTTTGAAAATGTTCGACCCGTTTCGCTCAACCCTAGTGTTCACAAATATTTAAGCCCATGGATCCATTATATGTCCATTTTGCAAGCCGGCGAGAAAATCTCGCCGTACGGATGCCATACGGATGACACACAGATACTTTTTGGAGTAAAAATCGCATCCTCGCCTTGAATACGGATCACTGTTCAGGAACTTTTCTGTGTATCTCGGCCGTAAAAAATGGACTGTATTTTTATACGTTAGGTCTGACACCGGCCAAAGCCAAATGCCAGGAAGTATCAAAAACAAAAGCACCTTTATTTAAAACAAGAAATGCCAAAAATGAAAGTGTCAAAAACGCTACAAAAAAACATAACGAAAAAAGAAAAGTCCCCTAATTTACTTAATAGGTGCGTAAATGGTGCAAAAAAAATATGCAACATCAAAAACTCACCAAATACGTCAGGTGGGAACGTAGCTTAACAGACCCACGCGCCATTCTATACTCACAGACACCGTAAAGGCAGAGTATACTAAAGAGGAAAGCATGCCCGCTCACCTGTTGTGGCGATTTACTGAGGGAGCGCGGAAATTCGTCCTGACCAGACGTGAAGAAATAAAAAAAAGTAGCAGTGTCCGGCTCCTGAACAACGAGAATCCTGTATTATAAGCGATTAAGAACGACTCCATGATGGCGGGACGGCAAGACACGGCTACGCGTCTCACACAGTCCGAGCTTGGACAAAGGACGGCGGAGTCTGACTGAAACGCGTAGATCAACATGTCTGTCCAAACCATGTCGTGCCGCCCCGCCGTCATGGAGTCAATTTTTAATTGTTTGTAATAAAGGATTCTCATTTTACCAGGAGCCACTGCTTTTTATTGGATTGTAAAAGCAGGTGTGCGTGTGGCTGTGTAATATATATATATATATATATATATATATATATATATATATATATATAAAGTATATATTTGTGTCTATTATATACATATATGTAATGTCTGCATTAAATATCACAAACACTACAGACATTATATGTATATTATATACACACACCATAATAGATAGATATATATATATATATATGTGTGTGTATATATATATATATATATATATATATATATACACTGTATATACACACACATATATATACATATATATATATCGCCCATACAAAGCCACACATGTATATTCCAAGGACGCGGTGCAGGTGGACCCTCTCTGCAGATTCTCCGGACTCACCAAGTCAATGAAGGTGAGAAACTTCCAGCTGCCCCCATAGGTCTGGTGCGCGGGCATCTCTATGGCCTTGTAGTGGCACAGCACGGACAGGTATGAGAGCAGGATCGCGAACCGCAGCACCTGGCACGGGATAAGCGCCATGACAGGCCGCAGCGCACACCGGCCGGCCCGGGATACTGCAGGTCAGCGGCGGCCGCACAGCCCTGCCTCCCCCCGGTACTTATTTTTATTGTAACGTCTTGGGAATGGGATGGACGGCCGGCACTGAGCATCACAGCCCGGGAGGGAAGAAGGGGGGCGGTTGCTATGGGGACGGGAGAGCGATGAGGACGTGGTGACGTCACAGACAGCAGGCGGAACCCTGGACGCGTCTGTGTGACGTCACCGACTATGAGGCAATGTCCGCTCTGTCAGGCGCCCCCGTCTGCCGGTCCCGGGACTCTGTAGTGAGGGGTCGCACTGAGCGCCTCGTGTTTCTTGTAGGAAAAAAAAATCAAAGCCCACTTATCTCTTTGTGCCGTTGCCGTGATTTTGGGAATGATTTTCCTTTAGGCTGAAGATGATTTTGGTCTTTAGGAGCCTCCACCATGACTGTTTTATTTTTTCCCACTTGGAGGTTAATTGTGTTGCCATTTTCCTCACACTATCATTCATTTTCCTGTTTTCAGCACAAAGCCCCCAATATTCACTTCTGCCATTTTCTAAGGGTATTCTCTCTAAACACTTAACCCCTTCATGACCCAGCCTATTTTGACCTTAAAGACCTTGCCGTTTTTTGCAATTCTGACCAGTGTCCCTTTATGAGGTAATAACTCCGGAACGCTTCAACGGATCCTAGCGGTTCTGAGATTGTTTTTTCGTGACATATTGGGCTTCGTGTTAGTGGTAAATTTAGGTCAATAAATTCTGCGTTTATTTGTGATAAAAACGGAAATTTGGCGAAAATTTTGAAAATTTCGCAATTTTCACATTTTGAATTTTTATTCTGTTAAACCAGAGAGATATGTGACACAAAATAGTTAATAAATAACATTTCCCACATGTTTACTTTACATCAGCACAATTTTGGAAACAAAATTTTTTTTTGTTAGGAAGTTATAAGGGTTAAAATTTGACCAGCGATTTGTCATTTTTACAACGAAATTTACAAAACCATTTTTTTTAGGGACCACCTCACATTTGAAGTCAGTTTGAGGGGTCTATATGGCTGAAAATACCCAAAAGTGACACCATTCTAAAAACTGCACCCCTCAAGGTACTCAAAACCACATTCAAGAAGTTTATTAACCCTTCAGGTGCTTCACAGCAGCAGAAGCAACATGGAAGGAAAAAATGAACATTTAACTTTTTAGTCACAAAAATTATCTTTTAGCAACAATTTTTTTATTTTCCCAATGGTAAAAGGAGAAACTGAACCACGAAAGTTGTTGTCCAATTTGTCCTGAGTACGCTGATACCTCATATGTGGGGGTAAACCACTGTTTGGGCGCACGGCAGGGCTTGGAAGGGAAGGAGCGCCATTTGACTTTTTGAATCAAAAATTGGCTCCACTCTTTAGCGGACACCATGTCACGTTTGGAGAGCCCCCGTGTGCCTAAAAATTGGAGCTCCCCCACAAGTGACCCCATTTTGGAAACTAGACGCCCCAAGGAACTTATCTAGATGCATAGTGAGCACTTTGAACCCCCAGGTGCTTCACAAATTGATCCGTAAAAATGAAAAAGTACTTTTTTTTCACAAAAAAATTCTTTTAGCCTCAATTTTTTCATTTTCACATGGGCAACAGGATAAAATGGATCCTAAAATGTGTTGGGAAATTTCTCCTGAGTACACCAATACCTCACATGTGGGGGTAAACCACTGTTTGGGCACATGGTAAGGCTCGGAAGGGAAGGAGCGCCATTTGACTTTTTGAATGAAAAATTATTTCCATCGTTAGCGGACACCATGTCGCGTTTGGATAGCTCCTGTGTGCCTAAACATTGGCGCTCCCCCACAAGTGACCCCATTTTGGAAACTAGACCCCCCAAGGAACTTATTTAGATGCCTAGTGAGCACTTTAAACCCTCAGGTGCTTCACAAATTGATCTGTAAAAATGAAAAAGTACTTTTTTTTCACAAAAAAATTCTTTTCGCCTCAATTTTTTCATTTTCACATGGGCAGTAGGATAAAATGGATCATAAAATTTGTTGGGCAATTTCTCCCGAGTACGTCGATACCTCATATGTGGGGGTAAACCACTGTTTGGGCACACGGCAGGGCTCGGAAGGGAAGGCGCGCCATTTGACTTTTTGAATGGAAAATTAGCTCCAATTGTTAGCGGACACCATGTCGCGTTTGGAGAGCCCCTGTGTGCCTAAACATTGGAGCTCCCCCACAAGTGACCCCATTTTGGAAACTAGACCCCCCAAGGAACTTATCTAGATGCATATTGAGCACTTTAAACCCCCAGGTGCTTCACAGAAGTTTATAACGCAGAGCCATGAAAATAAAAAATAATTTTTCTTTCCTCAAAAATGATTTTTTAGCCTGGAATTTCCTATTTTGCCAAGGCTAATGGGAGAAATTGGACCCCAAATATTGTTGTCCAGTTTGTCCTGAGTACGCTGATACCCCATATGTGGGGGTAAACCACTGTTTGGGCGCACGGCAGGGCTCGGAAGGGATGGCACGCCATTTGGCTTTTTAAATGGAAAATTAGCTCCAATCATTAGCGGACACCATGTCACGTTTGGAGAGCCCCTGTGTGCTTAAACATTGGAGATCCCCCAGAAATGACACCATTTTGGAAACTAGACCCCCAAAGGAACTAATCTAGATGTGTGGTGAGGACTTTGAACCCCCAAGTGCTTCACAGAAGTTTATAACGCAGAGCCATGAAAATAAAAAAAAAAAATTATTTTCTCAAAAATGATCTTTTAGCCTGCAATTTTTTATTTTCCCAAGGGTAACAGGAGAAATTTGACCCCAAAAGTTGTTGTCCAGTTTCTCCTGAGTACGCTGATACCCCATATGTGGGGGTAAATCACTGTTTGGGCACATGCCGGGGCTCGGAAGTGAAGTAGTGACGTTTTGAAATGCAGACTTTGATGGAATGCTCTGTGGGCGTCACGTTGCGTTTGCAGAGCCCCTGATGTGGCTTAACAGTAGAAACCCCCCACAAGTGACCCCATTTTGGAAACTAGACCCCGAAAGGAACTTATCTAGATGTGTGGTGAGCACTTTGAACCCCCAAGTGCTTCATAGAAGTTTATAATGCAGAGCCGTGAAAATAATAAATACGTTTTCTTTCCTCAAAAATAATTATTTAGCCCAGAATTTTTTATTTTCCCAAGGGTAACAGGAGAAATTTGACCCCAATATTTGTTGTCGAGTTTCTCCTGAGTACGGTGATACCCCATATGTGGGGGTAAACTACTGTTTGGGCACATGCCGGGGCTTGGAATTGAAGTAGTGACGTTTTGAAATGCAGACTTTGATGGAATGCTCTGCGGGCGTCACGTTGCGTTTGCAGAGCCCCTGATGTGCCTAAACAGTAGAAACCCCCCACAAGTGACCCCATTTTGGAAACTAGACCCCGAAAGGAACTTATCTAGATGTGTGGTGAGCACTTTGAACCCCCAAGTGCTTCATAGAAGTTTATAATGCAGAGCCGTGAAAATAATAAATACGTTTTCTTTCCTCAAAAATAATTATTTAGCCCAGAATTTTTTATTTTCCCAAGGGTAACAGGAGAAATTTGACCCCAATATTTGTTGTCGAGTTTCTCCTGAGTACGGTGATACCCCATATGTGGGGGTAAACTACTGTTTGGGCACATGCCGGGGCTTGGAATTGAAGTAGTGACGTTTTGAAATGCAGACTTTGATGGAATGCTCTGCGGGCGTCACGTTGCGTTTGCAGAGCCCCTGATGTGCCTAAACAGTAGAAACCCCCCACAAGTGACCCCATTTTGGAAACTAGACCCCGAAAGGAACTTATCTAGATGTGTGGTGAGCACTTTGAACCCCCAAGTGCTTCATAGAAGTTTATAATGCAGAGCCGTGAAAATAATAAATACGTTTTCTTTCCTCAAAAATAATTATTTAGCCCAGAATTTTTTATTTTCCTAAGGGTTACAGGAGAAATTGGACACCAAAAGTTGTTGTCCAGTTTCTCCTGAGTACGCTGATACCCCATGAGTGGGTGTAAACCACTGTTTGGGCACACGTCGGGGCTCAGAAGGGAAGTAGTGACTTTTGAAATGCAGACTTTGATGGAATGGTCTGCGGGTGTCACGTTGCGTTTGCAGAGCCCCTGGTGTGCCTGAACAGTAGAAACCCCCACAAGTGACCCCATTTTAGAAACTAGACCCCCCAAGGAACTTATCTAGATATGTGGTGAGCACTTTGAACCCCCAAGTGCTTCACAGACGTTTACAACGCAGAGCCGTGAAAATAAAAAATCATTTTTCTTTCCTCAAAAATTATGTTTTAGCAAGCATTTTTTTAGATTCACAAGGGTAACAGGAGAAATTGGACCCCAGTAATTGTTGCGCAGTTTGTCCTGAGTATGCTGGTACCCCATATGTGGGGGTAAACCACTGTTTGGGCACACGTCAGGGCTCGGAAGTGAGGGAGCACCATTTGACTTTTTGAATACGAGATTGGCTGGAATCAATGGTGGCGCCATGTTGCGTTTAGAGACCCCTGATGTGCCTAAACAGTGGTAACCCCTCAATTCTACCTCCAACACTAACCCCAACACACCCCTAACTCTAATCCCAACTGTAGCCATAACCCTAATCACAACCCTAACCGCAACACACCCCTAACCACAACCCTAACCCCAACACACCCCTAACCCTAACCACAACCCTAATTCCAACCCTAACCCTAAGGCTATGTGCCCACGTTGCGGATTCGTGTGAGATATTTCCGCACCATTTTTGAAAAATCCACGGGTAAAAGGCACTGCGTTTTACCTGCGGATTTTCCACGGATTTCCAGTGTTTTTTGTGCGGATTTCACCTGCGGATTCCTATTGAGGAACAGGTGTAAAACGCTGCGGAATCCGCACAAAGAATTGACATGCTGCGGAAAATACAACGCAGCGTTTCCGCGCGGTATTTTCCGCACCATGGGCACAGCGGATTTGGTTTTTCATATGTTTACATGGTACTGTAAACCTGATGGAACACTGCTGCGGATCCGCAGCCAAATCCGCACCGTGTGCACATGGCCTAATTCTAAAGGTATGTGCACACGCTGCGGAAAACGCGGATCCGCATCAGTTTCCCATGAGTTTACAGTTCAATGTAAACCTACGGGAAACAAAAATCGCTGTACACATGCTGCGGAAAAACTGCACGGAAACGCAGCGGTTTACATTCCGCAGCATGTCACTTCTTTGTGCGGATTCCGCAGCGGTTTTACAACTGCTCCAATAGAAAATCGCAGTTGTAAAACCGCAGTGAAATGCGCAGAAAAAAACGCGGTAAATCCGCCATAAATCCGCAGCGGTTTAGCACTGCGGATTTATCAAATTCGCAGTGGAAAAATCCGCAGAGGAACAGAATACGTGTGCACATACCGAAACCCTAACCCTAGCCTTAACCCTAGCCCTAACCCTACCCCTAACCCTACCCCTAACCCTACCCCTAACCCTACCCCTAGCCCTAACCCTACCCCTAACCCTACCCCTAGCCCTAACCCTAGCCCTAACCCTAACCCTAGCCCTAACCCTACCCCTAACCCTAACCCTACCCCTAACCCTAACCCTATTCTAACATTAGTGGAAAAAAAAAATTTCTTTATTTTTTTATTGTCCCTACCTATGGGGGTGACAAAGGGGGGGGGGTCATTTATTATTTTTTTTATTTTGATCACTGAGATATAATCTATCTCAGTGATTAAAATGCACTTTGGAACGAATCTGCCGGCCGGCAGATTGGGCGGGGGCACTGCGCATGCGCCCGCCATTTTGGAAGATGGCGGCGCCCAGGGAGAAGACGGACGGGACCCCGGCTGGATCGGTAAGTATGATGGGGTGGGGGGGACCACGGGGGGGGATCGGAGCACGGGGGGGGGGGGGGAATCGGAGCGCGGGAGGGGTGGAACGGAGAACGGGGGGCGTGGAACGGAGCACGGGGGGGCTGGAACGGAGCACGGGGGGGTGGAACGGAGCACCGGGGGGGGTGGATCGGAGTGCAGGGGGGGTGATCGGAGCACGGGGGGGTGATTGGAGCACGGGGGGAGCGGACAAGAGCACGGGGGGGGGAGCGGAGCACTGGACGGAGGGGAGCCGGAGCAGTGTACCGGCCAGATCGGGGGGCTGGGGGGGCGATCGGTGGGGTGGGGTGGGGGCACATTAGTATTTCCAGCCATGGCCGATGATATTTCAGCATCGGCCATGGCTGGATTGTAATATTTCACCCGTTATAATAGGTGAAATATTACAAATCGCTCTGATTGGCAGTTTCACTTTCAACAGCCAATCAGAGCGATCGTAGCCACGAGGGGGTGAAGCCACCCCCCCTGGGCTAAACTACCACTCCCCCTGTCCCTGCAGATCGGGTGAAATGGGAGTTAACCCTTTCACCCGGCCTTCAGGGACGCGATCTTTCCATGACGCCACATAGGCGTCATGGGTCGGAATGGCACCGACTTTCATGACGCCTACGTGGCGTCATGGGTCGGGAAGGGGTTAATCTCCTTTTTTCGTCCAATTGCAAAATAATGTTTTTTTTCTGTGCTTTTCTGTATTAAATTCCAAATTGCAGTCTTTTGCTTTTGATAGGGTTGTCCAAGTGAAAAAAATAGTATTGCAAGCAGGGCCGGCGTCAGCACCCGGGCAAGTGCCGGGGCCCTGAGCAGGCAGGGGGCCCACTTGCCGTCAAGGGATACTGGCGCGCTATAGTGCCGGCCCCCGTGAGTGGACCCCCTGCCTGCTCCTCCGGGCCCCAGCACTTGCGGTACTTACCTCTCCCAATTCCAGCGCTGCAGCGTCTTCCATCCTCTGACTGTGACGTTCAGGTCAGAGGGCGCGATGACGTCACCAGTGCGCACCCTCTGCCTGAGCAGTCGCAGCACAGAGAGCAGGAAGACGCCGATGGTGAGGAGTCCAGAGCAGAGCAGCGTCAAGCAGCGAGAGGTGACTATTTCATTTTTTTTTTAATATTTGGAGCTATATATGGGGACCATCAAAAGGGGCCCATATATGGAGCATTATATGGGGCTAATTCTATATGGAGTATCTTATAGGGCCAATAATATAGGGAGCATTATATGGGGCCAATTTAATATGGAGCATCTTATGGGGCCAATTCAATATGGAGCAGTATATGGGGCCAATAATATATGAAGCATCTTATGGGACTAATTATATATGGAGCATTATATATGGCCAATTATATATGGAGCATTATATGGGGCCCATTATACATGGAGCATCTTATGGGGCCAATTATTTTTGGAGCATTATATGGGACCCATTCTGTAATGAGTATTATATGGGGCCCATTCTGTATGGAGCAATATATGGGACTCAGTATACTGTATGGGGCCGATCATGTCATATGAGGCCCATTATATATGGAGCAATAGATGGGGCCCATCATATACTGTATGGAGAATTATATGTGGCTCACTATACTGTATGGTCATTATATGGGGTCAATTCCGTATGGAGCAATATATGCGGCTCATTCTGTATGGAGCATAATATTGGGCTCATTATTCTGTTTGGAGCAATATATGGGGCTCATTATTCTGTATAGAGGACTATGTGGTGCCAATTATACTGTATGGAGCACTATATGGGGCCATTATACTGTATGGGGCAATATAAGGGGCTAAGGGGCTCATTATTCTGTATAGAGGACTATGTGGTGCCAATTATACTGTATGGAGCACTATATGGGGCCAGTATACTGTATGGGGCAATATATGGGGCTCATTATTCTGTTTGGAGCAATATATGGGGCTCATTATTCTGTATAGAGGACTATGTGGTGCCAATTATACTGTATGGAGCACTATATGGGGCCATTATACTGTATGGAGAAATATATAGGGCTCATTATTCTGTATAGAGGATTATACCGTCCGGTTTCTGAGTTAATGTAGAATGCACAATAGATATCACTCATGTAATGTAAGAAGTATGTGAAATCTTTGGCATTGTACTATACCTATATTTCTCTGCCGTATCCGTGCATTATGAATTGTGGTATGTGTTAAAGGGGCCCACCGGGACTGTTTCGCCCAGGACCCATGAAAACCTGGAGCCAGCCCTGATTGCAAGGGTTAATAATCAGTTGTCCCCCATCCTTGGCACTAGGCTATTCACAATGGTTAGGAGGAAGGTCAAGCATGGTAACCTCTGCTCCATTAAATACATGCCTGTTCCCAGGTTGCAGAGCACTGTCCTGGGTCCTAACAGTCGGATCAGTACTTGCAGAGCCCTGTCCTGTGTCCCAGCAGTTGATTAGAAGTTACAGAGCCCTGTCCTGGGTCTTCAGCAGTCAGATCAGTACTTGCAGATCCCTGTCCTGTGTCCCAGCGGTCGAGCAGAAGTTACAGAGCCCTGTCCTGGGTTCCAGCGGTCAGATCAGTAGTTGCAGAGCCCTGTCCTTGGTCCCAACAGTCGGATCAGTTATTGCAGAGCCCTGTCCTGGGTCCCAGTGGTTGGATCAGAAGTTACATAGCCCCGTCCTGGGTCCCAGCCGTCAGATCAGTACTTGCAGAGCCCTGTCCTGGGTCCCAGCAGTCAGATCAGTACTTGCAGAGCCCTGTGCTGGGTCCCAGAAGTAGGATCAATAGTTGCAGATCCCTGTCCTGGGTCCCAGCGGTCGGATCAGACGTTACAGAGCCCTATCCTGGGTCCCAGCATTCAGATCAGTAGTTGCAGAGCCCTGTCCTGGGTCCCAACAGTCGGATCAGTTCTTGCAAAGCCCTTTCCTGAGTCTCAGTGTCAGATCAGAAGTTACACAGCCCAACAGACCCATCCTGGATCCCAGCAGTCGGATCAGTACTTGCAGAGCCCTGTCCTGGGTCCCAGGAGTCAGATCAGTACTTGCAGAGCCCTGTCCTGTGTCCTAGCAGTCAGATCAGTACTCGCAGATACCTGTCCTGGGTCCCAGCGGTCGATCAGAAGCTACAGAGCCCTGTCCTGGGTCCCAGCGGTTAGATCAGTACTTGCAGAGCCCTGTCCTGTGTCCTAGCAGTCAGATCCGTAATCACAGATCCCTGTCCTGGGTCCCAGCAGTCGATCAGAAGTTACAGAGCCCTGTCCTGGGTCCCAGCGGTCGGATCAGTACTTGCAGAGCCCTGCCCTGGGTCCCAACAGTCGAATCAGTTCTTGCAGAGCTCTGTCCTGGGTCCCAGCAGTCAGATCAGTAGTTGCAGAGCCCTGTCCTGGGTCCCCAACAGTCAGATCAGTAGTTGCAGAGCCCTGTCCTGGCTCCCAGAAGTAGGATCAGTAGTTGCAGAACCCGTCATGGGTCCCAGAAATCAGGTCCGTAGTTGCAGAGCCCTGTCCTGGGTCCCAACAGTCGGGTCAGTTCTTGCAGAGCCCTGACCTGGGTCCCAGCAGTCGGATCAGAAGTTACACAGCCCCGTCCTGGATCCCAGCAGTCGGATCAGTACTTGCAGAGCCCTGTCCTGGGTCTCAGAAGTAGGATCAGTAGTTGCAGAACCCCGTCATGGGTCCCAGAAGTTGGATCAGTACTTGCAGAGCCCTGTCCTGGGTCCCAACAGTCGGGTCAGTTCTTGCAGAGCCCTGACCTGGGTCCCAGCAGTCGGATCAGAAGTTACACAGCCTCGTCCTGGATCCCAGCAGTCGGATCAGTACTTGCAGAGCCCTGTCCTGGGTCTCAGAAGTAGGATCAGTAGTTGCAGAACCCCGTCATGGGTCCCAGAAGTTGGATCAGTACTTGCAGAGCCCTGTCCTGGGTTCCTTCGGTCAGATCAGTAGTTGCAGAGCCCTATCCTGGGTCCCAGAAGTAGGATCAGTAGTTGCAGATCCCTGTCCTGGGTCCCAGTCGTTGGATCAGTACTTTCAGAGCCCTGTCCTAGGTCCCAGCAGTCAGATCAGAAGTTACACAGCCCCGTCCTGGATCCCAGCAGTCAGATCAGTACTTGCAAAGCCCTGTCCTGGGTCCCAGAAGTTGGATCAGTACTTGCATAGCTCTGTCCTGGGTCCCAGTAGTCAGATCAGAAGTTGCAGACCCTGTCCTGGGTCACAGTAGTCGAATCAGTAGTTGTAGAACCCTGTCCTGGGTCTCAGTGGTCAAATCAGAATTTGTAGAGCCCCATCATGGGTCCCAGCAGTCAAATCAGAAGTTGCAGAGCCCTGTCATGGATCGCAGCAGTCGGGTCAGTAGTTGCAGAGCCCCGTCATGGGTCCCAGCAGTCGCATCGTAGGTGCAAGGCTCTCTCCTGGGTCCCAGCAGTCAGATCAGTAGTTGCAGAGCTCTATCCTTGGTCCCAGTGATCGGATCAGTAGTTGCAGAGCCCTGTCCTGGGCAGGGCTGGCATTAGGTGCAGGCAGCTGCCTATGGCCCCCGCTGATCCAGTGGCATGTCGCTAATAGTGGCACACAACACGGTCGCTGAGGGGCCCAGTGCGGCCCCTCCATTGCTGATTGAACTTATCGACATCATAAATGCCGATACAGTTGAAAGCAGTGATGGAGGAGAGAGCGTCTACTGACACGACACTCCCTCTCCCATCACTCCCCCTCTGCTTGTGACTCAGCAGGTGCGCGATGACATCACTTCATCGTGCGCCAAGCTGTACCAGCAGTGGAGGCGATGAGACCAGAGCAGCAGAGCTTGGAGCAGCGTGGGGAACAAGGAGGAGGAGTGAGTATTGTGTGAGTATGTGTATACATTATTGTGTGTGGGTGAAAATGCGGGGCAGCACAATACTGTGTGTTGGGAAGGAGCTGCACTGCATTGTGTGTTGGGGAGGGAGCTGCACTGTACTATGTGTTGGGGGAGGGAGCTGTACTCTACTATGTTGGGGGAGCTGCACTGTACTGTGAGGTGGGGGAGGGAGCTGCACTGTACTATGTCTTAGGGGAAACAAAAGAGCATGGTAAAACCAAAAAAAACTTTGTTACAAAAAAAATCACAGTAATCAGCAAGTGCTAGTAAAAAGATATAAATAACAAGGTATTTGGTTGATACCTTTTTTGCAAAAAATGTATACTAAGCTGCTCCACCAAACGTCAAGGTATACCCATATAGAGCAGTCCTAACTGATGTATGCAATCCCTATCTGATGTATTTAAAAACCTGATCATCTGTATATTACCTGTATAAGCAGGGTTCAGAGAGGAAATGTCCATGTGGACATGCTGAATGGACCAGCTTTTGTGCAGATAGCCCACAAGGAGTGGTGGATAACTCCCTTGTCTTGTAGACACAAGAGAACAATCATGGAAACAGAAACACATGGGCTACTTGCACAGTGAACAAGTCTGTAGGAACATGTTCACAAACCACCAAGAAACTTGAAGACACAAAAGAGCACGGTAAAACCAAAAACACTCCATTACAAAAAAAACCACAGTAATCAGCAAGTGCTAGTAAAAAGATGTAAAAACAGGGTATTTGGTTGATGCGTTTTTTTTCAAAAAATGTATTCTAAGCTGCTCCACCTATCTGTTGTATTTAAAAACCTGATCATCTGTATATTACCTGTATGAGCAGGGTTCAGAGAGGAAATTTCCATGTGGACACGCTGAATGGAACCCTGTATCAAGGACAATCTGTCCCCATCATTCTTGTCTCTAATTTGGAGTGGTTTCAGGAATTTAAGACTAACATTTATCCTCCCATCCCACTGGCAATACTGGATAAAAGTCACCATTTCCACACATCAACCACAAGTCATCCTTAGCTACCACTCAATTCAGGAGGACGTGGCCTCGTACCAACTTAGTGATGGTGGTGGGACTGCAGTATGAGAAACCTATGCTTTAGGTCAATGGTTAAACTCTCGAAACACGTGTAATTCCCGGGGTAGGGCTATCTCCATTGGCCTTTACATATTTAAGGTTTATGGGCAAGGGCACCAGGAATGAGTCTTTGGAAGTATTAGGATGCGAGGTATCAGACTTATTTAAAATACTTGTAGGTCGGTCACTGATATTAAGAAAAGTGTTCTAATCATTCAGTGTCCATCACATACATAGTCCAGAGTTCATAACAAAGGGTAAGACAGTTGTCAGACTTACAAGTAAGTAAGATGGGAACCTACTGTACAGCATTTGGACATGTATTGTGGTTGTAACAGAGCCATTCTAGTAAGGAGGCTTCTACCCTTCCTGTCTGTCTTGTCTCGAGATGCGGAAGTTGGTAAGCCCAGCCTTCCCAAGTGTTCCACCCCACCATACTCCAGGACTCACATTCAGCTCAAATTCAGACCCATATCCAGTGTTTGCGTCTTTGACACATAGAAACTTTTGGGTGAAACATGAATAAAAGCACAATCCAAACTTAAGGCCTAAAAGAAGAATACAGATGCAATATAATTAATCAAATTCACTTTATTTAGATATAAATTGTAAATGGAAGCACAGAAAGCAAATGTGCCCATACTTGGATGATATAATAAAAGTCAATGGTATTAAAAAATAAATATATAACATGAAACAGGAAAAAAATGATTGAAAACAGCAGGCCAAAAGGGGGGGGGGGGCTGGTTTATATATATTAATAAAATTATCTGGAAAAAAATATAAATATAACGTATATACTCGAGTATAAGCTGAGATTTTCAGTCCATTTTTTTAGGCTGAAGGTGCCCCTCTCAGCTTATACTCGAGTCATTGTCCCAGGGAGTTGGCGGGGGAGGGGGAGCGGCAGCTGTCACATCATACTCACCTGCTCTTGGCGTGGTCCCTGCTTCTCCAGTGGTCTCTGATGCTGGCAGATTGTTCCTGTGTTCAGCGGTCACGTGGTACCGCTCATTAAAGTAATGAATATGAACGCATATTCATTACTTTAATGAGCGGTGCCATGTGACCACTGAACACAGGAACAAGCTGCTGCCGCCAGACACCATCGCATCGGAGAAGCAGGGACCACGCCGGGAGGGTGGGTATGATGGGGGAGGGTGAGCCATGCCATATTTACCTGTCCCCGCTCCACCACCAGGCTCCATCTTCCGCTTCCTCTGGCTGTGACGTTCAGGGCAGAGGGCACTATAACGTGGTTAGTGGGCGCCCTCTGCCTGAACAGTCACTGCAGAGACCCGGAAGACACAGCGGCGTACGGCGGGGAGAAGTGAATATCGCAAGTGTCGGGGGCCTAAGCGACAAGAGGTGAGTATGTAATTTTTTTTTAAATTGCAGCAGCAGCATATGGGGCATAACATGCTATGGTGCATCTTATGGGGCCATCAACCTTTGTGCAGCATTATATGGGGCATAATATGCTATGGATCATCTTATGGGGCAATCAATCTTTGTGCAGCATTATATGGCGCATAATATTCTATGGAGAATCTTGTGGGGCCTCATTAACCTTTTATGCAGCATTATATGGGGCATATTTTAATATGAAACATCTTATGGGGCCCATCATGAAACGTATGGAGCATTATATGGGGCTCCTGATTCAATATGGATATTGAAAAACACTTAACCTACTGATGTCTCAATCAATTTTACTTTTATTGGTATCTTTATTTTTGAAATTTACCAGTAGCTGCTGCATTTCCTACCCTAGGCTTATACTCGAGTCAATAAGTTTTCCCAGTTTTTTGTGGCAAAATTAGGAGTCTCGGCTTATACTTGGGTCGGCTTATACTCGAGTATATACGGTATATATACAGTCATGGCCAAAAGTATTGACACCCCTGCAATTCTGTCAGATAATACTCATTTTCTTCCTGAAAATGATTGCAAACACAAATTATTTGGTATTATTATCTTCATTTAATTTGTCTTAAATGAAAAAACACAAAAGAGAATGAAGCAAAAAGCAAAACATTGATCATTTCACACAAAACTCCAAAAATGGGCCAGACAAACGTTTTAGCACCCTCAGCCTAATACTTGGTTGCACAACCTTTAGCCAAAATAACTGCGACCAACCGCTCTCGGTAACCATCAATGAGTTTCTTACAATGCTCTGCTGGAATTTTAGACCATTCTTCTTTGGCAAACTGCTCCAGGTCCCTGATATTTGAAGTTTGCCTTCTCCAAACTGCCATTTTTAGATCTCTCCACAGGTGATTTATGGGATTCAGGTCTGGACTCATTGCTGGCCACCTTAGAAGTCTCCAGTGCTTTTTTTCAAACCATTTTTAGTGCTTTTGAAGTGTGTTTTGGGTCATTGTCCTGCTGGAAGACCCATGACTTCTGAGGGAGACCCAGCTTTCTCATACTGGGCCCTACATTATGCTGCAAAATTTGTTGGTAGTCTTCAGACTTCATTATGCCATGCACACGGTCAAGCAGTCCAGTGCCAGAGGCAGCAAAGCAACCCCAAAACATCAGGGAACCTCCGCCATGTTTGACTGTAGGGTCCGTGTTCTTTTCTTTGAATGCCTCTTTTTTTCTCCTGTAAACTCTATGTTGATGCCTTTGTCCAAAAAGCTCTACGTTTGTCTCTTCTGACCAGAGAACATTCTTCCAAAACGTTTTAGGCTTTTTCAGGTAAGTTTTGGCAAACTCCAGTCTGGCTTTTTTATGTCTCGGGGTAAGAAGTGGGGTCTTCCTGGGTCTCCTACCATACAGTCCCTTTTCATTCAGATGCCGACGGATAGTACGGGTTGACACTGTTGTACCCTCGGACTGCAGGGCAGCTTGAACTTGTTTTGATGTTAGTCGAGGTTCTTTATCCAACATCCGCACAATCTTGCGTTGAAATCTCTTGTCAATTTTTCTTTTCCGTCCACATCTAGGGAGGTTAGCCACAGTACCATGGGCTTTAAACTTCTTGATGACACTGCGCACGGTAGACACAGGAACATTCAGGTCTTTGGAGATGGACTTGTAGCCTTGAGTGCTCATGCTTCCTCACAATTTGGTTTCTCAAGTCCTAAGACAGTTCTTTGGTCTTCTTTCTTTTCTCTATGCTCAATGTGGTACACCCAAGGACACAGGACAGAGGTTGAGGCACCTTTAATCCATGTCAACTGGCTGCAAGTGTGATTTAGTTATTGCCAACACCTGTTAGGTGCCACAGGTAAGTTACAGGTGCTGTTAATTACACAAATTAGAGATTTTTTGAACAGTGCCAATACTTTTGTCCACCCCCTTTTTTTATGTTTGGTGTGGAATTATATCCAATTTGGCTTTAGGACAATTCTTTTTGTGTTTTTTCATTTAAGACAAATTAAATGAAGATAATAATACCAAATAATTTGTGTTTGCAATCATTTTCAGAAAGAAACTGAGTATTATCTGACAGAATTGCAGGGGTGTGAATACTTTTGGCCATGACTGTATATGTACACTGCTCAAAAAAATAAAGGGTACACTAAAATCCCACATCCTAGATATCACTGAATGAAATACTCCAGTTGTAAATCTTTACTCATTACATAGTGGAATGTGTTGAGAACAATAAAACCTAAAAATTATCAACGTAAATCACAACTAATATCCCACGGAGGTCTGGAGTTGGCATGATGCTCAAAATCAAAGTTGAAAATGAAGTTACAGGTTGATCCAACTTCAGTGTAAATGCCTCAAGACAAAGAAATTATGCTCAGTAGTGTGTGTGGCCTCCACGTGCCTGTATGACCTCCCTACAATGCCTGGGCATGCTCCTAATGAGGTGGTGGATGGTCTCCTGAGGGATCTCCTCCCAGATCTGGACTAAAGCATCTGCCAACTCCTGGACAGTCTGTGGTGCAACATGATGTTGGTGGATGGTGCGAGACATGATGTCTCAGATGTGTTCAATCGGATTCAGGTTTGGGGAATGAGCGGGCCAGTTCATAGCTTCAATACCTTCATCTTGCAGGAACTGCTGACACACTCCAGACATGTGAGGTCTGGCATTGTCCTACATTAGGAGGAACCCAGGGCCAACCGCACCAGCATGCGGTCTCACAAGGGGTCTGAGGATCTCATCTCGGTACCTAATGGCAGTCAGCCTACCTCTGGTGAGCACTTGGAGGGCTGTGTGGCCCTCCAAAGAAATGCTACCCCACACCATTTCTGACCCACTGCCAAACCGGTCATGCTGAAGGATGTTGCAGGCAGCAGATCGCTTTCCACGGTATCTCCAGACTCTGTCACATGTGCTCAGTGTGAACCTTCTTTCATCTGTGAAGAGCACAGGGCACCAGGGGTAAATTTGCAAATCCTGGTGTTCTGTGGAAAATGCCAAGCGTCCTGCACGGTGTTTGGCTGTGAGCACCACCCCCATCTGTGTACGTCAGGCACTCAGACCATCCTCATGGAGTCAGTTTCTAACCGTTTATGCAGATACATGCACATTTGTGGCCTGCTAGAGGTCAATTTGTAGGGCTCTGGCAGTGCTCTTCATGTTCCTCCTTGCACAAAGGCTGAGGTAGTGGTCCTGCTGCTGAGTTGTTGCCCTCCTACAGCCCCCTCCATGTCTCCTGGTGTACTGGCCTGTCTCCTGGTAGTGCTTCCAGCCTCTGGACACTACGCTGCCAGACACAGCAAACCTTCTTGCCACAGCTCGCATTGATGTGCCATCCTGGATGAGCTGCACTACCTGAGCCACTTGTGTGGGTTGTAGAGTCCGTCTCATGCTACCACCAGTGTGAAAGCACAACCAACATTCACAAATGACCAAAACATCAGCCAGAAAGCATTGGTACTGAGATGTGGTCTGTGGTCTCCACCTGCAGAACCACGCCTTTATTGAGTGTGTCTTGATAATTGCCAATAATTTCCATCTGATGTCTATTCCATTTGCACAATAGCATGTGAAATTAATTGTCGAACAGTGTTGCTTCCTAAGTGGACAGTTTGATTTCACAGAAGTTTGATTTACTTGGAGTTATATTCTTTTGAGCAGTGTATATGTATTACCCCAATAAAAATTATACATATCCACAATAAATATCGCTCATGTGTATAGGTTCCCCATTAGATATTCAAAAAAAAGGGCTAATTACAGATATAGCTTATTGAAAGGGATACAAAATTTGTGTAAAAATATATAAATATATAAAATATATGCAAATAATGTGTTATAAAATTGTACATATGATAATTAAACCATGTGTAAAATATAAAAACAAGGAATTAGTGTAAGTAATAAAAGCACAAAGATGTGAAAAAAATCAGGCAATACAAAGTGGACAGAAATAGTGCAAAACAGATAAGCACACATATGTAATCAAGCCCAGGAATAATAAAAAAAAAGGGGGTATATACCTTTAAAGCCCACCGTTCCAAGTACAGTGCATACCCTGATGCGCCTTTCGGATTTAATCCTTCGTCATGGGGTTGTGTGCTACCGGAATCGGAGGGTTTATATATGTGGTGTTAAATGCCGATACAAAGGGGTTGAAGTGAGAACGGCGCATGCGCTACCAGGAGGACCCAGAAGTTCACTGAACCCGCGCTACGTGACCCAGCAACACAGAGGAAAGCGTTGCCAAGGCAACACAGACACGAACAGACCGGGACACAGGCTGCGCATGCTCACAACTCTGGCCGCAACCCATGGGCAAATGAGTCACTAGATAATATCGGTATACGGATCAAGTAAATAAGGGGAGAGTATAGTATCTATGTGACAATATGTGTGTCAAAAATGAAGGGAATGAAGGGGGAGGAAAGGATTTTGCTTTCTCGTTAAACTTTTGGGTGAGTGTATAGGTGTCCCCACGCTACCACTCCACCCTAGGGCAGGAGACCATGTTTCACAGGTCAAATTTATAACTGACTACAAGGTCTGAGGTATTAAACTAGAAAGCGTCTTAGCTGGGCCCAGGAGGAGAAAAAAAAACTGGACTGTTGCTCAGTGATCCAAGGTGTTATTTTCAGATTAAAGTAAATTTTGCATTTCATTTGGAAATCAAGGTCCCAGAGTCTGGAGGAAAAGTGGAGAGGCACACAATCCAAACTGCTTGAGGTCTAGTGTGAAGTTTCCACAAATCTGTGATGGTTTGGGGAGCCATGTCATCTGCTGGTGTAGGTCCACTGTGTTTTAACAAGACCAAAGTCAGTGCAGCCATCTACCAGGATATTTTAGAGAACTTCATGCTTCCCTCTGCTGACAATCTTTTTGGAGACGGAAATTTCATTCTCCAGCAGGACTTGGCACCTGTCCACACTGCCAAAAGTACCAATACCTGGTTTAAAAACAACAGTATCACTGTGCGTGATTGGCCAGTAAACTCACCCATAGCGAATCTATGCGGTATTGTCAAGAGGAAGATGAGAGACACCAGGCCCAACAATGCAGACGAGCTGAAGGCTGCGATCAAAGTAACCTGGGCTTCCATAACACCTCAGCAGTATCCATGCCACGCCGCATTGATGCAGTAATTGATGCAGAATGAGCCTCGACCAAGTATTGAATGCATTTACTGAACATACATTTCAGTAGGCAAACATTTCAGATTTTAAAAACATTTTTCAAGCTGGTGTTATAAAGTATTCTAATTTACTGAGATAATGACTTTTGGGTTTTCATTGGCTGTAAACCATAATCATCAACATTAACATAAATAAACACTTGAAATACTGTAGATCACGCTGTTTGTAATGACTCTATATAATATATGAGTTTCACTTTTTGTATTGAAGAACTGAAATAAATTAACTTTTTGATGATACTCTAATTTTGTGAGAAGCACCTGTATATGTCCACGCCACAGCCTTCGTATTTTTGTTTTGATAGCCTGAGTCCTTGGGGTCCCAAAGGTCGGGTCGCTCCTGGACCGGCACCAACCGTATTTCCACATTAATTACACAAGAAATTTCCAAATCTTTTTGAAACTCTGTGGAGGCATGTTTTTCTCAATAGAGGCTCTCAGTAGCTTTTATGGAGCTTGCCAACGCTTCTCTGTGTGCCACAGTCCGATCCGAGCAGAGAAAAAAAATTGCAGATGAATACATAATCATTTACAGTAGTGTTCAAAATAATAGCAGTGTGTTCAAAAACATGAGTTAATCACAAAATCTTTATGCTAGTTTTTATTTCCATGCATTGGGAACATTGCACACTGTTTTCTAATTCAAAACATGAAGATAAATGTATATAATTTTAACTACTTTACAGAAAATAACAAAAAATGAACATTGGGCTGTTCTAAAAAATAGCAGTTTCTGCGTTTATCATTACAAACTCACATTATGAGTATAATTTTTTTGTGGATTTAGCATTCCAGTGAATCACTAACCTAATATTAATTGTAAACACAGTTTTTTAGAATTGCTTCACATCTATGTTGCATAGAGTCAACCAACTTCTAGCCCCTATCAACTGTTATTCCAGCTCAGGATGCTTTGACTACATCCCACAATTTTTGGCATGTGTTGGCTTTACCTCAGAAATGGCATTTTTTATGTAACCCCACAAGTGTTCTGATGGATTAAGGACCAAGAGATTGGACTGGCCACTCCAGAACCTCAATTGTGTTGGACTGGAAGCAAGATTTTGCACATTTACTGGTGTGTTTAGGGTCGTTGTCTTGTTGAAACACTCATTTCAAGGCCATAGCCTCTTCAGCTTAAGGCAACATGACCTCTTCAAGTATTTTAAAGGGAACCTGTCACCCCGAAAATTGCGGGTGAGGTAAGCCCACCGGCATCAGGGGCTTATCTACAGCATTCTGAGGATAGTACTGCAGTGCGCAGGCGCCGGAAAGGTCAGAGGCCCGGCGCCTGCGCACTGCAGTACTTTGTCTGCCCTCAAGAGGGCAGAGCAAAGTACGCCTGCGCCGGAGCAATGGCTGAAGATCAGAAGAGGACGTCTTGTAATGAAGATGGGAGGCGCCGCAGCGGACCGGAGACACCCATCCGACCTGACCAGCAGCGGGACCGCCCCTGGGTGAATATAATATAACGTCTTTTTCTCCTCTTTCAGGTAACATCGGGGGCTTATCTACAGCATTACAGAATGCTGTAGATAAGCCCCTGATGCCGGTGGGCTTACCTCACCTGCGATTTTCGGGGTGACAGGTTCCCTTTAATATATGCAAACTGGTCCATGATCCCTGGTATGCGGTAAATAGGTCCGGCACCATAGTAAGAGAAACATGCCCATATCATGATGCTTGCACCACCATGCTTCACTGTCTTCAGAGTTTACTGTGGCTTGAATGCAGAGTTTGGCGGTCGTCTGACAAACTGTCTGTGGCCCTTGAACCCAAAAAGAGCAATTTTACTTTCAGCAGTCCACAAAATTTTTCTCCATTTCTCTTTAGGTCAGTTGTGTTTTCTTTAGCAAATTGTATTCGCTTCATTACATGTCTTTTTTAACAGTGGGACTTTGCAGGGACTTCAAGCTAAGCTTGCTAAGAGATTAGCTTCATACAGGCGTCTTCTAACTGTCAGGCCATGTGCACACGTTCAGGTTTTTTCGCGTTTTTTTCACGTTTTTTCACGCTAAAAACGCTATAAAAACTCATTAAAAACGCATACATTATGCATTCTATCATTTAGAATGCATTCTGCATGTTTTGTGCACATGGATGCGTTTTATTCCGCGAAAAAAACGCATCGCGGTAAAAAAATGAGCATGTTCATTATTTTTGCGGACTTTCTGCATTTTTCCCGCAATTCTATGCATTTGGGAAAAAACGCACAAAAAACGCACCAAAAACGCGGTAAAAACGCATGCGGATTTCTGGCAGAAATGTCCGTTTTTTGTCAGGAAAATTTCGGCAATAAATCCTGACGTGTGCACATACCCTCAAAGTACTCACTAGTAACTTGAGACTTTCTTTAATCATCCTGGAGCTGATCATTGTCTGAGCCTTTGCCATTCTTGCTATTGTTCCATCCATTTGAAAAGTAGTCTTCCATATTCTTTCATGTCTCTCTGGTTTGGTTTTCCATTTAAAAGCATTGGAAATCATTAAGGGTATGTGCACACGTCAGGATTTTTTCCTGACAAAATCCTGAGATTTCTGCCAGAAATCCGCATTTTTTTTTGCGCGGATTTCTCGCGGAAATTGCGCGTTTTGTGCGCGGATTTTCTGCGGAATTTTTGCAGATTTTTTTTTTTTTTCCTGATTGCCATTTTGGCTTAGAAATCCGCAAAAATTCCGGAAAAAGATAGAGCATGTCCGGATTTTTAGCGGTAAGCGTTTTTTTTGCGGAAAAAAACGCTTACATCTGCACAAAAAATCCGGAATGCATTCTAAATGATAGGATGCATATTTTTAGCATTTTTAATGCGGAATTATAGCGTTTTTATAGCGAAATTCCGCAAAAAAAAACGCTAAAAATCCTGACATGTGCACATACCCTTAAGGTGAACAGCCTATGATTGTCTGAACTTCTTTATACGTTTTACTTTCTCCAATCAACTTTTTAATCAAAGTATGCTATTGTTCTGAACAATGGCTCGAACGACCCATATTTCTCAGGCTTTCAAGGAGAAATGCATGTACAATATGTCAAGGCTTCACCCTTAAATAAGGGCCACCTGATTCACACCTGTTTCTTCACAGAATGATTGACCGCACTAATTGAACTCCACACTGTTATTATTTTGAACACACCCCCTTTCAATTAATTATTCTAATACACGGACTCAAAAACTTGCAGATCATGAATGCTAATTCTGTTGGTTTTCTTAGAATCTACTGCACCAACTGGTAAATTGTTTGACATGTGGTAATATAATTTATACAAAAATCAGTGATTAATCCGGTTAGTCATATTGGACTGATATTATTTTGAACACTACCGTAATAAAGTTGTAATGACACTGATGGTGTCACAGGCGCAGCCTAGGGGGGCGCAATCAGAGGGCACGGGAATTAACGCAGGGATTGGGGGAACAAGGCACGCAGTGCACAAGGACCTGAGACCAAGCAGTGAGCACAGGACCTGGAACAAAGCAGTCACGTGATGACAGGGGGCAGAGTCATCATGCGTGTGGCCAGGGAAGGCAGCTGGCAGCGCAGAGTACCGGACACAGGAGGTAAACGTCAAAGGAGAGCCGAGGGTCATAAACCAGATGAAAGCATGATACCAAGGGATAGGACAGAGAGTAAACCGAGACAAACCAAGGGATCAGACAACCAGGAAGGAGAGGGCAGTACAATGCAGGATACAGAGACAAAAGTCAGAGGACAAACCGGGTCATTCACAGCAAAATCACACACGCACAGAAGCACAATGATTATCGGCGAGTAACCTGGGTCAGCAACCACAAACCGAGTATACGGAAGTATCACCAACACCAAACCCAGGAAATACCAATATTAAATAGCTGCCCCAGAACCAAAGAGAGGTGGACTAAAATTAACCCTGACCTGACCAGGATGGAGGCGGAACCATCCTGTCAGAGTCATGACAAAAGTTAGTCAGAGTGCAATCCAATTTTTCTTGGATTACCCTCATCTGTTTAAAACGCAAAAGAGTGTGAACCCTTAGGCTGAATTTCAAAGGAGTCTGTGATTTATACAATACACAATCTGCCGATTTTGCAAGTTTTCAACTGTGAGAGACAGAATCTTAAAGAAAATCTAGAAAATCATATTGTATGATTTTTACATGATTAATTTGCATTTTATTGCATGAAATAAGTGATACAATAGAAAAACAGAACTTAATATTTGGTACAGAAACCTTTGTTTGCAATCACAGAAGTCAGATGTTTCCTGTAGTTCTTGACCAAGTGTGCACACTGCTGCCGGTATTTTGGCATGCTCCTCCATACAGATTTTCTTCAGATCTTTCAGGTTTCAGGGCTGTCACTTGGCAACATTGAGTTTTAGCTCCCTCCAAAGATTTTCTTTTGGGTTCAGGTCTGGAGACTGGATAGGCCACTCCAGGACCTTGAAATGCTTCTTATGGGTCATTGTCATACTGGTAGACCCAGCCACACTCCATCTTCAATGCTCTTACTGAGGGAAGGAGGTTGTTGGCCAAAATCTCGCAATACATGACCTCATCCATCCTCCCTTCAATACGGTGCAGTAATCCTGTTCCCTTTGCAGAAAGGCACCCCAACGTAGGATGGTTCTCCCATTATGCTTCACAGTTTGGATGGTGTTCTTGGAGTTGTACTTAACCTTCTTCTTCCTCCAAACACGGCGAGTAGAGTTGATACCAAAAAGTTCTATTTTGGTCTCATCTGACCACATGACCTTAACCAATGCCTCCTCTGGATTATCCAGATGGTCATTGTGAACTTCAAATGGACCTGGACATGTGCTGGTGTGAGCAAGGGGACAGTGCATGCCCTTCATGATTTTAATCCACGGCAAAGTAGTTTGCTGTAGTTCTCGGCTATATCCTCACCTTTCTCAGAATCATTATTACCACATGAGGTGAGATCGTGCATTGGACCCCCGAACCGAGGAAGATTGACAGTCACCTTGCATTTCTTCTATTTTCTAATAATTTTGTCAACAGTTGTTTCTTTCTCACCAAGATGCTTGCCTATTGTCTTGTAGCCCATCCCAGCGTTGTGCAGGTCTACAATTTTGTCTCTGGTATCCTTAGTTAGCTCTTTGGTGTTAGCCATGGTGGAGAGGTTGGAGTGTGATTGATTGAGTTTATGAACAGGTGTGTTTTATACAGGTAACAAGTTAAAACAGGTGCAATTAATACAGGAAATGAGTGCAGAGTTTCTTTTAAAAAAACACAGGTCTGTGAGAGCCAGCTGGTTGGTAGGTGATCAAATACTTATTTCCTGTAATGAAATGCAATATAATTATTTAAAAATCATACAATGTGATTTTCTGTTTTTTATTTTTAGATTCTGTCTCACAGTTGAAGTGAACCTTCGATAAACATTACAGACCTCTCTATTCTTTGTAGGTGGGAAGACTTACAAAGTCGGCAGTGTATCAAATACTTATTTTCCCCACTGTACTTCAGTACTGCAGTTTTGCAATATAGAGCATAAGCAATTAAACAGTCACTGGCTAAAGTCCCCTAGTGGGGCTAAAAAATGAGGTAAAAAAATAAATCAAATAATAAAAAAAATGTAAAGTTGAAATCTCCCCTTTTTTCAGTTTTAAATTAAAGAAACAAAAAGAATAATAATAATGAAAAAAATATAATCGCTGCATCTGTAAAAGTCTGATCTATCAAAATTTTAAATTATTTAAACACCAAACAAACTCCCAAAACTTCAGATTTGCATTTTCAGTGCAGTTCCCCAAAAAATGCAAGAAAAAGTGATCAATTTGTCGCATGTACCCCAACCCCAAAATTGTATTAACCCCTTTACCCCCAAGGGTGGTTTGCACGTTAATGACCGGGCCAATTTTTACAATTCTGACCACTATCTCTTTTTGAGGTTATAACTCTGGAACACTTCAATGGATCCCTGTGATTCTGACACTGTTTTCTCGTGACATATTGTACTTAATGATAGTTGTAAAAATTCTTTGATAGTACCTGCGTTTATTTGTGAATAAAACGGAAATTTGGCGAAAATTATGAAAATTTCACAATTTTCCAACTTTGAATTTTTATGCAATTAAATCACAGAGATATGTCACACAAAATACTTAATAAGTAACATTTCCCACATGTCTACTTTACATCAGCACAATTTTGGAACCAAAATTTTTTTTTGTTAGGGAGTTATAAAGGTTAAAAGTTGACCAGCAATTTCTCATTTTTACAACACCATTTTTTTTTTAGGGACCACATCTCATTTGAAGTCATTTTGAGGGGTCTATATGATAGAAAATACCCAAGTGTGACACCATTCTAACAACTGCACCACTCAAGGTGCTCAAAACCATATTCAAGAAGTTTATTAAACCTTCTGGTGCTTCACAGGAATTTTTGGAATGTTTAAATAAAAATGAACATTTAACTTTTTTTCACAAAAAATTTACTTCAGCTCCAATTTGTTTTATTTTACCAAGGGTAACAGGAGAAAATGGACCCCAAAAGTTGTTGTACAATTTGTCGTGAGTACACCGATACCCCATATATGGGGGTAAACCACTGTTTGGACACATGACAGAGCTCAGAAGCGAAGGAGCGCCATTTGACTTTTCAATGCAAAATTGACAGGAATCGAGATGGGACACCATGTTGCTTTTGGAGAGCCCCTGATGTGCCTAAACATTGAAACCCACCACAAGTGACACCATTTTGGAAAGTAGACCCCCTAAGGAACTTATCTAGAGGTGTGGTGAGCACTTTGACCCACCAAGTGCTTCATAGAAGTTTATAATGCAGAACCATAAAAATAAAAAATCATATTTTTTCACAAAAATTATCTTTTCGCCCCCAATTTTTTATTTTCCCAAGGGTAAGAGAAGAAATTGGACCTCAAAAGTTGTTGTACAATTTGTCCTGAGTACGCTGATACCCCATATGTGGGGGTAAACCACTGTTTGGGCGCATGACAGAGCTCGGAAGGGAAGGAGTGCCGTTTGACTTTTCAATGCAAAATTGACAGGAATTGAGATGGGATGCCATTTTGCGTTTGGAGAGCCACTGATGTGTCTAAACATTGAAACCCCCTACAAGTGACACCATTTTGGAAACTAGACCCCCTAAGGAACTTATCTAGAGGTGTGGTGAGCACTTTGACCCACGAAGTGCTTCACAGAAGTTTATAATGCAGAACCGTAAAAATAAAAAATCATATTTTTTTACAAAAATTATATTTTCACCCCCAATTTTTTATTTTCCCAAGGGTAAGAGAAGAAATTGGACCCCAAAAGTTGTTGTACAATTTGTCCTGAGTACGCTGATACCCCATATGTGGGGATAAACCCACTGTTTGGGCGCATGGGAGAGCTCGGAAGGGAAGGAGCGCCGTTTGACTTTTCAGTGCAAAATTGACAGGAATTGAGATGGGACGCCATGTTGCGTTTGGAGAGCCACTGATGTGCCTAAACATTGAAACCCCCCACAAGTGACACCATTTTGGAAAGTAGAACCCCTAAGGAACTTATCTAGATGTGTTTTGAGCGCTTTGACCCAACAAGGGCTTCACAGAAGTTTATAGTGCAGAGCCGTAAAAATAAAACAAAATTTTTTTCCCACAAAAATTATTTTTTTAGCCCCAAGTTTTGCATTTTCCTGAGGGTAACAGGAGAAATTGGACCCCAAAATTTGTTGTCCAATTTGTCCTGAGTGCGCTGATACCCCATATGTGGGGGGGAACCACCGTTTGGGCGCATGGGAGGGCTCGGAAGGGAAGGAGCTACATTTGGAATGCAGACTTAGATGGAATGGTCTGCAGGTGTCACATTGCGTTTGCAGAGCCCCTAATGTACCTAAACAGTAGAATCCCCCACAAGTGACACCATTTTGGAAACGAGACCCCTAAGGAACTTATCTAGATGTGTTGTGAGAGCTTTGAACCCTCAAGTGTTTCACTACAGTTTGTAACGCAGAGCCGTGAAAATAAAAAAACTTTCCCCAAAAATTATTTTTTACCCCCCAGTTCTGTATTTTCCCAGGGGTAAGAGGAGAAATTCAACCCCAAAAGTTGTTGTCCTATTTGTCCTGAGTACGCTGATACCCCATATGTTGGGGTAAACCCCTGTTTGGGTGCACGGGAGAGCTCAGAAGGGAAGAAGCACTGTTTTACTTTTTCAACGCGGAATTGAGATCGGATGCCATGTCGCGTTTGGAGAGCCCCTGATGTGCCTAAACAGTGGAAACCCCCCAATTATAACTGAAACCCTAATCCAAACACACCCCTAACCCTAATCCCAACAGTAACCCTAACCACACCCCTAACCCTAATCCCAACCCTATTCCCAACTGTAAATGTAATCTAAACCCTAACCGTAACTTTAGCCCCAACAGTAACCCTAACTTTAGCCCCAACCCTAACTGTAGCCCTAACCCTAACCCTAGCCCTAGCCCTAACCATAACCCTAGCCCTAACCCTAGCCCTAACCCTGACCCTAACCCTAGCCCTAACCCTAGCATTAACCCTAACCCTAGCCCTAACCCTAGCCCTAATGGGAAAATGGAAATAAATACATTTTTTAAATTTTTCCCTAACTAAGGGGGTGATGAAGGGGGGTTTGGTTTACTTTTATAGCGGGTTTTTTAGCGGATTTTTATGATTGGCAGCCGTCACGGGACGAGTTGACATTTTTATTGGTAACATTTTCGGGCACGTGACATTTTTTGATCGCTTTTTATTCCGCACGTGTCAGGACTATAACTTTTTTTTTTGCTGATGATGCTGTATTGTGGCTTGGTTTTTGCGGGACAAGATGACGCTTTCAGCGGTACCATGGTTATTTATATCTGTCTTTTTGATTGCGTGTTATTCCACTTTTTGTTCGGCGGTATGATAATAAAGCGTTGTTTTTTGCCTCGTTTTTTTTTTTTTTTCTTACAGTGTTTACTGAAGGGGTTAACTAGTGGGCCAGTTTTATAGGTCGGGCCGTTACGGATGCGGCGATACTAAATATGTGTACTTTTATTGTTTTTTTTTATTTAGATAAAGAAATGTATTTATGGGAATAATATTTTTTTTTTAAATTATTTAGGAATATTTTTTTTATTTTTTTTTACACATTTGGAAAAAAAAATTTTTACTTTTTTACTTTGCCCCATGGGGGGACATCACAGATCGGTGATCTGACAGTTTGCACAGCACTCTGTCAGATCACCGATCTGACTTACAGCAGTGCAGGCTTCACAGTGCCTGCTCTGAGCAGGCTCTGTGAAGCCACCTCCCTCCCTGCAGGACCCTGATGCCGTGGCCATCTTGGATCCGGGTCTGGAGCAGGGAGGGAGGTAGAGAGACCCTCGCAGCAACGCGATCACATCACGTTGCTGCAGGGGGCTCAGCGCACCCTCCCTCCCTGCACGATGCTTCCCTGTACCGCCGGCACATCGCGATCATGTTTGATCGCGGTGTGCCGGGGGTTAATGTGCCGGGAGCAGTCCGTGACCACTCCTGGCACATAGTGCCGGATGTCAGCTGTGATAGGCAGCTGACACCCGACCGCGATCGGCCGCGCTCTCCCCGTGAGCATGGCCAATCGCGTATGACGTACTATCATAGGGGCCCACCCCACCTCGACGGGATAGTACGTCTGATGTCAGAAAGGGGTTAATAGAAACTGATTTTTTTTCGCTTCTAAAAAATAAAAAAAATACAAGTTTCCTATCACCTCAATTGTATGAACCTGAATGATCATTTTGCAAGGTCATTTTTCATAGTGATCAATATAAAAACGAAACATAAAAATCACTGGCCAAATCAGTTCTTTTCACAATTGCACCCGCCCTGGAATTGTTTTTGTATTTTTAGTACATGATACAGTAAAATGAATGGTGTCATTCAAAAGTACCACTTGTTAGGACTGGCGGAACGCACCAAGACAGATGATATAGATGCGTTCGCAGTCAGGGGTCCACCGTGCAGGTGAAAACCTGCTGCTAGCAATTTGCAGACTATATGGCGGTACACTAAAGTATACACGCGTGGGTTAAACCTCACCCAGCGTGAAAGAAGCAATCCTGTTAAGTCACAGGACCGCGGTACCGCACCTAAAGCGCGAGCAAGTAGTCAGCGAACTCAACCCCAACTAGGATTGAAGTCCGATTAGACCCTTGCTGGCACAACACCGCAACTGGGTGTGTAAGGAAACAGAATAACAATATTAAGGCACAAGAGTGCATGCGGTGCCGCACTGACGAACGCCACTAACCACCCAGGCTTGGGTAAGGAAAGCACAGTGGAAGTGCACGGCGCCGTACTGGCGGTCACAGCAACTGGACGCTGTAATATGTGATTCGTGCTGTAGGATAAGTCGGGCGCTAGATAGCAACCATACACCTTCCGCGAACAGACATTCAATAGGGTAGGGGTATCCAAGGACGACTTGCACTCACAACATACACACATTAGCAATTGTAAGACAATACTAGCGCATGGCCGTGCGGTCATGCGCAGTTTATATAGTTGCAGCACAGGAAGTGGCTACAGCACTTTTGCCCTTCCAAGACCTGCCAAGAGGACCAATTGAATGTGCTGCAGAGCCTGAGCACATGACCCTCGATCTCCAATGGGAGATCTTACCCTGGGCATGCTCAGTACGTGCAGACAAGGACTTAGTCCCAGAGAAGTCCGCTCGCTGCTGACCAGCACTGACTTTAATGGCAGAGACTGGAGAAGCAGCAGTAACTCTCAGAACAGAGTGAGAATGAGCAAGACGCTGGGACCGACGTCTTTGCTGAGCGACTCCACTGCGGCCGGATAAGAATGGGAGACCGCAGCGGAGGTGGCTCGAGATTCCCCCTGTGCAGAAGCAGGAACTCGACCCCTAACATTACCCCCCCCTCCTAGGGCCCCCCCCTCCTTGGGCCTCGCTACGTTCGAAGGCAGCAATGAGCTGCGGAGCCTGAATGTGCTCAGCAGGCTCCCAGGATCTATCCTCAGGACCGTAACCCCTCCAGTCCACCAAATAAAATTTTTTGCCACGAACCACCTTGTACCCCAAGATAGCGTTCACCTTGTAATCGTCCGTAGACGAACCTGACGTCCCAGTAGATGACTCAGAAAACCGGGACATGTAGACGGGCTTAAGGAGGGACACATGAAAGGTGTCGGTGATACCTAGGCGTGGAGGAAGGGCCAAACGGTAAACCACAGGATTAACCTGTTCGAGAACCTTAAAAGGACCTAAGTAGCGAGGTGCAAACTTGGTAGACTCAACTCGCAGCCTGATGTTACGGGCAGAGAGCCACACTAAGTCGCCAGGAGCAAAGGTTGGAGCGGGGTGCCGATGTGCGTCGGCGGAGGACCTCATTCTCTCCTTGGAAGCCTGAATGGCATCCTGAGTGCGATCCCAAATGTCCCGTGCCTCCACAGCCCAGTCAGCCACCCTGGAATCGGCGGAAGACACGGGCATGGGCACAGGTACCCGCGGTTGCTGACCATAGTTAAGGAGGAATGGAATCTGTCCAGTGGAATCAGCGACAGCATTGTTAAGAGCAAACTCCGCCCACGGTAGCAAAGATGCCCAGTCATCCTGCTTAGCAGAAACAAAATGTCGCAGATATGTGACCAAAATCTGGTTGGATCTCTCTACCAACCCATTCGTCTCGGGATGATAAGCCGAAGAGAGATTCAACTCGATACTGAGAAGACGACAAAGCTCTCTCCAGAACCGAGACGCAAACTGGGGACCTCGGTCACTGACAATTTTGTCTGGCATACCGTGAAGACGAAAGATGTGTTTGACAAACAACGCTGCCAAGGCCCGTGCAGAAGGTAACCGGGGAAGCGGCACCAAATGCACCATTTTAGAAAAATGGTCAGTGATTACCCAAATAATGGTACAGCCACGAGACTTGGGCAGACCCACAACAAAATCCATCCTGACCATCTCCCAGGGCCTGTCTGCCACCGGCAGAGGGTATAACAAACCAGCTGGCCGGTGTCGGGAAGACATATCCTTGGCACAAGAGACACATGCCTGAACGTAGTCTCCGACGTCACGAACCATATGTGGCCACCAGTACATTCTCGCCAGTAACTCAGATGTCCTTTTTGCCCCAAAGTGTCCACCCACTCTGGACGAATGAGCCCAAGATAGAACCTCCGGACGCAAATTGATGGGAACAAAAGTCTTGCCCAGAGGCACAGACTCTAGCGAAACCGGAGCTACAGTTCTCAGACTCTCCGAAGGGACAATGAGCCGAGGCTCGTCCTCCTCCTCCTCAGCTGACACGAAGGAGCGAGAGAGAGCGTCAGCACGAATGTTCTTCTCCCCGGCGAGATAATGTAGGGTAAAGTGGAACCGAGAGAAAAACAAGGACCATCTGGCCTGACGAGAATTCAGCCGCTGGGCTGTTTGTAAATAGACCAAATTCTTGTGATCCGTGAAAACTTGGAAAGGGAACCGAGCACCTTCCAAGACATGTCTCCACGCTGAAAAGGCCAACTTCATTGCCAGTAACTCCCTATCCCCGATGGAGTAATTTCTCTCCGCTGGTGTGAAGGTCTTTGAGAAAAAGAAGAATGGGTGCTTCCGACCCTGAGCATCCTTTTGATAGAGGACTGCTCCAGCACCAACGGATGAGGCATCCACTTCCAAAAGGAATGGCTTACCCACATCGGGACGATGTAAGATGGGCGCGCTAGCAAAATGGGACTTTATAGAAGTGAAGGCCTTGGAGACCCCTTCGGACCACGATTTGGGATTCGCTCCCTTCTTGGTGAGGGATACCAAGGGAGCTACCAACGTTGAGAAGTGGGGAATGAACTGGCGATAGTAATTTATGAACCCCATAAAGCGCTGCACCGCTTTAAGAGAATGGGGTTCCTGCCAGTCCATCACTGCTTGTAGTTTGGCAGGATCCATAGCCAATCCCTGGGCCGAGATGATATAGCCCAGGAAAGGCAAGGACTCCTGCTCAAACACACACTTCTCCAACTTTGCATATAAGGAATTCGCCCGTAAGAGTTCGAAGACTCTGCCAACATCTCTCCGGTGGGAGTCAATATCTGGAGAGAAGATGAGAATATCATCCAGATAGACTACGACCGAGTTAGAAAGCATATCCCGGAAGATATTGTTGACAAAGTCCTGAAAAAAGGCTGGGGCATTACAGAGCCCGAAAGGCATCACCAGGTACTCATAGTGCCCATCCCTGGTATTGAAAGCCGTTTTCCACTCGTCCCCCTCACGGATGCGAATCAGATTGTAGGCACCCCGCAGATCTAATTTGGTGAATATTTTAGCTCCCCTTAATCTGTCAAAGAGCTCCGATATCAGGGGCAATGGGTATTTGTTCTTAATAGTGATAGCATTGAGACCCCTGTAATCGATGCAAGGACGTAACTCCCCGTTCTTCTTTTGCACGAAGAAGAATCCCGCCCCTGCCGGAGACACTGACTTCCTTATAAACCCTCTTGCCAAATTCTCCTGAATGTATTTAGACATAGCCTCCGTCTCAGGGAGAGAGAGGGGATATACCCTTCCCCGAGGAGGTTCGGCTCCAGGCAGGAGGTCGATAGGACAGTCGTAAGGGCGATGGGGCGGTAGAGTCTCAGCAGCCTTTTTAGAGAACACGTCTGCATAACACCAATAATACCTGGGAAGTGATGAAAGATTTGCGGGTACCTCGGTAGTAGAGACCTGTACACACTCACTCACACACCTGCCCAAACAAGACTTACTCCAACCCAATATTCTCCCTGAGGACCACTCAATATGTGGGGAGTGGAAACGGAGCCAGGGTATTCCCAGCAAAATCTCATCCATTCCCTCAGGAAGGACAAGAAGGGAAATAATCTCCTGGTGGGAAGGAGATATGGACAGCGAGAACGGAACTGTCTGGTGTGTGATTTGCAGTGGGAGTGTCGCCCCATTCACAACTCTAACCGTTATTGGTTTGGCGAGCATCACTAGTGGTATAGCATGACGTGTAGCAAAAGCAGAGGACATGAAGTTTCCCTCTGCTCCTGAATCCACACAAAGCTCGACTGTTAGAGTGGAGGAGCCTAACAGGATTGTCCCTTTAAAGGACAGTTTGGAGGAGAATGCTGCTGTGTCTAGTGAACCTCCCCCAATGGTTACTAGACGCGATCGTTTCCCGACCGCCGCGGACATTTATTGGCGTAATGTCCATGTTGTTGACAGTTATTACAAACCACGAGTACTCGAGCGGCTAGAGATTTAGGTCCCGCTCGAGAAACCTCCATGGCCTCATGGGAATCTGACGCCAAGACAGGGGATTCCAGAGGTCTGGCGAAAGTTGGAGCCAGCCGAAACCTCTGCCTACACTGGGTCCGCTCCAACCTCCGCTCGTGAAAACGGAGGTCGATGCGGGTAGACACAGAGATAAGTTGCTCCAGTGTGGCCGGTATCTCCTTAGTGGCCAAGGCGTCCTTCACATGGTCTGCCAGTCCCCTCCAGAACACCGGAATAAGAACTTTGTCTGGCCACTCTAACTCTGAAGCTAGAGTCCGGAACTGGATGGCAAACTGGCTGACCACGGACGTACCCTGTGTAATAGACAACAATTGGAGTGCGGTGTCGTGGGTAACCCGAGGCCCTAAAAAGACCTGCTTCAGAGTGTCCAAGAAGAGAGGAGCACTCTGTACCACACGATCATCTCGCTCCCAGAGTGGCGTTGCCCACTCCAACGCCCTGCCCGACAAGAGAGATAGGATAAATCCCACTCTCGCCCGCTCCGTAGGAAAACGTGACGCCAGGAGCTCATGATGTATAGAGCACTGGCTCACGAATCCGCGACAATGTTTACTGTCGCCAGCAAACTTGTCAGGAAGCGGGAGACGGGATAAAGTCGGAGCAGGGGTGGCAGCGGACAAACTGGCTGCGGCTACACTTGCAGCCTGCACAGCTACAGCAGTGACATCCACAGCTGAGGTTGTACGCTCAAGAGCCGCCAACCTTCCCTCCAGCTGCCGGATGTACCTCTGTAAACGCTGGTCGTCCGCCATTTTACTAGCCAGACCCTGGCGCTAGTATTATGTTAGGACTGGCGGAACGCACCAAGACAGATGATATAGATGCGTTCGCAGTCCGGGGTCCACCGTGCAGGTGAAAACCTGCTGCTAGCAATTTGCAGACTATATGGCGGTACACTAAAGTATACACGCGTGGGTTAAGCCTCACCCAGCGTGAAAGAAGCAATCCTGTTAAGTCACAGTACCGCGGTACCGCACCTAAAGCGCGAGCAAGTAGTCAGCGAACTCAACCCCAACTAGGATTGAAGTCCGATTAGACCCTTGCTGGCACAACACCGCAACTGGGTGTGTAAGGAAACAGAATAACAATATTAAGGCACAAGAGTGCATGCGGTGCCGCACTGACGAACGCCACTAACCACCCAGGCTTGGGTAAGGAAAGCATAGAGGAAGTGCACGGCGCCGTACTGGCGGTCACAGCAACTGGACGCTGTAATGTGTGATTCGTGCTGTAGGATAAGTCGGGCGCTAGATAGCAACCATACACCTTCCGCGAACAGACATTCAATAGGGTAGGGGTATCCAAGGACGACTTGCACTCACAACATACACACATTAGCAATTGTAAGACAATACTAGCGCATGGCCGTGCGGTCATGCGCAGTTTATATAGTTGCAGCACAGGAAGTGGCTACAGCACTTTTGCCCTTCCAAGACCTGCCAAGAGGACCAATTGAATGTGCTGCAGAGCCTGAGCACATGACCCTCGATCTCCAACAGGAGATCTTACCCTGGGCATGCTCAGTACGTGCAGACAAGGACTTAGTCCCAGAGAAGTCCGCTCGCTGCTGACCAGCACTAACTTTAATGGCAGAGACTGGAGAAGCAGCAGTAACTCTCAGAACAGAGTGAGAATGAGCAAGACGCTGGGACCGACGTCTTTGCTGAGCAGACTCCACTGCGGCCGGATAAGAATGGGAGACCGCAGCGGAGGTGGCTCGAGATTCCCCCTGTGCAGAAGCGGGAACTCGACCCCTAACACCACTTGTCCCACAAAAGAACAAAGCCCTATACAGTTATATCAATGGGAAAATTAAAAAATGAAGGCTTTTAGAAGGGGAAGAATACAATGAAAGCACAACACGTTAAAATCATCCAGTCCTGAAGGGTTTAAACAACTGCTAATCTACTTTAATGGCCACCCTTTGCAAATGTAAATGGGTTTTCAGGCTATTAAGTCTTAGGGTACTGTCACATTAAGCCACGCTGCAGTGATATAGACAACGATGCCGATCGCTGCAGCGTCGCTGTTTAGTCATTGTGTGGTCGCTGGAGAACTTTCACACAGACAGCTCTCCAGCGACCAACGATGCCGAAGTCCCCGGGTAACCAGGGTAAACATCGGGTTACTAAGCGCAGGACCGCGCTTAGTAACCCAATGTTTACCCTGGTTACCATTGTAAATGTAAAAAAAAAAACACTACATACTTACATTCTGGTGTCTGTCGCGTCCCCCGGCGTCAGCTTCCCTGCACTGTGTAAGCGCCGGCCGTAAAGCAGAGCGGTGATGTCACCGCTGTGCTCTGCTTTACGGCCGGCTGGCGCTGACACAGTGCAGGGAAGCTGACGCCGGGGGACGCGACAGACACCGGAATGTAAGTATGTAGTGTTTTTTTTTTTACATTTACAATGGTAACCAGGGTAAATATCAGGTTACTAAGCGCGGCCCTGCACTTAGTAACCCGATGTGTACCCTGGTTACAAGTGAACACATCGCTGGATTAGCGTCACACACGCCGATTCAGCGATGTCAGCGGGTGATCCAGTGACGAAATAAAGTTCTGGCCTTCTAGCTCCGACCAGCAATGTCACAGCAGGATCCTGATCGCTGCTGCGTGTCAAACACAACGATATCGCTATCCAGGACGCTGCAACGTCACGGATCGCTATCGTTATCGTTCTAAAGTTGCTCAGTGTGAAGGTACCTTTATACTATACCACATTTATTAAAATGGTTTATGCAGGTTGCGAAAGCTGGTGCACTTTTGTGGACCTAGTCTACTTACACCACCTATTGTCTTATTTTTTAACCTTTTATTCTGTATAGCATTGTATATTAGGCCACCTACTTTCCTGTGAATTCACACCTCTTTATACAAACCCTTTATGGGTAAAGTTTTTGGTACCTTAAGGACAGTCTCCTCCAGATAAGTCAGTGACAACTGTGGGGACATCTTTTGTGGGGAGATGTGCAGTATCTTGTTGTTTTTTAAAGATTTAATATAGATTTGATCAGTAGAAGCACTAGGCATGTTGTACTCTTAATTAGCATTTCGATGACCTGTATTGAAAATAAAGAAATTAAACTCGTTTGATTGGCAGTTTTGGATGAGTAGGGATTGTGAGTTGTAATATGGATGGAGCTATTATGAAGTATATAGGCAAGCAATGCCCAGTCTTTGCTTGTGTTGGTTGGGGCAAGAACATAACATAATGCATATGACTTCTTCAGCCTACCACTGGCGATAGCAGTGGTCCTATTTATTGCAGCACATAGTCATAGCATGCTGAAGTCCTTTTGTGTTGGAAGAGTAAAAATAAGGGCCAGCACACCTGTTAGTACAAGTGTAATATGTAGGTATACATTCACACTGTGATTACTATCAGACAGATACAACCTAGAATTAAAACAATGCATGGAGATATTTTTTTAATTAAATGTTAAAAGCCATGCAACTGTGACAGGGTGTGCCCAATCCCTGCTCTAGCAACTCGCCTTGCTATGTGCCATGAAGGCCCCATAAACATATATATATATATATATATATATATATATATATATATATATTATAATTATATTCCATATGTAAGGGTGAGTCAGTTGGCCACACTGTCTTATAAGCACTTTCCGTACGAGGTCATTGCTGTGTAGGATTGAACATGTTACATCAGTTCATTTGTGACTGCAGAAAGAAAGCATGAAAGAAGAGCCGAGTGCAGTGATTCATTTTTTGAGGTCTGAGGCTAATGTATCTGGTGGCAATATTTATCAAAGTCTTTGTGCACAGAATGAAAAAAGTGTTTTGATGCGAAGTAGTATGTATGAGTGAATAGTGAAGTTTAAGGAAGGTGGCACAAGTGTTAGCCATGAATAAGGAGCTAGACGCCATCCACAAACACAACTGATGACATAGGTGTTAAAACATCCTCTCTATACTCTAGATCTTGCCCTATTGGCTTATTATCAGGACCCTGTCAGCACTGGCGCGCTGCCACGGCTGAGCAGGGTGACTCACCCACACTGTGGGAGAGCCCGGGGTCAGATGGCACAGGGAAAGCTCAGGCAGATAGGACCTGCACAGCGTGCTGAAGGTAGCAGAAAACAGAAGGACCTACGATCATGTGACCACAGGGGGTGGGGCTTAGCATCCTGCTACTGGAGATAAGTGCAGGATTCTACAGGCACCCTGAAATAGAGGAAAGGAAAACTCAAGTCATATAAACGGGGGCCAGACACGGAGAGGGCGGCGCGGTACAGAAGGGACGAGCAGAGAATAGTCAGAACGTAAGCAAGTAGTCAAACACAGAGATAGCAGCGCAGTACAAAAGGGACAGACAGAACTCTAAACGGTGACAGAACCAGATCAGAACCAGACAAGCATAAATTAGCACAGGCACAAAGCACAGGCACAAAATACAGGCACAACAGGGTCACACACATTCGGCCAAGAGTCAGAGTATAAGCGACAGAGGATGGCTCCACAATGAGGCTATAAAAAGCCTCCCAGAATCCCAGAGTGAGGCCATCCAAGTTAACTCTAAAACCACCTAATCCCAGAAACTCAGCAGACCATGACACTTATCACCTGTTTGCTCCCCTGAAAGAAGCTGAACGCTTATGTCTTATGAAGAGGTGAAGATAGCCGTGCATTTGTGCCATTCAACTCAGCCTAAAATATTTTATTAATAAGGGAATACGAAAGCTTGTTGACAGATCTATAAAGTATTTTGAAAAGCAGGAAGATTATGATGAAGTATTAAATATTTGTTTTTTCTGAAAGTTGATTAAAACAAATGCTGCAGACAGAGTTCAAATAATTTTTGACTCCGCCTCCTAGAATATGTTGAAACACTCATCTTTGGTCTTCTTAGCTGTAGCATTCTATCATGGTATAAATTCAACTTTGTGTTGATATCATCCTGCAGTATTATTGGTCTATCCGTACAGCAAATTAGATGGAGGTACTGACATGCTTTAAACATTCTTTTTTACCTTGTCCTAAAGATGTTCTGTATCATTAAGATTTGGTGACAATGAAGACCATGGAAGCAAGAAAACTCAATTTCTTGTTCCTGGAACCAATCCATGACTATACGACTCTTGTAGCATGTTGCACTATCCAACTGAAAGCGTCCATCCTTTGCCATAAGGTAAACAGCTGCCATGGATGGATGAACTTGGTCAGACAAAACTCTTAGGAAATTCATATTGTCCAAACTTCCATCAACAAACATCAAGATCAAGATCAAGATCCAGGGTGTGCCAAGAAAACATTCACCACCAGCAGCCTGTACTGTTGACAATTGACAGGAAAGGATGAACATGGACAGACACAATGCTTAGGTAAACCATACTGTCCATACTTTCATCAACAAATGTCAACACCCAGCGTTTGCCAAGAAAATTACCATTAGCAGCCTATACTGTTGACAATTGACAGGAATAGTTAATTAATGCAATTTGTATCAAATTCTGACTCTCCAATCAACATGGTTAAACAGAAATCTGGATTCATCTGACCATGCAATGATTTCTTCATTGATCAATCACATTGCATAAGTAAGCCCAGGACCGGCTTCAGGTTTTTGTAGGCCCCAGGCAAAAGAATCTCAGTGGGCCCCTTTAACACATACCATGATTTATGGTGCACACATATGGAAGAGAAATATAGGTATAGTACAGTGCCAAGGATTTCACATACTTCTTACATTATATGAGTGATATCTATTGTAAATTCTACAATAGCTCAGAAACCGGCGTATCCTTGCAGCGCATAGTGCATGCCCTGGTGGGATTCAAAGGTTTTCATTTTAGGCTCGACAGTATAGTCCTCCATACAGTATCATGGGCACCACATAATCCTCCATACAGTATTATGGACACCACATAGTCCTCCATACAGTATTATGGGCACCACATAGACCTCCATACAGTGTTATGTTCACCACATAGACCTTCATACAGTATAATGAGCCTCATATATTGCTTCATACAGAATAATGGGCCCTATATATTGCTTAATACAGAATATTGGGCCCTATACAATGCTCCATACAGAATAATGGGCCCCATATATTGCTCGATTCAGAATAATTGGCCTCATACAATGCTCCTTACAGAATAATGGACCCCATGTAATGCTCCATACAGAATAATGGACCCCATATAGTGCTCTATGCAGAATAATGGACCTCATATAATGCTCCATACAGTACAATGGGTCAAATATAATGCTCCATAGAGAATGGGCTCAATATATTGCTTCATACAGAATAGGCCCCATATAATGCTCCAAACAGAATGGGCCCCATATGATGGTCCATACAGAATGGGCTTCATATAATCCTCCATATAGAACAAGCCCTTATATATGGACCTTATATATTTCTCCATACAGAATTGGCCCCATATATCACTCCTTACAGAAAGGACACCATATTTTTTCCATAGATAAAAAAATCAAATACCTCTTCTCGCTGGCTGCAGGTCCAGACTCCTCATTGTCGCAGCCTTCCAGCTCTCTGCACTGTGACTGCTCAGAGCAGAGGGCATACAGTAGTAACCTCATCAGTAGTAACCTCTGCCCTGAGACTTCACAGAGTCAGAAAACATTGAAGACATCATAGCTGCGAAGGAACAGGGAGAGGTAAGTATTGCAAGTGCCGGGACTCTGAGTAAGCAGGGGGGCTCCCCCGACTCACGGGCCCCATAGCATGCCAAGTAGTGACGCCGACCCTGGCAGCCCTACTGTCCTGCAGCTATCATAAGACCAAGGGTGTGCCAAGAAATCACTCCCAATGGCATCAGCAGCATAAATTGTTGTACATTTAAAGGATGGTTCCTCATTTCATGCTGTTATTGGTTTTCTGCTGTTATAGCCTATCCATGCTAAAGAACAATGGGTTGAGCATTCTAAAACCTTAAGACTCATTTCCACTGCAAGATAATCATGAACAAGTGTTAAAAAAGTTGAAACGATTGTTTACCGATTGGCAGTCGAATTGTGCCGCCAGCTGGTCTGTGTAAACATTTACCGATCAGCGCTGATTTGAATGCCTATTAATACAGGCAGATCAAAGTAAACTATGAGCACTGAGCATATGGTTTGATTTATTTGCCTCTGGGGACGTCCCCGGAAGAAGAACAGGCGAAACGCGCGTCGGGGTGGGACGATTCATCCAGGCAAAGGCACCCCACTGGTAATATACTCATATTTAATTTTGTATTACGGAGTCTTGCTCCTATTAGGCTCTATTTATACCTGTAAAAATACAAAAGTGTCCTGCTAGTGCGCTTTCCATTTAGGTCTTTTCAGTCCAGGTGGTTTGTGTGACGCTGCATGTAGGGTTCACTGTGTTTAAGTATTACTTTATATATGGGCTAACAGGAGTAGGATGCAGTATTCATTTATTTAATTGTTTAATGCCTTTGCCTTGATGTGTTCCTGTTGCATTATGAGGTACTCTGGTGTCATTATTTTATGTTTAGATATTTATGAATAAACATTGGTATATCTTTACAATTCTTTGAGCCACGTTTTATTTTCATGCGTTGCTCTTTGTGTTGCATGTAGCTGTACGGAATGTGACCAAGCCCGGTGGAGCTTTAGGTCTTTTGGATTAATATGTATATATCCATAAACAAGAGTATATATCCACGGTAGAAGAAAAAATGATGATGTTCTGGAACTGGACCCGTTGAAGCACATACCGTGCGAAATGGCCGTCGTCCACACTCCACCTCCGCACCCTCCCGCTGACCTGATGTCCTAATGGATGTTTTATATATTTTTCTCCAATAAAGAGCACGATTTCACAGCTTCAAAAAGGGTGAGTGCCGCACTGTTTTTTTTTTTTTCTTGTTTCATCGAATTTACTGTGGATTGCTTATCAGTGCTGAGCACCGTATACCCAGAACATACGTGTCACCTGTGTATTTTTCGAATGTTCTTTAAGGAGTGAATGTCCATATTGATTTGTGCTTCTCTAGTGCCGTCCATTGTTCATTCTGTGTGTTGCCTTGTATGCACTTTTCTTTGAAGTGTAGGCTTATTCTTGACCACTATAAAATCTGCACATGCATTCTTTATGTTGAGTTAAGGCATGGATTGCATTATAATCCATTTTTTCTGCAGCTACATTGACCATTCCGTGGACATTTTATTGGAATTATGTAGCCGAAACAATTCTGACCTGTCAAGGCATAGACTCCACATGACTTTTCTAATCACAGCCTGAGATCTGTGGAACTAGAGGCCAGGTCCTCACATTGAACTCCACCATAGTCCATTCTAGAACAAGTTTTGCTGTGTGACGGGGTGCATTATCCTGCTGAAAGAGGCTACGGCCATTGGGAGTACAAATTCTATGTAGAGATGTATTTTAGTGATGTTAAACCAGATAGTTATACCAGACAAAATAGATAATAAATAACATTTCCCATATGTCTACTTCACATTAACATCATTTTTTAAACTTTCTTTTTCCCTGTTAGTAAGTTAAAAGGGTTAAAATTTTATCAGCAAATTCTCATTTTTCCATGTAAATTTACAAACCAATTTAGAGAACACATCCCTTTTGAAGTGACTTTGAGGGCCCTATGTGACAGAAAATTCCCAAAAGTGACACCATTTTAAAAACTACACCCCTCAAACTGCTCAAAACCACATTCAAGAAGTTAATTACCCATTTAGGGGCTTCACCAGAATCAAAGCAATGCGAAAGGAAAAAAAAACTGAACATTTATTTAACTTTTCCCCACTAAAATATTGAAAATATTGGTTTAGCTCCAAATTTTGCATTTTCAAAAGGGTAACAGAATGTAATGAACCATGCAATTTGTTATGCAATTTCTCCTGAGTACGCTGGTACCCCATATGTGGAGGAAAACTACTATTTGGATGCATGGCAAGGCTTGGAAGGGAAGGAGCAACCTTCAACTTTTGGAGAGCAAAATTGGCTTTAATAGATAGTAGATGCCATGTCACGTTTGCAGAGCCCCTGATGTGGAAACCACCCACAAGTGACCCCATTGTGGAAACTACATCATTTAATGTCATGACACAGCTGTTTGGTGACCCAGGACCTTCCCTGTCCCTGACACTAGGGGGTGCTCTAGCTCGCCCTATTCTCCGGGATACTTCTGAAGGTGAAGACGCCAGGGCCGCCACCCTTGCCTTATCTCCTGAGTTAGCCCTCAATCTGTTCTCTTCCCCCACCCAGGGAAGAGGGGCACTACTGTGCACTACTGTGCACCACAGTAAATGAATCCGACAAACAAGGCTACACAAATACCAGGCATACAAAATATTCACTCACATATAACTGAGGAATGCACCGGAGTGTGGAGGAAGGGGAATAAACCAAAGTAGAGGAGGGAAGGGAATTACCACACTTACAAACCATGCAATAGTCACAAATAACTCCTTCAGCACTCCTTCTCTTATGAACTTCTCTCCTCCTAAGCCATGCAGCAAATGCTAGCTCTGACAGGGATTTTAATCAGGAGCTAGATTATAATAGGAACGGGAGTGGCTAACTGAGCTCAGCTGAGATATCAGGGTTTTTAACATGGCTGATTAACCCCTGTTCTGCCAAAAGGAATAAACACCATTAAAATGAAGGAGAAGTGCTTCTTCTCAGAGCTTGAGTAGGAGCAATCCCTCGTTGCGGTCTTATGGCTCCTTTCTGTTGTGGAAACCCTGTTACACTCAATGAACTTATCTAGAAGCGCGGTGAGCACTTTGAACTTTGAATAGCCGACGACGGGCAGTGCAGGACCTGTTGCTGAGCGATTTTCCGACTTGAAGAAAAAACGTTCCTCTAAACGTTTTCTCCACCCGACGGACAGCTATTTTCCAACCGATCCAGTGCACGACGGATGAAATGGATGGCCATCCATCACAATCCGTCGCTAATATAAGTCTATGGGAAAAAACAGGATCCTACAAAAAAATTTTCAGGATCCTGTTTTTTCGCTCATATCACCTCCAGCTAAAAACATCCGATCTTCTCTCTCCTTTGAACCTGCAAAAACTCTTAGGCTGCCGTCACACTTGCAGTATTTGGTCAGTATTTTACATCAGTATTTGTAAGCCAAAACCAGGAGTAGAACAAATAGAGGAAAAATATAATAGAAACATATGCACCACTTCTGCATTGATCACCCACTCCTGGTTTTGGCTTACAAATACTGATGTAAAATATTGACCAAATACTGCTAGTGTGACAGCAGCCTTACAGTTGCTCTTATTCATTCTCATCTTGACTATTGCAAGTCTCTACTAATCAGTCTCCCTCTAACTAATCTTTCTCCTCTCTAATGCACCCTGAACCCAGCAGCCAGGGTCATATTTCTGTCCAGCCGCTTCACCAATGCACACACCTTTTGCCAGTCATTGCACTGATTGCTCATCAACTACAACATAATCTCATCACTTTCACCCACAGAACTCTCCACAGTTCTGCACCACTATACATGTCCTCCCTTGTCTCTATCTGTTATGGCTGGCAATCAGGCAACACAGCGTGCAGTAATCAGCGCACATACAGAGATCTGGCAATAACCAAAAACAATAGGACGAGCTCTGAGACGTGGAATCTCTGTAGACTGCAGTACCTGATCTATCCTCACACAACTATAAGCAGCAGTGGATTGCGCCTATCACTACCTATGCAACTCGGCACTGCCTGAGGAGCTGACTAGCCTGAAGATAGAAATACAAGCCTGACTTACCTCAGAGAAATACCCCAAAGGAATAGGCAGCCCCCCACATATAGTGACTGTTAGCAAGATGAAAAGACAAACGTAGGAATGAAATAGATTCAGCAAAGTGAGGCCCGATATTCTAGACAGAGCGAGGATAGCAAAGAGAACTATGCAGTCTACAAAAAACCCTAAAACGAAAACCACGCAAAGGGGCAAAAAGACCCACCGTGCCGAACTAACAGCACGGCGGTGCACCCCTTTGCTTCTCAGAGCTTCCAGCAAAAGTTAATAGCAAGCTGGACAGAAAAAACAGAAAACAAACTAGAAGCACTTATCTAGCAGAGCAGCAGGCCCAAGGAAAGATGCAGTAGCTCAGATCCAACACTGGAACATTGACAAGGAGCAAGGAAGACAGACTCAGGTGGAGCTAAATAGCAAGGCAGCCAACGAGCTCACCAAAACACCTGAGGGAGGAAGCCCAGAGACTGCAATACCACTTGTGACCACAGAAGTGAACTCAGCCACAGAATTCACAACAGTACCCCCCCCTTGAGGAGGGGTCACCGAACCCTCACCAGAACCCCCAGGCCGACCAGGATGAGCCACATGAAAGGCACGAACAAGATCTGGGGCATGGACATCAGAGGCAAAAACCCAGGAATTATCTTCCTGAGCATAACCCTTCCATTTGACCAGATACTGGAGTTTCCGTCTAGAGACACGAGAATCCAAAATCTTCTCCACAATATACTCCAATTCCCCCTCCACCAAAACAGGGGCAGGAGGCTCCACAGATGGAACCATAGGTGCCACGTATCTCCTCAACAACGACCTATGGAATACATTATGTATGGAAAAGGAGTCTGGGAGGGTCAGACGAAAAGACACCGGATTGAGAATCTCAGAAATCCTATACGGACCAATAAAACGAGGTTTAAATTTAGGAGAGGAAACCTTCATAGGAATATGACGAGAAGATAACCAAACCAGATCCCCAACACGAAGTCGGGGTCCCACACGGCGTCTGCGATTAGCGAAAAGCTGAGCCTTCTCCTGGGACAAGGTCAAATTGTCCACTACCTGAGTCCAGATCTGCTGCAACCTGTCCACCACAGAATCCACACCAGGACAGTCCGAAGACTCAACCTGTCCTGAAGAGAAACGAGGATGGAACCCAGAATTGCAGAAAAATGGAGAGACCAAGGTAGCCGAGCTGGCCCGATTATTAAGGGCGAACTCAGCCAACGGCAAAAATGACACCCAATCATCCTGGTCAGCGGAAACAAAACATCTCAGATATGTTTCCAAGGTCTGATTGGTTCGTTCGGTCTGGCCATTAGTCTGAGGATGGAAGGCCGAGGAGAAAGATAGGTCAATGCCCATCCTACCACAAAAGGCTCGCCAGAACCTCGAGACAAACTGGGAACCTCTGTCAGAAACAATATTCTCAGGAATGCCATGTAAACGAACCACATGCTGGAAGAACAAAGGCACCAAATCAGAGGAGGAAGGCAATTTAACCAAGGGCACCAGATGGACCATTTTAGAAAAGCGATCACAGACCACCCAAATGACCGACATTTTTTGAGAAACGTGAAGGTCAGAAATGAAATCCATCGAAATATGTGTCCAAGGCCTCTTCGGGACCGGCAAGGGCAAAAGCAACCCACTGGCACGTGAACAGCAGGGCTTAGCCCTAGCACAAATTCCACAGGACTGCACAAAAGCACGTACATCCCGTGACAGAGATGGCCACCAGAAGGATCTAGCAACCAACTCCCTGGTACCAAAGATTCCTGGATGACCGGCCAGCACCGAACAATGAAGTTCAGAGATAACTTTACTAGTCCACCTATCAGGGACGAACAGTTTCTCGGCCGGACAACGATCAGGTTTATTAGCCTGAAATTTCTGCAACACTCTCCGCAAATCAGGGGAGATGGCAGACACAATTACTCCTTCCTTGAGGATACTCGCCGGCTCAGATAACCCCGGAGAGTCGGGCACAAAACTCCTAGACAGAGCATCCGCCTTCACATTTTTAGAGCCCGGAAGGTATGAAATCACAAAATCAAAACGAGCAAAAAATAACGACCAACGGGCCTGTCTAGGATTCAAGCGCTTGGCAGACTCGAGATAAGTAAGATTCTTATGATCAGTCAATACCACCACGCGATGCTTAGCTCCCTCAAGCCAATGACGCCACTCCTCGAATGCCCACTTCATGGCCAGCAACTCTCGGTTGCCCACATCATAATTACGCTCAGCAGCAGAAAATTTCCTGGAAAAGAAAGCACATGGTTTGAACACTGAGCAACCAGAACCTCTCTGTGACAAAACCGCCCCTGCACCAATCTCAGAAGCATCAACCTCGACCTGGAACGGAAGAGAAACATCAGGTTGACACAACACAGGGGCACAGCAAAAACGACGCTTCAACTCCTGAAAAGCTTCCACGGCAGCAGAAGACCAATTAACCAAATCAGCACCCTTCTTGGTCAAATCGGTCAATGGTCTGGCAATGCTAGAAAAATTACAGATGAAGCGACGATAAAAATTAGCAAAGCCCAGGAATTTCTGCAGACTTTTTAGAGATGTCGGCTGAGTCCAATCCTGGATGGCCTGAACCTTAACCGGATCCATCTCGATAGTAGAAGGGGAAAAGATGAACCCCAAAAATGAAACTTTCTGCACACCGAAGAGACACTTTGATCCCTTCACGAACAAGGAATTAGCACGCAGTACCTGGAAAACCATTCTGACTTGCTTCACATGAGACTCCCAATCATCTGAGAAGATCAAAATGTCATCCAAGTAAACAATCAAGAATTTATCCAGATACTCACGGAAAATGTCATGCATAAAAGACTGAAAAACAGATGGAGCATTGGCAAGTCCGAACGGCATCACCAGATACTCAAAATGACCCTCGGGCGTATTAAATGCCGTTTTCCATTCATCTCCCTGCCTGATTCTCACCAGATTATACGCACCACGAAGATCAATCTTAGTAAACCAACTAGCCCCCTTAATCCGAGCAAACAAGTCAGAAATCAATGGCAAGGGATACTGAAACTTAACAGTGATCTTATTAAGAAGGTGGTAATCAATACACGGTCTTAGCGAACCATCCTTCTTGGCTACAAAAAAGAACCCTGCTCCCAATGGTGACGACGATGGGCGAATATGTCCCTTCTCCAGGGACTCCTTCACATAACTGCGCATAGCGGTGTGTTCAGGTACGGACAAATTAAATAAACGACCCTTAGGGAATTTACTACCAGGAATCAAATCGATAGCACAATCACAATTCCTATGCGGAGGTAGGGCATCAGACTTGGACTCTTCAAATACATCCTGAAAGTCAGACAAGAACTCTGGGATGTCAGAAGGAATGGATGACGAAATAGACAAAAATGGAACATCACCATGTACTCCCTGACAACCCCAGCTGGTTACCGACATAGAGTTCCAATCCAATACTGGATTATGGGTTTGTAGCCATGGCAACCCCAACACGACCACATCATGCAAATTATGCAGTACCAGAAAGCGAATAACTTCCTGATGTGCAGGAGCCATGCACATGGTCAGCTGGGCCCAGTACTGAGGCTTATTCTTGGCCAAAGGTGTAGCATCAATTCCTCTCAACGGAATAGGACACCGCAAAGGCTCCAAGAAAAATCCACAACGTTTAGCATAATCCAAATCCATCAGATTCAGGGCAGCGCCTGAATCCACAAACGCCATGACAGAATACGATGACAAAGAGCACATTAAGGTAATGGACAAAAGGAATTTAGACTGTACAGTACCAATAACGGCAGAGCTATCGAACCGCCTAGTGCGTTTAGGACAATTAGAAATAGCATGAGTAGAATCACCACAATAGAAACACAGTCTGTTCAGACGTCTGTGCTCTTGCCGTTCAACTTTAGTCATAGTCCTGTCGCACTGCATAGGCTCAGGTTTACTCTCAGACAATACCGCCAGATGGTGCACAGATTTACGCTCGCGCAAGCGACGACCGATCTGAATGGCCAAGGACATAGACTCATTCAAACCAGCAGGCATAGGAAATCCCACCATTACATCCTTAAGAGCTTCAGAGAGACCCTTTCTGAACAAAGCCGCTAGTGCAGATTCATTCCACAGAGTGAGTACTGACCACTTCCTAAATTTCTGACAATATACTTCTACATCATCCTGACCCTGGCATAAAGCCAGCAGATTTTTCTCAGCCTGATCCACTGAATTAGGCTCATCGTAAAGCAATCCCAGCACCTGGAAAAATGCATCAACATTACTCAATGCAGAATCTCCTGGTGCAAGAGAAAACGCCCAGTCCTGTGGGTCGCCGCGCAAAAAAGAAATAATAATCAAAACCTGTTGAATAGGATTACCAGAAGAATGAGGTTTCAAGGCCAAAAATAGCTTACAATTATTTCTGAAGCTCAGGAACTTAGTTCTGTCACCAAAAAACAAATCAGGAATCGGAATTCTTGGTTCTAGCATCGATTTCTGATCAATAGTATCTTGAATCTTTTGTACATTTACAACGAGATTATCCACTGAGGAGCACAGAGCCTGAATATCCATGTCCACAGCTGTGTCCTGAAGCACTCTAATGTCTAGGGGAAAAAAAAGACTGAAGACAGAGCTAAGAAAAAAAAATGATGTCAGGATTTCTTTTTTCCCTCTATTGGGAATCATTGGTGGGGCTCCTTGTACTGTTATGGCTGGCAATCAGGCAACACAGCGTGCAGTAATCAGCGCACATACAGAGATCTGGCAATAACCAAAAACAATAGGACGAGCTCTGAGACGTGGAATCTCTGTAGACTGCAGTACCTGATCTATCCTCACACAACTATAAGCAGCAGTGGATTGCGCCTATCACTACCTATGCAACTCGGCACTGCCTGAGGAGCTGACTAGCCTGAAGATAGAAATACAAGCCTGACTTACCTCAGAGAAATACCCCAAAGGAATAGGCAGCCCCCCACATATAGTGACTGTTAGCAAGATGAAAAGACAAACGTAGGAATGAAATAGATTCAGCAAAGTGAGGCCCGATATTCTAGACAGAGCGAGGATAGCAAAGAGAACTATGCAGTCTACAAAAAACCCTAAAACGAAAACCACGCAAAGGGGCAAAAAGACCCACCGTGCCGAACTAACAGCACGGCGGTGCACCCCTTTGCTTCTCAGAGCTTCCAGCAAAAGTTAATAGCAAGCTGGACAGAAAAAACAGAAAACAAACTAGAAGCACTTATCTAGCAGAGCAGCAGGCCCAAGGAAAGATGCAGTAGCTCAGATCCAACACTGGAACATTGACAAGGAGCAAGGAAGACAGACTCAGGTGGAGCTAAATAGCAAGGCAGCCAACGAGCTCACCAAAACACCTGAGGGAGGAAGCCCAGAGACTGCAATACCACTTGTGACCACAGAAGTGAACTCAGCCACAGAATTCACAACATCTATCACCCTACATGTTTCCTCCGTTCTGCAACTGATCTAAGACTAACATCCTCCATAATCGAACCTCCCACTGCCATCTCCGAGACTTATCTCATGCTGCACCAGTTTTATGGAATGCACTACCTTGAAAACTCAAATTAATACTTAGCCCCTACATTTTAAAGCGGACTTTAAAACACATCTCGTTAGACAGGCGTATCACTTCACTAATCTCCAATTTGTTGGCGCTATATAAATAAAATGATTATTATTATAATTTTATTATTTATCCCATACTGTAACCATCAAATAAGAAGATTAAAATTGGAATGTCTCCAAGAGAGAATTTGATGCTTATTGGACACTAATTGGTGATATAATATAAGATGTGCATGGTAGTTTTTCCTGGGCATTAAGTGGTTTTAATGATTCTTGCTAGTTGACCACAGCCACAATTTCTATAAAAATAACCCTGGTGTATTGTTTTTTTTATTTTGTTATAGCCAGATTTCAAAAAGCTAATAGCTTTGTATTAATTTTGTGCATTGCAGTTGCATTTGCAAGTGGGTACTATTTTGTTGTAAAGTTACACATGCTATTATAGTTTCCTTAGAAAAAAGCTACTTTGCGTGTATTAAATGAGCTGTTAGAATAGTTGCCATAGAAGTAGCCTCACTATGAGACTGAGTGGGCACAGAAGAGCACAAACAAGAGGGACTGATTACGGCTTATAATGCTGCAGAAAATGCTGTAATAGACCCAATTTCTTGAATGGAAGGAATGTCTGATGTATTTTTATCTCCAGCTCAAAGTAAAGATCTCAGAACTGCAGTGGTTCTGGATACTATTTTATACTCTCCGTAATTCATCCTGCATCATTGTCTATATCGCAAAAAGGGATCTACAGAGACTACTACCTGCACTGCAATTTCTTGAAAATACAATGTGCAGTAGGTACAGTATAATTGCCATTTTTTCTTCAAAATTGAACATGGAATTCACTGGCAAGATAATACAAATAATTATTTTCTGGATTTTTAAAAATTAGGCGAGCAGCAGAAAATGTGTTAAAAAGAAGAAATGACCAATACTTACCTATTTTTTTCAGCATAGCAACTCCAGTGGCCACCGCCAATCCTGCAGCAATCAATTGGTTAGAAGCAGTTTATAGACAGTCTCCGTACTGCCGACAGGATTTAAGACAAATATCACAGTGTAGTAAAATGATCGTTTATTTCGATGCGTTTCGAAGTACAAAGTTCAAGAAAAACCACTTGCGTTTTTTTCCTGAAGAAGTATCTTTGTACTTCGAAACGTGTCGACATAAATTATCATTTTACTACACTGGGATATATGTCTTAAATCCTGTCGGCAGCGCGGAGACTATCCACAAACTCCTTCTAGCCTATTGATGTCTGATGGTTACTGGCTGACTCGTGGATCTGTTGCAGCTGGTTTTGCACTATATGCTATTTTAACGGATTTATCAGGTGAGTTTAATCTGAGCGTAAAGCTCACTATATTTCTTGGATAAGACCCTATTTGTTGCTGATCTCTCCTACAGTTTTCCTTGAGTCCTGCACCAATCAATCACATACCATACATCATCCACTTTACTGATACTGCCAACCACTGGCCTCATTGGATCATGTCATACAAGCAATGATTACTATTGACACCTGTGATGGGCTGAAGCAGTCAGATGATTGATGGATGTTACATTATTGATGAAGCACATTGATTAAATGGGTAAGTAAGCAGGTAAAATTAAATAGGTTGATGGCTTTTGAAGTGATGCGCCTTATTCATAACAGGTTATGAATAAGAAGCATCACTTAGTGAGCGGGGCTTAACGGAGGAACTACGCAGCCCTCCGCAGAGCCCTCATCTGCAAATGTGAAACTAGCCTTAGGCTGGGTCAGACCTAACGTATAATAATACGGTCCGTTTTTTACGGCCGAGATACGCAGAAACGTTCCTGAACAATGATCCATACTCAATGCGAGGATGCAATTTTTTCTCCAAAAAGTATCCGTGTGTCATCTCATATGAACTGTAGCATGAGAAAATATTCAGAAAAATTCCCATGCTACAGTTCATATGAGTTTATGCCACCAGGGGGCACAGCTTCGGTGACAGCACCGCAAGTCCCCGAAGCTACATTACCTTCATTTCATTCATTCCCCAGTCTTTTACAGCTGGGAGTTGCTCCTGGTTGTAACTGTATTTAACCCCTTCAGATGGATTTACAGCGTGGGACATCACTGTACGGCGGACAGGTATGGAATATTGTTGCTTTTTTATTTTCTTTTTTTTTACAAGAGAATGAGGGTCTTCACTTTGATTGAGCGTACAATAAAAATAATAAAAACCCTGTGTTTATTTCATTAAAATACTTTATTCCTAATCTGTGTGTATTTTTTACCCTTTACTAATATTGGATTAATAATGGATAGGTGTCTTATTGACATCTCTCCATTATTAACCAGGCTTAATGTCACCTACAATAATAATACAGTACTTTATTTTTTATTGGGTGGTTGCAACCAAGATTTTTTTTACATACATAAAAAATGGATGTAACAAGGATTGTAAAAACTGATATATGAACCAAAATGGGTCCAGCACACTGAAGAAAAAAAACATGCTCCACCACAGCTGTATTTGTTAGATCATTACATTTTGTTTTGTATTATACGTTGCCTTCTATGCAGTCCAGAATGTACCGTAAATAACACGTAATCTACTTCCAGACATATTTTAGGTTTATAATAATTTCCAAACACCATTAACTTTGAAAAAGAAATACATATGGATGTCACCAGTTCTGTGCTAGGGCAGTAGACACCATGTTCCAGTTGGTCTGACCAAGCACTGGCAGCTGTTCCATTTTTATGTATTTGCTATCAACAACCAATTACAGAGAACAGAATGAAATACATCCATTGGCAAGCAGAAATACATTTGGTCCATTACTGTGTACTGACATTTAATTTCCAGTAAACAAATTGATAACTGCGATTATTATCCTAATTACTCTTACTTTTACATCCAAAAAATAAGCAATCTTTTATAACAAGTTCTGTATAATTAGGGATTCAGGAATGTTTGCTATTAAAATACATACTTACTTAAACCTACTTTTTTTTTTACATTGAGAGCTGTTTGATGATCTTAAGGATGGGGCTGCACAGTAACTTTGGCCACAACTTATAACAGGTGGCACAATATAGTGGTTTGATGAAACCTAATGAAAGGGAATGTGGTATCATTGTGCCCCTCAAGTCATAAGAAGTTCAGCAGACGTGAATTTCTTGCAACTTGCAGGTCTTGGAGTCACGTTCATTAGCCCCAGCCTATGTAAGGGGAGCCAGGGCTGTAGTCGTAGCTCTCAATGGGGCTGCCTCAGTGCAGCCTGGCCCTCCATCACATGCATACAATGTCCCAGCGGTAGCGTACCTTTTTGTCCGATTTCCTGTCCATCTGGGTCCTCTCTGATTCGCTGGGGGTTTCTTTCTCCAGAATCATTTAAAGAGAGACAGAGTCCAGTTCCAACTTAAAACAAACGATTTTACTTATTTCTTTTCTCAGCTTGTCCAGTTCACATTCAGGTAGAGCATATGAAACTTCACAAGACATGACATTTTCTGTCCCCGTGCTGTCCCTTTCTTCTTTAGGAATACCACCAGTCGCACTGTTGCTCCCGGTCCTGCTGCACTTGGTCTGACCGGTCTGACTAACTGTAGGAGTTCCCTGTCCCTTTTGCCCCAGACACGCAAGTGTCTTCCTAAGTAGCTGACCGCCATCATGACTAAGCTGCCCTGTATTCCTCTACTTCTTATCATCTGTTACTTTTAGGCCCTGGATGAGCTGGGCTCCTTTGCTTGTACATAACGTTTCGGGGCTGCCCTGTCCGGACTCCCAGGCTCTACAGACTAAAAACCAGGAAGTTTACTATCTTATCTCAGCTGGCCCCTCCAAATTTAACCAGTTCCTATAAGGCTACTGACTTATACTATTGTGCCCCCTTCTAGCTGGATAAATCACCTATTACACTCTCCCAGCACTTCAACATATGTACATCACATAGCAGCATTACAGGGCATGACAATATACATATATACAGCAAGTAAAATCAACTTTTAATCAGAATGGGTTTAGACAGTAAGGGCATGGATCAGTCTTTGTAACCCCTTACATTCCCCTCTCCTTTAATAATGGTCGTTCCTGACCATGTTAAAACTTTAATATTTTACAACTCAATACTCCACGCAGGGATATGACCGAGGTAAAACAGTTATTAGCTCAACATGAGCAAAGTCTTTTAGTGCTGCATAAGAGTCCATTCTATCTTTTTAGGTGCCTGGTACACAGTCCTCCAGGTTCACCTTCAGTCCTTTGAACTCCAATACCGCCCGCCTGCAGGACCTGAGCACAAAAAAAAAAAAAACAGTCTATTACATATTAACTTGACCTGTCCGTTGGGTCCTTAGTCCTTGGGGGGCTTCCCCGCTCCTTTGTGCTGAGCACTGCCCCTTTACCGTTTGTGCGCTGCCTGTTCCTGAAGCACAGTCTGTTGCCACAGCTGCACACGGTGCGTTCCTCAGTCCAAGCGTTCGTAACTCTGCAGAGTTGGAGTCCTGCTATTCAGCAAAGGAGGTGCAACAAGCACAATAAAACTGGGAAGGGGGAAAGAAAAACACTGTTCAACTATTGCCCATACCGGCCTCACTGCACCTGACTTTTGGGGGGTGCTCCAGGGCTCCTTTGCCCACAGGGACGCGGAACAGTCTCATCCTCTCAGTAATATGGTGCAACAAGCACAACGCTTATAAAGGAGTTAAACAACATCCACTCAGCGACATCCATCCCTTGCCGCTTTATCCCTTTTTGGCTCCATGCCCGTGTTCTGACCGCTGATGACTCTGCATCTGCAGAATTCGTGGGCTGCCAAGACATGGCAGAGGCAGGGCCTGGCCAGGCAGTAGCCAGGCTACAGGGAACTGAATGAGCCTGTTCTGGGCCTGCATACAGTTCAACTTCATCCTCCTGTCGTAAGTTGACAGCTATGGCATAGTACCCCTGAGGGCCATCCTCCTTATAAAAGTTGACCCAGTCTCCCTCCCTCAAGGGTTGGCCGAATTTTACGGAGGTGGAATTTACATACACCTTGGCATTTGTGTCCACCTCCCGAATGAGGCCTTAGCCACAGTCCACATCGGTGTACACCAGCTGCCCACTGGTGTGACATCCAGCCATAGTGCCCCCTCGTGGTCAGTGCAGCTCTGTCCACACCTCCTTCTTCACAGCTTTTGCTCTATATGTAATAAAACCTGGCACTCAACTTATATTTGGAAGCAAATTTCTTTTCAGCAACAAAAAATGTTTCGGTCACCAATTTGACCGTCATCAGTTACTGTAGATATAATGGAAACAATATACAGAAAAGAAAAAAACAAAATAAATAAAGTATATACAAGACTGGACTTCCAGTGCAGAAATAACATGGCAACATGTTAGGACTGATATACAACTAGTACAAAAACAGTACAGAACCAACCAATCTTGGCACAATACTAGTAAGGAGAAAAAGGTGAGTGGCTAGATAGTGGAAGAGGGGTCACATACCGTGTAGTGGATGGTGTTTCAGAAAAGCGTGCCAGTGTAGGCAAGTAGTAATTAGCTTCTGCAATAAAAGGGTTGCACCTATATAAGTGACGGGCTAAATGGCATGGTGTTATTTACATGAGGTCAGAGACATACCCTTGGTCTATGTAGAGAAGTGGTATGTATGAGACAGCCTAATGGATAGAAAGCGCAAAGTGGTTAGGTATCGATGCCGGCCTGTAAAGTAAAACAGAGGCAGGAGGGTGTCTTACCGCATGTGTATGGCGTTGCAGACGCGGTGTCCACTGCTTGTCTGACGACATGTGCGCTGCCACATGCAATATATGTGCTGGGAGAGCAGCAGAAAGGGAACGAGTATCGCCGACCGGAAGTGGGCGTGTCCAGCATGAAGCGGTGCTGTCTGGGAAGGGGATGATGTCACCAATATGGTGGTGCGTTCCAAAGAGCGGCGCTTGCGTTCCACCCCTAAAAAGTGCCGTGCAACTACATAGGCAATAAGTTGTGTGTCAGTACGGGTGCCTATTCCGAACCGTGCAACTACATAGGCAATAAGTTGTGTGTCAGTACGGGTGCTTATTCCGAAAGCGCTATATGGGGCTGATATAGTGATGGTATATGGAATGCGGTAGGACCCACGAAGGAAAGAGGAGAGAGAGACAGTAATAACATTGCTTTGCTGAATATGTGCAGGTGGATTAGGGTGATCCGTCAGAGTATAGTGAATGCCAATAGAAGGTTTGGATGCGGGGATCAATACAGGCGACTCTAAAGGAATAGAAAAGAAGTCATTAGAAATCAGGCATTAAATAACACAAAAACACAAATAAAGGCAAATAGGTCATATTCCCTGTTTAACCCCTTAGGGGTTAGGGTCTCCAGGTTATGGATCCGGAAGGCTTCCCTTTTTTTTGGAGTGAGATCCTATCACCCCCCCCCCCCCCCACGTCGTTGTGGGGAAACCAAGTCAATCACCTGGTATTTTAGTTGTGAGATGGTATGTCCATGTGTAGAAAAATGATGGGGAATTGGTAAGGGCAGGTTGTTGCAATGGATGGTGGATTTATGTTTGGATATTCTATCCCGTACAGATTGTGTGGTCTCCCCAATGTATAGTAGACTGCATGGACATTTAATTAGGTAAATGACAAAGGACGACTCGCACGTATAGTAATCCTTGATCTGGAAACTTTTGCCTGTGTATGGGTGTTGGAAAGTGTTACCCTTTTGTACGTTACCACATTGCGCACAATGTAACATAGTAACATAGTAACATAGTTAGTAAGGCCGAAAAAAGACATTTGTCCATCCAGTTCAGCCTATATTCCATCATAATAAATCCCCAGATCTACGTCATTCTACAGAACCTAATAATTGTATGATACAATATTGTTCTGCTCCAGGAAGACATCCAGGCCTCTCTTGAATGTAGGCAGGGGAACGTACCCATTTTGGGTTGTGACAGAAATCTGGACTTTTTGGGTTGTGTGGGACCAAAGTCCGCCCTTACCAAGTCGTCCCTAAGGTTTTGTGGTCTCTTGAAGCATGGGAGAAACGGGAGATTAAACTCCTTGACATTGGGGTATTCCATAGTGAGTAAATACCAATGTTTCCTAATGTGCTTATGAAGAATGGAGGTGAATGGATGGTAGACATGTACAAATGGGATACGTCTACTCTGGTCCCCATCCCGAGTACGAGGGGGGGATTTAATTGTTCATTCAGAACACTTGCGGGGTATCCGCGATGGCGAAACTTAGTGGTCATGTCCTGTAGACGTTGGTCCTGTAAACTATTATCAGAGACAATGCGATGTATGCATTGATATTGGGATCTGGGTATGGAGTGTTTGATCGCTGGGGGTGGAAACTCTGGTAGTGTAAAATGCTATTGCGGTCAGTGGGTTTTATATGGAGGAAAGTGGTTAAATGACCATCCTTGTCTTTCAGGACAACTGTATCAAGGAAGCTGACTGACCCAGTGTCGTGGGTCATAGTGAACTGTATGCCCGGCCATGCCCCATTCAGAAAAGCAAAGAATGACTCATGCGATTCCAACGTGCCCCCCTATAGGCAAAAAACATCATCTATATAACGTGTCCAATATAGGACGTTTGTAATGAATTGGGGGTGTTTATAGATAACAGACTCTTCAAAGTGAGCCATATAGGATTTAGCATAGGGGGGCACAACGTTGGAACCCATAGCAGTCCCCCGGGTCTGGAGAAATAACTGGTCCTGGAAAAGAAAATAATTATTAAACAGGATTAGAGAGAGGAGGTCCACACATAAATTGATTTGATTGGTATCCATACCAGCTGATGTTAGGAGGTGATGGACTGAATTAATGCCCTCTATATGGGGAATTGAGGTGTAGAGGTCCTTTACATCCATTTTGACCAAGATGGTATGGGATGGTGTAGTACCTATGGACTGAATATTATTCAGGAATGCCCCTGTGTCTAAGAGAAATGATGGGGTAGTTCGGATAATGGGCATAAGAATTTTTTCTAAAAAGATAGAAATCGGTGACAAGATGGACTCTGTAGAGGCCACTATGGGTCTCCCAGGGGGATTCTGTAGATTCTTATGAAGCTTTGGTAGGGTGTAATAAAACGGTATAACTGGACTCTTTTTGGTTTGGAACTCGATGGTTTTGGAGTCTAGAATCCCGAGTTCGGAGTATTTTTGCGATACTCGTTCCCTTCCTGCCGCTCTCCCAGCACATATATTGCATGCGGCAGCGCACATGGCGTCAGACAAGCGGTGGACACCGCATCTGCAACGCCATGCACATGCGGTAAGACACCCTCCTGCCTCTGTTTTACTTTACAGGCCGGCATCGATACCTAACCACTTTGCGCTTTCTATCCATTAGGCTGTCTCATACATACCACTTCTCTACATAGACCAAGGGTATGTCTCTTGTTGTGAATTCCGCTCTTGGGCTCCCTCCGGTGGTTGTAAGTGGCACTTTTGTGAGTTCTGCTCTTGGGCTCCCTCTTGTGGTTTCTAGTGGTATGGCTGCTCCTTGGAGTTAGCTGTCATCAGCTGCCTCCACTTATCTTCTCTTCTGCTCAGCTATTTAAGTCTGGCTCTATCTTCAGCCAGTGCCACTTGTAAATGGTTCCTGGTTGGATTCACATCTCTTTGGAGTTCCCTGTTATCCTGACCAGTTCAGCTAAGCTAAGTTTTTGCTTGCCCTTTTCTGTCCATAGTTTGTGGACTTATCCATTCTGTGCTTTCTTTGTTTGTCCAGCTTATCAGTGTGAATTAATTCTGTCTTGCTGGAAGCTCTGGGAGGCAGATTTGCCCTCCACACCTTTAGTCAGGTGTGGAGATTTTTTGCAAACTCTGCGTGGATTTTTGTAGTGTTTTATACTGACCGCACAGTATTCCATCCTGTCCTATCTATTTAGTTAGACTGGCCTCCTGTGCTCATCCTGGTTTCATTCTGTGTATGTCTTTTCCCTCTCCACTCACAGTCATTATTTGTGGGGGGCTAATCTATCCTTTGGGGATTTTCTCTAAGGCAAGATAGCTTTCCTGCTTCTATCTTTAGGGGTAGTTAGCTCTTAGGCTGTGACGAGATGCCTAGGGAGAGTTAGGAGCATTCCACGGCTACTTCTAGTGTTATGTTGAGCTTAGGGACTGCGGTCAATACAGTTACCACTTCCTTCAGAGCTCGTTCCATGTTGCTCCTAGACCACCGTATCATAACAGTCTCTGACCTCATGTAAATAACACCATGCCATTTGGCCCGTCACTAGTGTTGAGCGATACCTTCCGATATCGGAAAGTATCGGTATCGGATTGGATCGGCCGATATTCAAAAAATATCGGATATCGCCGATACCGATACCCGATCCCAATGCAAGTCAATGGGACCAAAATATCGGAATTAAAATAAACCCTTTCTTTCCTTGTAGGTTCATTCTACATGAAGGAAAACAACTAAGAATAATGCACGATGTATTTGGGGAGGTGGCGGAGACATTAAAGGCATAGAGGTTTAGCCCAATCAAATAGAATAGCATGTTTTTTTTTTTTTTTAAAGACGTTCGGAGTGACAAAGATATTGACTATGTAAATTATTTTTTATTTTGTCAGATATTGATGTTTCACTATTCCCTTCCCCTTCTTTTTTTTTCCTATTCCCACACTTTCATCTTCATCATCATCAGCATCTTTGACATCAACTTCTTCTTCACCTTATTCATCTTCTTCTTCATCTTCTACCTATTTTTTTTTTTTATTACATTCTTCATATTCATTTTATTCAACTATTATTATTCTTCCTATTCTACATATTCATTTTATTAAACTGTTATTATTCTTCCTATTCTACTTCTTCATCATATTCTCATTTGTGACAGGCATTCCGTAGTTGTTATCTATAAAAGTTTGAAGATTACACCTTCCGTTCTGCCAGTCACAAAAGTTACATTTGTCCGCGTTCAGTTTGGCCTGCAGCATCAGGCTTTATCCAGGGGCACCACGAGGAGGAACGGACTCACCCCCATACACTGCTTAGTCTTCTTCTGCATATAATTTAGATAATATCTTTTGCTCTGATATTAAGTGTAATGCTTAATGTTCTTCTGCTCTTTGTTCTGCAGCCTCTTGTTCTTCTGCTTCTCGGTCTTCCATGTCGTCGTCTCCAGGGTCGTCGTCTCCGCCGTCGTCGTCTCCGCCATCGTCGTCGTCATCAGGGTGGTCTTCAGGGTCGTCATCTCCAGGGTCGTCGTCATCTCACTGGTTGTCGTCTCTGGTGTCGTCGTCATCTTAGGGGTGGTCTTCCGGGTCGTCGACTTTAGGGTCTTCAACTTGGAAATGTAGCAGAAGGTACAAGAAGGCTGAGAAAATGCCAAGAACTAGCTGATGGAACTGGAACTCGGATGGCTACCCGAAGGTTCAAGAGCCTATGGAACTACCGAGGACCAGCTGACGTTACTGGAACCCGGTTACTAAGCAGGAGGTACCCGTGCTAAAAAGCACTACCAAGGACCGCCTGACGTTGGCGGAACTTGGATACCCAGAAGGAGCCACCTAAGCCAAAGGCTCTGCCCGGAACCAGCTGACGTTACTGGAAACAGGATGGGGAGCAGAAGGTACAAGAGCAAAAGACACTGCCGAGAACTAGCTGACGGTACTGGAACCCGGATGGGTAGCCGAAGGTCCAAGAGCCAATGGAACTACCGAGGACCAGCTGACGTTACTGGAACCCGGTTACTAAGCAGGAGGTACCCGTGCCTGAAAGCACTACCAAGGACCACCTGACGTTGGTGGAACTTGGATACCCAGAAGGAGGCACCTAAGCCAAAGGCTCTGCCCGGAACCAGCTGACGGTACTGGAACCAGGATGGGGAGCAAAAGGTACAAGAGCAAACGACACTGCTGAGAACCAGCTGACGGTGCTGGAACCAGGATGTGGACCAGAAGGTCCACAGGAGAGGAGAGAACAGCTAGGCCGCGAGGCAGCCGCAGTTACCGAACCCCAACAGTCCTACAGGGGGAGCTTGGCCTACTGGCACTACAGAACCAGCCTTGACTACCAATTCACGCAGCCCACATAGGAAGCTCCTAAACTGGAGGCACCCTGGAGTTGGCTAACCCGACCGCAACACGACGGGGCAAGCATAGGCGTCTCAGTGAGCTTGACACTACCCGGAAACAGCTGACGGTGCTGGAACCAGGCTGGGCACGAGGGAGTACCCGTGACAAAAACACTGCCAAGAACCAGCTGGCGGTGCTGGAACCCGGATGCGTTGTCCCAGTGTGCAAGAGCCCATGGCACCGAGGACCAGCTGACGGTGCTGGAACCTGGTTACTAAGCTGTAGGTGCCAGCGCTTAAAAGCAATACCAAGGACCGCCTGACGTTGGCGGAACTCGGATACCCAGGAGGAGGCACCTAAGCCAAAGGCTCTGCCCGGAACCAGCTGACGGTGCTGGAACCAGGTGGTGGACCAGAAGGTCCACAGGAGAGGGGAGAACAGCTAGGCCGCAAGGCAGCCGCAGTTACCGAACCCCAACAGTCCTACAGGGGGAGCTTGGCCTACTGGCACTACAGAACCAGCCTTGACTACCAATTCACGCAGCCCACATAGGAAGCTCCTAAACTGGAGGCACCCTGGAGTTGGCTAACCCAACCGCAACACGACGGGGCAAGCATAGGCGTCTCAGTGAGCTTGACACTACCCGGAAACAGCTGACGGTGCTGGAACCAGGCTGGGCACGAGGGAGTACCCGTGACAAAAACACTGCCGAGAACCAGCTGGCGGTGCTGGAACCCGGATGCGTTGCCCCAGTGTGCAAGAGCCAATGGCACCGAGGACCAGCTGACGGTGCTGGAACTCAGTTACTAAGCTGTAGGTGCCCGCGCTTAAAAGCACTACCAAGGACCGCCTGACGTTGGCGGAACTCGGATACCCAGGAGGAGGCACCTAAGCCAAAGGCTCTGCCTGGAACCAGCTGACGGTGCTGGAACCAGGTGGTGGACCAGAAGGTCCACAGGAGAGGGGAGAACAGCTAGGCCGCGAGGCAGCCGCAGTTACCGAACACCAACAGTCCTACAGGGGGAGTTTGGCCAACTGGCACTACAGAACCAGCCTTGACTACCAATTCACGCAGCCCACATAGGAAGCTCCTAAACTGGAGGCACCATGGAGTTGGCTAACTCGACCGCAACACGACGGGGCAACGCATAGGTGTCTCAGTGAGTTTGACAGTACCCGGAAACAGCTGACGGTGCTGGAACCAGGCTGGGCACGAGGGAGTACCCGTGACAAAAACACTGCCGAGAACCAGCTGGTGGTGCTGGAACCCGGATGCGTTGCCCCAGTGTGCAAGAGCCAATGGCACGACCGAGGACCAGCTGACGGTGCTGGAACCCGGTTACTAAGCTGTAGGTGCCCGCGCTTAAAATCACTACCAAGGACCGCCTGACGTTGGCGGAACTCGGATACCCAGGAGGAGGCACCTAAGCCAAAGGCTCTGCCCGGAACCAGCTGATGGTGCTGGAACCAGGTGGTGGACCAGAAGGTCCACAGGAGAGGGGAGAACAGCTAGGCCGCGAGGCAGCCGCAGTTACCGAACCCCAACAGTCCTACAGGGGGAGCTTGGCCTACTGGCACTACAGAACCAGCCTTGACTACCAATTCACGCAGCCCACATAGGAAGCTCCTAAACTGGAGGCACCATGGAGTTGGCTAACTCGACCGCAACACGACGGGGCAACGCATAGGTGTCTCAGTGAGTTTGACAGTACCCGGAAACAGCTGACGGTGCTGGAACCAGGCTGGGCAGGAGGGAGTACCCGTGACAAAGACACTGCCGAGAAACAGCTGACGTTGCTGGAACTCGAATACGTTGCCTATTAAAGATTGTCTTCCTAGAGTCCCAACTAGCGGTGTTGGAGCAAAGGGTAAGCAGGGGGAGCAGAGTGTAGGCCGAAGCCTGCACTGGAGGCAGCTTTGTGTCTGCGTTGTGTTTGCAGGACACGTTGCCGGCTACACAGCGGGGGAACAGCTGGCGTTGCTGAACCCCACTGACACATTGGCTGGTGTTTCTCTCTGTGCAGCTAGCACGTCCGGGCAAAAACTGGCGGTGTTAGAGCCCAGGGTCAGCAGGAGGTGGAGAGGAGCAGAGTGTAGGCCGAAGTCTAATTGAACCAATTTCAAAGGTAACCTTTAACCCACCCTCAGGTGTTACAATGTAGAAGAGCCACACCTTGTGCAGCAGTAGTGCTCCACAAGTGATAGGTTGCTCTTTAAATTTTGCTCATTGCACACGCAGAATGAAAGACGTACACAATTTTGCCCATTGTACAGTAGAACTGTATTGGAGGCGTGACTTGTCTTTTTAAGGAGACGCGGCACAGGTGTCCAAAAATAAGGCCTTGGTGCTGGGCGCAGCCTCCTGAGTGTTGTTATTTGCTGTACAGGAGTGTGTGCTCTTGTTAGCCCTTGGCCATGCGCTGTGAGCGCAGCCTGTCTTATGACCTCATTTCATGTTGGCCGGTGCGGTTGTCGATGGCCATGAATCCCAGACCCCTAGTGTGTTTTCAATAATTCAGACTGTGGGGCTGGGATTCATGGCCTTGTGCAGTAAATATGTTCGCCGCTCACAAATGTCCTTACACCTGCTTCAGACTGGGCGGCCTCAGCTGATCCCTTATCGCCTGCCACGGCCAGGAGGCCGCACAGTCTGAAGAAGGCGGAAGGAGATGAGTGAAGACAGGCGAACATATGCACTACACATGCCCATGAATCACAGTCAAAATAGATCAGACAACGAGGGGCGTTGTGTCGGGCAGGGCGGACGCACAGGCACAGCCAGCCAACCAATGATGTCAGAAGACGGGCAGCGCTACCAAGGGGGGTGCTGCGTGTCATTAAAAAGGAAAGTCACACCTCAGGGCCATTGTAATGGTCTCTAATGAGACACATTTTGTACGTGTTGAGTTCCACGTGGGCAAGGAGAAAAAGTCAGCCACCTTGTACAAATGCAGCAGTACTGCTGTACAAGGTGGCTGTTATACATAGAAACACCTGGAGTGGGGGTCAGGGCTACACAGCAGGGGAACAGCTGGCGTTGCTGAACCCCACTAACACATTGGCTGGTGTTTTTCTCTGTGCAGCAAGCACGTCCGGGCCCCAACTGGCGGTGTTAGAGCCCAGTGTCAGCAGGAGGAGGAGAGGAGCAGAGTGTAGGCCGAGGCCTGCACTGGTGGCAGCTTTTGGTCTGTTGTGCCAGCGTGGCTTGTGCTGGACACGATGCCGGCTACACAGCATGGGATCAGCTGGCGGTGCTGAACCCCACTAACACTTTTGCTGTTGTTCTTCTCTGTGCAGCTAGCACGTCCGGGCAGAAACTGGCGGTGTTTGAGCCCAGGGTCAGCAGGAGGAGGAGAGGAGCAGAGTGTAGGCCGAAGCCTAATTGAACCAATTTCAAAGGTAACCTTTAACCCACCCTCAGGTGTTACAATGTAGAAGAGCCACACCTTGTGCAGCAGTAGTGCTCCACAAGTGATAGGTTGCGCTTTAAATTTTGCTCATTGCACACGCAGAATGAAAGACGTACACAATTTTGCCCATTGTACAGTAGCAGGGGAACAGCTGGCGGTGCTGAACCCCACTAACACATTGGCTGGTGTTCTTCTCTGTGCAGCAAGCACGTCCGGGCAGAAACTGGCAGTGTTTGAGCCCAGGGTCAGCAGGAGGAGGAGAGGAGCAGAGTGTAGGCCGAGGCCTGCACTGGTGGCAGCTTTTGGTCTGTTGTGCCAGCGTGGCTTGTGCTGGACACGATGCAGGCTACACAGCAGGGCAACAGCTGGCGGTGCTGAACCCCACTAACACATTAGTGGCTGGTGTTCTTCTCTGTGCAGCAAGCACGTCCGGGCAGAAACTGGAGGTGTTTGAGCCCAGGGTCAGCAGGAGCAGGAGAGGAGCAGAGTGTAGGCCGAAGCCTAGTAGAACCAATTTCAAAGGTAACCTTTATCCCCCCCTCAGGTGTTGCAAAGTCCAAGAGCCACACCTTGTGCAGCACTAATGCTGCACAAGTCAGAGGTTGCTCTATGAATTTTGCTCATTGCACAGGCAGAATTAAAGACGTACACAATTTTGCCCATTAATACAGTAAGACTGTATTGGAGGCGTGAATTTTGTTTTAAAGGAGACGCAGCACAGGTGCACAAAAATAACGCCTTGGTGCTGGGCACAGCCTCCTGAGCGTTGTTATTTGCTGTACAGGAGTCTGTGCTCTTGTTATCCCTTGGCCATGCGCAGTGACCGCTGCCTGTCTTATGACCTCATTTCATGTTGCCCGGTGCGGTTAGCGATGGCCATGAATCCCAGACCCACAGTGTCTTTTCATAAAGTCACACTACAGGTCGGGGATTCATGGCCTTGCGCAGTAAATATGTTTGCCGCTCACTCATGTCCTTACACCTGCTTCAGACTGGGCGGCCTCAGCTGATCCCTTATCGCCTGCCACGGCCATGAGGCCGCACAGTCTGAAGAAGGCGGAAGGAGATGAGTTAAGACAGGCGAGCATATGCACTGCACATGCCCATCAATCACACCCTCGCAGTCAAAATAGATCAGACAACGAGGGGCGTTGTGTCGGGCAGGGCGGACGCATAGGCACAGCCAGCCAACCAATGATGTCAGAAGGCGGGCAGCGCTACCAAGGGGGGTGCTGCGTGTCATTAAAAAGGAAAATCACACCTCAGGGCCATTGTAATGGTCTCTAATGAGACACATTTTGTACGTGTTGAGTTCCACGTGGGCAAGGAGAAAAAGTCAGCCACCTAGTACAAATGCAGCATTACTGCTGTACAAGGTGGCTGTTAGACATAGAAACACCTTTGGGGGGGGGGGCGGGGTCCCTTTAATTTCAGTTCAGGTGCCTGCGTGGCGTTTGCAGGACACGATGCCGGCTACACAGCAGGGGAACAGCTGGCGGTGCTGAACCCCACTAACACATTGGCTGGTGTCTTTCTCTGTGCAGCTAGCACGTCCGGGCCCCAACTGGCGGTGTTAGAGCCCAGGGTCAGCAGGAGGAGGAGAGGAGCAGAGTGTAGGCCGAAGCCAACACTGGTGGCAGCTTTTGGTCTGTTGTGCCAGCGTGGCTTGTGCTGGTCACGATGCCGGCTACACAGCGGGGGAACAGCTGGCGTTGCTGAACCCCACTAACACATTGGCTGGTGTTTTTCTCTGTGCAGCTAGCACGTCCGGGCAGAAACTGGCGTTGTTAGAGCCCAGGGTCAGCAGGAGGAGGAGAGGAGCAGAGTGTAGGCCGAAGAGTGCACTGGTGGCAGCTTTTGGTCTGTTGTGCCAGCGTGGCTTGTGCTGGACACGTTGCTGGCTACACAGCAGGGGAACAGCTGGCGGTGCTGAACCCCACTGACACAATGGCGGGTGTTTTCCTCTGTGCAGCCAGCACTTCCGGGCCCCAACTGGTGTAGTTAGAGCCCAGGGTCTGCCGGAGGAGCAGAGTGTAGGCCGAAGCCTAATTGAACCAATTTCAAAGGTAACCTTTAACCCACCCTCAGGTGTTATAATGTTGAAGAGCCACACCTTGTGCAGCATTAATGCTCCACAAGTGAAAGGTTGCTCTATGAATTTTGCTCATTGCACACTTATAATGAAAGACGTACACAATTTTGCCCATTGTACAGTAGAACTGTATTGGAGGCGTGACTTGTCTTTTTAAGGAGACGCAGCACAGGTATCCAAAAATAACGCCTTGTTGCTGGGCGCATCCTCCTGAGCGTTGTTATTTGCTGTACAGGAGTCTGCGCTCTTGTTAGCCCTTGGCCATGGGCAGTTAGCGCTGCCCGTCTTATGACCTCATTTCATGTTGGCCGGTGCGGTTATCGATGGCCATGAATCCCAGACCCGCAGTGTCTTTTACTAAAGTCACACTGCAGAGCTGGGATTTTTGGCCTTGCGCAGTAAATATGTTCGCTGCTCACTCATGTCCTTACACCTGCTTCAGACTGGGCGGCCTCAGCTGATCCCTTATCGCCTGCCACGGCCAGGAGGCCGCACAGTCTGAAGAAGGCGGAAGGAGATGAGTTAAGACAGGCGAACATATGCACTGCACATGCCCATCAATCACACCCTCGCAGTCAAAATATATGAGACAACGAGGGGGGTTGTGTCGGGCAGGGCGGACGCACAGGCACAGGCAGCCAACCAATGATGTCAGAAGACGGGCAGCGCTACCAAGGGGGGTGCTGCGTGTCATTAAAAAGGAAAGTCACACCTCAGGGACATTGTAATGGTCTGTAATGAGACACATTTTGTACGTGTTAAATTCAACGTGGGCAAGGAGAAACAGTCAGCCACCTTCTACAAATGCAGCAGTACTGCTGTACAAGGTGGCTGTTATACATAGAAACACCTGGGGGTGGGGGTCAGGGTCCCTTTAATTTCAGTTCAGGTGCCTGCGTGGCGTTTGCAGGTCACGTTGCCGGCTACACAGCAGGGGAACAGCTGGCGGTGCTGAACCCCACTGACACATTGACTGGTGTTTTTCTCTGTGCAGCTAGCACGTCCGGACAAAAACTGGCGGTGTTAGAGCCCAGGGTCAGCAGGAGGAGGAGAGGAGCAGAGTGTAGGCCGAAGCCTGCACTGGTGGCAGCTTTTGGTCTGTTGTGCCAGCGTGGCTTGTGCTGGACACGTTGCCGACTACACAGCAGGGGAATAGCTGGCGGTGCCGAACCCCACTGACACATCAGCTAGTGTTTTTTCTGTGTAGACAACACTTCCAGGTGGCAACTGACAGTGTTGAAACCCAGGGAATCAAAGAGGAGCAGAGTGTAGGCCGAAGCCTGCAGTGGAGCAAGTTGAAAGGGAACCTTTAACCCCCCCCCCCCCCCAGGAATTTGTTGCTGAAAGAGCCATCTTGTACAGCTGTAATACTGCACATGGATAATGGTGGCTCCTAAAATTATGCTCCTTGCAAACGCTGAAGTACACACTCATATAATGTGTCCCCTCACACCGTTAAACCGTCCCGGAAGTGGGACTTTCCTTTGTAATGTGACACAGCACATCCGTCATTCCAACCCCCTTGGTGCCGTGCGCCACCTCCTCAACGTTGTTTGGTTCTGTGACGGAGCCCGCGCTGTAATGTTATCCCTTGGCCATGCACAGTTAGCGGTGCCCGTCTTCTGACATCATTTAGGTGTCAGGCTGGCAGTGCCTGTGCGTCCAAGCTGCCCGAGATCCAACCTCGCAGTGTCATCTAATGTAATCCCACTGCGGGCCAGGAATCCATGGGCATGCGCAGTGCATATCATCGCCTCTCACTCACCTCCTTCCTGCTTCTTCAGACTGTGCGGCGTCACGGACGTGGCATGCTATTAAGGATCAGCTGACGCCGCCTAGTCTGAAGAAGCGTGAAGAAGGGGAGTGAGAGGCTAGTATATGCACTGCGCATGGCCATAGATACCAGGCCCGCTGTGGGATCACATTAGACAACACTGCAAGGTGGGATTTCGGGCAGCGTGGACGCACAGGCGCTGCCAGGACGACAACAAATGATGTCAGAGGACGGGCAGCGCAAACTGTGCATGGCCAAGGGATAACATAACAGCGCAGGGTCCATGACGGAATCAAACAACGCTAAGGAGGCAGCGCACGGAGCCAAGGGGGTAGGAAAGACGGCTGTGCTGCGTCACATTACAAAGGAAAGTCCCACCTCCGGGACGGTTGGAGGGTGTTAGGGGACACATTACATGAGTGTGTAGTTCAGCATTTCCAAGGAGCATAATTTCAAGAGCGACCTTTTCCTTGTGCAGTATTAGTGCTGCACAAGGTGGCTCTTTCAGTAACAAACGCCTGGGGGGGTGGGGGGGGACAGGTTCCCTTACATTTTTGTTGTGCCAGCGTGGCGGTCGCATGACACGTTGCCGGATACACAGCTGGGGATCAGCTGACATTACTGAACCCCAATAACAGAGGAGCGACTGTTGACTGTGCACACAGCACTTCCAGGCACCAACTGGTGGTGTTAGAGCCCAGGGACAGCAGGAGGAGCAGATTGGAGGTATTGCCGCACACACAGCTGGGGATCAGCTGACGTTACTGAACCCCAATAACAGGAGCGACTGTTGACTGTGCAGACAGCACTTCCAGGCACCAACTGGCGGTGTTAGAGCCCAGGGACAGCAGGAAGAGCAGATTGGAGGTATTGCCGCACACACAGCTGGGGATCAGATGATGTTACTGAACCCCAATAACAGAGGAGCGACTGTTGACTGTGCAGACAGCACTTCCAGGCACCAACTGGCGGTGTTAGAGCCCAGGGACAGCAGGAGGAGCAGATTGGAGGTATTGCCGCACACACAGCTGAGGATCAGCTGATGTTACTGAACCCCAATAACAGAGGAGCGACTGTTGACTGTGCAGACAGCACTTCCAGGCACCAACTGGCGGTGTTAGAGCCCAGGGACAGCAGGAGGAGCAGAGGAACAGAGTGTAGGCCGAAGCCTGATTGGAGCAAGTTGAAAGGGAACCTTTAACCCCCCCCCCCCAAGACGTTTGTAGCTGAAAGAGCCATCTTGTGCAGCACTAAGGATGCAAAAGGAAAAGGTTGCTCTTTTAATTATGCTCATGGCAAACACAGAAGTAAACACTAAAAATGTGTCCCCTTATATCGTAAAACCGTCCCGGAGGTGGGAATTTCCTTCGTAATGGGACGCAGCACAGCTGTCATTCCTATCCCCTTGGTGCCGTGCGCTGCCTCCTCAGCGTTGTTTTAAGCTGTCACGGAGCCTGCGCTGGTCTGTTATCCCTTGGCCATAGCCAATTTGCGCTGCCTGTCTTCTGACATAATTTGGTGTCAGGCTGTCAGTGCCTGTGCGTCCACGCTGCTCCAGATCTCACCTCGCAGTGTCGTCTAATGTAATCCCACTGCGGGCCTTGGATCCATGGGCATGCACAGTGCATATCCTCGCCTCTCACTCCCCTCCTTCCCTCTTCTTCAGACTGTGCGGCGTCACGGCCGTGGCATGCTATTAGGGATCAGCTGACGGCGCACAGTCTAAAGAAGGCGGAGGGAGAGGAGCGAGAGGCCGAGGTGAAGATATGCACTGCGCATGCCCATGGATCCCAGGCTCGCAGTGTGATTCAATCAGAAGACACTGCGAGGCGGGTTCTCGGGCAGCGCGGGCGCACAGGCGCAGCCAGCCTGAAACCAAATTATGTCAAAAGACAGGCAGCGCAAATTGGCCATGGCCAAGGGATAACAGAACAGCGCAGGCTCCGTGACAGCTTAAAACAATGCTGAGGAGGCAGCGCATGGCACCAAGGAGGTAGGAATGACGGCTGTGTTGCGTCACCTTATGAAGGAAAGTCCCAGCTCCGGGACTGTATAACGGTATCAGTGAACACATTTTATAAGTGTTAAGTTCTGCGTGTGCAAAGAGCTAAACTAAAAGAGCTACCTTTTCCTTGTGCAACATTACTGCTGCACAAGATGCCTCTTTCAGTAACAAACGCCGGGGGGGGGGACAGGTTCCCTTACATTTAGGTTGTTGTGCCAGCGTGGCGGTCGCAGGACACATTGCCGGCTACACAGCTGGGGATCAGCTGACGTTACTGAAACCCAATAACACTGGGTCGTATGTTTTGACTGTGCAGCCTGCACTTCTGAGCCGCAACTGGCGGTGTTGGAGCCCAGGAATAGCAGTTCAGGTGGTAGAAAGATGAACACATCAGGAGACCTGGATGACACCCAATTACTTAATCAGGCAGAGGAGTGGCAAATTCCTGCGAGATCCAGGCCTGGTTCATTTTCAGGAAAGTAAGCCGGTCAACTGTTATGTTTGCTAATGACAGGTGTTATGAAGGCAATCCAGAAACACAGTGTGCTTAGCGATCAGAGCGCACACAGTGATCTGACAAATACCCAAAAATACAAGAACGAGCTCTGAGACGTGGAAACTCTGTAGACTGCACACCTGATCCTATCCTAAACACAACTAAAAGCGGCTGTGGATTGCGCCTAACAACTACCTAGGCAACTCGGCACAGCCTAAGAAACTAGCTAGCCTGAAGATAGAAAAATAGGCCTGACTTGCCCCAGAGAAATTCCCCAAAGGAAAAGGCAGCCCCCCACATATAATGACTGTGAGTAAGATGAAAAGACAAAACGTAGGGATGAAATAGATTCAGCAAAGTGGGGCCCGATATTCTAGGACAGAGCGAGGACAGTAAAGCGAACTTTGCAGTCTACAAAAAACCCTAAAGCAAACCCACGCAAAGGGGGCAAAAAAACCCCACCGTGCCGAACTAACGGCACGGCGGTACACCCTTTGCGTCTCAGAGCTTCCAGCAAAACAAAAGACAAGCTGGACAGAAAAAAAGCAACAAAAAAGCAAAAAGCACTTAGCTATACAGAGCAGCAGGTCACAGGAACAATCAGGAGAAGCTCAGATCCAACACTGAAACATTGACAAGGAGCAAGGATAGCAGCATCAGGCGGAGTTAAGTAATGAAGCAGTTAACGAGCTCACCAGAACACCTGAGGGAGGAAGCTCAGAAGCTGCAGTACCACTTGTGACCACAGGAGTGAATTCAGCCACAGAATTCACAACAGTACCCCCCCCTTGAGGAGGGGTCACCGAACCCTCACCAGAACCCCCAGGCCGACCAGGATGAGCCACATGAAAGGCACGAACAAGATCTGGAGCATGGACATCAGAGGCAAAAACCCAGGAATTATCTTCCTGAGCATAACCCTTCCATTTAACCAGATACTGGAGTTTCCGTCTAGAAACACGAGAATCCAAAATCTTCTCCACAATATACTCCAATTCCCCCTCCACCAAAACCGGGGCAGGAGGCTCAACAGATGGAACCATAGGTGCCACGTATCTCCGCAACAACGACCTATGGAATACATTATGTATGGAAAAGGAGTCTGGGAGGGTCAAACGAAAAGACACAGGATTGAGAACCTCAGAAATCCTATACGGACCAATAAAACGAGGTTTAAATTTAGGAGAGGAAACCTTCATAGGAATATGACGAGAAGATAACCAAACCAGATCCCCAACACGAAGTCGGGGACCCACACGGCGTCTGCGATTAGCGAAAAGTTGAGCTTTCTCCTGGGACAAGATCAAATTGTCCACTACCTGAGTCCAGATCTGCTGCAACCTATCCACCACAGAATCCACACCAGGACAGTCCGAAGACTCAACCTGTCCTGAAGAGAAACGAGGATGGAACCCAGAATTGCAAAAAAATGGAGAAACCAAGGTAGCCGAGCTGGCCCGATTATTAAGGGCGAACTCAGCCAACGGCAAAAAGGACACCCAATCATCCTGGTCTGCAGAAACAAAACATCTCAGATATGTTTCCAAGGTCTGATTGGTTCGTTCGGTCTGGCCATTAGTCTGAGGATGGAAAGCCGAGGAAAAGGATAGGTCAATGCCCATCCTACCACAAAAGGCTCGCCAAAACCTTGAAACAAACTGGGAACCTCTGTCAGAAACAATATTCTCAGGAATGCCATGCAACCGAACCACATGCTGAAAGAACAAAGGTACCAAATCAGAGGAGGAAGGCAATTTAGCCAAGGGCACCAGATGGACCATTTTAGAAAAGCGATCACAGACCACCCAAATGACTGACATCTTTTGAGAAACGGGAAGGTCAGAAATGAAATCCGTCGAAATATGTGTCCAAGGCCTCTTTGGGACCGGCAAGGGCAAAAGCAACCCACTGGCACGAGAACAGCAGGGCTTAGCCCTAGCACAAATCCCACAGGACTGCACAAAAGTACGTACATCCCGTGACAGAGATGGCCACCAGAAGGATCTAGCCACTAACTCTCTGGTACCAAAGATTCCAGGATGACCAGCCAACACCGAACAATGAAGTTCAGAGATAAGTTTATTAGTCCACCTATCAGGGACGAACAGTTTCTCTGCTGGACAATGATCAGGTTTATTCGCCTGAAATTTTTGCAGCACCCGCCGCAAATCAGGGGAGATGGCAGACACAATGACTCCTTCCTTGAGGATACCCGCTGGCTCAGATAAACCCGGAGAGTCGGGCACAAAACTCCTAGACAGAGCATCCGCCTTCACATTTTTAGAGCCCGGAAGGTACGAAATCACAAAGTCGAAGCGGGCAAAAAATAACGACCAACGGGCCTGTCTAGGATTCAAGCGCTTGGCAGACTCGAGATAAGTCAAGTTCTTATGATCAGTCAATACCACCACGCGATGCTTAGCTCCTTCAAGCCAATGACGCCACTCCTCGAATGCCCACTTCATGGCCAGCAACTCTCGATTGCCCACATCATAATTACGCTCAGCGGGCGAAAACTTCCTGGAAAAGAAAGCACATGGTTTCATCACTGAGCAATCAGAACCTCTCTGTGACAAAACCGCCCCTGCTCCAATCTCAGAAGCATCAACCTCGACCTGGAACGGAAGAGAAACATCTGGCTGACACAACACAGGGGCAGAACAAAAACGACGCTTCAACTCCTGAAAAGCTTCCACAGCAGCAGAAGACCAATTAACCAAATCAGCACCCTTCTTGGTCAAATCGGTCAATGGTTTGGCAATGCTAGAAAAATTACAGATGAAGCGATGATAAAAATTAGCAAAGCCCAGGAACTTTTGCAGACTTTTCAGAGATGTCGGCTGAATCCAATCCTGGATGGCTTGGACCTTAACTGGATCCATCTCGATAGTAGAAGGGGTAAAGATGAACCCCAAAAATGAAACTTTCTGCACACCGAAGAGACACTTTGATCCCTTCACAAACAAAGAGTTAGCACGCAGGACCTGAAAATCCATTCTGACCTGCTTCACATGAGACTCCCAATCATCTGAGAAGATCAAAATGTCATCCAAGTAAACAATCAGGAATTTATCCAGATACTCACGGAAGATGTCATGCATAAAAGACTGAAACACAGATGGAGCATTGGCAAGTCCGAACGGCATCACTAGATACTCAAAATGACCCTCGGGCGTATTGAATGCAGTTTTCCATTCATCTCCTTGCCTGATTCTCACCAGATTATACGCACCACGAAGATCTATCTTAATGAACCAACTAGCCCCCTTAATCCGAGCAAACAAGTCAGATAACAATGGCAAGGGATACTGAAATTTAACAGTGATCTTATTAAGAAGGCGGTAATCAATACACGGTCTCAGCGAACCATCCTTCTTGGCTACAAAGAAGAACCCTGCTCCCAGTGGTGATGACGATGGGCGAATATGTCCCTTCTCCAGGGATTCCTTCACATAACTGCGCATAGCGGCGTGTTCGGGCACGGATAAATTAAATAATCGACCTTTAGGGAATTTACTACCAGGAATCAAATTGATAGCACAATCACAATCCCTATGCGGAGGTAGAGTATCGGACTTGGGCTCTTCAAATACATCCTGATAATCAGACAAGAACTCTGGGACCTCAGAAGGGGTGGATGACGAAATCGACAAAAATGGAACATCACCATGTACCCCCTGACAACCCCAGCTGGATACCGACATGGAATTCCAATCCAATACTGGATTATGGGTTTGTAGCCATGGCAACCCCAACACGACCACATCATGCAGATTATGCAACACCAGAAAGCGAATAACTTCCTGATGTGCAGGAGCCATGCACATGGTCAGCTGGGCCCAGTATTGAGGTTTATTCTTGGCCAAAGGTGTAGCATCAATTCCTCTCAATGGAATAGGACACCGCAAAGGCTCCAAGAAAAACCCACAACGTTTAGCATAATCCAAATCCATCAGATTCAGGGCAGCGCCCGAATCCACAAACGCCATGACAGAAAACGATGACAAAGAGCATATCAAGGTAATGGACAGAAGGAATTTGGACTGTACAGTACCAATGACGGCAGACCTAGCGGACCGCTTAGTGCGCTTAGGACAATCAGAAATAGCATGAGTGGAATCACCACAGTAGAAACACAGACCATTCAGACGTCTGTATTCCTGCCGTTCAACTCTAGTCATAGTCCTATCGCACTGCATAGGCTCAGGTTTAACCTCAGGCAGTACCGCCAAATGGTGCACAGATTTACGCTCGCGCAAGCGTCGACCGATCTGAATGGCCAAAGACAAAGACTCATTCAAACCAGCAGGCATAGGAAATCCCACCATGACATCCTTAAGAGCCTCAGAGAGACCCTTTCTGAACAAAGCTGCCAGCGCAGATTCATTCCACTGAGTGAGTACTGACCATTTCCTAAATTTCTGACAATATACTTCTATATCATCCTGACCCTGGCACAAAGCCAGCAAATTTTTCTCAGCCTGATCCACTGAATTAGGCTCATCGTACAGCAATCCGAGCGCCAGGAAAAACGCATTGACACTACTCAATGCAGGGTCTCCTGGCGCAAGAGAAAATGCCCAGTCTTGAGGGTCGCCGCGCAAAAAAGAAATAATAATCAAATCCTGCTGAATAGAATTACCAGAAGAATGAGGTTTCAAGGCCAGAAATAGCTTACAATTATTTTTGAAACTTAGAAACTTAGTTCTATCTCCAAAAAACAAATCAGGAATAGGAATTCTTGGTTCTAACATAGATTTCTGATCAATAGTATCTTGAATTTTTTGTACATTTATAACGAGATTATCCATTGAAGAGCACAGACCCTGAATATCCATGTCCACACCTGTGTCCAGAATCACCCAAATGTCTAGGGGAAAAAAAAAAAGTGAACACAGAGCAGAAAAAAAAAAAAAAAAAAAAAAAAAATGATGTCAGAACTTTTTCTTTCCCTCTATTGAGAATCATTAGTGTGGCTCCTTGTACTGTTATGTTTGCTAATGACAGGTGTTATGAAGGCAATCCAGAAACACAGTGTGCTTAGCGATCAGAGCGCACACAGTGATCTGACAAATACCCAAAAATACAAGAACGAGCTCTGAGACGTGGAAACTCTGTAGACTGCACACCTGATCCTATCCTAAACACAACTAAAAGCGGCTGTGGATTGCGCCTAACAACTACCTAGGCAACTCGGCACAGCCTAAGAAACTAGCTAGCCTGAAGATAGAAAAATAGGCCTGACTTGCCCCAGAGAAATTCCCCAAAGGAAAAGGCAGCCCCCCACATATAATGACTGTGAGTAAGATGAAAAGACAAAACGTAGGGATGAAATAGATTCAGCAAAGTGGGGCCCGATATTCTAGGACAGAGCGAGGACAGTAAAGCGAACTTTGCAGTCTACAAAAAACCCTAAAGCAAACCCACGCAAAGGGGGCAAAAAAACCCACCGTGCCGAACTAACGGCACGGCGGTACACCCTTTGCGTCTCAGAGCTTCCAGCAAAACAAAAGACAAGCTGGACAGAAAAAAAGCAACAAAAAAGCAAAAAGCACTTAGCTATACAGAGCAGCAGGTCACAGGAACAATCAGGAGAAGCTCAGATCCAACACTGAAACATTGACAAGGAGCAAGGATAGCAGCATCAGGCGGAGTTAAGTAATGAAGCAGTTAACGAGCTCACCAGAATACCTGAGGGAGGAAGCTCAGAAGCTGCAGTACCACTTGTGACCACAGGAGTGAATTCAGCCACAGAATTCACAACAGTCAACGTTATCGGAGGATAGTCGCATGCGACGGTCTGTTAGTACACCACCTGCGGCACTAAAGACACGTTCCGATAAGACACTAGCCGCAGGGCAAGCCAGCACCTCCAATGCATACTGGCTTAGCTCTGGCCATGTATCCAGCTTAGAGACCCAAAACTTGAACGGGGAAGAGCCGTCTGGGAGTACACTAAGAGGGCAAGCCATGTAGTCTGTCACCATCTGACGGAACCGTTGCCTCCTGCTGACTGGAGCCGCTGGTGATGGTGTAGACATTTGGGGCGGGCACACAAAAGTTTGCCACAGTTGTGCCATACTGGGCTTGCCTTGGGCAGAGGCACTGCTTCTGCTCCCTCTTTGTGCAGAGCCTCCCCCACTGCTTCGACGCACTGAGCTGCTTTGTAAAGCACTAGCAGCACTCCTCTCACTTGGACTGGAGAAGATGATGGAATTCACCAGTGTGTCATGGTACTCCCGCATTTTACGCTCCCGGGTCAACGCTGGGATGAGGTTTTGGACGTTGTCCCGGTAGCGAGGATCGAGGAGGGTGAACACCCAATAATCAGGCATGTTGAGAATGTGGTCGATGCGGCGGTCGTTTCTCAGGCACTGCAGCATGAAATCCACCATGTGCTGCAGACTGCCAACTGGCCCAGAAACACTGTCCCCTGCTTGAGACATGATCTCTGCCCGCTCGTCATCACCCCACCCTCGCTGTATACACTGACCACTGGACAATTGTGTCACTCCCTCCTCTGGATGGAGCTCTTCCTCCTCCATTGACTCCTCCTCATCCTCCTCACAAAGTGGCCCCTGCGTACCCCTTTGTGAGGAACCACGTGGCGCTGACTCTCCAGAAGCTGATGGAAAAGGTGACTCCTCATCCTCCACCTCTTCCACAACATCATCCCTTAACACTTGCAAAGTTTGCTGAAGCAGGCAGATAAGGGGGACAGTCATGCTGACTAGTTCATCATCTGCACTTGCCATCCGCGTGGAATAATCAAAAGGACGCAAAACCTGGCAGACGTCCTTCATAGTGGCCCACTCTGTGGTTGTGAAGTCAGATCGGCGCTGACTGCGACTTCTTTGCGCCTGATGCAGCTGGTACTCCATTACTGCTTGCTGCTGCTCACACAACCGCTCCAACATATGTAACGTGGAATTCCACCTGGTAGGTAGGTCACATATGATGCGGTATTCCGGAAGGCGGAATCGGCGCTGCAGAGCAGCAATGCGGGATCTTGCCAAGCTGGAACGCCGCAAGTGAGCACACTCTAGGCGTACCTTGTGCAGCAGTGCATCAAGATCCGGATAGTCCCTCAGAAAACTCTGCACAACCAAATTGAGCACATGTGCCAGACATGGGATGTGAGTGAGGTTGCCAAGGGCCAAAGCTGCCACCAGATTTCGGCCATTGTCACACACTACCATGCCTGGCTGGAGATTCGCTGGCACAAACCACACATCGCTCTCCTGCTTTATGGCATTCCAGAGCTCCTGCACTATGTGGCTTCGATTCCCCAATGAAACTAGTTTCAAGACGGCCTGTTGACGTTTGGCCACGGCTGTGCTCATGTCGGGCATAGGTAAACGTTCACGGGTCCATGTGGAGGTGGACTGTGACGGCTCCTGCAGCGATGATTCTGAGGAACTTGTGTATGAGGAGGAGTCAATGCGTACAGACTGGATTCCTGCAATCCTTGGAGTGGGCAGGACACGTCCTGCGCCACTCGCACGATCTGTACCGGGCTCAACAACATTAACCCAATGGGCAGTGAGGGAAATGTATCACCCCTGTCCATGTTGACTGGTCCACGCATCGGTGGTGAGGTGGACCTTGCTACTGACAGCGTTCAGTAGCGCGTGTTTTATGTGTCCCTCCACATGCTTGTGCAGGGCAGGGACAGCTTGCCTGCTGAAGTAAAAGCGGCTGGGCACCTTGTACTGTGGGACTGCCAATGCCATCAAGTCACGGAAGCTGTCAGTCTCCACCAGCCTGAATGAGAGCATTTCCAGGTACAGAAGTTTGGCAATGCCTGCATTCAGAGTCTGTGCTCGGGGGTGGTTGGCCGAGAATGCCCGCCTTTTCTCCCATGCCTGTACTACCGATGGCTGTAGAGTAGACTGGGAGTGTGAGGATGACTGGGAATGTGGTGCTGTGGGTGGAATTACACTAGGTCTCTGGACAACAGTGCCAGAGGTTCTTCCATGGCGATCCGGGGAGGACGCCAAACCAGCTGTGCGTGAGCTGGAGGAAGAGGCAACACGAGCTGAAGAGGTGGTAGCTGCCGCTGTTGGTTGGCCTAGGTCTTCAGTGTGTTTTTGTAACTCCACCGCGTGCCTGGTCCGCACATGTTTCCACATATTTGTGGTATTGAGGTTGCTGACACTTTTACCTCTTTTGACTTTCTGATGACACAGCTTGCATTTGACAAAACAAATGTCATCTGCAACTGTGTCAAAAAAGGACCAGGCACTGCAAGTCTTGGGAGCGCCCTTTTTGGCTTTTGAAAGAGACAGGCTCCTAACGGGTGCCAAAGTGGAGGCTACAGGCTCCGCAGTCTTCCCCCTCCCTCTCCCTCTTTGGCCCATTAGGGGAATCTCTTCCTCTGAGCTGCTCCCACCACCTTCCTGTTCCTCACGCCACGATGGGTCAAGGACCTCATCATCTCCACTACCCTCTGCCACCAACTGCTCCTCCTGGGTAGTCTCAGCAGCACAGTACGCACCAGAAAGCGGCACCTGAGTTTCATCATCAGATGCGTACTGCGCTGTGGTGACCGCAGGCACTGACCCACCCGCCTCTTCAGAGTCAGAGAGACAAAGCTGTTGGGCATCACTGCACACTGCCTCTTCTTCCATTTCTCCAATGCTGCTTGGCTGGCCCCCTGTTTCCAAGCCAAGAGATTCAGAGAACAGAAGTAGAGACGGCTCCTGTCCTGGGCTCTCTGACTGCCTGGCCAATTTGGCAGGTGGTGAAGAGACAGATGGCTGCTCTCCAGTGGTCTGTGCCTGAGAGGATGTGGCACTAATTGAAGTCGATGCCGATGCGTTAGCTGCCATCCATCCGACAACGGCTTCAATTTGATCTTCACGCAGCAGCGGTGCACGGCGCTCTCCGACAAAGCTGAGCATGAAGGACTGTTCCCTGCTGAAACTGAGTGATGATGAGTCACCGGTGCCCGCAGCAGGCACAGAATCACCACGTCCTCTCCCTGCTCCTCTCCCTGCTCCGCGCCCACGCCCACGTGCCTTACTCCCTGCCCTCTTCATCTTGGTTGACAGATAAAGATAAGCAGAAAAGTACTAAGGCCTTAGTGTGCTTATTCCTGAAATGCTCCTCCTAACAGGTGTAAGAAACACTAATGTTGTAAAGTGTGGACTAGACTTTATTATTTATAAAATGTGGCCTACACAAGTGTTAAGTGGTGTTTGGTGAACTTTCCTTTTTTTTTTTCCTGCAGATTGGACTACAGAGCGAGTTTAACTCACACGGGGACCGTGCAGACAGCCGTAAACGGCGCTGCAAGGCCCAAAAACCCTCCTCTAGGTTATCCTATGTAGTGTTTTTCCACTATTTAGCTGGAGACGGGTGGAAAGACACTAATAGGAAATTTTTTAAAAAATTTTCTACAGGCTGCACTATTTGAAAAAAAGGACAAGTTATTCAACAGTATGAGGCAGTGACGAACCCTGAGCTGAATACAACGGGCTGTGGCTGCACACAGACTACAGGGCGAGCTGCGCTCACACGGAGACCGTGCAGACAGCCGTAAACGGCGCTGCAAGGCCCAAAAATCCTCCTCTAGGCTATCCTATGTAGTGTTTTTCCACTATTTAGCTGGAGACGGGTGGAAAGACACTAATAGGAATTTTTTTTTAAAATTTTCAACAGGCTGCACTATTTGAAAAAAAGGACAAGTTATTCAACGGTATGAGGCAGTGACGAACCCTGAGCTGAATACAACGGGCTGTGGCTGCACACAGACTACAGGGCGAGCTGCGCTCACACGGAGACCGTGCAGACAGCCGTAAACGGCGCTGCAAGGCCCAAAAACCCTCCTCTAGGTTATCCTATGTAGTGTTTTTCCACTATTTAGCTGGAGACGGGTGGAAAGACACTAATAGGAAATTTTAGAAAAAATGTGCAGCAGGCTGCACTATGAGCAAAAAAGGACAATGGATAGAACTGTGTGAGGCAGTGTGAACCCCCCCTGAGCTGAATACAACCGGGTATATGGCTGCACACAGACTACAGAGTGAGCTGCACACACACACACACACACACACACAGAGTCCTTGCAGAACGCTGTTAAAACAGCACTGCAAGGCAAGAGCAAGGTGAACAGTGAACAATACACAGCGTTTTGCTAAATTAGCCTTGGGAAAGCAAAATAAAACAATTCGCTATCTCAACTGGCCCTCAGTTAGAACACAGCGTCCTGTCCCTAACTGAAATCACAGCAGAGTGAGCGCAAAATGGCGGCAGCGTTTTTTATAGTGCAGAGTGACATCATTTCAGCAGCCAATCACAGCCTTGCCAATACTTAGATGACCACCATGCTAAACAGGATGTGCCCACACTTCCATTCATTCCTCATTGGCTGCTGCGTGCAGTTTGAATTCTGGGAACTTCCGATTCCGGTATCCGATACGCGGGAAGTATCGGAATTCGGTATCGGAATTCCGATACCGCAAGTATCAGCCGATACCCGATACTTGCGGTATCGGAATGCTCAACACTACCCGTCACTTATATAGGTAAACCCTTTTATTGCAGAAGCTAATTACTACTTGCCTACACTGGCACGCTTTTCTCAAACACCATCCACTACACGGTATGTGACCCCTCTTCCACTATCTAGCCACTCACCTTTTTGTCCTTACTAGTATTGTGCCAAGATTGGTTGGTTCTGTACTGTTTTTGTACTAGTTGTATATCAGTCCTAACTAGTGTTGAGCGATACCGTCCGATATTTGAAAGTATCGGTATCGGATGGTATCGGCCGATATCCGAAAAATATCGTATATCGCCGATACCGATATCTGATACCAATACAAGTCAATGGGACACAAATATCGTAAAATATAGTAATGGATCCCAGGGCCTGAAGGAGAGGAAACTCTTCTTCAGGCCCTGGGATCCATATTCATGTGTAAAATAAAGAATAAAAATAAAAAATATTGATATACTTACCCTCTGACGCGCCCTGGTCGTCACCGCTGCAACCGCCTTGCTTTTTTAGCACCAATCCTTCACTTAATTTGCATACTCCTCTTAATTGGTTTAACTCTTTAGCACTGGTGGATAAAAGATATAATTCACATATATTAAAAAGTTATGCTCTAGTGAAAGTAATCCATTATAAAGCAAAAAAAAAAAAATAAAATAAAAATAAATAAATAGAGCAGCAACCCCAACAACAACAAAAAAATTATAAAAAACCTAATCACTATGTCAATAGGTATAGCTAAACTTTCTCGATCACACCGTTCAAACCATTCGAGTACAGGGTTTGTAACCGAAAAATCCAAAAGGATTCCTTCTTGTTTAATATTTGATTGCGATTAAGCACTTCAGAAGGTATCATTTCTACTGGTGTAACGGTTATTTGGAATTTTTTGTTGTGCTTTAACCCCTTAGCAACCGCCGATACGCCTTTTAACGGCGCTGTGGAAAAAGTAAATAGCGCCGAGACCCCAGAGAACATGATTCAGGGGGTTTTTTACCGACCCCGCTTTTGCGATCGCCGGTAATTAACCGTTTACCGGCGATCGCAAAAAAAAAACGCGATTTCTTTTTAATTTCTCTGTCCTCCGATGTGATCGCACATCAGAGGACAGAGAAAAGGGGTCCCCGATCGCCCCCCGATACTCACCTGTCTCCCCCGGTGCTCCTCGTGGCTCCTGATGGGCGCCGCCATCTTCAAAACGGCAGGCGCATGCGCAGTGCGCCCGCCAGACGGCCCCGGGAGAATCTTTGGGGGTAGCCCAGACCCCAAAGAGCATGATCGGGGTCAGTTTTACCGACCCCTGTTTTGCGATCGCCGGTAATTAACTGTTTACCGGCGACCGCAAAAAAAAAAAAAAAAGCAAAGTGTAATTCTCTGTCCTCTGATGTGATCGCACATCAGAGGACAGAGAAATAGGCGGATTCGGGGACCCTATTATACTTACCGGTGTCCCTGGGTCCTCCTGCTGCTCCTCCTGGCCGCCGGCGTCTTCTGGGGAAAAGAAAATGGCAGGCGCATTGTCTCCATCTGCCGGCCGGCAGGAGAAGAGCAGTTGGGGCTAAAATTAGGGTTAGGGTTAGGGCTAGGGGTAGGGTTAGGGCTAGGGTTAGGGCTAGGGTTAGGGCTAGGGTTAGGGTTAGGGCTAGGGTTAGGGCTAGGGTTAGGGTTAGGGCTAGGGCTAGGGCTAGGGTTAGGGTTAGGGTTAGGGCTAGGGTTAGGGTTAGGGCTAGGGTTAGGGCTAGGGTTAGGGCTAAATTTAGGGTTAGGGTTGGGGCTAAATTTAGGGTTAGGGTTGGGGCTAAATTTAGGGTTAGGTTTGGCGCTAAATTTAAGGTTAGGCTTCTTTCACACTTACGTTGGTACGGGGCCGTCGCAATGCATCGACATACCGACGCACGTTGTGGGCAGCGGATGTAGTTTTTCAACGCATCCGCTGCCCAATCTATGTCCTGAGGAGGAGGGGGCGGAGTTACGGCCACGCATGCGCGGTCAGAAATGGCGGATGCGACGTACAAAAAAAGTTACATTGAACGTTTTTTGTGCTGACGGTCCGCCAAAACACAACTGATCCAGTGCACGACGGACGCGACGTGTGGCCATCTGTCACGATCCGTCGGCAATACAAGTCTATGGGCAAAAAACGCATCCTGCGGGCACATTTGCAGGATCCGTTTCTTGTCCAAAACGATGGATTGCGACGGATGCCAGACGACGCAAGTGTAAAAGTAGCCTTAGGGCTAGGGTTAGGGTTGGGGCTAAAGTTAGGGCTAGGGTTGGGGCTAAAGTTAGGGTTAGAGTTGGGATTAGGGTTAGGGTTTGGATTAGGGTTGGTATTAGGGTTAGGGTTGGCATTAGGGTTACGCTTGGGATTAGGGTTAGGTTAGGGATTAGGGTTAAGGTTAGGGTTGTGATTAGGGGTGTATTGGGATTAGGGTTAGGTTTGAGGTTAGGGTTGAGATTAGGATTAGGGGTGTGTTGGATCTAGGGTTTTGATTAGGGTTATGGTTAGGGTTGACATTAGGGTTGTTTTGGGGTAAGGGTTGTGATTATCGTTGGGGATAGTGATTAGGATTATGGATCAGGTTGCGATTAGGGTTAGGGGTGTGTTGGGGTTAGGGTTGGAGCTAGAATTGGGGGGTTTCCACTGTTTAGGTACATCAGGGGGTCTCCAAACACGACAGCCAATTTTGCGCTCAAAAAGTTAAATGGTGCTCCCTCCCTTCTGAGCTCTACCGTGCGCCCCAATAGTGGGTTACCCCCACATATGGGGCATCAGCGTACTCGGGATAAATTGGACAACAACTTCTGGGGTCCAATTTCTCCTCTTACCCTTGTGAAAATAAAAACTTGGGGGCTACAAAATCTTTTTTGTGGAAAAAAAAAATATTTTTTATTTTTATGACTCTGCGTTATAAACTTCTGTGAAGCACTTGGGCATTCAAAGTTCTCACCACACATCTATATAAGTTCCTTGGGGGGTCTAGTTTCCAAAACGGGGTCACTTGTGGGGGGTTACTACTGGTTAGGTACATCAGGAGCTCTGCAAACGCAACATAACGCCTACAGGCCATTCTATCTAAGTCTGCATTCCAAAACGGCGCTCCTTCCCTTCCGAGCTCTGCCGTGCGCCCAAACAGTGGTTTACCCCACATATGGGGCATCAGCGTACTCAGGAAAAATTGAACAACTTTAGTGGTCCAATTTCTCCTGTTACCCTTGTGAAAATAAAAACTTGGGGTTACAATATCTTTTTTGTGGAAAAAAATATATTTTTTATTTTCACGACTCTGCATTCTAAACTTCTGTGAAGCACTTGGGCATTCAAAGTTCTCACCACACATCTAGATAAGTTCCTTGGGGGGTCTATTTTCCAAAATGGGGTCACTTGTGGGGGGTTACTACTGTTTAGGTACATCAGGGGCTCTGCAATCGCGACATAACGCCCACAGACCTGTTATGAAAGGCAATTCAGTACCACAATGGACATAGCGGTCAGAGCACATACAGTGATCTGACAATAACCCAAAATCATAGAACGAGCTCTGAGACGTGGGAACTCTGCAGACCGCAATCCCTAAAACTCTCCAAACAACACTAGAGGCAGCCGTGGATTGCGCCTAACTCTGCCTATGCAACTCGGCACAGCCTGAGAAACTAACTAGCCTGAAGATAGAAAATAAGCCTACCTTGCCTCAGAGAAATACCCCAAAGGAAAAGGCAGCCCCCCACATATGACTGTGAGTTAAGATGAAAAGACAAACGTAGAGATGAAATAGATTCAGCAAAGTGAGGCCCGACTTTCTTAACAGAGCGAGGATAGAAAAGGTAACTTTGCGGTCTACACAAAACCCTAAAGAAAACCACGCAAAGGGGGCAAAAAGACCCTCCGTACCGAACTAACGGCACGGAGGTACACCCTTTGCGTCCCAGAGCTTCCAACAACAAAATAGACAAGCTGGACAGAAAAAATAGCAAACAAATAGCAAAGAAGAACTTAGCTATGCAGAGCAGCAGGCCACAGGAATGATCCAGGGAAAAGCAAGTCCAACACTGGAACATTGACAGGAAGCCAGGATCAAAGCATTAGGTGGAGTTAAGTAGAGAAGCACCTAACGACCTCACCAGATCACCTGAGGGAGGAAACTCAGAAGCCGCAGTACCACTTCCCTCCACCAACAGAAGCTCACAGAGAGAATCAGCCGAAGTACCACTTGTGACCACAGGAGGGAGCTCTGCCACAGAATTCACAACAGTACCCCCCCCTTTTGGAGGGGTCACCAAACCCTCACCAGAGCCCCCAGGCCGACCAGGATGAGCCACATGAAAGGCACGAACAAGATCGGGAGCATGGACATCAGAGGCAAAAACCCAGGAATTATCTTCCTGAGCAAAACCCTTCCATTTAACCAGATACTGGAGTTTCCGTCTAGAAACACGAGAATCCAAAATCTTCTCCACAATATACTCCAATTCCCCCTCCACCAAAACCGGGGCAGGAGGATCAACAGATGGAACCATAGGTGCCACGTATCTCCGCAACAATGACCTATGGAATACGTTATGTATGGAAAAAGAATCTGGAAGGGTCAGACGAAAAGACACAGGATTAAGAACCTCAGAAATCCTATACAGACCAATGAAACGAGGTTTAAACTTAGGAGAGGAAACCTTCATAGGAATATGACGAGAAGATAACCAAACCAGATCCCCAACACGAAGTCGGGGACCCACACGGCGTCTGCGATTAGCGAAACGTTGAGCCTTCTCCTGGGACGAGGTCAAATTGTCCACTACATGAGTCCAAATCTGCTGCAACCTGTCCACCACAGTATCCACACCAGGACAGTCCGAATACTCAACCTGTCCTGAAGAGAAACGAGGATGGAACCCAGAATTGCAGAAAAATGGCGAAACCAAGGTAGCCGAGCTGGCCCGATTATTAAGGGCGAACTCAGCCAAAGGCAAAAAGGACACCCAGTCATCCTGATCGGCAGAAACAAAGCATCTCAGATATGTTTCCAAGGTCTGATTCGTTCGTTCGGTCTGGCCATTAGTCTGAGGATGGAAAGCCGAGGAAAAAGACAAGTCAATGCCCATCCTACCACAAAAGGCTCGCCAAAAGCTTGAAACAAACTGGGAACCTCTGTCAGAAACGATATTCTCTGGAATGCCATGTAAACGAACCACATGCTGGAAGAACAATGGCACCAAATCAGAGGAGGAAGGCAATTTAGACAAGGGTACCAGATGGACCATCTTAGAAAAGCGATCACAGACCACCCAAATGACTGACATCTTTTGAGAAACGGGAAGATCAGAAATAAAATCCATAGAGATATGTGTCCAAGGCCTCTTCGGGACCGGCAAGGGCAAAAGCAACCCACTGGCATGAGAACAGCAGGGCTTAGCCCGAGCACAAATCCCACAGGACTGCACAAAAGCACGCACATCCCGCGATAGAGACGGCCACCAAAAGGATCTAGCCACTAACTCTCTGGTACCAAAGATTCCAGGATGACCAGCCAACACCGAACAATGAACCTCAGAGATAACTTTATTGGTCCACCTATCAGGGACAAACAGTCTCTCCGCTGGACAACGATCAGGTTTATTAGCCTGAAATTTTTGCAGCACCCGGCGCAAATCAGGGGAGATGGCAGACACAATTACTCCTTCCTTGAGGATACCCGCCGGCTCAGACAAACCCGGAGAGTCGGGCACAAAACTCCTAGACAGAGCATCCGCCTTCACATTTTTAGAGCCCGGAAGGTACGAAATCACAAAGTCAAAACGGGCAAAAAACAGCGACCAACGAGCCTGTCTAGGATTCAACCGCTTAGCAGACTCAAGATAAGTCAAGTTCTTATGATCAGTCAATACCACCACGCGATGCTTAGCTCCTTCAAGCCAATGACGCCACTCCTCGAATGCCCACTTCATGGCCAGCAACTATCGGTTGCCCACATCATAATTTCGCTCAGCAGGCGAAAACTTCCTGGAAAAAAAAGCGCATGGTTTCATCACTGAGCAATCAGAAGCTCTCTGCGACAAAACAGCCCCTGCTCCAATCTCAGAAGCATCAACCTCGACCTGGAACGGAAGAGAAACATCTGGTTGACACAACACAGGGGCAGAAGAAAAACGACGCTTCAACTCTTGAAAAGCTTCCACAGCAGCAGAAGACCAATTGACCAAATCAGCACCCTTCTTGGTCAAATCGGTCAATGGTTTGGCAATACTAGAAAAATTGCAGATGAAGCGACGATAAAAATTAGCAAAGCCCAGGAACTTTTGCAGACTTTTCAGAGATGTCGGCTGAGTCCAATCATGGATGGCTTGGACCTTAACAGGATCCATCTCGATAGTAGAAGGGGAAAAGATGAACCCCAAAAATGAAACCTTCTGCACACCAAAGAGACACTTTGATCCCTTCACAAACAAAGAATTAGCACGCAGGACCTGAAAAACTGTTCTGACCTGCTTCACATGAGACTCCCAATCATCCGAGAAGATCAAAATGTCATCCAAGTACACAATCAGGAATTTATCCAGGTACTCTCGGAAGATGTCATGCATAAAGGACTGAAACACTGAGGGAGCATTGGCAAGTCCGAATGGCATCACTAGATACTCAAAATGACCCTCGGGCGTATTAAATGCAGTTTTCCATTCATCTCCTCGCCTGATTCGCACCAGATTATACGCACCACGAAGATCTATCTTGGTGAACCAACTAGCCCCCTTAATCCGAGCAAACAAATCAGATAACAATGGCAAGGGGTACTGAAATTTAACCGTGATCTTATTTAGAAGGCGGTAATCTATACAAGGTCTCAGCGAACCATCCTTCTTGGCTACAAAAAAGAACCCTGCTCATAATGGTGACGATGACGGGCGAATATGCCCCTTCTCCAGGGATTCCTTCACATAACTGCGCATAGCGGCGTGCTCAGGCACGGATAAATTAAACAGTCGACCTTTTGGGAATTTACTACCAGGAATCAAATTGATAGCACAATCCCAATCCCTATGCGGAGGAAGGGCATCGGACTTGGGCTCATCAAATACATCCCGGTAATCAGACAAGAACTCTGGAACCTCAGAAGGGGTGGATGACGAAATTGACAGAAATGGAACATCACCATGTACCCCCTTACAACCCCAGCTGGACACCGACATGGATTTCCAATCTAATACTGGATTATGGGCTTGTAGCCATGGCAACCCCAACACGACCACATCATGCAGATTATGCAACACCAGAAAGCGAATAACCTCCTGATGTGCAGGAGCCATGCACATGGTCAGCTGGGTCCAGTATTGAGGCTTATTCTTGGCCAAAGGCGTGGCATCAATTCCTCTCAATGGAATAGGACACTGCAAGGGCTCTAAGAGAAACCCACAACGCTTAGCATACTCCAAGTCCATCAAATTCAGGGCAGCGCCTGAATCCACAAATGCCATGACAGAATACGATGACAAAGAACAGATCAAGGTAACGGACAGAAGAAATTTTGACTGTACTGTACCAATGGTGGCAGACCTAGCGAACCGCTTAGTGCGCTTAGGACAATCAGAGATAGCATGAGTGGAATCACCACAGTAGAAACACAGCCCATTCAGACGTCTGTGTTCTTGCCGTTCAACTCTGGTCAAAGTCCTATCGCACTGCATAGGCTCAGGTTTAAGCTCAGGTAATACCGCCAAATGGTGCACAGATTTACGCTCACGCAAGCGTCGACCGATCTGAATGGCCAAAGACATAGACTCATTCAAACCAGCAGGCATAGGAAATCCCACCATGACATCCTTAAGGGCTTCAGAGAGACCCTTTCTGAACATAGCTGCCAGTGCAGATTCATTCCATTGAGTGAGCATGGACCACTTTCTAAATTTCTGACAATATACCTCTATCTCATCCTGACCCTGACAAAGAGCCAGCAAATTTTTCTCTGCCTGATCTACTGAATTAGGTTCATCGTACAGCAATCCGAGCGCCAGGAAAAACGCATCGATATTACTCAATGCAGGATCTCCTGGCGCAAGAGAAAACGCCCAGTCCTGAGGGTCGCCGCGCAAAAAAGAAATAACAATCAAAACCTGTTGAACTGGATCACCAGAGGAGCGAGGTTTCAAGGCCAGAAATAATTTACAATTATTTTTGAAACTCAGAAACTTAGTTCTATCTCCAAAAAACAAATCAGGAATAGGAATTCTTGGTTCTAACATAGATTTCTGATCAATAGTGTCTTGAATCTTTTGTACACTTGCCGAGAGCTGATCCACAAATGAAGACAGACTTCTAATGTCCATCACCACACCTGTGTACTGAACCACCCAAATGTCTAGGGGAAAAAAAAAGGCAAAACACAGTGCAAAGAAAAAAAAATGGTCTCAGAACTTCTTTTTTCCCTCTATTGAGAATCATTAGTACTTTGGGCTTCCTGTACTGTTATGAAAGGCAATTCAGTACCACAATGGACATAGCGGTCAGAGCACATACAGTGATCTGACAATAACCCAAAATCATAGAACGAGCTCTGAGACGTGGGAACTCTGCAGACCGCAATCCCTAATCCTCTCCAAACAACACTAGAGGCAGCCGTTCATTGCGCCTAACTCTGCCTATGCAACTCGGCACAGCCTTAGAAACTAACTAGCCTGAAGATAGAAAATAAGCCTACCTTGCCTCAGAGAAATACCCCAAAGGAAAAGGCAGCCCCCCACATATAATGACTGTGAGTTAAGATGAAAAGACAAACGTAGAGATGAAATAGATTCAGCAAAGTGAGGCCCGACTTTCTTAACAGAGCGAGGATAGAAAAGGTAACTTTGCGGTCTACACAAAACCCTAAAGAAAACCACGCAAAGGGGGCAAAAAGACCCTCCGTACCGAACTAACGGCACGGAGGTACACCCTTTGCGTCCCAGAGCTTCCAGCAACAAAATAGACAAGCTGGACAGAAAAAATAGCAAACAAATAGTAAAGAAGAACTTAGCTATGCAGAGCAGCAGGCCACAGGAATGATCCAGGGAAAAGCAAGTCCAACACTGGAACATTGACAGGAAGCCAGGATCAAAGCATTAGGTGGAGTTAAGTAGAGAAGCACCTAACGACCTCACCAGATCACCTGAGGGAGGAAACTCAGAAGCCGCAGTACCACTTCCCTCCACCAACAGAAGCTCACAGAGAGAATCAGCCGAAGTACCACTTGTGACCACAGGAAGGAGCTCTGCCACAGAATTCACAACACAGACCATTCTATCAAAGTCTGCATTCCAAAACGGCGCTCCTTCCCTTCCGAGCTCTGCCGTGCGCCCAAACAGTGGTTTACCCCCACATATGGTGCATCAGCGTACTCGGGATAAATTGGACAACAACTATTGCAGTCCAATTTCTCCTGTTACCCTTGTGAAAATAAAAACTTGGGGGCTACAATATCTTTTTTGTGGAAAAAAAAATATTTTTTTATTTTCACGACTCTGCATTCTAAACTTCTATGAAGCACTTGGGCATTCAAAGTTCTCACCACACATCTAGATAAGTTCCTTGGGGGGTCTAGTTTCCAAAATGGGGTCACTTGTTGAGGGTTTCTACTGGTTAGGTACATCAGGGGCTCTGCAAACGCAACATAACGCCCGCAGACCATTCTATCAAAGTCTGCATTCCAAAACGGCGCTCCTTCCTTCCGAGCTCTGCCGTGCACCCAAACAGTGGTTTATCCCCACATATTGGGTATCGACGTACTCAGGAGAAATCGCACAACAACTTTTGTGGTCTAATTTCTCCTGTTACCCTTGTGAAAATAAAAATTTGGGGGGCAAAATGATCATTTTTGTAGAAAAAAATGCGATTTTTTTTCACGGCTCTACGTTATAAACGTCTGTGAAGCACATGGGGGTTCAAAGTGCTCACCACACATCTAGATAAGTTCCTTAAGGGGTCTAGTTTCCAAAATGGTGTCACTTGTGGGGGGTTTCCACTGTTTAGGCACATCAGGGGCTCTCCAAACGCGACATGGTGTCCAATCTCAATTCCAGCCAATTTTACATAGAAAAAGTAAAACGGCACTCCTTCTCTTCCAAGCTCTGCGGTGCGCCCAAACAGTGGTTTACCCCCACATATTGGGTATCGACGTATTCAGGAGAATTCCCACAACAACTTTTGTGGTCTAATTTTTCCTGTTACCCTTGTGAAAATCAGAATTTGTGGGCGAAAAGATCATTTTTGTTTATACATAAGCGATTTTTTATCTTCACGGCTCTACGTTATAAACTTCCGTGAAACACTTGGGGGTTCAAAGTGCTCACCACACATCTAGATAAGTTCCTTAAGGGGTCTAGTTTCCAAAATGGTGTCACTTGTGGGGAGTTTCCACTGTTTAGGTACATCAGGGGCTCTCTAAACGTGACATGGCGTCTGATCTCAATTCCAGCCAATTCTGCATTGAAAAAGTCAAACGGCGCTCCTTCACTTCCAAGTTCTGCAGTGCGCCCAAAAAGTGGTTTACCCCCAACATATTGGAGGCTGCAAAAACAACACGTGATTACGTAAACAACATAGTCAGTGTCACAAGAAAGATGTTGCTTAATCTCAAAGACCTCACCCGTACTATATGAAGTGATCGAGCAAGCCCCATGTTGTAAGATCCCGGCACATTACCCCACGGAACACTGCGATCAAACATGATTGCAGCCAGGGCCGGCGTCAGCACCCGGCGCACCCGGGCAAGTGCCAGGGCCCTGAGCACGCAGGGGGACCACTCGCCATCGGGGACACTGGCGCGCTATAGTGCCGGCCCCCGCGAGTGGACCTCCCGCCTGCTCCTCCGGGCCTGGTACTTGCGATACTTACTTACCAATTTAATATTGAGCATCATATGGGGCCAATTTAATATGGAGCATCTTATGGGGCCAATTCAATATGGAGCGGTATATGGGGCCAATTACATATGGAGCAGTATATGGGGCCTATAATATATGAAGCATCTTATGGGACTAATTATATATGGAGCATTATATATGGCCAATTATATATGGAGCATTATATGGTGCCCATTATACATGGAGCATCTTATGGGGCCAATTATTTTTAGAGCATTATATGGGACCCATTCTGTAAGTAGCATCATTTGGGGCCCATTCTGTATTAAGCAATATATGGGACTCAGTATACTGTATGGGGCCGATCATATACTGTATGGAGCATTATATGAGGCCCATTATATATGGAGCAGTAGATGGGGCCCATCATATACTGTATGGAGAATTATATGTGGCTCACTATAGTGCATGGAGCATTATATGGATTAAATTCCGTATGGAGCAATATATACAGCTCATTCTGTATGGAGCACTCTGTGGTGCCCATTATACTGTATGGAGCATTATATGAGGCTCATTATTTTGAATGGAGCATAATATTGGGCTCATTATTCTGTTTGTAGCAATATATGGGGCTCATTATTCTGTATAGAGGACTATACTGTCTGGTTTCTGAGCTAACGTAGAATGCACAATAGATATCTCTCATGTAATGTAAGAGGTAAGTGAAATCTTTGGCATTGTTCTATACCTATATTTCTCTGCCTTATCCGTGCACTATAGGGTTACTATTCTATTACATCTATGCTGATTTGTGGGGCATGGTCCTGACGGTATTTTTCAGTTGCAGGATCATACCTGCCATGTTATTACTCAGAGGCTTCCAGGAAATTTCACCCCTTTACTGTTTGTGCTTTATATGTATATCTTTCGGTCTTAGGTGCATTTGGAGGTTGTTTTGTATATATATTGTTCTTATAATGATTGTCTGTATACTTATATAACTCATTCATCTCCATCAATATCTTATTGACCTTATTTTGCATATGTTGGGGGTTGTTCTGGGTAGGGTGGCCATGTATTTTAATTATGTTTTATATTTTTGTCATGATGTACCAAATAAAGTTTGTTATACTTTTTCTTATATTTGTGTGGTGTAGTGTGCAGGCTATACGGTAGTACTTTCCTCTTCGTTTTTTGCTCATATTGTCTTTTACTATCGGCCCTTTTGCACCTCCCTGCTATCATATTTATTATGGTTGTGCGCCTTATTTCTAACATAAACTGTAGTGAAACACTTGGGGGTTCACAGTTCTCACAACACATCTAGATAAGTTCCGTAGGGGGTCTACTTTCCAAAATGGTGTCACTTGTGGGGGGTTTCCACTGTTTAGGCACATCAGGGGCTCTCCAAACGCAACATGGTGTCCTATCTCAATTCCAGTCAATTTTGCATTGAAAAGTCAAATGGCGCTCCTTCCCTTCCGAGCTCTGCCATGCGCCCAAACAGTGGTTTACCCCCACATATGGGGTATCAGTGTACTCAAGACAAATAGCACAACAGCTTTTGGGTCCAATTTCTTCTCTTACCCTTGGGAAAATAAAAAATTGGGGGTGAAAAGATCATTTTTGTGAAAAAATATGATTTTTTATTTTATGGCTCTACATTATAAACTTCTGTGAAGCACTTGGTGGGTCAAAGTGCTCACCACACATCTAGATAAGTTCCGTAGGGGGTCTACTTTCCAAAATGGTGTCACTTGTGGGGGGTTTCCACTGTTTAGGCACATCAGGGGCTCTCCAAACGCGACATGGTGTCCTATCTCAATTCCAGTCAATTTTGCATTGAAAAGTCAAATGGCGCTCCTTTCCTTCCGAGCTCTGCCATGTGCCCAAACAGTGGTTTACCCCCACATATGGGGTATCAGCATACTCAGGACAAATTGCACAACAACGTTTGGGGTCCAATTTCTTCTGTTACTCTTGGGAAAATAAAAAATTGGGGGTGAAAAGATCATTTTTGTGAAAAAGTATGATTTTTTATTTTTACGGCTCTACATTATAAAGTTCTGTGAAGCACTTGGTGGGTCAAAGTGCTCACCACACATCGAGATAATTTTCTTAAGGGGTCTACTTTCTAAAATGGAGTTACTTGTGGGGTTTTTCTATGTTTAGGCACATCAGGGGCTCTCCAAATGCAACATGGCGTCCTATCTCAATTCCAATCAATATTGCATTGAAAAGTCAAACTGTGCTGCTTCCCTTCCGAGCTCTGCCATGCGCCCGAACAGTGGTTTACCCCCATATATGGGGTATCAGTGTACTCAGGACAAATTGCACAACTTTTGGGGACAAATTTCTTCTGTTACCCTTGGTAAAATAAAAAATTGGGGGCGAAAAGATAATTTTTGTGAAAAAATATGATTTTTTATTTTTACGGCTCTACATTATAAACTTCTGTGAAGCACTTGGTGGGTCAAAGTGCTCACCACACATCTAGATAAGTTCCTTAGGGGGTCTACTTTCCAAAATGGGGTCACTTGTGGGGGTTTCAATGTTTAGGCACACCAGAGGCTCTGCAAATGCAACATGGCGTCCTATCTCAATTCCAGTCAATTTTGCGTTGAAAAGTCAAACGGCGCTCCTTCTTTTCCGAACTCTGCCATGTGCCCAAACAGTGGTTTACCCCCACATATGCGGTATCAGCGCACTCAGGACAAATTTTACAACAACTTTGGGTCCAATTTCTCCTGTTACCCTTGGAAAAATAAAACAAATTGGAGCTGAAGTAAATTGTTTGCGAAAAAAGTTAAATGTTCATTTTTTTTTTTAAACATTCCAAAAATTCCTGTGAAACACCTGAAGGGTTAATAAACTTCTTGAATGTGGTTTTGAGCACCATGAGATGTGCAGTTTTTAGAATGGTTTCACACTTGGATATTTTCTATCATATAGACCCCTCAAACTGACTTCAAATGTGATGTGGTCCCTAAAAAAAATGGTGTTGTAAAAATAAGAAATTGCTGGTCAACTTTTAACCCTTATAACTCCCTAACAAAAAATGTTTTGTCGTTCCAAAATTGTGCTGATGTAAAGTAGACATGTAGGAAATGTTACTTATTAAGTAGTTTGTGTGACATATCTCTGTGATTTAAGGGCATAAAAATTCAAAGTTGGAAGATTGCAAAATTTTCAACAAATTTCCATTTTTTTCACAAATAAACGCAGGTAATATCAAAGAAATTTTACCACTATCATGAAGTACAACATGTCACGAGAAAACAATGTCAGAATCATCAGGATCCGTTGAAGCGTTCCAGAGTTATAACCTCATAAAGGGACAGTGGTCAGAATTGTAAAAATTGGCAAGGTCATTAACGTGCAAACCACCCTTGGCGGTTAAGGGGTTAAGAGGGGTCGCACCATAAGAAATTTAATAGCACCCAACAACCTAAAAAATCCACAGATTACAAATATTGGGAGCGCCGGAGCCAGACTGGATTTCTGTTCCTTTTAATGTTCCATCTATATATATAATCATCTAAGGAGCACTTCCGTCTGTTTGTCTGTCTGTCTGTCTGTTTGTCTGTCACGGAAATTCTGCATCGCTGATTGGTCGTGGCTGGCAGGCCATGACCAATCAGCGATGGCCACAACAGTTCAGCCGCAAATTCGCTCCTTCATACTCTCTGTCAGTGCCCCCTCCATACTCCCCTCCAGTCAGCGCTCACACAGGGTTAATGGCTGCGTTACTCCGCGTTATGCTGCGGTGCAACGCAGTCCGTTAATGCTGCTATTAACCCTGTGTGACCAACTTTTTACTATTGATGCTGCCTATGCAGCATCAATAGTAAAAAGGTCTAATGTTAAAAATAATAATAAAAAAAAAATATCATTATATACTCACCTTCCGGCGCCTTTCCCGCTCCTCGCGACGCTCCGGGCCGAGACCTCTACATCATCATCTCGCGAGACCGCAATGCATTCTTGGGACCGGAGCATCGCGAGGAGCATCACTAAACGCCTCGCCTGGATCCGGGGGCCGATGGAAGGTGAGTATATAACTAATTTTTATTATAATTCTTTTCTTTAACAGGGATATGGTGCCCACATTGCTATATACTACGTGGGCTGTGTTATATACTACGTGGGCTGTGTTATATACTGCATGGGCTGTGTTATATACTATGTCTCTGTGCTACATATTACGTGGGCTGTGCTATATACTACATCACTGTGCTATATACTACGTGGGCTGTGTTATATACTGCGTGAGCTGTGTTATATACTGCGTCTCTGCTATATACTATGTGGGCTGTGCAATATATTACGTGGCTGGGCAATATACTATGTGGCTGTGTTATATACTGTGTGAGCTGTGCTATATACTACGTGAGCTGTGCTATATACTATGTGAGCTGTGCTATATACTACGTAGCTGTGCAATATATTACGTGGCTGGGAAATATGCTACGTGGCTGTGTTAGTGTATATACTGCGTGAGTTGTGCTATGTACTATGTGAGCTGAGCTATATACTGCGTGAGCTGTGTTATATACAGTACTATGTGGGCTGTGCTATATACTACTTAGCTGTGCAATATACATGGCTGGGCAATATACTACGTGGCTGTGCTATATACTACGTGGCTGTGTTATATACTACATGGGCTGTGTTATATTCCACGCGGGCTGTGTTATATAATAATAATAATAATCTTTATTTTTATATAGCACTAACATATTCCACAGCGCTTTACACTTTGCACACATTATCATCGCTGTCCCCGATGGGGCTCACAATCTAAATTCCCTATCAGTATGTCTTTGGAATGTGGGAGGAAACTGGAGTACCCGGAGGAAACCCACGCAAACACGGAGAGAACATACAAACTCTTTGCAGATGTTGTCCTGAGTGGGATTAGAACCCAGGACTCCAGCGCAGCAAGGCTGCTGTGCTAACCACTGCGCCACCGTGCTGCTCAATACTACATGGGCTGTGCTATATACTGCGTGGGCTGTGTTATACACTGCTTGGGCTGTGCTATATACCACGTGGGCTATTATACACAGCGTGGGCTGTGTTATATACTATGTGGGCTGTGCTATATACAACGTGGTCTGTGTTATACACTGCGTGGGCTGTGCTATATGCTACGTGGGCTGTGTTATACACTGCATGTGCTGTGCTATATGCTACGTGGGCTGTGCTATATACTATATGGGCTGTGCTATATACTACGTGGCTGTGCTATATGATACCTGGCTGTGTTATATGCTACGTGGGCTGTGCTATATGCTACGTGTACTGTGTTATATACTACGTGGCCTGTGCTATATGCTACGTGGGCTGTGTTATATGCTACGTGGGCTGTGTTATATGCTACTTGGCTGTGGTATATTTCTCTGCTGTATCTGTGCATCATGAATTGTGGTATGTGTTAAAGATGGGGGCCCACTGAGACTCTTTCTCCCGGGGCCCTGAAAAACCTGGAGCTGGCCCTGGCTTCACTGATTGGTCACACCCGGCCGACCGTGAACAATCAGCGACAGGCACAGACGGACTTTGAACCACGCTTCGTTAATTGGTCGCGCCCGGCCGGCCGAATGCTGTGTATAAATTGCATTATTCTGAAAACTTCATAACTAAACTACATACATATTCTAGAATACCCAATGCGTTAGAGTCGGGCCACCTTCTAGTCTACTATATAATTGTCTAAGGGTCACTTCTGTCTGTCTGTCCTTCTGTCTGTCACGGATATTCATTGGTCACGGCCTCTGTCTGTCATGGAATCCAAGTCACTCATTGGTCGTGGCAAAACGCCCACGACCATTGCCACGACCAATCAGCGACGGCCGCAGTCCAGCGGCAATATGGCCGCTCTTTCCTCCCCGCAGTCAGTCAGTGCCCGCTCCATACTCCCCTCCAGTCAGCCCTCACACAGGGTTAATGCCAGCGTTACCGGACCGTGGTGTAATGCACTCCGGTTACACAGCTATTAACCCTGTGTGACCAACTTTTTACTATTGATGCTGCATATGCAGCATCAATAGTAAAACGATCTAATGTTAAAAATAATAATAATAAAAAAAAACCTTATTCTCACCCTCTGCAGTAGCGCCCTCTCCTCTGCACTGCAAGCGGCCGGTTCCGGTTCCAAAGATGCTATGCAAGAAGGACTTTCCATGACATCCCGGTCATGTGGCCACGACGTCATCACAGGTCCTGCGCTCATACCAATCCTGGGACCGGAAGCTGCCGGGTGCACCGTACACAAGCGCCGGAACTACAACGGGGCCTCAGATGGTGAGTATATGTTTCTTTTTTTACCTGTTACATACGTGGCTGGGCAATATACTACATAGCTGGGCAATATACTATGTGACTGGGCAATATATTATGTGACTGGGCAGTATACTACGTGTCTGTGCTGTATACTATGTGGCTGGGCAATATACTACGTGGTTGGGCTATATACTACGTGGCTCTGTGCTGTATACTACATCGCTGTGAAATATACTATGTGACTGGGCAACATACTACATCGTTGGGCAATATACTACGTAACTAGGCAATATACTACGTGACTGGGCAATATACTACGTGGCTGGGCAATATACTATGTGGCTGGGCAATATACTACGTCGCTGGGCAATATACTACGTGGCTGGGCAATATACTACGTGGCTGGGCAATATAGTACGTGGCTGGGCAATATAGTACGTGACTGGGCAGTATAGTATGTGACTGGGCAGTATAGTACGTGACTGGGCAGTATACTACGTGGCTGGGCAATATACTACGTGACTGGGCAATATACTACGTGGACATGTATATTCTAGAATACCCGATGCGTTAGAATCGGGCCACCATCTAGTCTACTATATAATCGTCTAATTTTGTCATTCTGTAACAGAAATCCCGTATCGTTGATTGGTCGCACCAGCCACCAGCGATCAATCAGCTACAGGCGCAGTCTGGCGGCGAAATGGCACGGGATTTGAACCACGCTTCGTTGATTGGTAGCGCTCGGCCGGCCTTGACCAATCAGCGATATTGGCTTGGGATTTAAACACCACTTCACTGATTGATCGCGCCCGGCCGGCCGCCACCAATCAGCGACAGGCGCAGTCCGGCCACAAATTGGCAAGGGATTTGAACCACGCTTTGCTGATTGGTCGCGGCCAGCCGGCCGCCACCAATCAACGACAGGCACAGTCCGCCCGCAAATTGGCGCAGGATTTGAACCACGCTTCGCTGATTGGTCGCGGCCAGCCGGCAGGCCGTGACCAGTCAGCGATATTGGCTCGGGATTTAAACCTCGCTTCGCTGATTGGTCGCACCCATCCGGCCACCACCAATCAGCGACAAGCGCAGTCCGGCCACAAATTGGCGTTGGATTTGAACCATGCGTCGCTGATTGGTTGCGGCCGGCCATGACCAATCAGCGATATTGGCGCGGGATTTAAAAACCGCTTTGCTGGTTGTGCCCAGTTAGCCGTGACCAATTAGCGATATTGGTGCACAATTTAAACCCCGCTTCTAGAATACCCGATACGTTAGAATCGGGCCACCATCTAGTACAATATAAAGAGCCCCATATATTGCACCGTACAGTAGAATGAGACCCATGTATTGCTTCATTCAGTATAATTGATCCCATATATTGCTTCATACAGTATAATGAGCCCCAAATATTGCTGCATACCGAATAAGGAGATCCATATATTGCTCTATTCAATATAATGGACCCCATATATTGCTCTATACAGTATTATAGACACCACATAGAGCTCCATACAATATTATGGGCACCACGTAGTGCTCCATACAGTATAATGAGCCCCATATATTGCTTTATACAGAATAATGAACCTCATATAATGTTCCATACAGTATAATGAGCCCCATATATTGCATCAGACAGAATAATGAGCCTGATATATTACTTCATATATAATTAGCCCGATATAATGCTCATACACAATAATGGGCCCAATATAATGCTCCACACAGTATAATGAGCCCCATATATTGCTCCATAGAGTATAATGAGTCCCACATATTGCTCCATTAATTGCAATGGACCCCATATATTGCTCCACACAGTAATATATGCACCACATAGTGCTCCATACAGAATAATGAGCTTCATATATTGCTCCATACAGAATAATGGACCTTGCATAATACTGCATACAGTATAATGGACCCCATATAATGCTCCACACAGTATAATGAGCCCCATATATGGCACCGTACAGAATAATGAGCCCCATATATTGCTCCATGCAGTATTATATGCACCACGTAGTGCTCCATACAGAATAATGAGCCTCATATATTGCTCCATACAGAATAATGGACCTTGCATAATACTGCATACAGTATAATGGACCCCATATAATGCTCCATACAGTATAATGAGCCCCATATATGGCACCGTACAGTGTAATGAGCCCCATATATTGCGCCATTCTCTATAATGGACCCCATATGTTGCTCCATACAGAATAATGAGCCCCATATATTGCTTCATACGGTATAATAAGCCACTTATATTGCTCCATACAGTATAAGGAGTCCCATATATTGCTCCATTCAGTATAATGGACCCCACATATTGCTCCATACAGTATTATGGGCATGACATAGTGCTCCATACAGAATAAAAAGCCCCATATATTGCTTCATACAGAATAATGAACCCCATATAATGCTCCATACGGTATAATCAGCACCTATATATTGCCGCATACAGTATAATGAGCCCCATATATTGCTCCATATATCAGCCCCTTATAATGCTTCATACAGAATAATGGACCCAATATAATGCTTCATACAGTATAATAAGCCCCATATATTGCTTCAGACAGTAAAATGAGCCCCATATATTGTTCCATACAGTATAATGGCCCCCTCATAATATTCCATACAGTATAATAAACCCCATATAATGCTCCATACAGTATAATGAACCCCATATATTGCACCGTACTGTGTAATGAGCCCCATATATTGCTCCATTCAGTATAATGGATGCCATATGTTGTCCCATTCAGTATAATGGACCCCATATATTGCTCCATTCAGTATAATGGACCTCACATATTGCTCCATACAGTATTATGGGCATGACATAGTGCTCCATACAGAATAATGAGCCCCATATATTGCTTTATACAGAATAATGGACCCCATATAATGCTCCATACAGTATAATGAGCACCATATATTGCCCCATATAGTATAATGAGCCCCATATATTGCTCCATATATAATCTGCCCCATATAATGCTTCATACAGAATAATGGAACCAATATAATGTTCCATACAGTATAATAAGCCCCATATATTGCTTCATACAGTATAATGAGCCCCTTATATTGCTCCATACAGTATACGGAGAACCATATATTTCTTCATTCAGTATAATGGACCCCATATATTGCTCCATACAGTATTATGGGTACCACATAGTGCTCCATACAGTATTATGGGCAGCACATAGTGCTCCATACAGTATTATGGACACCACATAGTGCTTCATACAGAATAATAAGCCCCATATATTGCTTCATACAGAATAATAGACCCAATATAATGCTTCATACAGTATAATGAGCCCCATATATTGCCCCATACAGAATAGTGGACCCCACATAAGGCTCAACACAGTATAATGAATGTCATATATTGCCCCATACAAAATAATGAGCCCCATATATTGATCTATACATTATTATGGGCACCACATAGTGTTCTCTACAGAATAATGAGCCCCATATATTGCTTCATACAGAATAATGGATCCCATATAATATTCCATACAGTATAATGAACCCCATATATTGCTGCATAAATATAATGAGCCCCATATATTACTCTATTCAGCATAATGAACCCCATATATTGCTCCATACAGAATAATTGACCCCATATATTGCTCCATACAGAATATTGGACCCCATATAATGCTCCGCACAGTATAATGAACCCCATATATTGCTCCATACAGAATAATGGACTTCATGTATTGTTCCATACAGAATAATGAGCCCCATATATTGCTCCATATAGTATAATGAGCGCCATTATATTACTCCATACAGTATAATCAGCACCATATATTGCCCCATATATAATCAGCCCAATATAATGCTCCATACAATGCTCCATAATGAGCCCCATATATTGTTCCATAGAAACTGAACCCCATATATTGCTCCATGCAGTATAATGGGCCCCATATAAAGCTCCATACATAATGGGCCCCATATAATGATAATGCTTCATAAATAAGGAGTCCCATATATTGATCCATCCAGAATGGGCCCCATATAATGCTCCATATTAGATGGGCGCCATATATTGCTTCATATATAATGGGCCCCATATACGTAATACTCCATACATAATGAGCCCCATATATTGCACCATGCAGAATTGGCCCCATATAATGCTTCAGTATATGATGAGACCCATATAAGGATCTATACATAATGGGCCCCAAATAATGCTCCATACAGAATAGGCTCCATATAATGCTCCAGTATATGATGGGCCCCATATATTGCTCCATATATAATGGGCCCCATATATTGCTCCATATATAATGAGTCCCATATATTGCTTCATCCAGAATGGATCCCACATAATGCTCCAGTATATGTTGGGCCCCATATATTGCTCCATATATAATGTGCCCCATATAATGCTCCAGTATATGATGGGTTCCATATAATGCTCTATACATAATGGGCCACATATAATGATCCATGCAGAACAGGCTCAACATAAAGCTTCAGTATATGTTGGGCCCCATATATTGCTCCATAAATAATAGGTCCCATATAATACTCCAGTATATGATGGGCCCCTTTTAATGCTCCATAGATAATGGGTCCAAAATATTGCTCCAAACCAAAAAAAAAAAAAAATGAAATAATCACCTCTCCTTGCTGGCGGCTGCTCTGCCCCAGACTCCTCTGCATCACTGTCTTCCAGCTCTCTGCACTGTGACTGTTCAGAGCAGAGAGAGCGCTATAGTGATGTCATCACGTCCTCTCACCAGAAACATCACAGAGTCAGAAGACGCTGCTGCGGAGTAACAGGGAGAGGTATTGGATGTACCGAGGCCCTGAGCAAACATGGGGGGCCCCCTTCGGCCCCCCTGCCTGACCTGGCAGCTGCCTTGGTGCGCCGGGTGCTGACGCCAGCCCTGGTAATTATAATGTCTGTAAAGCCTTACAAGATATCATGGTCCTACGTAAGCAAGCAAAATAAATAAACAAATAAATAATAATTGATTGACTGAAATAAAATGATTCACAAATCAATTGACCTCTTCTTAGATTGTTTGGAATCTGAAATACATACTATAATGCCTAGCAGCAGTGTGAACAGCTTATAATACAAAATGTAACTGTTACAGAACCTCATTGACTTCACTGTCACTTTACTGACTACTAGGGATAAGCTGACGTGGATGTTCGAGTTCATCGTGTTTGACTGAACTTAAGTCAAATGTTCGGTTTTGGTGCCAGAACTCTACCCCAACTTGAACCCAAACCCCCCAGAAGTCAATAGGAACTCAAACTTTGGTGCTGTGAAAGGGCTGTAAAATGGTAATAGTAGGGGCTAGGAGGCTGCCAAAGGAAGGAAAATGGTGGTAAGAGCAGGACAATTTTCCTGCAAACAAATGTGGATAGGGAAATAACTTAAAATAACACAGAATAATAAAAAAAAAGTAATCTTGAACCAGGAGGTGGAGGTCCAAGTGGAGGAGGTGGAGGTGGACGTGGCAGTGTGGGTGGAAGAGGCAGAAAAGAAAGAAAAGGTAGCTAACAATGTTTTTTCAAGTGGTAAGCATATACAGTTGCTTCTTACAAAATTAGAATATCATCAAAAAGTTAATTTATTTCATTTCTTCAATACAGAACTTGAAACTCATATATTATATAGAGTCATTACAAACAGAGTGATCAATTTCAAGTGTTTATTTCTGTTAATGTTGATGATTATGAAAACCCAAAAGTCATTTTCTCACTAAATTAGAATAACAAAAAACACCTGCAAAAGCTTCCGAGGCATTTAAAAAGGTCCCTTAGTCTGTTTCAGTAGGCTTCGCAATCATGGGGAAGACTGCTGACTTGACAGATGTCCAGAAGGCAGTCATTGACACACTCCACAAGGAGTGTAAGCCACAAAAGGTCATTGTTAAATAACCTGGGTGTTCACAGAGTACTGTATCCAAGCATAATAATGGAAAATTGAATGGGAGGAAAAAGTGTGGTAGAAAAAAGTGCACAACCGGAGCCTTGAAAGGATTGTAAAGAAAGGGCCATTCAAACATTTAGGTGAGATTCACAAGGAGTGGACTGCTGCTGAAGTCATTGCTTCAAGAACCATCACACACAGACGTATCTAAGACATGGATTACAAGTGCCCCATTCCTTATGTCAAGCCACTCATGACCAATAGACAACGCCAGAGGAAGCTTACCTGGGCCAAGGAGAAAAAGAACTGGACTGTTGCTCAGTTGTCCAAGGTGTTGTATTTGCCAGCAAACTCACCTGACTAGCTTCAATTCCTGGAAGGCTGTCTCAGCTCTGGAGACCACTTAGCCATGGACAACTTTGTTCCTTTAAGGAGGTCCATTAGAGGGGTAGCTATCATGGCAAAATTAAGGGTAAAACAGTAATAATAGCCTACAATGACCTGCTTCTTTGAGTGGAGTTGGGGGCCAACTTTGGATCACCTCAACTTTATTTTTGGGGGTTTTTATTTAATCCCTGCCTATGACATAGCCCAAGTGTTTAGCTTCCTCCATTACCATGGCACATTTCTTTGGGTTTCTGGAAAACCTTGCCTTCCATAGAGCATCAAGTATCATCTGGACTTTGCTCAGATGGCTTCCCTAATCCTGGCTGAAAATCATGATGTCATCCAAGTAGGTCACTGCATACCTCTTGTGGGGAGTTAAGATCCGGCTCTCTTGAAAGTGGCTAGAGCTCCTTGTAACCTGAACGGCATCCTTGTGTGCTGGAAGCATTCCTCTGGCATTGAGAAGGCAGTCTTCTCCTTGGTGCCTTGGGACATCGGGATTTGGCAATACCCTTTTGTGATGTCAAGAATGGTAATTTACCGGGCCGGTCCTAGTCTCTCGATCAATTCATCGACATGGGGCACACATCAAATTTCGAGACCTCATTCAGCTTCCAATAGTCATTGAAAAACTGCCATTCTCCATGTTGTTTCCTCACTGGACCAGCCACTTTTGAACTCTTAAATGAAATCCAGGCTCAGCATCCGCTTCACCTCTTTTGAGATCACCTTTAGGAGGGCTTTGAGAATCCGATATGGCTTCAAGTTTACCCGGACATGAGGCTCTGTCAGAACTTCATGCTCTATTATCCTAGTATAACCTGGTAGTTCTGAGAACAGGTCTCTGTTCCATTGTAGCAACTCTTGGCACTGTTGCCTTTGGGCACGTGACAGCGTCTCTGCCACTTTAACCTCTTCCACATCAGTTTCAGGTTTAAAAACCTCGCTATCACGCCATGGCTTAATCAAGTTGAAGTGGTACACCTGGTAGGGCTTCTTTTACCCTGGTTGGTGGACTTTATAGTTGACATCTCCAACCTTTTCAACTACTTCATAGGGGCGCTGCCACTTGGCCAGGAATTTGCTCTCCATCGTAGGTACCAGCACCAGTACCCGATCCCTAGGCTTGAAGTGTCTCACCCTTGACGATCTATTGTACACCCTCGACTGTGCCTCTTGTGCTTTGAGGAGGTGTTTTTTCATGATGGGCATCACCTCAGTAATCCTCTCTTGCATCTGGGCCACATGTGCTTAATTACACTTTGGTAGAGGGTAGACTCCTCCTCCCATGTCTCCTGTGCTATGTTCAGGAGAAATATCCTCTTTTCAAGCCACTGCTGCTATATCCCAAATTATCCCCTGATGAGCCCCCATACTGGGAGGGGGGGAAACGCGTAGGGATGGCGATATGGGACATATTACATCACATATTCAGATAAGTCTATTGTTGTCATGGCAGACTGTATAGAATATTTACTTAGAGCAATATAGCTTTACCTGCGGTATGATGATCATGAGGGATTGGTCTCATGTGTATGGGTTCCTATATGTAACGGTTAACCTGATATGAGATACATTGCATGAGGTATTTGATAGACACAGATGTATCCATGTGCAGCATAATAGTCAGTATTAACCAGCAACAGTTATTTTCTTGTTTCCTTGGTTTTTTTTTTGCTTTAATCTTTCTATTTATTTTTTCTTATTCTTCTCAAGCCGCATACACATGTTTGCCTTGATGATTGTTAGGCCATAAACAAATGTATGATATATATTATCTAGGGCTTCTATATAATATTGGCTAACCGGATATGAGATACACCATATGAGATATCTTATGGAAAATATATGTACCTATATGCAATACAAAGATTGATAACAAATAATAGATATATTTTTTTAATTGTGTTGTTTTTTTTCATTTTTCTTTAATCATTTTTTTCATTTTTTATATATCTGAATGCCTTAGTATAAGTCTGCCTTGATGACCTCTAGGTCATAACTAAGCTATTATATCTATTTTTGAAGACAGCGGCGTGTTAATATACACATAAGAGGTCTTTATTACATGATCTCTAAGTCTTTGAGCATAAGAGATTTGTGCTCTATTGTACCCTCTGGCCACTGGTTATGAGTAACCTTGTGTATTTATCCTTAAGCTTCATCCTATACTATAGGTATTATTAGATCATAGTATCTTTACTGTTTCATTATAGCAAAATAGAAATATTGGAGACCTATACGTCGCAAACAGTTTTTTTCTGGGGCTGCTGTGTTAGGCAATGTATGCAGATTAGACTTTCTGATCTCTATATCTCAGCACTTAGGGTACATATTTTGCTGGACGTTTTGCAGCACTATCTTGCTGCCCTGTTTTTAGGTTTTCTGTTTTTTCACTTTTTTCACTTGTTAGGGTGACCTAGGTCTTTGTGTGTGTATGATGTTGGGGTTCGGGCGTGGGTAGTTGGTAGGGCCCAGCGAGGGCAAGAAGGGACAGTCTACGTGGAGCGGGGGCGCCACATCGAATTTTAGGGTGCCAACCTCCGCTGTTAGGAAGGTGTGAGCTCTATTAGGGCCACTAACAGGGACTGTCAGGAATATTTTCTCTTCATCTAAAGAGTTCCTGTGGTATGTTTACTATTTCTTCTACCCCGTTCGGATCTAGGTGTTTTTGATGTCGGTGGTCATTACGTATTTAACTATTGATTAAGATTTTAATATTACTCATTAAAAAGATATTTTTTAGGATATTGTTGTTTTTTTTTGCTATGTTCAAGAGCCCACGGAGGTGTCGGTCATACAATAGTTCAAAAGGGGAGAATCCAGTAGAGGCGTGGGACTTCACTGATGGAGAATAGAAGGTACGGCAGTAGACAGTCCTAGTCTCGGCCATCCTTCTCTATGACCTTCTTCAGCATAGACTTCAAGGTTTTCTTAAACCTTTCCACCAAGCCATCTGTCTGTGGATAGTAGACTGAAGTCCATAGTTGGGTGATTTGCAGGGTTTTACACAATTCCCTCATCACCTTTGACAAGAATGGGATCCCTTGGTCCATTAGGCAAATCCGTTCTTGAAAAGATGTGGACCAACTCCTGGGCTTTACGCTTTGCATTGGAGTTTGGTAGTGGTATGGCCTCTGGATATCATATATCATTGTTCAGTAACACCAAGATATAATGATGCCCTCTGGTGAACTTGACAAGGGGTCCCACTAGATCCATGGCTATGCGATCAAATGGCACCTCAATAACAGGCAATGGCACTAAGGGGCTACGGAAGTGGACAGGTGGGACATGACCTACAATAATTTACAATTTCTTGGTCACAACTATGCCAATAGAACCTCTGGAGGATCTGTTTCTGGGTTTTTTGAATGCCCTGATGACCACCTAACACATGTGTATGGGTCATGTCAAAACCTTGAGTTTGTATGGCCCTGGCACCAGTAACAGCTCAATGACCTCCCCTTTCAGCTTGGTGACCTGTTATAGTAACTCCCCATTTACAGCAAAGCACGAGTATCGAGTGTCAGCCCCCGACTCTTGAGCAACACCACTAAGTACCCTCACATTATATATTTTAGAGTTAAATCCCTTAGTTGGGCGGTTCCAAAGTTTCCCCCGGACACCTCCAGCTCAGGGATGTCGGCCTCTGGGAATGTTACCTCATTCTCATCGCCAACAAGCACACAAAAAGGAAACTCGTTAACTTCAACCTGCCACGAGGTTTCTTTGGGAGGGACCTGGCTTTTGTCCGGGCAACCTGGCATACTCTCTTTCCATCACAAGTCCCGCCCTATCATAATAGGGTGCAATAGGTTTTTGACTATACACACCTCAGGGTATTTGGTGCCACAGTTTGCATCTATGACCACTCAGGCCACAGGGTTTTCCTTAGAGTCCCCATTGATACAATGGATGCCTACTATCTTCCCAGGAATCAACCGATGAGAAATTGTGGTCTTGCTAAGGTTACCAAACTACCCAAGTCCAACAGGCCACTCATTTGCACTCTATTCACTAATACGGGACATGCCTGCGGCCCCTCGCTTGGTTCAGGGACAACACTGCAGGCAGGATATGCAAAATATGAGCAACGCCGTCCTATGCTGCAGTCCATTGTCTCAGTGGTCATAGGGCAATGGGCGGCTATATGACCCAGGGTGTGGTATCTCCAACAAATTACAATATTGAATGGCACCAACTCTGACGTCTCCTGGGCTCTAAGATGCTCCCCCCTCTTTTGGTTGTCTGCCCATCTTTTGGAACCCCAATATGGAGATGCTGAGGGCACTTGTGTCCCCAAGGAACTCTCAATCGCTTGGTACCTTTCGACCAGACCCACCAGTTCATTAGTATTCCAGGAATCTTCCTGTGCAAACTAGCATTGCAATGGCCTCGGAAGAGAATTTATGAACCTGCCCACGACGACTCTTTCCACCATCTTTGCTGGGGATAAAGATTCAGGCTGTAATCTTTTTTGGACCAGGTGTAGGAGGTCAAACATTTGGAGCCAAAAAGGATTGTCACCACAATAGGCTAATTAGTGCACTTGCTGCGCCCTGACAGTCAGAGTTACTCCAAAGTGTGCCAAGATCTCTGTCATCAACTTAGCATACTCTTTGGCAACCTGCAGGTCCAGGTCATAATAGGCTTTCTGCGGTTCCCCTATTAAATATGGCGGCAGAACCTCTGCCCACTACTCTGGAGGCAATTTCTCCCGTTCCGCCACCCTTTCGAAAATCATCAGAAACACCTCAACATCATCACCCGTGGTCATCTTTGCAATGCTGTTCATCACCTGGACTTGGAGTTGGGGTAATTGCCCTGCCATGGATTGCCTTAACTAGGAACTCCATCTGCTGCCTGTCCTGCTACTTCATCTGCTGCTGTTACCACTGCTGCTGCTGCAGTTGATGCTGCTGCTGCCATAGCTGTTGCTGCTGGAGATTAACCTGCACCAGCTGCTTTATCAACTCCTCCATGCTGTCAGATTTTGCTCCTGCAGTCACTTTCACCCAGGACATGTGGTATCTCTGCAGCAGTCACACTGTGCCTTGGGATTCATGCCCGTGCCTCTAGTACCAATTGTAGGGTTTTACTCACTCAGCTGCGGTTGAGGTAGGCACAGAAGGCGGTTTCATAAAATGTCTAGTCAGGTTTATTAAACTCCATAAACCTGCGTTAGCCTAGGCAAAACAAAAGATAGATTTCTCAGGCACAAAGTGAAAAAACAGAAGATAAACAGTCCATATACTACTGCGGGTCCTCAGGTCCATGTCTTTCAGCAAACACATTGGAGACCTCCGCACCTCCAGTCACAGACACTGAATGAGACACTTTGTCTCCATTTTATCTGCGAAACCACACCCCTGGGGTGGGGATATGTGAGCAGTCAATCTCACTCATCTCTTTTGACTGACCAATTTTTTTATTTTATTAAAAAAAGCAACTTGATTTCAAGAGACCTAACAATTACAAAATGCTTAAGGCGTGCATTAAGGGACGGGGAAGTTGAAGTGCTGATGATGGTGCACGCAGATGCCGAGTAACAAAGTGAGGATCACCAGGGTGCATTGGTGGTAGACAAGGTAGTAGATGATGAAGGCACCAACCCAAAATGGGAAGCTGGCATACAGAGCGAGGCCAGCAGCGCTAAACTGGAGAGATTAACAGCACCGAAACAGACAGGAAAAGGCAGTGGGGTTTCCAGAGGGACAAGGCGGGAAACTGTTCCGCAGAGCACTGACACTTGTGCATTCTCCATCAAAGAGTTAGGTGTTCCACAGTTTGGGACTTTTTTAAAGAGAGCTCTAAGACAAACAAAATGGCCTTTTGCAACCTATGCCATGTCAAGATCAGCAAGTGTATGACCATTTACAACTTAACCACCACCAGCATGATCAGGCAAATGTCATCTAAGCACAAGCAAAAGTAGGAAAATCATAAGCTCACCCTTAGTAGTCTCCCATTGGATTCCATGGGACGAAGCACAGGATGACGTCCTTGCCAGATGTAGAAGCGAAGTGTACATGAAAAGAAGGACCCAGCTTTGATAATAAAAAAACCACGACATTATTAAAATGATGCATTACATTTTGATAAAAGATGAAAACAAATCAAACTAAAATTACCAAAATTATAAGATCACATCAATATAACTTGATTGGATTTGATTATAGAATATTTATGAATGCCCTATTGAATGAAAATAAAACTATTGGAAAATGTTCACATTTAGTAAAGTTCAGATATTAAGGGTCAGGTAACACATGAAGAAAGCTAATCTTTCTACTCTGGTCCCTCAAATTGCCACAAAGATTCCACCTTCTCTGAAACCAATTAGCATTAAAGGGAACCTATCAGCAGGATTTTGTACAGTAAACGACTAACAGTGTCAGGTTGGTGCAGTCATGCTGATGAAAATGATACCTTGTGATGAAATCCTTTTTGTGATTGTTGTTTAATCTTTATTTTCAGTTTTCATTTAATGAGATTCTCATGCTTTGGGGCGGCATGTGGGGGGTCTTCATGTGGTGCTCTGATTAAGTATTCATAATGAAGACTGCTGTCAGGTCACTGATCCCTCAGTGACCTGCCCTCTCGTTTACATAATGAAGGTGCTTCTCACAAAATTAGAATATTATTTCTGTTCTTCAATACAAAAAGTGAAACTCATATATTATATAGAGTCGTTACAAACAGAGTGATCTATTTCAAGTGTTTATTTCTGCTAATGATGATTATGGCTTACAGCCAATGAAAACCCAAAAGTCATTATATCAGTAAATTAGAATACTTTATAACACCAGCTTGATAAATTATTTTAAAATCTGAAATGTTGGCCTACTGAAATGTAAATTCATTAAATGCATTCATTACTTGGTCGGAGCTCCTTTTTATTATTATTATTATTATTATTATTATTATACATTTTTATAGCGCCATTTATTCCATGGCGCTTTACATGTGAATACGGGGCAAATATAGACAAATACATTAAACATGAGCAGATAACAAGGCACACGAGTACATAAGGAGGGAGGACCCTGCCCGCGAGGGCTCACAGTCTGCAGGGGGTGGGTGAGGATACACTAGGAGAGGGTAGGGCAGGTTGCGCGGCTGTTCAGTAGGTTGAGGATCACTGCAGGCTGTAGGCTTGTCGGAAGAGGTGGGTCTTCAGGTTCTTTTTGAAGGTTTCTATGTTAGGCGAGAGTCTGATGTGTTGGGGTAGAGAGTTCCAGAGTATGGGGGAAGCACGGGAGAAGTCTTGGATGCGGTTATGGGAAGAAGAGATGAGAGGGGAGTAGAGAAGGAGGTCTTGGGAGGATCGGAGGTCGAGTGTAGGTAGGTACCGGGAGACCATGTCACAGATGTATGGAGGAGACAGGTTGTGGATGGCTTTGTATGTCAGTGTGAGGGTTTTGAACTGGAGTCTCTTTTTCATCAATTACTGCATCAATGCAGCGTGGCATGGAGGCGATCAGCCTGTGGCACTGCTGGGGTGTTATGGAAGCCCAGGTTGATTTGATAGCAGCCTTCAGCTCGTCTGCATTGTTGGGTCTGATGTATCTCATCTTCCTCTTAACAGTACCCCATAGATTCTCTATGGGGTTAAGGTCAGGCGAGTTTGCTGGCCAATCAAGCGCAATGATACTGTTGTTTTTAAACCAGGTATTGGTACTTTTGGCAGTGTGGACAGGTGCCAAGTCCTGCTGGAGAATGAAATTTACATTTCCAAAAAGCTTGTAGGCAGAGGGAAGCATGTAGTGCTCTAAAATTTCCTGGTAGATGACTGAGTTGACATTGGCCTTGGTAAAACACAGCGGACCTACACCAGCAGATGACATGGCTCCCTAAACCATCACTGATTATGGAAACTTCACACTAGACCTCAAGCAGTTTGGATTTTGTGCCTTTTCACTCTTCCCCCAGACTCGGGACCTTGATTTCCAAATGAAATGCAAAATTTACTTTTATCTGAAAACAACACCTTGGACCACTGAGCAACAGTCCAGTTCTTTTTCTCCTTGGCCCAGGTAAGACGCTTCTGGCATTATCTATTGGTCATGAGTGGCTTGATACAAGGAATGCGACCCTTATAGTCCATGTCCTGGATACGTCTATGGGTGGTGGCTCTTGAATCAAGGACTCCAGCAGTAGTCCACTCCTTGTGAATCTCCCCCAAAATTTTGAATGGCCTTTTCTTAACAATCATTTCAAGGCTGCGGTTATCCCGGTTACTTGTGCACCTTTTTCTACCACACTCTTTCCTTCCACTCAACTTTCCATTAATATGCTTGGCTATAGCACTCTGTAAACAGCCAGCTTCTTTAGCAATGACCTTTTGTGGCTTACCTTCCTTGTGGAGTGTGTCAAGGACTGCCTTCTATATAGAGAGGCTGTGTGGGGCTCATGCAGTATATATAGGAAGGTTGTGTAGGGCTCATGCAGTATATAGAGAGAGGCTGTGTGGGGCTCATGCAGCATATGGGGAGGCTGTGTGTTGCTCATACAGTATATGGGGAGGCTGTGTAGGGCTCATGCAGTATATATAGGGAGGCTGTGGGGCTCATGCAGAATATAAATTGCTTGCCTGAGGAGGTGGTGATGGCGAACTCAGTCAAGGGGTTCAAGAGAGGCCTGGATGTCTTCCTGGAGCAGAACAATATTGTATGTGTGGGGCTCAGGCAGTATATGTAGAGAGGCTATGGAGCTCATACAGTATATAAAGGGAGGCTGTGTGGCGCTCATGCTATATATAGGGAGGCTGTGTGGAACTCATGTGCTATATAGGGAGGCTGTAAGGGGCTCATTCTGTATATAGGGAGGCTGTGTGGCTCTTACAGTATATAAGGGGGGCTCATACGATATACAGTGCCTTGCGAAAGTATTCGGCCCCCTGGAACTTTTCAACTTTTTCCCACATATCATGCTTCAAACATAAAGATACAAAATGTAAATTTTTGGTGAAGAATCAACAAGTGGAACACAATTGTGAAGTTGAATGAAATTTATCGGTTATCTTAAATTTTTGTGGAAATTCAAAAACTGAAAAGTGGAGCGTGCAATATTATTCGTCCCCTTTACTTTTAGTGCAGCAAACTCACTCCAGAAGTTCATTGTGGATCTCTGAATGATCCAATGTTGTCCTAAATGCCTAATGATGATAAATATAATCCACTTGTGTATAATCAAGTCTCCGTATAAATGCACCTGCTCTGTGATAGTCTCAGGGTTCTGTTTAAAGCACAGAGAGCATCATGAACAGAAACACAACAGGCAGGTCCGTGATACTGTTGTGGAGAAGTTTAAAGCTGCATTTGGATTCAAAATGATTTCCAAAACTTTAAACATCCCAAAGAGCACTGTGCAAGCGATCATATTGAAATGGAAGGAGTATCATACCACTGCAAATTTACCAAGACCCAGCTGTCCTTCTAAACTTTCATCTCAAACAAGGAGAAGACTGATCAGAGATGCAGCCAAGAGGCCCATGATCACTCTGGATCTGCAGAGATCTACAGCTGAGGTGAGACAGTCTGCCCATAGGACAACAATCAGTCGTACACCGCACAAATCTGGCCTTTATGGAAGAGTGGCAAGAAGAAAGCCATTTCTCAAAGATATCCATAAAAAGTGTCATCCAAAGTTTGCAACAAGCCACCTGGGAGACACACCAAACATGTGGAAGAAGGTGCTCTGCTCAGATGAAACCAAAATCGATCTTTTTGGCAATAATGCCAAACGATACAGCTCACACCCTGAACACACCATCCCCACTGTCAAACACGGTGGTGGCAGCATCATAGTTTGGGCCTGCTTTTCTTCAGCAGTGACAGGGAAGATGGTTAAAATTGATAGGAAGATGGATGGAGCCAAATACAGGACCATTCTTGAAGAAAACCTGTTGGAGTCTGCAAAAGACCTGAGACTGGGACGGAGATTTGTCTTCCAACAAGACAATGATCCCAAACATAAAGCAAAATCTACAATGGAATGGTTCACAAATAAACATATCCAGGTGTTAGATTGGCCAAGTCAAAGTCCAGACCTCAATCCAATCAAGAATCTGTGGAAAGAGCTGAAAACTGCTGTTCACAAACGATCTCCATCAAACCTTTCTGAGCTCGAACTGTTTGCCAAGGAAGAATGGGCAAGAATTTCAGTCTCTCAATGTACAAAACTGATAGAGACATACCCCAAGCGACTTGAAGCTGTAAGCACAGCAAAAGGTGGCGCAACAAAGTATTAAGTTAAAGGGGCCGAATAATATTGCACCCCCCACTTTTCAGTTTTTGAGTTTCCACAAAAAATGAAAAATAACCAATACATTTGGTTCAACTTCACAATTGTGTTCCACTTGTTGTTGATACTTCACCAAAAATTTACATTTAGTATCTTTATGTTTGAAGCCTGATATGTGGGAAAAGGTTGAAAAGTTCCAGGGGGACGAATACTTTCGCAAGTCATTGTACAGAAGGGGCTGTACTTGGGTTCAAACGATATTTAGGAGGATGCCAGCATATATAATTCTGCTCAATATTAAGTGATACAATTAATAAAATACTTATCAATGATATAATTTTAATATATTGATATTAATATTGAGTAGAATTAATTTCGGCCTATTGGTTTGGCCCTCGACTACAGTCACGGTCTCTCATGTGGCCCCTCAGAAAAATTAATTGTCTACCCCTGCTCTATATTATATATGAGTTTCACTTTTTGTATTGAAGAACTGACATAAATTAACTTTTGGATGATATTCTAATTTTGTGAAAAGCACCTGTATGTTTTGAAAAAAACAAAATTCACAATCAGCAGGCAGATGGAGGCGCCTGCATTGTAGCTGTCGAACAGCCGCGAGACCTGCAGCCATGGGGACTCAAACATATTTTTTGAGCATGCCGAAGACACTCGGTGAGCACACGAGCCTATAACTCCTTATTCCGACACTTTGGCTCATCACTAGTGGGTATCTGTTTGTTTTTTTTCTTTTATGGGGAATTGTTGAATTTCAGAAGGGATTGTCCAGGTAGTAGACAATTTTTTAGGGCCCCCATACGTATTAGACAGCTATCTTTCCTAACTACCCCATACAACAGAACGCTCAGCCCCTGAAGTACAACAGGCAGAATCCTTCTCTTTCCCAAAGAGTTGGTAGGCCCCCATAGAAATAAGATTCAGCTATTCCTGCCAATATTGATGGATTTGGCCAGACTTTAGTGTAATGTAATGTCTAATGCCTCTGATATTAGCAATGGATGCTTTGATGATAACAACATGTAATAAACAGTTCTTGCAAACTGTAATGTGTTATTATACAGTATTATTATACTTAGTATGTTAAGTGGGATACTGTCAGTGAAATCGTTCTCATCAAAATGGCATGATAAAACTATAAGTTGCTCCTGAACCATTTTGGTAAGCATTGGCTTATGTCTACAGTCTCTCAAGATGTATCATATTGAATGATGTGATGAATAATAGATAATTACCTTTATACCATCAGAACCATCCATGCAGCAGATTGATTACAATTAATCTTTTATCCTAGCATTAGCGGTTATCTCACTTGCCTCTTGCACTTAATGTTCCATACTAATAGAAGAACAAATAGGGTTCCTTCCTGGCTTTTATAATGTCATAAATGAATTGATAGCTGAATATCTTCTATGTGTAAAATTGATGGCTGTTTAATCTTGGCAATGTTTTAAAGTGAACTAAGGATTATGATCCTTAAAGGTGTCATGCAGGTGATTTTTTTAGATGTCTTCATATGTTTTTCCTTTTACTCTGTGCCGTGTAGAAACAAAATGAATGTTACCTGGAAACTATCGCTATGCAGAGTAGAAGCTGCTGAACGCTTATAAGTTGTCAATATTTTATTTCTATTTAGGTCTTGTTGAACTTTTTAGGGAATCTTTCAGTAGGATCAACCCTTCGAAGTCATCAATTTGAACATGTAGGTAATAAGAAGGTGAACAAAATGATACCTTGAAATCTGTGATCCAATGTTTTATTCCAGAGTAATCCCCATTCGTATTAATATGTAAGTGAACAGATAAGATCTTTGGGCCGAAAAGCCCCTGATAATCTGCCTCCAGAGATTAATGTAAATTAATTGGGGCATTACCAAAGGGAGAAGTGTAGATGAGAAGAGCAGACTGTCAGTCATTACATGTCTCACACTTTCCTATAAAATAATCTCTAGAGTCAGCTTCTCAGGGAGATCACTGTCCTATAGATCTTAACAGCTCATTTACATATTTAGAAAAACATGAATATATGTGTAATAAGATATCTGTCACGATTCATCAGCTCAGAGAGTGATTGTTTTGCTGTGCTATGGAAACTGGGTCATACTGAGTTGTCGGTGCTTGGATTGACAGCTCGGCTGTCCAATCTGGAAAATGGAGGTGCTGTGCTTTCTCCAGGTGTTCTCTGCTCTGGAGATTGGCGAAACTATTTAACTGAGCTGTTTTCCTCTGATCCCTGACAGACGTAGTTTGTGCATCCTGGTGAATATTTGTCTGATTATGTTGTTCTGAGTCCTGCTCTTCATCTGCCTGACCCTTGGACTGTGTTCTGACTATCCTTTTGTCTTGTCTTTTTGCTTTGATCCACTATCTCCTGGTATTTTGACTCTTGATCCAGTAATTCCTGGTATTTTGACTCTGGACCGCGACCTGACTTATGCGTTTGTCTTTTCCCTTGGTTTTCTACGTGCTCTCTTGATAGTGACCCCGAAACGTCTGACTTCCCTGCCTTACGGTCTGTCCATTAGTAGTGACTAGCATTAAAATATCGGATCACAAATATCAGGGTATCCTTTGATTCAACTTTCTATGACCTGCATGCCCATTTAGACAGATAAGGAGGGTTGATTATACTGAACAATTCCGTTTAATGTAACCTCAGCTCAATAACACATAAACTTCTTAATGTGAAGCCATAACACATAGCACTTCTTTCTTATGACTATCTTTATAGCGGAGTGTTGGTAATCTGACGTGTTAAATACATTCATTTTGTGATTTACAGCACACAGTAAAAAAGTCAAATTTAAACACATGCATTATTTGTATTAAAAATTTTCCTTCCATATTAAACCATAAAAGGAAATCTATCAGTAACATTTGTTAAGCTAGCAGAGGTGATGCAGAATGGGGCTGTGTATACCATTGCCATGTACAATTATTTCTCCAGCATCTGGTGCTCCGTTGAACATATATTCATATTTTATTAATATGTAAATTAGGATTGAAAATGCAGTGGTGGGCACATGAATGCACTTGCAGTCGTTATATGTATACAGAAGCTGGGGAGCAGAAAAGCGCAATAGGGTCTTATCTGAAACTAGATGGTGGCCAGATTCTAATGCATCGGGTATTCTAGAATATGTATTTATGTATGTATATAGCAGCCACATAGTATATAGCACAGGCCACGTAGTATATAGGAGCCATGTAGTATATAGCAGACAAATACTACGTGGCCTGTGCTATATACTATGTGGCTGCTATATACATACATATTGTAGAATACCTGATGTGTTAATACAGGCCACGCAGTATATAACACAGCCACGTACTATATAACACAGCCCATGCGGTATATAGCAGCCACGCAGTATATAACACAGGTGACATCTATATATATAATTGCCTAAGGGTTTTTCCGTCTGTCTGTCTGTCTGTCTGTCTGTCTGTCTGTCTGTCCTGGAAATCCCGGCTCTCTGATTGGTCGAGGCCGCTAGGCCTCGACCAATCAGAGACCGGCACAGCATCGACGTAGAAATCCCGCGTTTCTGATTGGTCGAGGCCGCCAGGCCTCGACCAATCAGCGATGGGCACAGCGACGATGATGTCATAAAGGACGTAGAAATCCCGCGTCTGATTGGTCGAGGCCGCCAGGCCTCGACCAATCAGCAACGGGCACAGCGACGATGATGTCATAAAGGACGTAGACATCTCACGTTTCTGATTCAGTGACGGGCACAGTATCGACATAGATGTCATAATGGTTGCCATGGCGACGATGATGTCATAAAGGTTGCCTCGACCAATCAGCGACGGGCACAGTGTGCCACGAATTCTGGAATCAGCATTGTCCATATACTACGGGGACATGCATATTCTAGAATACCCGATGCGTCCAGCACGCGCACGCGACGCGCGATGTGCGTGATGATTCACCACTACAGATCCACCACTATAGATAAATCTACCACTATAGATTAATCCACCACTATAGATGATTCCACCACTATAGATGAATCCACCACTACAGATGAATCCACTACTGTAGTTTATTCCACCACTATAGATGATTCCACCACTATAGATGAATCCACCACTGTAGATGATTCCACCACTACAGATGAATCCACCACTATAGATGAATCCATCACTATAGATGAATCCACCACTATAGATGAATCCTCCACTATAGATGATTCAACCACTATACATGATTCCACCACTATACATAGTAACATAGTTACATAGTTATTAAGGTTGAAGGAAGACTTTAAGTCCATCTAGTTAAACCCATAGCCTAACCTAACATGCCCTAACATGTTGATCCAGAGGAAGGCAAAAAAAACCCATGTGGCTCCACATTGGGGAAAAAAATTCCTTCCCGACTCCACATATGGCAATCAGACTAGTTTCCTGGATCAAGGCCCTATCAAGGAATCTAGTATGTATAACCTGATGATTCCACCACTACAGATGAATCCACCACTACAAATTAATCCACTAGTATAGATGATTCCACCACTACAGATGAATCCACCACTATACATGATTCCACCACTACAGATGAATCCACCACTATAGATGATTCCACCACTATAGATGATTCCACCACTATAGATGATTCCACCACTATACATGATTCCACCACTATAGATGATTCCACCACTTTAGATGATTCCACCACTTTAGATGATTCCACCACTATAGATGATTCCACCACTATAGATGATTCCACCACTATAGATGATTCCACCACTTTAGATGATTCCACCACTATAGATGATTCCACCACTTTAGATGATTCCACCACTTTAGATGATTCCACCACTATAGATGATTCCACCACTTTAGATGATTCCACCACTATAGATGATTCCACCACTTTAGATGATTCCACCACTATAGCTGATTCCACCACTTTAGATGATTCCACCACTATAGATGATTCCACCACTATAGATGATTCCACCACTATAGATGATTCCACCACTTTAGATGATTCCACCACTATAGATGATTCCACCACTATAGATGATTCCACCACTTTAGATGATTCCACCACTATAGATGATTCCACCACTATAGATGAATTCACCACTATTGATGATTCCACTATTATAGATGATTCCACCACTATAGATGAATCCACCACTATAGATGATTCCACCACTATAGATGATTCCACCACTATAGATGATTCCACCACTATACATGATTCCACCACTATAGATGATTCCACCACTTTAGATGATTCCACCACTTTAGATGATTCCACCACTATAGATGATTCCACCACTATAGATGATTCCACCACTATACATGATTCCACCACTATAGATGATTCCACCACTTTAGATGATTCCACCACTATAGATGATTCCACCACTTTAGATGATTCCACCACTTTAGATGATTCCACCACTATAGATGATTCCACCACTTTAGATGATTCCACCACTATAGATGATTCCACCACTTTAGATGATTCCACCACTATAGATGATTCCACCACTATAGATGATTCCACCACTATAGATGATTCCACCACTATAGATGATTCCACCACTTTAGATGATTCCACCACTATAGATGATTCCACCACTATAGATGATTCCACCACTTTAGATGATTCCACCACTATAGATGATTCCACCACTTTAGATGATTCCACCACTATAGATGATTCCACCACTATACATGATTCCACCACTATAGATGATTCCACCACTATAGATGATTCCACCACTATAGATGATTCCACCACTTTAGATGATTCACGCACAGCGACGATGATGTCATAAAGGACGTAGAAATCCAGCGTCTGATTGGTCGAGGCCGCCAGGCCTCGACCAATCAGCAACGGGCACAGCGACGATGATGTCATAATGGTTGCCATGGCGACGATGATGTCATAAAGGTTGCCTCGACCAATCAGCAATGGGCACAGTCTGCCGCGAATTATGGAATCATCATTGTCCATATATTACAGGGACATGCATATTCTAGAATACCCGATGCGTTAGAATCGGGCCACAATCTAGTAGTATATAACACAGGCCACGCAGTATATAACACTGGCCACATAATATATAACATAGGTCACGCAGTATATAACACTGGGCACGTAATATATAGCACAGCCCACGCAGTATATAGCAGCCACGTAGTATATAACACTGCCCACGCAGTATGTAGCGGCCACGTAGTATATAGCACTGCCCACGCAGTATATAACAGTGGCCACGTAATATATAGCACAGCCCACGCAGTACATAACACAGCCCACGCAGTATATAACACTGCCCATGTAGTATATAGCAGCCACGTGGTATCTAACACAGCCCTCGTGGTATACAGCAGTGTGGGTACCATATCCCTGTTAAAAAAATAATTAAAATAAAAAATAGTTATATACTCACCCGGCGGGATCCACCGAAGCTCCGGCGATACGTGCGCGGCTGCCGCCATCTTTCGTTCACGGCGATGCATTGTGAAATTACCCAAATGTCTTAGTGGTCTCGCGACCTGTTGACCTGTTGACCTGTTCTCTGGACCATAACCCTTCCAATCCACCAGATAGAACTTTTTGCCGCGTACCACCTTACACCCCAAAATAGCGTTCACCTCGTAATCGTCCGTAGACGAACCCGATGTCCCGGCAGATGACTCGGAAAACCGCGACATGTATACGGGTTTCAAGAGGGACACATGAAAGGTGTCGGTCATACCCAAGCGTGGAGGAAGAGCCAGGCGGTAGACCACAGGATTAACCTGTTCGAGAACCTTGAAGGGACCCAAGTAGCGAGGAGCAAACTTAGTGGACTCAACTCGCAGCCTGATGTTACGGGCGGAGAGCCACACCAAGTCGCCAGGAGCAAAGGTCGGAGCGGGGCGCCGATGAACATCGGCGGAGGACCTCATTCTCTCCTTGGAAGCCCGAATGGCATCCTGAGTGCGATCCCAAATGTCCCGTGCCTCCACAGCCCAGTCTGCCACCCTGGAATCGGCGGAAGACACGGGCATGGGCACAGGTACCCGCGGATGCTGACCATAGTTAAGGAGGAATGGAGTCTGTCCAGTGGAGTCAGCTACAGCATTGTTAAGAGCAAACTCCGCCCACGGTAGCAAAGATGCCCAGTCATCTTGCTTAGCAGAGACAAAATGTCGCAGATATGTGACCAAGGTCTGGTTGGCTCTCTCCACCAACCCATTCGTTTCGGGATGATATGCCAAAGAGAGATTCAACTCGATACCGAGAAGGCGACAAAGCTCTCTCCAGAACCGAGACGCAAACTGGGGACCCCGGTCACTGACAATTTTGTCTGGCATACCGTGAAGACGGAAGATGTGTTTAACAAACAATGCTGCCAAGGCCCGTGCAGAAGGTAGCTGAGGAAGCGGCACCAAATGCACCATTTTAGAAAAATGGTCGGTGATAACCCAAATGACAGTACAGCCACGTGACTTGGGCAAACCCACCACAAAGTCCATCCCGACCATCTCCCAGGGCCTGTCTGCCACAGGCAGAGGGTATAACAACCCAGCTGGCCGTTGACGGAGAGACTTATTTTTGGCACAAGAGACACATGCCCGAACGTAGTCTCCTACGTCACGAACCATATGTGGCCACCAATACATTCTCGCCAACAACTCAGATGTCCTCTTTGCCCCAAAGTGTCCACCCACTCTGGACGAATGAGCCCACGAGAGAACCTCCGGACGCAAATTGATGGGAACAAAAGTCTTGCCCGGAGGCACAGACTCAAGCGAAACCGGAGCTACGGTTCTCAGACTCTCTGAAGGGACAATGAGCCGAGGCTCGTCCTCCTCCTCCACAGTTGACACCAGGGAGCGAGAGAGAGCGTCAGCACGAATGTTCTTCTCCCCGGCGAGATAATGTAGAGTGAAGTGGAACCGGGAGAAAAACAAGGACCATCTGGCCTGACGAGAATTCAGCCGCTGGGCTGTCTGTAAATAGACCAAATTCTTGTGGTCCGTGAAGACTTGGAATGGGAACTGAGCACCCTCCAAGAGATGTCTCCATTCCGAAAAGGCCAACTTCATTGCCAGCAGCTCCCTATCCCCGATGGAGTAATTTCTCTCCGCTGGTGAGAAGGTCTTTGAGAAGAAGAAGCATGGGTGCTTCCGACCTTGAGCATCCTTTTGATAGAGGACTGCTCCTGCACCAACGGATGAGGCATCCACCTCCATTAGGAATGGCTTATCCACATCGGGACGATGTAAGATGGGAGCGCTAGCAAAGTGGGACTTAATAGAAGTGAAGGCCTTGGAGACCTCTTCGGACCACAATTTAGGATTCGCTCCCTTCTTGGTGAGGGATACCAAGGGAGCTACCAGGGTTGAGAAGTGGGGGATGAACTGACGATAGTAATTTATGAACCCCATAAAGCGCTGCACCGCTTTCAGAGAATGGGGTTCCTGCCAGTCCATCACTGCCTGTAGTTTGGCAGGATCCATAGCCAATCCCTGGGCCGAGATGATGTAGCCCAGGAAAGGTAAAGACTCCTGCTCAAACATACACTTCTCCAACTTGGCATAGAGGGAGTTTGCCCGTAGGAGGTCAAAGACTTTGCAAACATCTCTCCGGTGGAAGTCAATATCTGGAGAGTAGATGAGAATATCATCCAGATAGACTACGACCGAGGTGGAAAGCATATCCCGGAAGATATCGTTCACAAAGTCTTGGAAAACGGCTGGGGCATTACAGAGCCCGAAGGGCATCACCAGATATTCATAGTGCCCATCCCTGGTGTTAAAGGCCGTCTTCCATTCGTCCCCCTCACGGATGCGAATCAGGTTGTAAGCACCCCGCAGATCTAATTTAGTAAATACCCTTGCTCCCCGAAGTCTATCGAATAACTCAGATATCAAGGGCAAAGGATACTTATTCTTAACGGTGATGGCGTTAAGACCCCTGTAGTCTATGCATGGGCGCAATTCCCCATTCTTCTTCTGCACGAAGAAGAACCCTGCCCCAGCAGGTGACACTGACTTCCTATGAATCCTCTTGCCAGATTTTCCTGGATGTACTTTGACATTGCCTCCGTCTCCGGGAGAGATAGCGGATAAACTCGACCCCGGGGAGGCTCAGCACCAGGCAAGAGATCAATAGGACAGTCATAGGGGCGATGGGGCGGAAGGACCTCCGCCGCCTTTTTGGAGAACACGTCTGCATAAGACCAATACTGCTTGGGGAGAGAGGATAGATCTGCGGGTACCTCAGTAGTAGCAACCTGAACGCACTCCCTCTGACACCTACCCCTACAAGATTCACCCCAACCCAGAATTCTGCCTGAGGACCACTCGATATGAGGAGAGTGGTACCGTAGCCAAGGCATTCCCAACAGGACCTCATCAATTCCTTCCGGAATGACGAGCAGAGAAATTATCTCCTGATGAGATGGCGACATGGACAGAGTAAAAGGGATGGTCTAGTGTGTTATCTGTGAGGGCAATGTCGACCCATTCACCACTCGCACCGTTACTGGTTGAGCAAGCATTACCAGGGGTATTGCGTGACGTTGGGCGAAGGCAGAAGACATAAAATTGCCCTCCGCCCCAGAATCCACGCAGAGCTCTACCGAGTGGGAGAATGAGCCAATAGTAATTGTCCCCTTAAAGGACAACTTAGAGGCAAACGTCGCCGTGTCTAGTGTACCTCCACCTACTACCACTAGACGCTGACGTTTCCTCGACCGCTGAGGACATCTGGTGGCTAGATGTCCTGACTGCTGGCAAACATGACAGACCCTGAGTGCACAAGCGGTCCGGGACTTAGATCCTGCTTGTGACACTTCCCTGGCCTCATGTGGCTCAGGAACCAGGACCGGAGATTCCAGAGGCTTGGCGAAAGTAGGAGCCAGCCGAAACCTCTGCCTACACTGGGCTCGCTCTAACCTCCGCTCGTTAAAACGGAGGTCAATTCGAGTGGAGACAGTTATTAACTCCTCCAGTGTGGCAGGAATCTCCCTAGTGGCCAGAGCGTCCTTTACGTGGTCAGCCAAGCCCCTCCAAAATATGGGGATAAGAGCTTTATCCGACCAATCCAGCTCAGATGCTAAGGTGCGGAATTGGACGGCAAAATGACTGACCAAGGACTCACCCTGAGTTAATGCCAGCAATTGGAGCGCAGTATCATGGGTGACTTGAGGTCCTAAAAAGACCTGTTTCAGAGCGCTCAGAAACAGCGGAGCACTCTGCACCACATGATCGCCACGCTCCCACAGCGGCGTAGCCCATTCCAACGCCCTGTCCGACACTAGAGACAGAATAAATCCCACCTTAGCCCGCTCTGTGGGAAAACGTGCAGCCAGGAGCTCGAGGTGAATAGAGCACTGACTCACAAATCCCCTACAAAACTTGCTATCACCAGAAAATTTTTCTGGCAGCGGGAGGCGAGATAATGTCGGAACAGGGGTGGCAATGGACATAGTAGCTGCAGCCACGCTGGCAGCCTGTACAGCTACTGCAGTAACATCCACAGCTGAAGTCGCGCTCTCGAGAGCCACCAACCTACCCTCCAGCTGCTGGATATACCGCAGAGATTGCTGTTTGTCTGTCATCACTAGCCAGACCCTGGCGCTAGTGTAATGTTAGGACTGGCGGAACGCACCAAGAGAGATGATATAGATGCGTTCGCAGTCCGGGGTCCACCGTGCAGGTGAAACCTGCTGCTAAGAAATGACAGACTATATGGCGGTATCCAAAAGTATACACGCGTGGGTTAAACCTCACCCAGCGTGAAGAAAGCGATCCTGTTGCGTCACAGGACCGCGGTACCGCACATAGAGCGCGAGCAAGTGGTCAGCGAACTTAACCCCAACAGGGATTGTAGTCCGATTAGACCCTTGCTGGCACTACACCGCTACTGGGTGTGTAAGGAAATATATAATTATAGCACTGAAGTGCGAACTGTGCCGTGCTGGCAGGTACCACTAAGGACCCAGACGTGGGTCAGGAAGCGCACACTGACGCGTGGCACCGCACTGGCGGTCACAGCAATAGACGCTGATACGTGTGTGACACATTGAGTGATTAGTCGGGCGCTAGATAGCAGCCATACACCATACGCGAACAGTCATACAATAGGGTAGGGGTATTTAATGAACGACTTGCACTCACAACAAACACACGTATTCAATTGTACACTAGCGCATGACCGTGCGGTCATGCGCAGTTTATATAGTTGCAGGACAGGAAGTGGCCACAGAAACTTTGCCCTTGCAAGACCTGCCAAGAGGACCAATAGAATGCGCTGCAGAGTCTGAGCACATGACCCTCGATCTCCAACGGGAGATCTTGCCCTGGGCATGCTCAGTGTGCGCAGACAAGGACTTAGTCCCAGAGAAGTCCACTCGCTGCTGACCAGCACTGACTTTAATGGCAGGAGCTGAAGAAGCAGCAGTAACTCTCTGAACTGAGTGAGACCGAGCAAGATGCTGGGACCGACGTCCCTGCTGAGCAGGCTCCACTGCGGCTGGATAGGAATGGGGGACCGCAGCGGAGACGGCTCGAGATTCCCCTTGTGCAGAAGCGGGAACTCGAAACCTAACAGCCGGTGCCAGCTTCCTCTACACAGTACATACTGTATGTATATAAATATATATTACATTCATAAAGTTTACTATTTATTTTGTATTACAATACTTACAGGTCTCATTAGGGGACTTGAACCTGCGATCCTTTGACTACACTGATATTGCGCTGCACAACTTATGCTCTACTGTGTATTAATAAACCTCTGTTACTATATTGTACAGAGTATTACAAGATTTGACTGACAGATAGCCTGTCAACCCCACCCCCAGGCTTGTGTATGGCAGACATAGAGGCCGTTGTTAGGCACAGACCACAAAGGCAACCCACCATGGGGGAGCTGGGGAGCTGATAGTGAGTGCAATCACTCTCTTAGTCTTTTTGTGGTATATATTGTTTCTATCATTTATTTTTTCCATACCTGATATTTTATACAGCGGGCTGTGGTCTTCAGCACATTCTCTGGCAGACAATCACTTAAAGTTTTTGTGACTCTTCACAACAACCAATGGTGAGGAGCTCTATTGCCGCTTTATTTAACTCTTTATGCCTATAGTATTATATTATGTACCATAATCAGCTTTTTTTGTTATTAGTCTGTATTTTATCACAGAGAACATCACTTGTGAGTCACTTTATATTACTATACTGTAATCACTATCTGTAGGGTTGGTATATACCACTATGTGGTCTTTTTTTATTTATTATCTTTTTTAGTTTACTAACAATTTGGTTTTGCATACTGGTGTATAGTGTTATTATTTGTAATATTGGTCTTTGTCCAATATGTTCTGTTATGCTGAGGTAAGGTAATATTGTATTTTCACTGTGTAGTAATGGTATTGATTTTGTATTGTGGTATTTTTCAACCATGTACAGTGATGCTTTTGGTAATATTGTTTTTTGCACATATTTAAGAATGTAAATAATTAGGGTTGAGCGAAACGGATCGGACAAATTCAAAAATCGCCGACTTTCGGCAAAAACGGGTTTCATGAAACCCGACCCGATCCTAGTGTGGAATCAGCCATGAGGTCGGCGATCTTCGCGCCAAAGTCGCGTTTCGTATGACGCGTTCAGTGCCATTTTTCGGCAAATGAAGGAGGACGCAGAGTGTGGGCAGCGTGATGACATAGGTCTCAGTCCCCACCATCTTAGAGAAGGGCATGACAGTGATTGGCTTGCTTTCTGCGGCGTCACAGGGGCTATAAAGGGGTGTGCCTGCCGACCGCCATCTTACTTCTGCCGATAGTAGCATAGGGAGAGGTTGCCACAGCTTAATCAGAAGAAGGGGTATAGTTAGGGAGGGAAGATTAAGCCCCAAAACTGCTTGTGCTGTAGCGGTTTCCACTGTCCAACACCAACATTTGTTTGCTGGGACAGTGGCGTTTATATTTTTGTGCATCAGCTCTGTAGCTTATTAGGCTGCCTTAAAAGGCTCCCTGATAGCTGCATTGCTGTTTGGACGCTGCTGTGCAAACCAACTGCTTTTTTAAATGCAAAAATCCTGTTGCTCCTTTCTGCACAGTTATCTTGTTTATTTGTCCACACTTTTGTGCGCAGCAGTCCTTTTTATTGCTGCCATACTTTCCTGAGATCATTGTAGGGAGATTGAAATTGTACTACAGTCCTTGTTTTTTTTCATATATCTTCCAGCCACTTTCTGCCACTTAGATTGCATTGTATTATACACTGGGCCTGAGTTTTGGTTCAGTCTCCCCCCAAAAAAGGGAGTTTCAAATTCTCACAAGTGGATCTACTGCAGTCCTGTTAGTTTGTTGTATGTCAGCCAGCCACTTTCTGCCACTTAGATTGCGTTGTTATATACACAGGGCCTAAGTTGTGGTTCAGTCCCCCCAAAAAAGGGGAGATTCAAATTGTCACAAAGTGGATATACTTCTGTCCTGTTAGTTTGTCGTATATCAGCCAGCCACTATCAGCCACTTACATTGTGTTGTTTTTTGCACAGGGCCTGATTTTTTGTTCAGTGTCCCCCCCAAAAAAAGGGAGATTTAAAATCTCAACACGTTTATATACGCCTTCTACCTTGTTTTACAGTACCATATAACAGTTGTTATTTTGGTTAGATTTTCCAAAAAATGAGGAAGTCAGGTGGAAGAGGCCGTGGGCGGTGGTTGCCAGCTGGTACTGATGGTGGTGGTGGTGCATCTGGTGGTAGTGGCAAATGCACAATATCACCTAAGGCTGGAGGTGTTGAGCCAGCGTCATCGTCTGGCTACACAAGGCCTCAAAGGCTCCCTTATCTGGGAGTAGGACAACGGCTTTTAAAGCCGGAGCAGCAGGAAAAAGTTTGGGCTTTCCTTGCTGACTCAGCCTCTAGCTCTTTCGCCTCCTCTTTAGAAAGTTCCAAATCTAAAAGCAGCGAGTCGTCAGTGGATGCTCCCGGTCAGGAACAAGACAATTCCTTGTGTCCTTCACCCAAACCAAAAGTGAAGGATGCATCAGGCGACACTACAGGTTACTCCATGGAGCTCTTTACACATACCGTGCCTGGGTTAGAACGAGAAATTGTTAACTGCCCATTACAAGATGAATCGGACATGGAGTGCACTAATGCACAGCCACAGCTAGATTATAATACTGTTCCATTGACTCAGATCACTTCATTGCCCTCGCAGTGTACTGAGCCAGAATCTGATCCTGATGAGACTATGGTGCCCCGTCCCGAACGCTATAGCACCTTACACGGTGACACAGAGGAAGGTGCACATGACATTGAAGAGGAGGTGATAGATGACCCAGTTGTTGACCCAGATTGGCAGCCATGGGGGATGAGGGTGTCGCTGCCAGTAGCTCTGAAGCGGAGGAGGATGATCTACAGCAGCCATCTACATCGCAACAGCTGTCATCTGTCAGGCCCGTATCAGGCCAAAAACGTTTGTCAAAAACATAAACAGTTTTAGGACAGCATGGCCATCCGGTGAAAGTAGCACAGCGTACAATGCCTGAAAAGGTATTCCATAGTAGGAAGAGTGCAGTGTGGCAATTTTTAAACCAAGATCCGAATGATCAGTCAAAAGTTATCTGTAAGAAATGCTCAAAGACCTTTAGCAGAGGGAAGAATTTTCAAAATTTAAATACAACGTGCATGCTTAGACATTTAACCAGCATGCACTTGCCAGCCTGGACTAACTACCAAACTGTTGTGAATTCTGTTGTCGGGCTCCCTCCTGTGGTCATGAATGGTACTTCGGCTGGTTCTGTCCATGGACTTCCTCTGGTGGGTGTTTCTGAGTTTCACAGGTGACGAGGTTAATTCGTTAGCTGCTGTTCTATTTAACTCCACTTAGATCTTTGCTCCATGCCACCTGTCAATGTTCCAGTATTGGTCTGTTCACTCCTGGATCGTTCTTGTGACCTGTCTTCCCATCAGATGCTAAGTTCCAGCTTGTATTTCTTTGGTTTGCTATTTTTCTGTCCAGCTTGCTATTTAATTTGTTGTCTTGCTTGCTGGAAGCTCTGGGACGCAGAGGGAGCGCCTCCGCACCGTGAGTCGGTGTGGAGGGTCTATTTGCGCCCTCTGCGTGGTCTTTTTGTAGGTTTTTGTGATGACCGCAAAGTAACCTTTCCTATCCTCGGTCTGTTCAGTAAGTCGGGCCTCACTTTGCTAAATCTATTTAATCTCTGTGTTTGTATTTTCATCTTTACTCACAGTCATTATATGTGGGGGGCTGCCTTTTCCTTTGGGGAATTTCTCTGAGGCAAGGTAGGCTTTATTTTTCTATCTTCAGGGCTAGCTAGTTTCTTAGGCTGTGCCGAGTTGCATAGGGAGCGTTAGGCGCAATCCACGGCTATTTCTAGTGTGTTTGATAGGTTTAGGGATTGCGGTCAGCAGAGTTCCCACGTCCCAGAGCTCGTCCTTATTATCTGTAACTATCAGGTCATTCCGTGTGCTCTTAACCACCAGGTCCATTACTGTCCTGACCACCAGGTCATAACAGTACAGGTGGCCCAAAGTACTAATGCATCTCAATAGAGGGATAAGAGAAGTTCTGAGACCATTTTTTTTTCTTTGCAGTGTGTTTTGTCTCTATTTTCCCCTTTACCTCTGGGTGGTTCAGGACACTTGGATGGATAATCTCACTACAAGGATCCAAAACATTCAAGATTTTGTGGTTCAGAATCCGATGTCAGAGCCTAGGATTCCAATTCCTGATTTGTTTTTTGGTGATAGATCTAAGTTCTTGAATTTCAAAAATAATTGTAAATTATTTCTTGCCTTGAAACCTCGCTCCTCAGGTGACCCTGTTCAACAAGTAAAGATCATTATTTCTTTGTTACGTGGTGACCCTCAAGACTGGGCATTTTCCCTTGCGCCAGGAGATCCGGCATTGCGTGATGTTGATGCGTTTTTCCTGGCGCTTGGATTGCTTTATGACGAACCTAATTCAGTGGATCAGGCAGAGAAAATCTTGCTGGCTCTGTGTCAGGGTCAGGATGAAGCGGAGATATATTGTCAGAAGTTTAGAAAGTGGTCTGTGCTCACTCAGTGGGATGAATGTGCCCTGGCAGCAATCTTCAAAAAGGGTCTCTCTGAAGCCCTTAAGGATGTCATGGTGGGGTTTCCCATGCCTGCTGGTCTGAATGAGTCTATGTCCTTGGCCATTCAGATCGATCGACGCTTGCGTGAGCGTAAAGCTGTGCACCATTTGGCGGTACTATCTGAGCATGGGCCTGAGCCTATGCAATGTGATAGGACTTGCTGAACGGCAAGAACACAGACGTCGGAATGGGCTATGTTTTTACTGTGGTGATTCCACTCATGCTATCTCCGATTGTCCTAAGCGCAATAAGCGGTTCGCTAGGTCTGCCACCATTGGTACGGTACAGTCTAAATTTCTATTGTCTGTTACTCTGATTTGCTCTTTGTCATCCTATTCTGTTATGGCATTTGTGGATTCAGGCGCTGCCCTGAATTTGATGGACTTGGAGTATGCTAGGCGCTGTGGTTTTTTCTTGGAGCCCTTGCAGTATCCTATTCCATTGAGAGGAATTGATGCTATGCCTTTGGCCAAGAATAAGCCTCAGTATTGGACCCAATTGACCATGTGCATGGCTCCTACACATTAGGAGGATATCCGCTTTCTGGTGTTGCATAATCTGCATGATGTGGTCGTTTTGGGGTTGCCATGGCTACAGGTTCATAATCCAGTATTGGACTGGAAATCTATGTCTGTGTCCAGCTGGGGTTGCCAGGGGGTACATGGTGATGTTCCATTTTTGTCTATTTCGTCTTCCACTCCTTCTGAAGTTCCAGAGTTTTTGTCGGATTATCGGGATGTATTTGATGAGCCCAAAGCCAGTGCCCTACCTCCTCATAGGGATTGCGATTGTGCAAATAATTTGATTCCTGGTAGTAAGTTTCCTAAGGGCCGATTGTTCAATTTATCTGTGCCAGAACACGCCGCTATGCGGAGTTATATAAAGGAATCCTTGGAGAAAGGCCATATTCGCCCGTCGTCATCACAGTTGGGAGCAGGGTTCTTTTTTGTGGCCAAGAAGGATGGTTCTTTGAGACCTTGTATTGATTACCGCCTTCTTAATAAAATTACAGTCAAATTTCAGTATCCTTTGCCGTTGCTGTCTGATTTGTTTGCTCGTATTAAAGGGGCTAGTTGGTTCACCAAGATAGATCTTCGAGGGGCGTATAATCTTGTGCGTATTAAACAAGGCGATGAATGGAAAACAGCATTTAATACGCCCGAGGGCCATTTTGAGTACCTGGTTATGCCATTCGGACTTTCCAATGCTCCATCAGTATTTCAGTCCTTTATGCATGACATCTTCCGAGAGTACCTGGATAAATTCCTGATTGTGTATTTGGATGATATTTTGGTCTTTTCGGATGATTGGGAGTCTCATGTGAAGCAGGTCAGAATGGTGTTCCAGGTCCTTCGTGCGAATTCCTTGTTTGTGAAGGGGTCAAAGTGTCTCTTTGGAGTTCAGAAGGTTTCTTTTTTGGGGTTCATTTTTTCCCCTTCTACTATCGAGATGGACCCTGTTAAAGTCCAGGCCATTTACGATTGGACTCAGCCGACATCTGTGAAGAGCCTGCAAAAGTTCCTGGGCTTTGCTAATTTTTATCGGCGCTTCATCGATAATTTTTCTACTGTTGCTAAACCGTTGACTGATTTGACCAAGAAGGGTGCTGATGTGGTCAATTGGTCTTCTGCGGCTGTAGAGGCTTTTCAGGAGTTGAAGCGTCGTTTTTCTTCTGCCCCTGTGTTGTGCCAGCCAGATGTTTCGCTTCCTTTTCAGGTTGAGGTGGATGCTTCTGAGATTGGAGCAGGGGCTGTTTTGTTGCAAAGAAGTTCTGAGGGCTCGGTGATGAAGCCATGTGCTTTCTTTTCTAGAAAGTTTTCGCCTATTGAGCGTAACTATGATGTTGGTAATCGTGAATTGTTGGCCATGAAGTGGGCATTCGAGGAGTGGCGTCATTGGCTGGAAGGAGCCAAGCATCGCGTGGTTGTCTTGACAGATCACAAGAATTTGACTTATCTTGAGTCTGCCAAACGGTTGAATCCGAGACAGGCTCGATGGTCATTATTTTTCTCCCGTTTTGATTTTGTGGTTTCGTACCTTCCGGGCTCTAAGAATGTGAAGGCTGATGCCCTGTCAAGGAGTTTTGTGCCTGACTCTCCGGGTGTTCCTGAGCCGGCGGGTATTCTCAAAGAGGGGGTAATTATGTCTGCCATCTCCCCTGATTTGCGGCGGGTGCTGCAAAAATTTCAGGCTGATAGACCTGACCGTTGCCCAGCGGAGAAACTGTTTGTCCCTGATAGATGGACTAGTAGAGTTATCTCTGAGATTCATCGTTCAGTGTTGGCTGGGCATCCTGGAATCTTTGGTATCAGAGATTTGGTGGCTAGATCCTTCTGGTGGCCGTCTTTGTCACGGGATGTGCGTTCTTTTGTGCAGTCCTTTGGGACTTGTGCTCGGGCTAAGCCCTGCTGTTCTCGTGCCAGTGGGTTGCTTTTGCCCTTGCCGGTCCCGAAGAGGCCCTGGACACATATTTCTATGGATTTTATTTCGGATCTCCCCGTCTCTCAAAAGATGTCGGTCATTTGGGTGGTTTGTGATCGCTTTTCTAAGATGGTCCATTTGGTACCTTTGTCTAAATTGCCTTCCTCCTCTGATTTGGTGCCATTATTTTTCCAGCATGTGGTTCGTTTACATGGTATCCCGGAGAACATCGTTTCTGACAGAGGTTCCCAGTTTGTTTCAAGGTTTTGGCGATCCTTTTGTGCTAGGAAGGGCATTGATTTGTCTTTTTCCTCGGCTTTCCATCCTCAGACAAATGGCCAAACCGAACGAACTAATCAATCTTTGGAAACATATCTGAGATACTTTGTTTCTGCTGATCAGGATGATTGGGTGTCCTTTTTGCCGTTGGCTGAGTTCGCCCTTAATAATCGGGCCAGCTCGGCTACTTTGGTTTCGCCGTTTTTCTGCAATTCTGGTTTCCATCCTCGTTTCTCTTCAGGGCAGGTTGAGTCTTCAGACTGTCCTGGTGTAGATACTGTGGTGGATAGGTTGCAGCAGATTTGGACTCATGTGGTGGACAATTTGACATTGTCCCAGGAGAAGGCTCAACGTTTCGCTAACCGCCGGCGCTGTGTGGGTCCCCGACTTCGTGTTGGGGATTTGGTTTGGTTGTCGTCTCGTTATGTTCCTATGAAGGTTTCCTCTCCTAAGTTTAAGCCTTGTTTCATTGGTCCGTATAAGATTTCTGAGGTTATCAATCCTGTGTCATTTCGTTTGGCCCTTCCTGCTTCTTTTAGCATCCATAATGTGTTCCATAGGTTGTTATTGCGGAGATACGTGGCGCCTGTGGTTCCATCCGTTGATCCTCCTGCCCCGGTGTTAGTTGAGGGGGAGTTGGAGTATGTGGTGGAGAAGATTTTGGATTCTCGTGTTTCGAGACGGAAACTCCAGTACCTGGTCAAGTGGAAGGGTTATGGTCAGGAAGATAATTCCTGGGTTTTTGCCTCTGATGTTCATGCTGCCGATCTGGTTCGTGCCTTTCATTTGGCTCATCCTGGTCGGCCTGGGGGCTCTTGTGAGGGTTCGGTGACCCCTCCTCAAGGGGGGGTACTGTTGTGAATTCTGTTGTCGGGCTCCCTCCTGTGGTCATGAATGGTACTTCGGCTGGTTCTGTCCATGGACTTCCTCTGGTGGGTGTTTCTGAGTTTCACAGGTGACGAGGTTAATTCGTTAGCTGCTGCTCTATTTAACTCCACTTAGATCTTTGCTCCATGCCACCTCTCAATGTTCCAGTATTGGTCTGTTCACTCCTGGATCGTTCTTGTGACCTGTCTTCCCATCAGAAGCTAAGTTCCAGCTTGTATTTCTTTGGTTTGCTATTTTTCTGTCCAGCTTGCTATTTAATTTGTTGTCTTGGTTGCTGGAAGCTCTGGGACGCAGAGGGAGCGCCTCCGCACCGTGAGTCGGTGCGGAGGGTCTTTTTGCGCCCTCTGCGTGGTCTTTTTGTAGGTTTTTGTGCTGACCGCAAAGTAACCTTTCCTATCCTCGGTCTGTTCAGTAAGTCGGGCCTCACTTTGCTAAATCTATTTCATCTCTGTGTTTGTATTTTCATCTTTACTCACAGTCATTATATGTGGGGGGCTGCCTTTTCCTTTGGGGAATTTCTCTGAGGCAAGGTAGGCTTTATTTTTCTATCTTCAGGGCTAGCTAGTTTCTTAGGCTGTGCCGAGTTGCATAGGGAGCGTTAGGCGCAATCCACCGCTATTTCTAGTGTGTTTGATAGGTTTAGGGATTGCGGTCAGCAGAGTTTCCTCGTCCCAGAGCTCGTCCTTATTATCTGTAACTATCAGGTCATTCCGTGTGCTCTTAACCACCAGGTCCATTACTGTCCTGACCACCAGGTCATAACACCAAACGTCCCGTATCGTTGGTGCACTTGCTCAGAATGAAGGTAGTCAGCAACGCTACATTGCTTCCCTCACTGTAAGCCCACCGGTTAGGACACCACCAGCAGCAAATGTGGAGGTATCGTCGCAAGGCCAAAGCAGTCAGGGAATCACAAGGTTCTTGGTAGGAAACACTGTATGTAGGCCAACATCGAGAATACCATCACCAACCCTCTCTCAATCTGCCATGTCCACCACCACCACCACCGCTAGTTCCACCATTTGCACCTCTCCAGTCCAGCTCACCCCACAAGAGACTCTCGTTAGGAAAAGAAAGTACTCATCCTCTCATCTGCGTACACAGGGTTTGAATACCCACATTGCTAGACTAATCTCGTTAGAGATGATGCCCTACCAGTTGGTTGAAAGGGAAGCTTTCAAAGCCCTGATGGCCTACACAGTACCACGCTATGACCTACCCAGTCGACACTTCTTTGTGAGAAAAGCCATCCCAGCCCTCCACCAGCATGTCATAGACCGCATTGTCCATGCACAGAGACAATCAGTCAGTAGAAAGGTGCACCTCACAACAGATGCATGGACCAGTAGGCATGGCCAGGGACGTTACGTTTCCATCACGGCACACTGGGTTAATGTGGTGGATGCAGGGTCCACAGGGGACAGCCATAGTGGGACAGTTCTGCCTAGCCCACGGTCTAGGAAACAGTTGGCTGTAGGCGCTCGCCACCCCTCTTCCTCCTCCAGAAGTGAAAGCTCGTCCACAGAGCGCAGTCGCACAACCACTCCATCCGCAGCTGACAGTGTTGCACACGAGGTGTCCCATTATCGAACAGCTAGTGGTAAGCGTCAGCAGGCTGTGTTAGAAATGAAGTGTTTGGGTGACAACAGACACACCGCGGAAGTACTGGCCGAGTACTTGCAGCAACAAACTCAGTCATGGCTGGGCAGTGTACCTCTTGAGGCAGGCAAGGTAGTCAGTGATAATGGAAGGAATTTTATGGCTGCCATAGCCCTTTCAGAACTTAAACACATACCTTGCCTGGCTCACACCTTGAACCTGGTGGTGCAGTGCTTCCTCAAAAATTATCTGGAGTTACCAGCCCTGCTCCTGAAGGTGGGAAGACTTTGCTCGCACATCCGCCGGGCGCCCGTACACTCCAGCCGTATGCTGAACCATCAGCGATCGCTGAATCTTCACCAGCACCGCCTAATAATCGATGTTGCAACAAGGTGGAACTCTGTTATGAACTTGTGGTTTAGGAGCAACATGGGACGAGCTCTGAAGGAAGTGGTACCTGTACTGACCGCAGTCCCTAAGCTCAACACAACACTAGAAGTAGCCTTGGGATGCTCCTGACACTCCCTAGGCACCTCGTCACAGCCTGAGAACTAACTACTCCTAAAGATAGAAACAGGAAAACTATCTTGCCTCAGAGCAAATCCCCAAAGGATAGATAGCCCCCCACAAGTAATGACTGTGAGTGGAGAGGGAAAAGACATACACAGAATGAAACCAGGATGTAGCACAGGAGGCCAGTCTAGCTAGATAGACAGGACAGGATGGAATACTGTGCGGTCAGTATAAAAAACTACAAAAAATCCACACAGAGTTTACAAAAATCTCCACACCTGACTAAAGGTGTGGAGGGTAAATCTGTTTCCCAGAGCTTCCAGCTTCACTGAATTAATCCATACTGACAAACTGGACAAAACATAGAAAGCACAGAATGGATAAGTCCACAACCTGTGGACAGAAAAGAGCAAGCAAGGGGCAGAAGTAAATCGGCGTTTAAGCTCCCGAAAGGCCTCAACAGCCGCAGAGGACCAATTCGTCACATCAGCGCCTTTCTTCGTCAAATCAGTAAGGGGTTTAACCACACTGGAAAAGTTGGCAATGAAACAGCGATAGAAATTAGCAAAGCCCAAAAATTTTTGAAGGCTCTTCACAGATGTGGGTTGAATCCAGTCATGAATAGCTTGGACCTCAACAGGATCCATTTCCATAGACGAGGGAGAAAAAATAAAACCCCAAAAAGAGACCTTCTGAACTCCGAATAGGCACTTAGACCCCTTCACAAATAAAGCATTATCACGAAGGATCTGGAATACCATCCTGACCTGCTTCACATGAGTCTCCCAATCATCGGAAAAAAATCAAAATATCATCCAAATATACAACCATGAATTTATCAAGATAATTGCGGAAAATATCATGCATGAAAGATTGGAACACAGATGGAGCATTAGAGAGCCCGAATGGCATCACGAGGTATTCAAAATGGCCGTCGGGCATATTAAATGCAGTTTTCCATTCGTCACCCTGTTTAATACGAACAAGATTATATGCCCCTCGGAGGTCAATCTTAGTAAACCAACTAGCCCCCTTAATCTGAGCAAACAAATCAGAAAGCAAAGGCAAGGGGTATTGGAATTTGACCGTGATCTTATTAAGAAGACGATAATCTATACAGGGTCTCAAGGAGCCATCCTTCTTAGCAACAAAAAAGAAACCCGCTCCCAATGGTGACGAAGACGGCCGAATATGCCCCTTCTCCAAAGATTCATAGTAACATAGTAACATAGTTAGTAAGGCCGAAAAAAGACATTTGTCCATCCAGTTCAGCCTATATTCCATCATAATAAATCCCCAGATCTACGTCCTTCTACAGAACCTAATTGTATGATACAATATTGTTCTGCTCCAGGAAGACATCCAGGCCTCTCTTGAACCCCTCGACTGAGTTCGCCATCACCACCTCCTCAGGCAAGCAATTCCAGATTCTCACTGCCCTAACAGTAAAGAATCCTCTTCTATGTTGGTGGAAAAACCTTCTCTCCTCCAGATGCAAAGAATGCCCCCTTGTGCCCGTTACCTTCCTTGGTATAAACAGATCCTCAGCGAGATATTTGTATTGTCCCCTTATATACTTATACATGGTTATTAGATCGCCCCTCAGTCGTCTTTTTTCTAGACTAAATAATCCTAATTTCGCCAATCTATCTGGGTATTGTAGTTCTCCCATCCCCTTTATTAATTTTGTTGCCCTCCTTTGTACTCTCTCTAGTTCCATTATATCCTTCTTGAGCACCGGTGCCCAAAACTGGACACAGTACTCCATGTGCGGTCTAACTAGGGATTTGTACAGAGGCAGTATAATGCTCTCATCATGTGTATCCAGACCTCTTTTAATGCACCCCATGATCCTGTTTGCCTTGGCAGCTGCTGCCTGGCACTGGCTGCTCCAGGTAAGTTTATCATTAACTAGGATCCCCAAGTCCTTCTCCCTGTCAGATTTACCCAGTGGTTTCCCATTCAGTGTGTAATGGTGATATTGATTCCTTCTTCCCATGTGTATAACCTTACATTTATCATTGTTAAACCTCATCTGCCACCTTTCAGCCCAAGTTTCCAACTTATCCAGATCCATCTGTAGCAGAATACTATCTTCTCTTGTATTAACTGCTTTACATAGTTTTGTATCATCTGCAAATATCGATATTTTACTGTGTAAACCTTCTACCAGATCATTAATGAATATGTTGAAGAGAACAGGTCACAATACTGACCCCTGCGGTACCCCACTGGTCACAGCGACCCAGTTAGAGACTATACCATTTATAACCACCCTCTGCTTTCTATCACTAAGCCAGTTACTAACTCATTTACACACATTTTCCCCCAGACCAAGCATTCTCATTTTGTGTACCAACCTCTTGTGCGGCACGGTATCAAACGCTTTGGAAAAATCGAGATATACCACGTCCAATGACTCACCGTGGTCCAGCCTATAGCTTACCTCTTCATAAAAACTGATTAGATTGGTTTGACAGGAGCGATTTCTCATAAACCCATGCTGATATGGAGTTAAACAGTTATTCTCATTGAGATAATCCAGAATAACATCCCTCAGAAACCCTTCAAATATTTTACCAACAATAGAGGTTAGACTTACTGGCCTATAATTTCCAGGTTCACTTTTAGAGCCCTTTTTGAATATTGGCACCACATTTGCTATGCGCCAATCCTGCGGAACAGACCCTGTCGCTATAGAGTCCCTAAAAATAAGAAATAATGGTTTATCTATTACATTACTTAGTTCTCTTAGTACTCGTGGGTGTATGCCATCCGGACCCGGGGATTTATCTATTTTAATCTTATTTAGCCGGTTTCGCACCTCTTCTTGGGTTAGATTGGTGACCCATGCATGGCGGTATGCTCTGGCACAGACAGATTGAAAAGTCGGCCCTTAGGGAACTTACAACCTGGAATCAAGTTAATAGCACAATCACAGTCCCTATGTGGAGGAAGGGAACTGGACTTGGGCTCATCAAATACATCCTGGAAATCCGACAAAAACTCAGGGACCTCAGAAGAGTGGGAAGAGGAAATTGACATCAAAGGAACGTCACTATGTACCCCTTGACAACCCCAACTAGTCACAGACATAGATTTCCAATCCAGCACTGGATTATGTTCCTGTAACCATGGAAAACCCAGTACAACAACATCATGCAGGTTATGCAACACCAGAAAACGGCAATCTTCCTGATGTGCTGGAGCCATGTACATGGTCATCTGCGTCCAGTACTGAGGTTTATCCTTGGCCAATGGTGTAGCATCAATGCCCCTCAAAGGAATAGGGCTCTGCAAAGGCTGCAAGGAAATACCACAGCGCCTGGCGAATTCTAAGTCCATTAAGTTCAGGGCAGCGCCTGAATCCACAAATGCCATGACAGAAAAGGACGACAAAGAGCAAATCAGGGTCACAGATAAAAGAAATTTAGGCTGTACAGTACTGATGGTAACAGACCTAGCGACCCTCCTAGTACGCTTAGGGCAATCAGAAATAACATGAGCAGAATCACCACAGTAAAAACACAGCCTATTCTGACGTCTGAATTCCTGCCATTCTGTTCTAGTCAAAATCCTATCACATTGCATAGGCTCAGGACTCTGCTCAGAGGACACTGCCATATGGTGCACAGCTTTGCGCTCGCGCAGACGCCGATCAATCTGAATGGCTAGAGACATAGATTCGCTCAAACCAGTAGGCGTAGGGAAGCCCACCATAACATCTTTAAGGGCTTCAGAAAGACCTTTTCTGAAAATAGCAGCCAGAGCATCCTCATTCCAGTTAGTGAGCACAGACCATTTCCTTAATTTCTGGCAGTATAATTCTGCCGCTTCCTGACCTTGACACAGGGCCAACAGGGTTTTTTCTGCATGATCCACAGAATTAGGTTCGTCATACAATAATCCGAGCGCTTGAAAAAATGCATCTACATTCAGCAATGCCGGATCCCCTGATTCAAGGGAGAATGCCCAGTCCTGAGGGTCACCACGCAGTAAGGATATGATGATTTTAACTTGCTGAATGGGATCACCAGAAGAACGGGGTTTCAAAGCAAAAAACAATTTGCAGTTATTTTTAAAGTTCAAAAACTTGGATCTGTCCCCAAAAAACAAATCAGGAGTAGGAATTATAGGCTCCAAAGCCAGAGCCTGGACAACATAATGTTGGATACTCTGTACTCTTGCAGCAAGTTGATCCACACGAGAAAACAAACCCTGAACATCCATGCCAGAGCATAAATCCTGAACCACCCAGAGATCAAGAGGAAAAAAAAGACAAAACAGAGCACAGAAAAAAAAATGGCTCAGAATTTTTTTTTCCTTCTTTTGAGATGCATTTAATTCATTTTGGGCCACTTGTACTGTTATGAACTGGTGGTTTAGGAGCAACATGGGACGAGCTCTGAAGGAAGTGGTACCTGTACTGACCGCAGTCCCTAAGCTCAACACAACATTAGAAGTAGCCGTGGGATGCTCCTGACACTCCCTAGGCACCTCGTCACAGCCTGAGAACTAACTACCCCTAAAGATAGAAACAGGAAAACTATCTTGCCTCAGAGAAAATCCCCAAAGGATAGATAGCCCCCCACAAGTAATGACTGTGAGTGGAGAGGGAAAAGACATACACAGAATGAAACCAGGATGTAGCACAGGAGGCCAGTCTAGCTAGATAGACAGGACAGGATGGAATACTGTGCGGTCAGTATAAAAAACTACAAAAAATCCACACAGAGTTTACAAAAATCTCCACACCTGACTAAAGGTGTGGAGGGTAAATCTGCTTCCCAGAGGTTCCAGCTTCACTGAAATAATCCACACTGACAAGCTGGACAAAATATAGAAAGCACAGAACGGATAAGTCCACAACCTGTGGACAGAAAAGAGCAAGCAAGGACTTAACTTTACTGAACAGGTCAGGATAACAGGGAAATCCTAGAGAGATGTGAATCCAACCAGGAACCATTGACAAGTGGCACTGGCTGAAGGGAAGAGCCAGGCATAAATAGCCGAGCAGAAAGACAATCAGTGGAAGCAGCTGCAGACTGCTAAATCCAAGGAGCAGCCATAGCACTTAAAACCACCGGAGGGAGCCCAAGAGCAGAACTCACAAAAGTGCCACTTACAACCACCGGAGGGAGCCCAAGAACGGAATTCACAACAGAACTCCACACTGCACATGGTTCAGAGGCTGTGCGAACAGAGGCGTGCAGTAATTAATTTGTGGGAGGATACACATACACGGGCAGGCAGTTGGATGGCAGACATGGAGTTGTCTGGTGTGCAGTGGTCGAAGCTCAAAGACCTCTGTCAAGTCCTTCAGTGTTTTGAGGAATGCACATGGCTGGTAAGTGCAGATGACGCCATCATAAGCATGAGCATCCCACTAATGCGTCTGCTGATTCAAAGTTTGGCGCAGATTAAGGAGTTGGCATCTGCAGCTGAGGTGGAGGGAAGCCTTGATGACAGTCAGCCATTGTCTGCTCAGGGAACTCTCTTGGATGAGGTTGGGGACGAAGAGGAGGAGGATGATGGGGATGAATATTTATGGGAGGAGGATCCTTTCAGGGGGCAATAGAAACTGGTGGCGTTGCAAGGTCAGGTACAGGGTTTTTGCGGGACACAAGTGATGTTGATTTGCAAGAATGTGCTCCTCAACCCAGCGCAAGCAGTGAATTGACACCTGGAACATTGGCCCACATGGCTAAGTATGCCTTGCGTATCCTAAAAAGGGACCCCCGCATTATCAAAATGATGACCGATGACGATTACTGGTTGGCCTGCCTTCTGGATCCACGATATAAAGGAAAATTACAAAATATCATGCCACATGAGAACCTTGAGCAAATATTGACTGCCAAACAAGCAACTCTTGTAGACCGTTTGGTTCAGGCATTCCCAGCACACAGCAGCAGTGATGGTTATCACACGAGCCGTAGGGGGCAACATGGCAGAGGTGCTAGAGGTGCACAAATCTGAAGTGGCGTTGGACAGAGGGGTTTTATGACCAGGTTGTGGAGTGATTTCGCAATGACCGCTGACACGACAGGTAGTGCTGCATCGATTCAAAGTGACAGGAGGCAGCATTTATCCAGTATGGTTATGAACTACTTTTCCTCCCTTATCGATGTTATCCCTCACAGGTTATCCCCTTTGATTACTGGGCATCTAAAATAGACACCTGGCCTGAATAGGCAGAATATGCATTACAGGAGCTCGCTTGCCCTGCTGCTAGTGTGCTATCAGAAAGAGTCTTCAGTGCTGCTGGTTCAATACTGACCAAAAAAAGGATACGTCTGCCTACCCAGAATGTTTATGATCTAACTTTCATTAAAATGAACCAATCATGGATTTCAAATTATTTTGCCCCACCTTCTCCTGCTGACACGTAGCTTACCTGAAAAATTTCTTGCTTTTGGCCTCCTCTTACTGACTTCTCCAATTCCTCCATTTGCAGCTGCTGAATGTCCACCATAGGATATTTTTATACCTCCCTAAATGGGCTGACTCCCCCCCCACAGGGCCGTGGTCACCACCTGGCGCAAGCACCCGTGCGAGTGCCGTTTGACTGGACAGGTGGCTGCGCCCAGTCTTGGGCGACGGCACTGGCACAGGGTCCCTCATAATACAATGAAGTGTCTCTGACGGTGGTGGTGCACAACCAATGTCAGACACACCGTCGTAAATGAGGGGCCCTGTGCCAGTACCGCCGCCCATGAGAGAGTGTCCCCCCCCCCAGCTCGAACAGTGCTCTACCACTTGCAATACTTACCTCTCCCTGCTTCACCACTGTGTAGTCTGTGCTGTTAAATCCTTCAATGGCACTGCCAATGCAAATTTGTTGAAATGATAGATGATAGTTAAAATATACAGGGGCCCTGGCCTCCATTTAAACCAGTTAATACTTTGTGCCTACTACCACTGTCTGCTACTCAGCAGAGAAGCCCACCTCTTTTTAGCCTACTTTTTTATTTTGTCCTCCACAGAACAAAGCTATGCCGCCTGTTTAGTCCTGTTACCAATTTTGAACTGCATTTAGCCTACTTTTTTATTTTGGGCCTACTAACTGTGTCTGCGCCACTCATTACAATTGTCCTCCACTGAACAAAGCTATGCCGCCTGTTTAGTCCTGTTACCAATTTTGAACTGCATTTAGCCTACTTTTGTATTTGGGCCTATATCTGTTTCTCCTCCTCATCCTGCCCATTGCCCAGCCACTGCTAGATGAGTCTGCTGGTACATTGACCCAGACCACTACATTCCCCTTGCACTCTACACAGCCTGAATCTGACCCTGCTGAAAGTCAGGTTCCCCTTCCCGCATACTATACCCCTTTGTTGGGAGTCGAGTTTCCTCTGCTGCACAGGGGGAATCTCAATCCGTGTCTGCTGTGGTCTTCCATTCGGCATCGGCCGCAGTGGGCTCTGCTCAGCGGAGACGTCGCTCCCAGCGTCTCGCTGGGGCTGATTTGGTGCATAGGGTCACTACTGCCTTTTCTGGCTTTCCTATGGTACCCTGCACTGATCTGCGGCGAGCGAGCCTCTCTGGGACTAAGTCCTTGTTTACTCACACTGAGCATGCCCAGGGCAGGGTCTCCCATTGGAGGTCGAGGGCCACATGTTCGGTCACATGCTCAGGTGCTGCAGTACATTCCATTGGTCCTTCTGGAAGGTCCTGAAAGGGCAAAACATGCTCAGGTACTGCAGCACTTTCCATTGGTCCTTCTGGAAGGTCCTGAAAGGGCAAAAACTTCAGTAGCAGCTTCCTGTGCTGCAACTATATAAACTGCGCATGACCGCATGGCCATGCGCTAGTATTGTCTTATGTTATGTGCTTTGCGCCAGTGTGGTCACATGTATGTGTGTTCAGGGACCCGGCTGAAATAAACCCCTAGAATTCTGGCTCCTCCGGCGAGGAGATTGAGTCTGAGTGTATTCAGGGACCCGGCTGAAATAAGCCCCTAGAATGCCGGCTCCTCCGGCGAGGAGTTTTGTGTGTTTGTGTGACCACTGACTGCTCTCTGTTTGGGCAGTTAGCCTGTGCCTCTGTGGAGTCTAACAGGGCACAGTGCTTTCCTTTCACGGCTACTCAGTGAATTAACTGAGTTAGTCTATACCGCCATATAGCTCCGCCGTTTGCTAGCAGCAGGTACTCCTGCACGGTGGACCCCGGGCTGCGAACGCACCAATATCAATAAACATCTCTATTTACTCGGTGCGTTCCGCTAGCCCTAACACCCCCTTACATGGGGACAAAGAGGAAGGTGCAGATGAAAGTGCAGGTTCCTTCATCAGGTGAGGGGGCATACTCATTGGCACTGGCACAGGGCCCCTCATAGTATGCAAAAGTGTCTCTGCCAGTGGGAAACGCCACCCGCTGTCAAACACACCGCCATACTATGAGGGGCCCTGTGCCAGTGCCAATGAGTGGGCCCCCCTGCTTGCTCTGGATCACAGCACTTGCAAAGTTGAAATACTTACCTCTCCCTGCTCCACCGCCATGACGTATTCCGCATTTCCTGGGCCCACGAAAATCTTGAGCCAGCCCTACCCCCCCACAACTTTAGCCAAATGACCCCCTGTTTTCAATACCTAACTATTATTATGAAGTAAATTAAGATTGACAAGCTTAAGAAATAAGAATTGATGTTTTTGGCATTAAAATAGGCACTGTAGGTGTTTTCCTGTCCTCCACTCACTGCCGACTTTGATTCCCCATTGACTTGCATTGGGTTTCGTGTTTCGGTCGGCCCCCGACTTTTTGCAATAATCGGCCCATTTCATCCGACCCGACTTTTGAGAAAGTCGGGTTTCGCGAAACCCGACTCGATCCTAAAAAAGTAAAAGTCGCTCATCTCTATAAATAATATTTAGTTCTGGTATAGCAGTGACAAAATTATATGATAACTACATGAGGGGAAGCATATAGACAGACATATACCTTGGGGTTCGGGACATTTATCCTGTATGACACTAACATGATGAACCATCTTTCATAAATAGTGACATTTTTTTTCATTATCCTTCCAATATTGGTAATTCAACTTTTCCATCAAAGATATTATTTACATTATGTTACATTATGTCTCTTTCTAATCTTAAGTTTCCATTATTTAGCTGCTTACCTTGGAATACTTATGTGACAATGTTTTTCTCTTTTGTGATATATTTTGCATCACTTTTTGTAAGCCATAATCATAGGTAAGTCTAAAGCACAAAAGAGGTACAAATTCTTCCATTATACAGTACTTTTGTCTGTTTATGTTTTACTCCTAGTTTTTGGATTGCAAGTACTGACCAAAATACTGCCGTGTAAGAGTGCTTAAAAATATATTTGCATTAGTCCTCTAGTTAGGTGTCTGGCATGCCCTTCCACAAGTGTTCTCATAATTGAATGTTATAACATATTGCTGAAATTTTGATCAGTGGGAGTCTGACTTTTGGGTACCTCACCAATCCTGAGAACGAAAGAAGACCTAAGACTAAACCAATTCACTGCTTTCCTTGTTTTTCAGGACTCTCAGCCACAGCAGTGTATAGAATTACAACACTAATCTATTTAAAGAGAGTGTGTTACGAAAATAATGAAGTATGATTTAAATTATGTTTTTATGTGTAATGTATTTTTACAAAATAAAAATGTGAAAAATCAGAAAGCTTGAATTTTCACTTTGACCACTGAACGTAATGATAGACTTCCTTTTCTTTTCAGTAGTCATATCCATATAAGCACCAATAGACTTACTCTTCCTAGTGACTTCTATAAAATTATTTTCTGGGCATGCTCTAGTCTGGTATCCAAATGGCGGTGCTCAAGGGCAACATAACGTGAGTAAGGTGAATTTAGGCACTCACTGCTGCTCACTTGCCGGACTATTAACCGTACCAGTCGTAGCTGTATAGTACAGAGAAGATGTGGAAACCACAAAGAAAACGACCAACAAGGGTAACTATAATCAAAATACAAAACTCTTTATTCAATATACATGTTAAAAATTACTATGACATAAATAGGACACAGATGGGGAAATGGATTAGGTCACAATACAGGTACTCCCCTATAGAAAACGTGTGGGCCTAGCACTGGCTCCCTATAAAATGTGAAAACAGAGTATAAATATTGGGAGGAAACACCAAAAGTAATGGAATGGCTAAGGTAAGTGTGAAACACACTACATACCCCTGAATGCTGTGCCCTGGAACCAACGGATATATAATGTATAAGTCTCCACCACGCCCATTAGACTATAGTACACATGTAAAAATTAAGGCCCAGAGAACTTAGACTGCTATGAACGTCCAGAATGACCGCTGGAACCAAGCAAGTGAAACATGGAGTAAACCAGGTTGATAGACAACAAAAGCCATACCCGAAAACACTAACCCCGACACCAGGAGAACAGCCAGGAAGGTGCACATGCACCCATATACATGAAAGCAGATGACATAGTCTAATCTTAATTACCTGGTCCTGGGCGGTTTAGCAGGTGTGAGCCAAGTGCGCGGCCGACACGTCTACCCGACGCGCGTTTCGGAGCCGGGGCTCCTTCGTCAGGGGCTGACATATTGGGCTTCATGTAAGTGGTAAATTTAGGTCAATAAATTTTGCGTTTATTTGTGATAAAAACGGAAATTTGGCGAAAATTTTGAAAATTTCGCAATTTTCACATTTTTAATTTTTATTCTGTTAAACCAGAGAGTTATGTGACACAAAATAGTTAATAAATAACATTTCCCACATGTATACTTTACATCAGCACAATTTTGGAAACAAAATTTTTTTTTGCTAGGAACTTATAAGGGTTAAAATTTGACCAGCGATTTCTCATTTTTACAACGAAATTTACAAAACCATTTTTTTTTAGGGACCACCTCACATTTGAAGTCAATTTGAGGGGTCTATATGGCTGAAAATACCCAAAAGTGACACCATTCTAAAAACTGCACCCCTCAAGGTGCACAAAACCACATTCAAGAAGTTTATTAACCCTTCAGGTGCTTCACAGCAGCAGAAGCAACATGGAAGGAAAAAATGAACATTTAACTTTTTAGTCACAAAAATGATATTTTAGCAACAATTTTTTTATTTTCCCAATAGTAAAAGGAGAAACTGAACCACGAAAGTTGTTGTCCAATTTGTGCTGAGTACACCTCATATGTGGGGGTGAACCACTGTTTGGGCGTACGGCAGGGCTTGGAAGGGAAGGAGCGCCATTTGACTTTTTGAATGAAAAATTGGCTCCACTCTTTAGCGGACACCATGTCACGTTTGGAGACCCCCCGTGTGCCTAAAAATTGGAGCTCCCCCACAAGTGACCCCATTTTGGAAACTAGACCCCCAAAGGAACTAATCTAGATGTGTGGTGAGCACTTTGAACCCCCAAATGCTTCACAGAAGTTTATAACGCAGAGCCATGAAAATAAAAACAAAATTTCTTTTCTCAAAAATGATTTTTTAGCCCGCAATTTTTTATTTTCCCAAGGGTAACAGGAGAAATTTGACCCCAAAAGTTGTTGTCCACTTTTTCCTGAGTACGCTGATACCCCATATGTGGGGGTAAACCACTGTTTGGGCACATGCCAGGGCTCGGAAGTGAAGTAGTGACAATTTGAAATGCAGACTTTGATGGAATGCTCTGCGGGCGTCACGTTGTGTTTGCAGAGCCCCTGATGTGACTAAACAGTAGAAATCCCCCACAAGTGACCCCATTTTGGAAACTAGACCCCGAAAGGAACTTATCTAGATGTGTGGTGAGCACTTTGAACCCCTAAGTGCTTCACAGAAGTTTATAACGCAGAGCCGTGAAAATAATAAATAAGTTTTCTTTCCTCAAAAATAATTATTTAGCCCAGAATTTTTTATTTTCCCAAGGGTTACAGGAGAAATTGGACCAGAAAAGTTGTTGTCCAGTTTCTCCTGAGTACGCTGATACCCCATGTGTGGGGGTAAACCACTGTTTGGGCACACGTCGGGGCTCAGAAGGGAAGTAGTGACTTTTGAAAAGCAGACTTTGATGGAATGGTCTGCGGGCGTCACGTTGCGTTTGCAGAGCCCCTGGTGTGCCTAAACAGTAGAAACCCCCACAAGTGACCCCATTTTGGAAACTAGACCCCCCAAGGAACTTATCTAGATATGTGGTGAGCACTTTGAACCCCCAAGTGCTTCACACACGTTTACAACGCAGAGCCGTGAAAATAAAAAATCATTTTTCTTTCCTCAAAAATGATGTTTTAGCAAGCAATTTTTTATTTTCACAAGGGTAACAGGAGAAATTGGACCCCAGTAATTGTTGCGCAGTTTGTCCTGAGTATGCTGGTACCCCATATGTGGTGGTAAACCACTGTTTGGGCACACGTCGGGGCTCGGAAGTGAGGGAGCAACATTTGACTTTTTGAATACAAGATTGGCTGGAATCAATGGTGGCGCCATGTTGCGTTTGGAGACCCCCGATGTGCCTAAACAGTGGAAACCCCTCAATTCTACCTCCAACACTAACCCCAACATACTCCTAACCCTAATCCCAACTGTAGCCATAACCCTAATCACAACTCTAACCACAACCCTAATTCCAACCCTAACCCTAAGGCTATGTGCCCACGTTGCGGATTCATGTGAGATTTTTCAGCACCATTTTTGAAAAATCCGTGGTTAAAAGGCACTGCGTTTTACCTGCGGATTTACCGCGGATTTCCAGTGTTTTTTTGTGCGGATTTCACCTGCGGATTCCTATTGAGGAACAGGTGTAAAACGCTGCAGAATCCGCACAAAGAATTGACATGCTGCGGAAAATACAACGCAGCGTTTCCGCGCGGAATTTTCCGCACCATGGGCACAGCGGATTTGGTTTTCCAATCCGCTGCGGATCCACAGCCAAATCCGCACCGTGTGCACATAGCCTAATTCTAAAGGTATGTGCACACGCTGCGGAAAACGCTGCGGATCCGCAGCAGTTTCCCATGAGTTTACAGTTCAATGTAAACCTATGGGAAACAAAAATTGCTGTACACATACTGCAGAAAAACTGCACGGAAACGCAGCGGTTTACATTCCGCAGCATGTCACTTCTTTCTGCAAATTCCGCAGCGGTTTTACAATTGCTCCAATAGAAAATCGCAGTTGTAAAACTGCAGTGAAATGCACAGAATAACTGCGGTAAATCCGCCATAAATCCGCAGCGGTTTAGCACTGCAGATTTATCAAATCCGCTGCGGAAAAATCCGCAGAGGACCAGAATACGTGTGCACATACCAAAACCCTAACCCTAACCCTAGTTCTAACCCCAACCTTAGTGGAAAAAAAAAATTCTTTATTTTATTATTGTCCCTACCTATGGGGGTGACAAAGGGGGGGGTCATTTACTATTTTTTTATTTTGATCACTGTGATAGGTTTTATCACAGTGATCAAAATGCACATTGGAACAAATCTGCCTGCCAGCAGATTCGGCGGGCGCACTGCGCATGCGCCCGCCATTTTGGAAGATGGCGGCACCCATGGAGAAGACGGACGGACCCCGGGAGGCTCGGTAAGTATGATGGGGTGGGGGGAAGCACGGGGGGTGGATCGGAGCATGGGGGGGTGGATCGGAGCATGGGGGGTGGATTGGAGCATGGGGGGTGGATTGGAGCATGGGGGGGTGGATCGGAGTGCAGGGGCATTGGATTGGAGCACGGGGGGTGGGATTGGAGCACGGGGGGAGCGGACAAGAGCACAGGGGGAGCGGACAGGAGGACGGAGGGGAGCGGAGCAGTGTACAGGACTGATCAGAGGACTGGGGAGGATCGGTGGCAGTGGGGGCAGACAAGTGTTTCCAGCCATGGCCGATGATATTGCAGCATCGGCCATGGCTGGAATGTAATATTTCACCAGTTTTAATAGGTGAAATATTACAAATCGCTCTGATTGGCAGTTTCACTTTCAACAGCCAATCAGAGCGATCGTAGCCATGGGGGGGTGGCTTCACCCCCCCTGGGCTGTACTACCACTCCCCCTGTCCCTGCAGATCGGGTGAAATTGGAGTTAACCCTTTCACCCGATCTGCAGGGACGCGATCTTTCCATGACGCCACATAGGTGTCGTGGGTCGCATTGGCACCGACTTTCATGATGCCTACGTGGCGTCAAAGGTCGGGAAGGGGTTAACCAGTGCACGCTGCACTTCAAAGTCCTGGCTCACCAGTTGGCCTTGGATCAAGCCAAGGTGGCCTTCATGTCCCATCTATCTGATGAGGCCCTGGCATGGCTCAATCCTCTTTGGGAGAGAAAGGATCCAGTGGTGTCGAATCTCCAGTTCTTCCAAGAAACCTTTTATAAACTCTTCGAGTCTGGCCACGTCTCTTCCAAAGCTGCTTCTCTAGTCGGGTTACGCCAGGGTAATCTCTCCATGGGCCAGCATGTGGTCCATTTTCGCACCTTGTCTTCTGAACTCCCTTGGAATAATGAGGCTCTGGTGGCAACCTTCTGGGAGGGTCTTGCCAGGCAAATCAAGGGAAAATTCACAGGTTGGGATATACCAACCTCTCTGGATGATCTGGTATCCCTTGGATAGACATTAGGTGCAACTCAGATAGACATCAGGTTCCAGAAGCGGACCAAGAAAGTGATCCGCGAGATGAAAACTGTGCGTCTGGCTCCCATCTTCCAAAGGCTGATCTCCAAGCAAATTCCTACAGCAACATCACTCCTAAAGACTATGCAGGTTGATCAGGGGAGATTTATAGAGCTAGCCTATCTGGACTACAGTTTCACAGGTAATTTTAGTCAACAGGCTGTGGTGGTCGAGTGGTTTGAAATCCCAATCCTATGCCTTCCAGAGCCGATGGTGATCTCCTCAATGGATGGAAAGCATCATGCTGAGACCATCCAGTTCATTACGGAGCCTGTAGAGCTTCAGGTGGGGTTGTTATGTTCTGAGATGCTCTCTCTATGTGTTGCCTGGCCTATGTCATCCTCTGCTCCTAGGTTTGCTGTGGCTGCAGAGACATAGGCCAGTCTTGGATTGAAGTTCTGGAGAGGTCCTCCATTGGGGACAAGGATGCCACGAGACGTGCCTGGTTCTCATCCATCTAGCTTGATCTCCGGTTATTCCATCAAATCTACCAAGTTTGCCAGCACATTATTGGTCATACGCCGATGTTTTTGACAAAAAGGTGGCAGAGACCTTACCACTGCATCAGCCGTACGATTGTTCCACTGACCTTCTTCCAGGTGCATCCCCTCCTAGAGGTTGAATCTATCCCCCGTATCATGCTGAGACCCGTGTAATGTCTGAATATATTGAGGAGAACTTGGCCAAGGACTTAATCCAGAAATCATCCTCTCCGGCTGGAGCTGGATTCTTTTTTGTCAAGAAAAAGGACGGAACTCTCCGACCCTGTATCGATTATAGGGGATTGAATCAGATCACGGTAAAGAATAAATATCCTCTGGCTCTTATCTGACTTGTTCGATAAGTTGAGAGGGTCCAGAGTCTTCACTAAACTTGACCTGCAGCGAGCATACAATCTGATCTGAATCCGCCAAGGAGACGAATGGAAGACAGCGTTTAATAAGTGTGATGGCCACTACGAGTATCAGGTAATGCCATTTGCACTCTGCAATGCACCAGCAATTTTTCAGGAACTAGTGAATTACATTTTCTGGGATTTTCTCTACATATGTGGGGGTGTACCTGGATGATATCTTGGTTTTCTCCCCAGATTTACCCATACATCAAAGGGATGTCTGCCAGGTTCTGCAGAGGCTTAGTAAAACCATCTCTATACAAAGTTTGGGAAGTATGTTTTTGAGGAGACCTCCCGGCCTTTTCTGGGATATATAATTTCCAAGACCGGCCTGAATATGGATCCTGAAAAATTGTCTGCTGTATTAAAGTGGCCTCGGCCTGACGGTCTGAAGGCCATTCAGTGGTTCTTCAGCTTTGCAAACTACTATGGTCAGTTCATACCTTATTTCTTTTCCCGGATGGCTCTCGCTTCAGCTCTAAACCGCAAGGGGCTAACACTAAGGTATGGTCTCCCGAGGCAGAGAACGCCTTCCTTTCTTTAAAACTGACTTTCTCCTCTCCTCAGCTCCTGTGCTGCATCGTCTGGACAATAACAAACAGTTCTTTCTGGAGGTGGATGCTTCCTCTTCTGGGGCCAGAGCCGTTCTCATCCAGAAGTCTTTCTCCAGCCACATGGTGACCTGCGGTGTCTTCTCCAAGATTTTATTTGCTGTGGAAGGTAATTATTCTATCAGAGATTGTGAACTGTGGGCTATAAAACTGGCTTTTAAAGAATGGCGCTTCATGCTTGAGGGAGCTATGCATTTGGTGGTTATATACACTGTCCATAAGAACTTGGCATATCTGCAATCAGCACAGCGACTTAATCCACATCAAGCCTGGTCTCTGTTTTTCAACTTCTCTCCATTTCCGGCCAGTAGATAAAAATGTCAAGGCGGATGCCCTCTCTAGATCATTCATGTCTTCCAACCAAGAGGAGGAGCCCAAACACATTATAGAGTCCTCCAAGGTCATTACTGTTATCTGGGTGGTTGTGGATTGTTTTTTCCAAGATTGCCCATTTCATTCCACTCTCTTGTCTCCCATTTGCTTTCATGCTGACAGAGAAGTTTATTCTACATGTTTTTCACCTTCATGGTTTTCCGCTCCATGTTGTCTCGGATAGAGGAGTCCCGTTTACTTCCCACTCCTGGAGGGCCAATTGCAAACTGCTCAATGTTTCTCTGGATTTCTCTTCGGCCTACCATCCTCAGTCCAATGGTCAGGTGGAGCGAGTCAATCAAATCCTGACCAACTTCTTGCAGCACTTCGTTAATGCTCACCACAGTGACTGGTCAGAACTGCTGCCATGGGCTGAGTTTTCAAATAACAATCAGGTGAGTGAATCTTAGCTAAGACTCAGTTTTTTATAGTGTACGGACAACACCCCAATGTCCCATGTCCTATTTCCACTACCTCCTGCCGAATCTCTCGACAAAGGTTTTTTCTGAAATATGGAGGACACCAGGTCCATATTATTGAGGTCCTCGGAGCAGATCAAGAGACATGGGGACAAGAGACATTTGGATCTGCCTCAGTTCCATCTGGGGAACAAGGTCTGGCTGTCATCTAAGTATGTTCATCTCAAGCTACCCTCCTATAAATTGGCTCCTCGCTTCATCGGTCCATTTGAAGTTCTGAGACAGATCAATCCGGTGGCCTACAAGCTCAAACTTCCAGGCTCTTTACAAATTCCTAATTCTTTTCATGTGTCTCTTCTCAAACCTGTTGTTCTCAGTCCTTTTTTTAGAGATCCTACTCTTGCTCTGATCAGCACTGAGAATGTTTTTGAGGTTGAGCTAATTTTGGCTTGCAAGAGACTAAGAGGTAAAACCTTTTTTCTTGTTGATTGGATGGGGTTTGGTCCCGAAGAGAGGTCCTGGGAGCTCAGGGAGAACATCCATGTTCCTATCCTCTTGGAGAGGTTCCTTGTGGGCTTGAAAAAGAGGGGGCGTAAAGGAGGGGGGTCCTATAACGCCAGTGTCTCTGCATCCCCTTCCCCAGCAAAGACACCAACGCTCTCACTGCTGCAGCCCTGTACCTCCTGCTTTTCCCCCTGCCTTGTCTCTGGCTCCCCCAGCAGGGGCGCTGACATGCTAACCACCGCAGTCCCATGCCCCGTCCTCGTTCTCCTGCAGCTTCCCAGAATCTGCACACTGCACACAGATCCCTGGGCACAGTGCTTAGGGTGCGCGATGCTGGCTTCTTAACCCCTTCATGACCCAGCCTATTTTGACCTTAAAGACCTTGCCGTTTTTTGCAATTCTGACCAGTGTCCCTTTATGAGGTAATAACTCAGGAACGCTTCAACGGATCCTAGCGGTTCTGAGATTGTCTTTTCGTGACATATTGGGCTTCATATTAGTGGTAAATTTAGGTCAATAAATTCTGCGTTTATTTGTGATAAAAATGGAAATTTGGCGAAAATTTTGAAAATTTCGCAATTTTCACATTTTGAATTTTTATTCTGTTAAACCAGAGAGTTATGTGACACAAAATAGTTAATAAATAACATTTCTCACTTGTATACTTTACATCAGCACAATTTTGGAAACAAAATTTTTTTTTGCTAGGAAGTTATAAGGGTTAAAATTTGACCAGCGATTTCTCATTTTTACAACGAAATTTACAAAACCATTTTTTTTAGGGACCACCTCACATTTGAAGTCAGTTTGAGGGGTCTATATGGCTGAAAATACCCAAAAGTGACACCATTCTAAAAACTGCACCCCTCAAGGTACTCAAAACCACATTCAAGAAGTTTATTAACCCTTCAGGTGCTTCACAGCAGCAGAAGCAACATGGAAGGAAAAAATGAACATTTAACTTTTTAGTCACAAAAATTATCTTTTAGCAACAATTTTTTTATTTTCCCAATGGTAAAAGGATAAACTGAACCACGAAAGTTGTTGTCCAATTTGCCCTGAGTACGCTGATACCTCATATGTGGGGGTAAACCACTGGGCGCACAGCAGGGCTTGGAAGGGAAGGAGCGCCATTTGACTTTTTGAATGAAAAATTGGCTCCACTCTTTAGCGGACACCATGTCACGTTTGGAGAGCCCCCGTGTGCCTAAAAATTGGAGCTCCCCCACAAGTGACCCCATTTTGGAAACTAGATGCCCCAAGGAACTTATCTAGATGCATAGTGAGCACTTTGAACCCCCAGGCGCTTCACAAATTGATCCGTAAAAATGAAAAAGTACTTTTTTTTCACAAAAAAATTCTTTTAGCCTCAATTTTTTAATTTTCACATGAGCAACAGGATAAAATGGATCCTAAAATTTGTTGGGCAATTTCTCCTGAGTACACCAATACCTCACATGTGGGGGTAAACCACTGTTTGGGCACATGGTAAGGCTCGGAAGGGAAGGAGCGCCATTTGACTTTTTAAATGAAAAATTATCTCCATCGTTAGCGGACACCATGTCGCGTTTGGAGAGACCCTGTGTGCCTAAACATTGGAGCTCCCCCACAAGTGACCCCATTTTGGAAACTAGACCCCCCAAGGATCTTATCTAGATGCCTAGTGAGCACTTTAAACCCTCAGGTGCTTCACAAATTGATCTGTAAAAATGAAAAAGTACTTTTTTTCACAAAAAAATTATTTTCGCCTCAATTTTTTCATTTTCACATGGGCAATAGGATAAAATGGATCATAAAATTTGTTGGGCAATTTCTCCCGAGTACGACGATACCTCATATGTGGGGGTAAACCACTGTTTGGGCACTCGGCAGGGCTCGGAAGGGAAGGCGCGCCATTTGACTTTTTGAATGGAAAATTAGCTCCAATTGTTAACGGACACCATGTCGCGTTTGGAGAGCCCCTGTGTGCCTAAACATTGGAGCTTCCCCACAAGTGACCCCATTTTGGAAACTAGACCCCCCAAGGAACTTATCTAGATGCATATTGAGCACTTTAAACCCCCAGGTGCTTCACAGAAGTTTATAACGCAGAGCCATGAAAATAAAAAATAATTTTTCTTTCCTCAAAAATGATTTTTTAGCCTGGAATTTCCTATTTTGCCAAGGGTAATAGGAGAAATTGGACCGCAAATGTTGTTGTCCAGTTTCTCCTGAGTACGCTGATACCCCATATGTGGGGGTAAACCACTGTTTAGGCGCACGGCATTGCTCGGAAGGGAAGGCACGCCATTTGGCTTTTTAAATGGAAAATTAGCTCCAATCATTAGCGGACACCATGTCACGTTTGGAGAGCCCCTGTGTGCCTAAACATTGGAGATCCCCCAGAAATGACCCCATTTTGGAAACTAGACCCCCAAAGGAACTAATCTAGATGTGTGGTGAGGACTTTGAACCCCCAAGTGCTTCACAGAAGTTTGTAACGCAGAGCCATGAAAATAAAAAAATAAAAATATTTTCTCAAAAATGATCTTTTAGCCTGCAATTTTTTATTTTCCCAAAGGTAACAGGAGAAATTTGACCCCAAAAGTTGTTGTCCAGTTTCTCCTGAGTACGCTGATACCCCATTTGTGGGGGTAAACCACTGTTTGGGCACATGCCGGGGCTCGGAAGTGAAGTAGTGACGTTTTGAAATGCAGACTTTGATGGAATGCTCTGCGGGCGTCACGTTGCGTTTGCAGAGCCCCTGATGTGGCTAAACAGTAGAAACCCCCCACAAGTGACCCCATTTTGGAAACTAGACCCCGAAAGGAACTTATCTAGATGTGTGGTGAGCACTTTGAACCCCCAAGTGCTTCATAGAAGTTTATAATGCAGAACCGTGAAAATAATAAATACGTTTTCTTTCCTCAAAAATAATTATTTAGCCCAGAATTTTTTATTTTCCCAAGGGTTACAGGAGAAATTGGACCCCAAAAGTTGTTGTCCAGTTTCTCCTGAGTATGCTGATACCCCTTGTGTGGAGGTAAACCACTGTTTGGGCACATGCCGGGGCTCGGAAGGGAAGTAGTGACTTTTGAAATGCAGACTTTGATGAAATGGTCTGCGGGCGTCACGTTGCGTTTGCAGAGCCCCTGGTGTGCCTAAACAGTAGAAACCCCCCACACGTGACCCCATTTTGGAAACTAGACCCCGAAAGGAACTTATCTAGATGTGTGGTGAGCACTTTGAACCCCCAAGTGCTTCATAGAAATTTATAATGCAGAACCGTGAAAATAATAAATATGTTTTCTTTCCTCAAAAATAATTATTTAGCCCAGAATTTTTTATTTTCCCAAGGGTTACAGGAGAAATTGGACCCCAAAAGTTGTTGTCCAGTTTCTCCTGAGTACGCTGATACCCCATTTGTGGGGGTAAACCACTGTTTGGGCACATGCCAGGGCTCGGAAGTGAAGTAGTGACGTTTTGAAATGCAGACTTTGATGGAATGCTCTGCGGGCGTCACGTTGCGTTTGCAGAGCCCCTGATGTGGCTAAACAGTAGAAACCCCCCACAAGTGACCCCATTTTGGAAACTAGACCCCAAAAGGAACTTATCTAGATGTGTGGTGAGCACTTTGAACCCCCAAGTGCTTCATAGAAGTTTATAATGCAGAACCGTGAAAATAATAAATACGTTTTCTTTCCTCAAAAATAATTATTTAGCCCAGAATTTTTTATTTTCCCAAGGGTTACAGGAGAAATTGGACCCCAAAAGTTGTTGTCCAGTTTCTCCTGAGTACGCTGATACCCCTTGTGTGGAGGTAAACCACTGTTTGGGCACATGCCGGGGCTCGGAAGGGAAGTAGTGACTTTTGAAATGCAGACTTTGATGAAATGGTCTGCGGGCGTCACGTTGCGTTTGCAGAGCCCCTGGTGTGCCTAAACAGTAGAAACTCCCACACGTGACCCCATTTTGGAAACTAGACCCCGAAAGGAACTTATCTAGATGTGTGGTGAGCACTTTGAACCCCTAAGTGCTTCATAGAAATTTATAATGCAGAACCGTGAAAATAATAAATATGTTTTCTTTCCTCAAAAATAATTATTTAGCCCAGAATTTTTTATTTTCCCAAGGGTTACAGGAGAAATTGGACCCCAAAAGTTGTTGTCCAGTTTCTCCTGAGTACGCTGATACCCCATGTGTGGAGGTAAACCACTGTTTGGGCACACGTCGGGGCTCAGAAGGGAAGTAGTGACGTTTTGAAATGCAGACTTTGATGAAATGGTCTGCGGGCGTCACGTTGCGTTTGCAGAGCCCCTGGTGTGCCTAAACAATAGAAACCCCCCACAAGGGACCCCATTTTAGAAACTAGATCCCCCAAGGAACTTATCTAGATATGTGGTGAGCACTTTGAACCCCCAAGTGCTTCACAGACGTTTACAACGCAGAGCCGTGAAAATAAAAAATCATTTTTCTTTCCTCAAAAATGATGTTTTAGCAAGCATTTTTTTATTTTCACAAGGGTAACAGGAGAAATTGGACCCCAGTAATTGTTGCGCAGTTTATCCTGAGTATGCTGGTACCCCATATGTGGGGGTAAACCACTGTTTGGGCACACGTCGGGGCTCGGAATTGAGGGAGCACCATTTGACTTTTTGAATACGAGATTGGCTGGAATCAATGGTGGCGCCATGTTGCGTTTGGAGACCCCTGATGTGCCTAAACAGTGGTAACCCCTCAATTCTAACTCCAACACTAACCCCCCCACACCCCTAACCCTAATCCCAAATGTAGCCATAACCCTAATCACAACCCTAACCACAACCCTAATTCCAACCCTAACCCTAAGGCTATGTGCCCACGTTGCGGATTCGTGTGAGATTTTTCAGCATCATTTTTGAAAAATCCGCGGGTAAAAGGCACTGCGTTTTACCTGCGGATTTTCCGCGGATTTCCAGTGTTTTTTGTGCGGATTTCACCTGCGGATTCCTATTGAGGAACAGGTGTAAAACGCTGCGGAATCCGCACAAAGAATTGACATGCTGCGGAAAATACAACGCAGCGTTTCCGCGCGGTATTTTCCGCACCATGGGCACAGCGGATTTGGTTTTCCATATGTTTACTTGGTACTGTAAACCTGATGGAACACTGCTGCGAATCCGCAGCGGCCAATCCGCTGCGGATCTGCAGCCAAATCCGCACCGTGTGCACATAGCCTAATTCTAAAGGTATGTGCACACGCTGCCGAAAACGCTGCAGTTTCCCATGAGTTTACAGTTCAATGTAAACCTATGGGAAACAAAAATCGCTGTACACATGGTGCGGAAAAACTGCACGGAAACGCAGCGGTTTACATTCCGCAGCATGTCACTTCTTTCTGCGGATTCCGCAGCGGTTTTACAACTGCTCAAATAGAAAATCGCAGTTGTAAAACCGCAGTGAAATGCGCAGAAAAAACGCGGTAAATCCACCATAAATCCGCAGCGGTTTAGCACTGCGGATTTATCAAATTCGCAGCGGAAAAATCCGCAGAGGACCAGAATACGTGTGCACATACCAAAACCCTAACCCTAGCCCTAACCCTAACCCTACCCCTAACCCTAACCCTACCCCTAACCCTACCACTAACCCTACCCCTAACCCTAGCCCTATCCCTAACCCTAGCCCTAACCCTATCCCTAACCCTAACCCTACCCCTAACCCTATTCTAACATTAGTGGAAAAAAAAAATTCTTTAGTTTTTTATTGTCCCTACCTATGGGGGTGACAAAAGGGGGGGGTCATTTATTATTTTTTTTATTTTGATCACTGAGATAGATTATATCTCAGTGATCAAAATGCACTTTGGAACGAATCTGACGGCCGGCAGATTCGGCGGGCGCACTGCGCATGCGCCCGCCATTTTGGAAGATGGCGGCGCCCAGGGAGAAGACGGACGGACCCCGGCAGGATCGGTAAGTATGATGGGGTGGGGGGGAGCACGGGGGGGGGGATCGGAGCATGGGGGGGTGATCGGAGCGCGGGAGGGGTGGAACGGAGCACGGGGGGGTGCATTGGAGCATCGGGGGGTGGATCGGACTGCAGGGGGGGTGGATCGGACTGCAGGGGGAGTGGATCGGAGGGCAGGGGGGGTGGTTGGAGCACGGAGGAGGGTGATTGGAGCACGGGGGGAGCGGACAAGAGCACGGGGGGAGCGGCGCACAGGACGGAGGGGAGTCGGAGCAGTGTAACTGACAGATCGGGGGGCTGGGGGGGGCGATGATATTGCAGCATCGGCCATGGCTGGATTGTAATATTTCACCCGTTATAATAGGTGAAATATTACAAATCGCTCTGATTGGCAGTTTCACTTTCAACAGCCAATCAGAGCGATCATAGCCACGGGGGGGTGAAGCCACCCCCCCTGGGCTAAACTACCACTCCCCCTGTCCCTGCAGATCGGGTGAAATGGGAGTTAACCCTTTCACCCGATCTGCAGGGACGCGATCTTTCCATGACGCCACATAGGCGTCATGGGTCGGATTGGCACAGACTTTCATGACGCCTACGTGGCGTCATGGGTCGGGAAGGGGTTAAAGGAACAGCGCGTCATCCTGTGATGTCCCCAGCCAATGCTGCGGTCTATAAAGACACGTCGCATGTCCGGATACGCAGGGCCGCCAGATGCGGCCGTGCGCACATAGTGGAGATGGGATTTCATAAAATCCCTTCCACTATGCTGTAACATCTGGAAGCTGTGGATTAGACGCTGCGGCTGTACACAGCGTCAAATCCGCAGCAAATCCTGATGTAATACTCCCAGTGGAAATATACCCTAAGATTCGGTCTGTGAAACATTCAAATTGCCTCTTCAGAGAGAAAGAGGACTTGAAGTCACAATCAACCCTTCAACAAGTCTTGCAATATGACTTAAGATAAAAGCCAAATTAGAATTTCAATTTGCAGACACGGTGTTTCTGGCTATTAGCCCTCATCAGTGGATGTGCGGACTTCAGCTGTAGATGTGTTACGCCCTTGCAGACCGCATGATGCCGGTAGCTTCTGCTGGCCAGGACCAGGTGTTGTTAAGTTCAATGAGGGAGACCATTATTCAAAAATAAACAGTTTTTGCTGAACAAAAACATTTGAAGGAGTATGCACAGTGGATAGCTTCATAGACGTTTCTCTTAACACGCAAATCATGGTAAACTAGGTAGGTTCTGCCTCAGTTTTTTCCTCTGCCTTCAACACAACCTAGTACAGTGCTTCAGGAGCTTCCCATGTCCCCAATAAAGGAACTACTTAAAAGGAACTGTTTATTTGTGTGATACTGTTTTTTTGTGTATTAATATGTTAAACAATGTACTGATGTTCGGGTACTGTGCAAGTAATATATCTTTATAAGACTAGGATTAGAGATAGGGGAAACATAGTTATGGTGTAAGGTTTAGCATTAATAAGGGGTCATTTAGGATTTAGAACAGTGGGGGGCACTGTGGAGTAGGAGATTAGATTGAGTTAGGTTCAGAAGTGGTGTCAGAGTAATTACAGTTGAGAAAGGGAGCAGGGTAAGATAGTGGCGGGAAGAGTGTCATCCTGAGGTAATCAGTTAGTGGAGTTGAGCAGAGCTGTCAGGTTGTGAGAGGAACAAGTCTGTGAGGAGAAGCTCAAATGTCCAGGCCCTATGGGCGGTGTGAGACACAAGGTGGACAGGGACAGTTCAGGGAAAGGAATGTCCTTGAAGTATGAAGATTACGGTGCTGTGTGTGTGATAAAACTGGAGAAGCTCAGTAAAGTATTTTTCTTATTAAATATGAACTTAGGCTTGGACCTTCATTGTGTGGTGCTGAAGAACTCTGAAATGCAGCAACCTGAGGAAAACTCAATTTCAAAAGTGAGTAAATGGCAATGCACACACATTACTCAGACTGGACATGATGTTTATGTAGCGGAGTGGCAGGGTGAGGGAACGCAGAAGCCCCTCGGCATGACTACCACCCTGGCCCCGTTACACCACTATGGCCATTACTTAGTTTCTCTGCTTGCCGACGCCTTTGAACTAGCACATGGGGCACTCTATTTTTATCTCATTCCCTGCTCTGATCCGTCCCATTACTTCCTTGGCTTGCGAACTCGGGACATTTCCGTTAGGCTACCTGTCCCAGTTCTCATCCCCAGAGAATCTTTAACTCCTCCTATCACTTATCCTCGTCTTTACTCTGGATCGCTGTCACTCCAGTCTCCTCTTACTTCAGAGACACCCAATTTATGCCTTTCTGACCACTGGTCAGACCATAGATAGGCCGCTGCTGCCCGCTAAACCTTATCTGACTCCTGACAGGAAACGGTCTCTGTCCCTTCACATTAGCCCCTCTCACTCTTATCTAGTCTTCACTATTAACCCTAACAATCCCTATTAACTCCCTGCTGCTAGGCAAAACACAACCTATCACTAACAACACACATTATTAAACATTTTCCACATTACATTACATTAATACAGCTATCTTCAAGGGGGAACGTGGTCAACGATTCCACCTTCTTTCACTCACAAAAAAATCTGAATATAGTAGTTGACACCTCCTCCTCTAAAAGTGAGAGGTTTTTTTCTAAGTCGTAATTACTGGAGAATATTTTTTTATTTGATTGTTTGCATGTTATTTAGTTCAGCAGATTTATTGCAGTATACAGCCAAGGGAACATCTATAAATAAGAACATCTTGTAAATATACCGTATTAAGTGTAATGTTTACATACTGCAGTGCCAGGTTTCATGAATCATGGTCTAGTACATTTAACAAGCTTCCCTTTTGTTAGACTCTTCTAATGCCATCACTTAACTTCCTCAGTTAGTAAAGGCTTTAATGCATATTAAACTACTACAATATGCAATCACTCTTCATAAAATAACTGCTCTTTCCTACAATGTTCTTGTGGTGCTGTACATGGAAAGATAGGCAAGCTCATGTCACTCACGACACATCTGTTTGTCCTTACTGAAAAAGAGCATATTCAACTATCTAATATAGTTAGAAACTTATAGAAACATCTGTAATATTGATGTATTCTGTTTCTTTGCTGGGAAATGATGATATAACAAATGTCTACCTGTTTTTTTTACTATAAAGAGGACTTTTTACTAAGTTTTCATGTTAAGTGGGTGTTGCCAGATAGTTTTCACTGGGGGCAAGTTTTCCCCCTGTATGGTAACCAGTCATAAGGCAGCGACACTCAAAAGAAAAAAGAACACACCCCCACCATGGTTTAGAGCAGATTTCTCAGTGTGAGATGTAATGATGCAGGCCTAATCTCCTGGTCTAAGATCCTGCATGATTTGAAAACTAACTCACAGATAAGGTAGCTGTGGGGGAGGGGCAGTACAGCGGAGTTTAGCTGTGTCATATTACAAAACCTTCTATCAACTCTCCTCCTCTCCTAGCATGGCCACTATTAGTACCATTAGGTGGGCCAACCAAGGGGTTTAAACATGTAGAGTTAACCCCTTGGTTGGCCTACCTAAGGATACGGAGGGAGTTGTTTGAGGCAGACCCAGACATCCTGCTTCAAGTTCTCCTCAAATAATATTTACAGTTCTCCATACAATTTTAAAACAACCAACTCTCATCTGCTACATCAGTAATTGGATAGTCTGTATTCACTTTAAACAGATTTTACTCATGAGTTGAGAATTTTGAGAGTGAATGATCAACTCAGTCCAAGTGGAGAAGGAAGTGGATTTTTCTAATATTATTTATTACAAAGTTTCTTATTTCCACATGTCTTATTGAATTATGAAAAATAAATAAAACAACAGTTACTCTAACTACATCTGGACAGCCCATAGACAAAAAATGTCTGGGCAGTCCACTTATTACTCTACACTGACTTTCTAAAATGACACTGCAGTTTAAGCAGATTGCACAAGATCACACAGCTGTGTGGGGTGGGAACTGGCTGTCAGACACTTTATTACCATGTTTAACGTCTCAATCTCTATATACACAGCTTTGAACCAACACTTGTGTATACAGATTAGGATACAGGAAAGGTAAATATCTTGGTACCGTGTTAGCCAGTAGATAGAAAAATATTTAGAATTGAGAGTCCTCAGTGGTTGATTCCTTTTTTAGTTAGCCATTAAAAGGTATCAACCACTGTGGACTCTCAATTCTAAATATTTTACAGATTATGAAGCACTGCTAGTGCTTCCTCTTCCAGACCCAGTGAACATGTCAACGCTGGGTGAAAGGAGGGAGCAGGAGTTGTTGGGTTCTAAGTCAGCTCTGCTATTCAAGCAGGAAGCTGAAATTCTCCTGTATTTGGAGCTAATATACCAGCTCCAATTACAGGTGAAGTAAACAATAAAAAGAATGTATTAATATGGTAAAATGCCCACCAAAGATTTTTTAATACTTTTTGGGGGGCACTGGGTGTAAAGAAAGTAAATAAAAATGAAAAAAGATAAATAAATAGGCAGAATTATTTGGATATTTGAAATAGAAAAAAAAACAGTAAACAGTCATTATAAGTGCATGTACAATAAAACCCAAAAATGTGATAGTCGGGGTAGAGAGGAAAATGGCCCAGTCCTTCCTATTTCATCCAATGCCAAAAGTTTCCATTTGTTTCCATTGCCAATAGTTTTGTTCACCTGGCCCCTTTATTTTGACAATCATCACTGGATTTAATTAAGTCCATCAATGTCTTTGCCCTTGAAAACCCCTTTATGATACCATTAGCAATAATGCCATTGCAGAAAGACATGTCTAATCATTTAATTGTTTACTTGTTTCATCATTAAATACAAGTAAAAAAAGAAGACATTATTGTTCAGTAAAAATGGGGTCATTGTAGAAAATGTTTGACAGTAACAATCACATATTGTCAGGGGCATTGCTAAGATATTAAAAGATCAGGGGTCCAAGATCTTTACTTTAACAGTATTTAACATTGTTGCTGCTTTGCCAGGACTAAATATTATTTTCATACTATTCAAAAGAAACACAATACACAAAGACCATTATTACCAATATTAACTCTATAGATGACTAAAATAATGCTACCACTAAATAAACACTACCATTACCACAGAAAAGTGAATACATAATAGTTTTACATAACAAAACACATTGCACAAAGATCAAAATTACCCTAATATCACTAACTACTTCTATATATCACTAGGAAGTAACTGAGTTGCACAACAGAACTTAATTTAACCCCTTTCTGACCTCGGACGGGATAGTACGTCCGAGGCCAGATCCCCTGCTTTGATGTGGGCTCCGGTGGTGAGCCCGCATCAAAGCTGCGATATGTCAGCTGTTTTGAACAACTGACATGTCGCGATCCACCCGCCGCTATTAACTACTTAAATGCCGCTGTCAAACGCTGACAGCGGCATTTAACTAGCGCTTCTAACCGCGCGTTCGGAAATGCAGAAATCGCTGACCCCCGTCACTTGATCCTTGAGACCTCTATGATTACTCATAGCAAGCCTGCAATTCAGCTGCATAGGAGCGATCTGATGATCGCTGCTATGTAGCAGAGCCGATCAGGCTATGCCAGCTTCTAGCCTCCTATGGAGGCTATTGAAACATGGCAAAAGTAAAAAAAATGTTTAAAAAAATATGAAATAAATAAAAAAAATAAAAGTTTAAATCACCCCCCTTTCGCCCCATTCAAAATAAAACAATAAAAATAAAATCAAATATACACATATTTGGTATCGCCGATTCAGAATCGCCAGATCTATCAATAAAAAAAAAAGGATTAACCTGATCGCTAAATGGGGTAGTGAGAAACAAATTTCAAATTGCAAAATTACGTTTTTTTGGTCGCCGCGGCATTGCATTAAAATGCAATAACGGGCGATCAAACGAACATATCTGCACCAAAATGGTATCACTAAAAAAGTCAGCTCGCCACGCAAAAAATAAGCCCTCACCCGACCCAGATCACGAAAAATGGAGACGCTACGGGTATCGGAAAATGGTGCAATTTTTTTTTTTTAAGCAAAGCTTGGAATTTTTTTTCACCACTTAGATAAAAAATAACCTAGACATGTTTGGAGTCTATGAACTCGTAATGACCTGGAGAATCATAATCGCAGGTCAGTTTTAGCATTTAGTGAACCTAGCAAAAAAGCCAAACAAAAAACACGCATGGGATTGCTCTCTTTTTGCAATTTCACCGCACTTGGAATATTTTTCCCATTTTCTAGTACAAGTCATGGTAAAACCAATGATGTCATTCAAAAGTACAACTCGTCCTGCAAAAAATAAGCCCTCACATGGCTATATTGACGGAAAAATAAAAAAGTTATGGCTCTGGGAAGGAGGGGAGTGAAAAAGGAACACGGAAAACCGGAAACTCCCAAGGTCATGAAGGGGTTAATGACCACTGATATGCCTTTTAACGGCCACAGTTAAGGGTACTCATTCCTCAGCGCCACTTTTTAACGGCGCTCAGAAGTAAGTGGATAGCACTGCTCAGCGTCGGAAATTCTCTGGGGTCTCGGCTACTGGGCGTAGCTGAGACCCCGGAGAACATGACTCGTGTCAATTTTACCGTCCCCAGTGTTGCGATCACCGTTATTCACAGAATAACGGCAACCGGAAGAAAAAAAAATAATTTCCTATTTATTTCTCTCTCTTCTGATATGATCTAGCACATCAGAGGAGAGAGAAATGAGGTCCCCTGAGGCCCCCTGTACCTCTAGCACCTCCTGCATCCCCATTGATGTCCCCTGTGCTTGGCATCTTCTTCCAGTAAGAAAATGGCGGGCACATGCGCATTGCGCCAGCCGGGATCTGCCGGCCTGCAACCGGCAACAGTAGGAGATTTCTACCAATTGGTTCATTTTGATCACTGTGATATACCCTATAACAATGATCAAAATAAAAAAAAGTTAATCAACCCCCTTTTATCACCCCTTTAGTTATGTAAAAATAATAAAATAAAAAATGTATTTATTTCCATTTTACCATCAGGGTTAGGGTTGGGGCTAGGGTTAGGGTTGGGGTTAGAGCTAGAGTTAGGGTTGGGTTAGGGTTGGGGCTAGGGTTAGAGCTAGGGTTAGGGTTGAGCTAGGGTTGGGGCTAGGGTTAGGGCTAGGATTAGGGTTATGCTAGGGTTGGGCTAGGTTTAGGGATAGGATTGGAGTTAGAGCTAAGGTTAATGAGAGCTAATGTATTTATTTCCATTTTACCATTAGGGTTGGGGTTAGGGTTGGCGCTAGGGATAGGGTTGTGCAAGGGTTAGGGTTGGGCTAGGGTTAGGGTTGGGGCTAGGGTTAGAGCTAGGGTTAGGATTGAGCTAGGGTTGAGGCTAGGGTTAGGGCTAAGGTTAGAGCTAGGATTAGGGTTAGGCTAGGGTTGTGCAAGAGTTAGGGTTAGAGCTAGAGTTAGGGTTGGGCTAGGGTTAGGGTTTGGGCTAGGGTTAGAGCTAGGGTTAGGATTGAGCTAGGGTTGGGGCTAGGGTTAGGGCTAGGGTTAGGGCTAGGATTATGGTTAGGCTAGGGTTATGGTTAGGATTGGAGTTAGAGCTAAGTTTAGGGTTGGGCTAGGGCTAGGGTTGGACTAAGTTTGAGCTAGGGTTAGGGTTGGGCTAGGGTTAGGGTTGTGTTGGTGTTACGGTTGTGGTGTTGGGGTCAGGGTGGTGTTGGGGTTAGTGTTGTGGTTAGGGTTATGGTTAGGGTTGTGATTAGGGTTAAGTGTGTGTTGGGCTTAGGGTTGGGGTTAGGGTTGTGGTAGGGTTGGAGTTAGAATTGGGGGGTTTCCACTGTTTAGGTACATCAGGGGGTTCCAAATGTGAAATGGCACCTGCCATTGATTCCAGCCAATTTTACGTTCAAAAAGTCAAATGGTGCTCCCTCCCTTCTGAGCCCTGCCATGTGCCCAAACAGTGGCTTTCCTCCACATACTGGGTATCAGCGTAGTCAGGAGAAATTACACAACACATTTTGTGGTCCATTTTCTCCTTTCCTGCCAAAATATAACATTTATACTTAACTAATCTAATCCGTTGTGTCATGTGTATGAATTCGAACCCTTGATCCTCCCTTCAGTGTCTCTTTCTGCTGAGCCACAACAGATACATATTTTTTTAGAGTGTTTTAGTTCTGTTTTCTTTGTTTGTCTTTGTTTTTGGTAACAGGTGTTTTTCATTTACTTTGTCTGCCTTAACACCTTTCAGGTGCAGCTTTATATAATTATTTCCCTGTTGGTGATACTCTTTGTTGGATCCATTCACTTTGCTGTAGTTTAAAGGGAGGGTGCCGTGATTTTAGTTTTTGTATTAATAATTATTGATTATATAATCAATTATTTTTAATACAAAAGTAAATGTACTACTTTCATACTTTTTTATTTATTCATTTTTACTTTTACCACTGGAGGCCGCCATTTTCATTAGTGTGGGTGTAAGTGTCTGGGCACGACACTTGCACTCCTCACTTACGGCAGCCATGGGCATAGGAGCCAACGGTCGGACCCGACCGCATCTCTTTCATTGAGGCTGCTTCTCCTGCCTCTCAGCTGTGACCTGGGCACGCCCACTGAGCTGCTATGTCACAGCTGTGAGAGGAGATCGCGGCCATTTTGTTTTTTATTTTCCTCTGTCATCGCACACACAGCTCAGTGCATGCAATGGCAGGAGCTGCTGCTGGGAAGAGAGGTGCGGGGTGAGTATCTGCAGCCAGGAGCTGTGATTGCAGCCTGTACTTATTATTACAGCACAGGCTGCAATCACTGCTCACTGCCGACCTGTTCTGAGCAGAGCAGGGAGAACGTCACACTGCTCTGCCCTGAACATGAGTCAGCACTTCCTGGAAGAGGACTGAAGGTAAGTACAGAGTTTTTATTTTCTTACGCATCTACCACTGCTACCAGCCCCTATATACCACTGCTACCTGCCCCTATATACCACTGCTACCAGCCCCTATATACCACTGCTACCAGCCCCTATATACCACTGCTACCTGCCCCTATATACCACTGCTACCAGCCCCTATATACCACTGCTACCTGCCCCTATATACCACTGCTACCTGCCCCTATATACCACTGCTACCTGCCCCTATATACCACTGCTACCAGCCCCTATATACCACTGCTACCAGCCCCTATATACCACTGCTACCTGCTCCTATATACCACTGCTACCTGCTCCTATATACCACTGCTACCTGCCCCTATATACCACTGCTACCTGCTCCTATATACCACTGCTACCTACCCCTATATACCACTGCTACCTGCCCCTATATACCACTGCTACCTGCCCCTATATATCACCTACCACTGCTATCAGCCTCTATATACCACTGCTACCAGCCCTCATATACCACCTACCACTGCTACCAGCCCCTATATACCACTGCTACCTGCCCCTATATACCACTGCTACCTGCCCCTATATACCACTGCTGCCTGCCTCTATATACCATCTACCACTGCTGCCTGCCTCTACATACCATCTACCACTGCTGCCTGCCTCTACATACCATCTACCACTGCTGCCTGCCTCTATATACCATCTACCACTGCTACCTCTGTCCTGTGTAGCTAATCTAGTCCTGTGTAGCTAATCCGGTCCTGTGTACAGTATCACACAAGATAGGATTAGATACACGGCGCAGCACAGTATCACACAGGACAGGATTAGATACACGGCTCAGCAGTCAGTATCTAATCCTCTCCTATGTACTCCTCTCCCCCTTGCGTGTCTTTCCCCATTGTGGTTTATTATTTTTGTTGTGGGATATGAGGGAGTCGAGGATTATGCGTTCGGTATGGTTTAAAAAAAGATTAATAAAGGACTTTATTCTGGCCGAGTATTTACAATACATGTGAGATCTATGTGGCGGCATTATGGGTGATCTATATGGCGGTATTATGTGAGAAGCATATGGTGGTATGTGAGAACACTGGCGGTATTTGTGATCTATATGGCAGTATGTGAGAACACTGGCGGTATTATGTGTGATCTATATGGTGGTATTATGTGAGAACTGTATGACACTATTGTGTGATCTATTTGATAGTATTGTGTGTGATCTATATGGCGGTATTATGTGAGAACACTATGGCAGTATTATCTTCAGAAAGCGGACCCATTCTATGGTGGTTCTGGCTGAGCACCTGCACGCGGGTCTGGGGTAATAGAGGGGACAGCATGACCTCCAGTTAGGTGCAGTCAGGGGAAGGCTGGTGAGGTAGCTGAAGAGAGGGGTCTCATTTTTATCGTTACTATATGGCTACATTTCCTTCCCAGCGTCACCCCGTACTTCGCCTGTCACCTCGCTTTCACACATCGCCAGGACAGGATGGAGAAGACAGGATCTGAGGAGGCGAATGGGGTCTGTATGCAAAGTTTGGATCAGACCAGGCCATCAATCCGCAGAAATGTTTCCTGGATTTCTGTGGAGCAGACGGTCCATCCATGTGTATAAAAGACAGCGCTCTATGTACAATCCCTGGCTGCTCCGCACACCGAACAGGGGGCCCCCATAGACCAGCACACTGCTCTCCTGAAATACTCTGTGCTGCTGTCACCCTGCTCCCTCCACCACATATCTCCCAGAATCCTTGTTGCCTGCCATCCTCGGTGACTGTCTACTTGTCAGCCTAAGGCTGCCTTCACACTATCAGTATTTGATCAGTATTTTACCTCAGTATTTGTAAGCCAAAACCAGGAGTGGGTGATAAATACAGACGTGGTGCATATGTTTCTATTATACTTTTCCTCTATTTGTTCCACTCCTGGTTTTGGCTTACAAATACTGATGTAAAATACTGACCATGCTCTGCAGTCACCAACAAAATGGTTGCTCACTGGGTTCCTGAATATCATCCTCTCTAATCCCTTAGCAAACACCCATAAGGGGAGGAGAGGAGACATCACACACGTCAGCAGACTCCGCCCATAATTACTGCAGTGCTGTAATGTGAGCTAGTTGTACACTAGGTTTTTGTCAAATTTCAGCAGCAGCTCCCCCTAGTGTTTAAAAGTGGAAATTCCAAAACTTTTCAAATTATTTTTCATATTTTACTAAATTATAAACAAATGATAATATTTTTTAAGAAAATGTAATCATTAATTCTTTACATTTTTACAATTTCTGAAAAAAAATTTTTTTTGATGGCACCTTCCCTTTAAGTTGCTTGCAGTTATTTTGTGTTTGATTCCTTTATCCCTTAGCTATCTGCTACTCTAGAGATACTAGGAGGTGCTAATGACATTGAGGGTAAGCTGCCGGTCAATGGGGGTGCCATTGCATTATCTTAGGATGCCAACTTCTGCGGTGAGGCAGGGACAGATGAGGGTCAGAGAAGGGGTTTACCTAATCAGAACAGGGTTCAGTTAGGTTTAGTTATTTGTCTTCCTGGTTTGTTCGCTACATGCGTGAATGTGCTTTAGCAGTCATAACACATTGAAGCACCAACTACTCTTCTGCCCTGCAGTCAAGAGGCCAGCACAGTTGGCGCAATGTAGTGACATCATAGCACAGCTTGCGCATTATTTACCACAGGATTAAACTATTGGTGTAATGATGACGCCGATACTGTAAAGTTTTGCTTTGAGAGGGGCACCAAGCAAGAAGTGTGGGATCTGTGACCCAGATCTTTGGCCCTAGTGACACCACTGGATGTTGTAGACAGGATGTAGCCTCTCAACAATAAACTTCTGTGAGTAGAGGAGTGGTGGCGCTGGAGCAGCAGCAACATCAAAGGCAGTGGCGTAACTACAAAGTTAGGGGCCCCGATGCGAACTTCCAAATGGGCCCCCCCCCCCCTGCAGCCCTGCCATACAACTCAATGTAACACCCATAGAATACAACGCAGCCCCCCTAATAATATAATGTAGCCCCTCCATACAGTGGTAGTGAGAAAGACACGAGCAAATGGTGACGAGGGGGCAGGGGAGAGGGCACAAGGGGGCTAGGCGAGACAGGCACAAGGGTAACATAGGGGGGCTAGGGAGCAAGGAAGACAGGCACAAGGGGACACATGGGGGCTAGGAGGCAGGGGAGAAGGTTACAAGGGGACTAGTGGGCAAGGGAGACTGACAGAAGGGGACAAGGGAGACTGACACAAGGGGACTAGTGGGCAAGGGAGCCTGACACAAGGGGCACATGGGGACAAGTGGGCAAGGGATACAAGCACAAGGGGACACAGGGACAAGTGGGAAAGGGAGACTAACACACAGGGACAAATGGGCAAGGGAGACTGGCACACGGGGACAAGGGACACAAGTCCCTGACACACACACACACACCACCACACACCACACACACACACACACACCACACACACACACACACACACACACGATACCAGCTCATATACACAACTCACAATCTCCTCTCTGGTACAGGGGTGGCTGATGTAAATCGGCTGCAGCTCTGCAGCTCCGCAGCTCCTCAGCTTCTCCTGACTAAAGCGGCTCCGTCCCGCACCTCCCCCCCCCCTGCTCTCACCTTCTATCCCGGGGCTGCAGAGCAGAAGCTGACAGTCTCACCCCGCATGATGACTGGAGCTGCTTCCTGTCTCTCACGTGCCCCGGCTGCCCCCTCCCCCTAGATACGCCTCGGACTGTTGCCATGCAGGAGGAATCTCCTGCACTGCAACATGGTGTTGGGTGCCCCTGACCTGCCGGGCCCGGGCCCCTGACCTGCCGGGCCCAGTCGCACTGGCGACCGCTGCGACCGCGGTAGTTACGCCACTGATCAAAGGCTATATAATGATGAATTTACTATTTGTAAGTATTTCCTAAAAATGTCAATTCCAATTTCTTAAAATGTATTTAGATAGACAAACCCATTAAATAGTCTTTTTTAGTTGTCTTTTTTTAATTAAAATTACAGAGGGCACTAGTTATCGCCTACTGTAAATGGTTAAAAGAAATTAAATATGTTTTCTAGACAGGACGTCTCTTCTGGAGCCTTTCCAACAAAGAACTCCGGGGAGCAGAGAAAAAGCAGCTTTGAAGCATTTTTAAGCATTTCCTACTCATTGCCCCTTTCCTTTTTATAAATTGACAACCTTAATGAATATCACATCTATCATGGTGCATATATGCTGCGGCCTAATGCTGAATTCCTCTAACAGGACTTCAATTCCTCTGTGTCATGCATTTCCTGGACATGTAAAGCATGACTTCTCCACAAACGTTCAAACCTAAATGATTATTGAAATCAAAGTGTTCTCTATGTATAATGGATACTTAAAGTTAATAAAGAGGTCACATTGCAATCCCTGGTGCAGCATTCCCTATGTTTACAAATGCACATTAAAGTACTTCATAACGTTGATTCATTCTAACTGGTTAATTTGACAGCCACATGATTATCTCACTTCCCATATAGCCTAGTATAGTAGAAAAACAAAATAAATTTTACATAAAGGTGTCTATAAAGTTATACAAAAGTTATCTAAAGTAAGGCTAAAGCAAATGTGCACAACATTTTTTGGTCCAAGGGCCAATGGGGTACTTACATGAATGCATCACTAGAACCACTATCAGTACATTAATACATCACCAGAACCAAGGTTTCAGTATTTGAGGAGTGTTTCTGCTCCAAAAACAAATAAGTATGAATACACATCAACTTAAACTAGCTTTTTGCAGGAGAAACTCGCCAAATTCCCCTTAAAATCTCAAATCTCTAAATTTTGAGGATTTTAAAATTTTAACATAGCCATGAAGCACAGTGTGGATAGCTACTAGTGATGAGCGAGAATACTCGTTCCTCGGGTTTGCCCAAGCACGCTCGGGTGGTCTCCGAGTATTTGTAATTGCTCGGAGATTTAGTTTTCATCGCCGCAGCTGAATGATTTACAGCTGCTAGACAGCTTGAATACATGTAGGGATTTCCTAGAAACCAGGCAACCCCCACATGTACTCAGGCTGGCTAGCAGCTGTAAATCATGCAGCTGTGTCAACAAAAACTAAATCTACGAGCATTTACAAATACTCGGAGACCACCCGAGCGTGCTAGGGAAAACCCGAGCAACGAGTATACTCGCTCATCACTAATAGCTACATGTACAAGATCAGAACCACTGCCAGCATATGTATGTGGTGCCAGAACCATCATCAGTATATGAATGCAGCTTCAGAACCATCATCAGTACATGAATGCAGAGCAGAACCAAAGTTAGTACATGAATGCAGGGCCAGAGCCATGTTCAGTAAATGTATACAGCACCAAACTTAGCAGGGCGATCAATTGTAATGCCAGATCAACCCTTTATATAATTGTATTGTTTGAATCTACAATTGCCAGTATGCCCTTAAATATTTGCATCCAGGTACCTTATAGGTGACATCTACTGATTCAAGTTGTTTCCATCCCTTTTGTCTCTGTGTAGTACAGATGCCATGATGAGATTTTACACCCAGAGCACGTCTCTGCAGACGTCCCTCTTCTCCATCTTCAGCAGCACATCCCAACATGGAGCCCTTAGAAATAAAATTTTCATTATTCTGCCCCATAAATATAAATATCTCCCATACTGTGCCCCTGAATAAATATTTACCCCTCATTGTGCTTCCTGTACAAAATATCCTCCTCAGTTGCCCATAGTGTCCCCCATTGCCAGAAAATGTCCCCTATGGTGTCCCTCATTGTCCCATAATGTTCCCCATGGTGTCCATCATTGCGTCATAATGTTCCTCACTGCTCTAAAATGTCCCCCATAGTGTCTCCCATTGCTCCATAATGATCCCCATTGCCCGAACTGACCCCATAGTCCTCCAAACTGTCCTCCATTGCTCCAAAATCTCACCCATTGCCTCATGTCCCCAATAATCGCCTCCATAGTGTCCCCCATTACCCTATATTGTTCCCCATAGCCTCATAATGTTCCCTATAATGGCCTCCATGTGTTCCCCATTGCCCCATAATGTTCCCCATGGCCTCATAATGTCTCCCATAGCCTCATAATGTCCCCCATAATGACCTTCATCTTCTCCATTTTTTCTGTCCATGGTATCGGACTTTATTTGTTACCGTATTTTTTGGACAATAAGAAGCACCGGACCATAAGACGCACCTAGGTTATAGAGGAAGAAATTAGGAAAAAAAATTGAAGCAAAAAATGTGGTCAATTCTGTACATTTATGTCCCCAATCCTGGTAAATATGGTCCTCTCATCCACATTCTAATACACATGGCTCCTTCATCCCTATCTTGGTATGCATGGCCCCCTTATTCTTATCCTGGCATACATGGCGCTCATCCCCATCCTGGTATGCATGTCCCCCTTATCTCTAGCCTGACAGGCATGGCCCCCTCATGCGTATCCTAGTAGGAATTGTCCCCCTCATCCCTATTCTGGCAGAAATGATCGCCCCCATCCCTATCCTGATATGCAGGTCCCATCCTTAACCTGGTATGATTGGGCCCGATCCCAGTCCTGGTATGCATGGCCCCATCCTTATTCTGTTATGATTAGCCCCCACCCCCATCCTGGTATGCATGGCCCCATCACAAAACACAAAAAAAATTACACTTACCTTCCCAGCACTCCCTCGCAGCATCTTGTTCCTATGCCAGCAGCTGCTTTATGCTTGTAAGCTGCACATGGGAGGGACATCATGCGCTGCTTGCTAGCCAAAGGGCAGCTGCCGGAATACTCACTGCTCTGCACGCCGGGACTGTGTGCACAGAGAAGTGAGTATTCCTTGCGCTTCAGTAGTGCACACATTGTCAGCCGCCAGCTTCCTGCAACTGCTGGCGGTCACGTGTGCTGCTACTGAAGAGAAATGAATATTCACCATATTCCAATCCCATGGACATGAAATACAGTGAATATTCATTTCTCTTTGGCAGCAGGCACAGGAGTTAGCTGCAGCAGCCGGCTCTTGCTTCTTTGACCTGCTGCTCTGCCGATGCCGCCCCCCCACCTCCCCACTACAGCCAGAGCTGGTACATCCTGACTATAAGATGCCCCCCCCCCATTTTCCTCCACATTTTTCGAGAAAAAAAGTGCATCTTATAATCTGAAAAATATGGTAGTTATTAATGGAGATGGCTACTCTTAGTTTGCACCTGTACACACCTGTTTTCAGTTTGGAAGTGACGGTCAGTCTTTTGTTTTTTATATACATGGGCTCTCTGACTGGGCACTCCACCCATCAACCTCTGGTGATTTTAGTCCTAGCAGGATCCTGTCTTACCGTATAAATGTGTTCTTCAGCCTAGGATAGTATTCACATATAGGATAGGTCCCAGCCTTCAGAATTGCATTATCATGGCTGCTGGGCATACATGAATTGGCCGATTTATGTGCTAAGTATTCTCAATGTTTTCTGTTTTCCAAAGCAGTAATTCATATTTCATACATTTCATGTTTTCATGCTATAGTGCTACAGAGTGCAACTTTATTTGTTGGTTATATACTGTATATGGATGGCTACCTTTAGTTTGCACCTGTACACACCTGTTTTCGGTTTGGAAGTGATGGTCAGTCTTTTGTTATTTATATACATGGGCTCTCTGACTAGGCAGTACACCCATCAACCTCTGGTGATTTTAATCATAGCAGTATCCTATTTACCAGTTGTGGTGCGGTGACCCACGTTAAAGCCAGGGGGCACTGTGTGTGCACTTCAAGATGCGCTTAGAGGCATAAATGTGATGAGACAAAGTCCGGAAGGAGTGTAAATGGCTGGTGTGTGTGTTGCAGAGGAAGACACTCTGCGCTGTCAGTCTGAAGTTTGGTTGGTGTTCTGGGACCTGTAGTCCCACAAGTAATTGTGTAGTTCTAATGGGAGATTGGCAGGGCTAGTTATGAGAGATGGGAGGGTCAGACTAGCCACACACACCCACACTCCCACCCAGGGGAGTGGTTACAGGTATGTAATGTGACCAGGGTGTGGGTCACATGTTCCTGTGTGGTTCCTGTGTATGGATCTCTTGGGTCCATGTGCAAGGTCCTGGACGGTCGGTGTTGGAGTCTCCTGGTATTGGAGAAGTCCTGCTAGCACTGAGACAGTGGACCTGATGAACGGTCAGTGTAGGATTGTCCTGGTATGGGCTGGAGTCCTGGAAGCACTGAGATCAGTGAGTCCTGCAATAACCTGGGTGTTGGATTGTGCTGAAGTGGGCTGGAGTCCTGGAAGCACTGCTGAGGCTATGGACTGAGTGCTCGAGAGTGTTGGATTGTCCTGGGATGGATTGGAGTCCTGCAAGCACCTGGTAAGAGTGTGAGTCCTGGAATGGTCAGAGTGTTGGATTGTCCTCGGATGGACTGGAGTCCTGTAAGCACTTGGCAAGATCATGGACTGATGGCCTATGTGTTGGAAGTGCCTGTGTTTGGACTTCCTGGAAGCACATGGAAAGGCTGCATCTACAGAGCCTGAGACGGTTTCTGTGTTGGGGAAGCTACAGTTCCTACTGTGGGTCTGGACTATCCGAGGTGCCCTGGTCAAAAGGACGGTGATCCCAGAGAGGCAGTTTCCCTGTAAACCAGCACTGGCAGGAGTCAGTGTGTGGAGCCGGAGCTCCTGTAAGGTAACTCCAGGTAACAAGGGGTTACGGGCAGACATGGATCTGCCATTGGAACAGACTATCGGTGGTTAATGTGTTCCATTGATATAAATGATGAACTCTTTGTGTTATGGTTTATGACGTTTAATAAACCGGAATAGACTGTTTTTGTGGAAAAATCGTGCCTGTATGCGTTATTCCCGTGCAAAGCGAGTGTCCCCCAAGACCCGAAGGAAGGGAAACGCTACACAGTATAAATGTAGGCTTTAGCCTAGGAGAGTATTCACATTTAGGATAGGTTCCAAGCAACAATAATTGCCTTGTCAGGGTTGCTGGGTATACATGAATTGGCCAATTTATTCGTTAAGTATTCTCAATTTTTCCTATTTTCTAGAGCATTAATGCAATTCATATTTCATATATTTCACGTTTTCATGTAATATCGCTACAGAGTGCTACTTTATTTATTAGTTATACCTGTTTTCTGTTTGGAAGTGATGATCAGTCTTTTGTTATTAGTACATTTCTTGTTGACAGAGAAGAAAAAACATAGTAGGACAAATAGGGGATGAAAACACATGTCACTTTCTCTGGAGTTGTTTCCACTTAAAGGGAATCTGTCATCTGGCATTTGCTACCTCATCTGAGAAAAACATAATGTAAGAAAATAATCATTAAATTTAGTGTGTACAGTAGTTGTGACACAATGAGAGGTTTTAGATGTAGCATGTAGCAGAGCTCAGAAAGCTAACCCTGCCCACACTACAGTTTTCTGTATAAATTATCTATTGACAAAGAGCTGCTAATCAGAGTAGAGGGAGAAGATGGACCAGGGCTCACATGCACTGTGGTCCAGGCTGTGATAATCTCTTGTTGATAAAACATTCATTGTATGGAAACAATAGCACGGAGCTTAATATGTGACACAACTCTGAAATCTGTGCCTCAACCCCTACCTCATGCTGTCCTCAAATTACTTAGTAAAAAAGTTCGGAAAGACTCCCTTTAGTTTTGGTGACCAGCAAAGATCGTTACTAGGGTTGAGCGAAACGGGTCGAACATTTTCAAAAGTCGCCGACTTTTGGCGAAGTCGAGTTTCATGAAACCCGATCCGACCCCTGTGCGTGGTCGGCCATGCGGTACGCGACTTTCGCGCCAAAGTCGCGTTTCAATGACGCGAAAAGCGCCATTTCTCAGCCAATGAAGGTAAACGCAGAGTGTGGGCAGCGTGATGACATAGGTCCTGGTCCCCACCATCTTAGAGAAGGGCATTGCAGTGATTGGCTTGCTGTCTGCGGCGTCACAGGGGCTATAAAGGGGAGTTCCCGCCGACCGCCATGTTACTGCTGCTGATCTGAGCTTAGGGAGAGGTTGCTGCCGCTTCGTCAGAAGCAGGGATAGCGTTAGGCAGGGTCCATTAACCACAAAACCGCTTGTGCTGTAGCGATTTCCACTGCCCAACACCACCTTCGGTGTGCAGGGACAGTGGAAGCTCCTTTTTTTTCTTTTTTCCTCAGCGCTGTAGCTCATTGGGCTGCCCTAGAAGGCTCCCTGATAGCTGCATTGCTGTGTGTACGCCGCTGTGCAAACCAACTGCTTTTTTCAAAGCACAAATCCTCTTGTTCCTTCCTTTCTGCACAGCTATCTTGTTTGTTTGTCCACACTTTTTATTTAATTTGTGCATCAGTCCACTCCTTATTGCTGCCTGCCATACCTGGCTGAGATTACTGCAGGGAGATAGTAATTGAAGGACAGTTCCTTTTTTTTTTTTTTTTTTTTTTTGTGGGAGATTAAGATTGACATTTCTGCTAGAGTGCTATCTCTGTCTGTGTCATCTCTCACTCAGTGGGCCATAGAAAGCCTATTTATTTTTTTGCTTGATTTGGGTTCCAAAATCTACCAGAAAAAATCACAACATCAATCAGTGGGAGAAAAAATATTGGCCTCAGGGCTTGTGTGCCACTCCTTACTCCTGTGTGTGCCATCTCTCACTCAGTGGGCCATAGAAAGCCTATTAATTTTTTTGCTTGATTTGGGTTCTAAATTCTACCTGAAAAAATCAATAAATCAATCAGTGGGAGATTAATATTGGCCTTTGGGCTTGTGTGCCAGTCCTAAGCGTGCCATCTCTCTCTCTCAGATAGTGGGCCATAGAAAGCCTATTTATTATTATTTTTTTTATTGGGTTTATAAATTTTCCCTGGAAAAAAAAAAAAGTGGGAGATTAATATTGGCCTCTGGGCTTGTGTGCCAGTCCTGAGCGTGCCATCTCTCTCACAAATAGTGGGCCATAGAAAGCCTATTTATTTTTTTGGTTGATTTGGGTTCATAATTCTACCTGAAAAAATCAATCAATCAATCAGTGGGAGATTAATATTGGCCTTTGGGCTTGTGTGCCAGTCCTAAGCGTGCCATCTCTCTCTCTCAGATAGTGGGCCATAGAAAGCCTATTTATTATTATTTTTTTTATTGGGTTTATAAATTTTCCCTGGAAAAAAAAAAAAATGGGAGATTAATATTGGCCTCTGGGCTTGTGTGCCAGTCCTGAGCGTGCCATCTCTCTCACAAATAGTGGGCCATAGAAAGCCTATTTATTTTTTTGGTTGATTTGGGTTCCTAATTCTACCTGAAAAAATCAATCAATCAATCAGTGGGAGAAAAATATTGGCCTCAGGGCTTGTGTGCCACTCCTTACTCCTGTGTGTGCCATCTCTCACTCAGTGGGCCATAGAAAGCCTATTAATTTTTTTGCTTGATTTGGGTTCTAAATTCTACCTGAAAAAATCATTAAATCAATCAGTGGGAGATTAATATTGGCCTTTGGGCTTGTGTGCCAGTCCTAAGCGTGCCATCTCTCTCTCTCTCAGATAGTGGGCCATAGAAAGCCTATTTTTTTATTATTTTATTGGGTTTATAAATTTTCCCTGGAAAAAAAAAAAAGTGGGAGATTAATATTGGCCTCTGGGCTTGTGTGCCAGTCCTGAGCGTGCCATCTCTCTCACAAATAGTGGGCCATAGAAAGCCTATTTATTTTTTTGGTTGATTTGGGTTCATAATTCTACCTGAAAAAATCAATCAATCAATCAGTGGGAGATTAATATTGGGCTTTGGGCTTGTGTGCCAGTCCTAAGCGTGCCATATCTCTCTCTCTTAGATAGTGGGCCACAGAAAGCCTATTTATTATTATTTTTTTTATTGGGTTTATAAATTTTCCCTGGAAAAAAAAAAAATGGGAGATTAATATTGGCCTCTGGGCTTGTGTGCCAGTCCTGAGCGTGCCATCTCTCTCACAAATAGTGGGCCATAGAAAGCCTATTAATTTTTTTGCTTGATTTGGGTTCCAAAATCTACCAAAAAAAATCACTAAATCAATCAGTGGGAGATTAATATTGGCCTCTGGGCTTGTGTGCCACTCCTGACTCCTGTGTGCGTCATCTGTCACTCAGTGGGCCCTAGAAAGCCTATTTTTTGTTTTATTTGTTTTCTAAATTCTCCCTGAAACAATCATTTTATTTTCTTTGGTTTCTAAATTATTCCTGAAAAAAATCATTTTTTTTGTATTTTTTTTTCTCTCAAGTCTCCCTGAAAAAAAAAAAAAAAAAAAAATCTGTGGGAGATTCATATTGCCCCTTCTGCTTGTGTGCCAGTCTTGACTCCTGGGTGTGCCATCTCTCTCTCTCTCCCCAATTGTGGGCCATAGAAAGCCTATTAATTTTTTTGCTTGATTTGGGTTCCAAAATCTACCAAAAAAAATCACTAAATCAATCAGTGGGAGATTAATATTGGCCTCTGGGCTTGTGCGCCACTCCTGACTCCTGTGTGCGTCATCTGTCACTCAGTGGGCCCTAGAAAGCCTATTTTTTGTTTTATTTGTTTTCTAAATTCTCCCTGAAACAATCATTTTATTTTCTTTGGTTTCTAAATTATTCCTGAAAAAAATCATTTTTTTTGTATTTTTTTTTCTCTCAAGTCTCCCTGAAAAAAAAAAAAAAAAAAAAATCTATGGGAGATTCATATTGCCCCTTCTGCTTGTGTGCCAGTCTTGACTCCTGGGTGTGCCATCTCTCTCTCTCTCCCCAATTGTGGGCCATAGAAGGCCTATTAATTTTTTTGCTTGATTTGGGTTCCAAAATCTACCAAAAAAAATCACTAAATCAATCAGTGGGAGATTAATATTGGCCTCTGGGCTTGTGTGCCACTCCTGACTCCTGTGTGCGTCATCTGTCACTCAGTGGGCCCTAGAAAGCCTATTTTTTGTTTTATTTGTTTTCTAAATTCTCCCTGAAACAATCATTTTATTTTCTTTGGTTTCTAAATTATTCCTGAAAAAAATCATTTTTTTTGTATTTTTTTTTCTCTCAAGTCTCCCTGAAAAAAAAAAAAAAAAAAAAAATCTGTGGGAGATTCATATTGCCCCTTCTGCTTGTGTGCCAGTCTTGACTCCTGGGTGTGCCATCTCTCTCTCTCTCCCCAATTGTGGGCCATAGAAAGCCTATTAATTTTTTTGCTTGATTTGGGTTCCAAAATCTACCAAAAAAAATAACTAAATCAATCGGTGGGAGATTAATATTGGCCTCTGGGCTTGTGTGCCACTCCTGACTCCTGTGTGCGTCCTCTCTCACTCAGTGGGCCCTACAAAGCCTTTTTTTTTTTTTTTTCCCTAAATTCTCCCTGAAACAATCATTTCATTTTATTTGTTTTATAAATTCTTCTGTAAAAAATAATTTTTTTTTAATTTTTTTTTTTCTGAAGTCTCCCTTTTAAAAAAAACAAACACAAATCAGTGGGAGATAAATATTTACATTTGCGCTTCAGTGACAGTCCTGCGTGTGTGCCATCTCATTTGTTGCCAACAACAACAGAGTGTGTAACATTGTGGCTGATTTTCGTTGTGGTCTCACCCACCTGTAAAGGGGTAGCTAAATCATACTGAAGTTATAGCTCACCGTGTAAGTTGTGTGACAGCAACAAATACCGTTCGTTTGGTAACGTTTTTAAAACAATGAGGAAGTCTGGTGGAAGAGGTCGTGGCCGGGGGCGTTCATTGTCAGCTGGTAATGAGGGTAGTGGTAGTGGTGGAGCATCAGCTGGTCGTGGGAAAAAAAATATTGCACCTAAGTCTGGAGCTGTGGAGCCAGGTTCGTCGTCTGGCTACACAAGGCCTCGAACGCTCCCTTTTCTGGGAGTAGGAAAACCGCTTTTAAAGCCGGAGCAGCAAGAGCAAGTTTTGGCTTCTCTTGCTGACTCAGCCTCTAGCTCTTTTGCCTCCTCTCGTGAAACTGGTAAATATCAAAGCAGCGCGTCGTTAGTGGATGTTCACGGTCAGGGACAAGTCGCTTCCTTGTCCTCTTCAGCAAAAACAACAACAGAGAAGAATGCAGCAGGCGACACAACGGGTTACTCCATGGAGCTCTTTACACATACCGTCCCTGGCTTAGAAAGTGAAGCAGTTAACAGTCCATGCCCATTACAAGTTGAATCTGACATGGAGTGCACTGATGCACAGCCACAGCCAGACTACTATCCTGGTCCTTTGACTCAGACCACAACATTGCCCTCGCAGGGTGCTGATCAAGAATCAGACCCTGATGAGACTATGTTGCCCCATCACGAACGCTATACCACCGACCGACACGGTGACACAGACGAAGTTGCACACGAGCTACAAGAAGAGGTAATAGATGACCCAGTTCTTGACCCCGATTGGCAGCCATTGGGGGAACAGGGTGCAGGCGGCAGCAGTTCTGAAGCGGAGGAGGAGGGGCCGCAGCAGGCATCAACATCGCAACAGGTTCCATCTGCCGGGCCCGTATCTTGCCCAAAACGCGTGGCAAAGCTAAAACCTGTTGGAGGACAGCGTGGCCATCCGGTTAAAGCTCAGTCTGCAATGCCTGAAAAGGTATCCGATGCTAGAAAGAGTGCAGTCTGGCATTTTTTTAAACAACATCCAATTGATCAGCGCAAAGTCATCTGTCAAAAATGTTCAACTACCTTAAGCAGAGGACAGAATCTGAAAAGTCTCAATACAAGTTGCATGCATAGACATTTAACCACCATGCATTTGCAAGCCTGGACTAACTACCAAACGTCCCTTAAGGTTGTAGCACCCTCGGCCAATGAAGCTAGTCAGCAACGCAACATCCCTTTCGGCAGTGTAGGGCCACCATTTTCCGCACCACCTGCAGTATCTGTGCAGGTTTCTTTGCCAGGCCAAAGCCGTCAGGGTCAGGGAATCACCAGTTTCGTAGTAGGAAACACTGCATCTAGGGCACCGGTGGCAACAATACCATCTCCCACCGTCTCTCAGTCTGCCATGTCCACCGGCACCCCCGCTAGTTCCACGATCTCCAGCTCTCCAGTCCAGCTCACCCTACATGAGACTATGGTTAGAAAAAGGAAGTACTTAGCCTCGCATCCGCGTACACAGGGTTTGAACGCACACATAGCTAGACTAATCTCGTTAGAGATGATGCCCTACCGGTTAGTTGAAAGCGAAGCTTTCAAAGCCCTGATGGACTACGCTGTACCACGCTACGAGCTACCCAGTCGACACTTTTTTTCCAGAAAAGCCATCCCAGCCCTCCACCAGCATGTTAAAGAGCGCATCGTCCATGCACTCAGGCAATCTGTGAGCACAAAGGTGCACCTGACAACAGATGCATGGACCAGTAGGCATGGCCAGGGACGTTACGTGTCCATCACGGCACACTGGGTAAATGTGGTGGATGCAGGGTCCACAGGGGACAGCAAGTTTGGGACAGTTCTGCCTAGCCCACGGTCTAGGAAACAATTGGCTGTAGCCGTTCGCACCCCCTCCTCCTCCTCTTCGTCCTCCTGCAGAAGCGAGAGCTCGTCCACAGACCGCAGTCGCACAAACACTCCATCCGCAGCTGCCACTGTTGCACACCAGGTCTCCCATTATGGGGCAGCTACTGGCAAACGTCAGCAGGCTGTATTGGCTATGAAGTGTTTGGGCGACAACAGACACACCGCGGAAGTTCTGTCCGAGTTCTTGCAGAAAGAAACGCAGTCGTGGCTGGGCACTGTAGATCTTGAGGCAGGCAAGGTAGTGAGTGATAACGGAAGGAATTTCATGGCTGCCATCTCCCTTTCCCAACTGAAACACATTCCTTGCCTGGCTCACACCTTAAACCTGGTGGTGCAGTGCTTCCTGAAAAGTTATCCGGGGTTATCCGACCTGCTCCTCAAAGTGCGTGGACTTTGCTCACATATCCGCCGTTCGCCCGTACACTCCAGCCGTATGCAGACCTATCAGCGTTCTTTGAACCTTCCCCAGCATCGCCTAATCATAGACGTTGCAACAAGGTGGAACTCAACACTGCACATGCTTCAGAGACTGTGTGAACAGAGGCGGGCTGTTATGTTTTTGTGGGAGGATACACATACACGGGCAGGCAGTAGGATGGCAGACATGGAGTTGTCAGGTGTGCAGTGGTCGAAGATTCAAGACATGTGTCAAGTCCTTCAGTGTTTTGAGGAATGCACACGGCTGGTTAGTGCAGACAACGCCATAATAAGCATGAGCATCCCCCTAATGCGTCTGCTGATGCAAAGTTTGACGCACATAAAGGATCAGGCGTCTGCAGCTGAGGAAGAGGAAAGCCTTGATGACAGTCAGCCATTGTCTGGCCAGGGCAGTGTACAGGACGAGGTAGCGGGCGAAGAGGAGGAGGAGGACGAGGAGGATGATGGGGATGATTATATTTTTAATGAGGAAGCTTTTCCGGGGCCACTGGAAATTGGTGGCGCGGCAAGGCCGGGTTCTGGTTTTTTGAGGGACACAAGTGACGTTGATTTGCCTGAAACTGCCCCTCAACCAAGCACAACCGCAGATTTGAGAACTGGAACTTTGGCCCACATGGCGGATTATGCCTTACGTATCCTCAAAAGGGACACACGCATAACTAAAATGATGAATGATGACGATTACTGGTTGGCCTGCCTCCTTGATCCTCGCTATAAAGGCAAATTGCAAAATATTATGCCACATGAGAACTTGGAACTAATATTAGCAACCAAACAATCAACTCTTGTTGACCGTTTGCTTCTGGCATTCCCTGCACACAGCGCCCGTGATCGTTCTCACACGAGCTGCAGGGGCCAGCAGACCAGAGGAGTTAGAGGGGCAGAAATCAGAAGTGGCGTTGGCCAGAGGGGTTTTCTGACCAGGTTGTGGAGTGATTTTGCTATGACCGCAGACAGGACAGGTACTGCAGCATCAATTCAAAGTGACAGGAGACAACATTTGTCCAGTATGGTTACAAACTATTTTTCATCCCTTATCGATGTTCTCCCTCAACCGTCATTCCCATTTGATTACTGGGCATCAAAATTAGACACCTGGCCAGAATTGGCAGAATATGCATTGCAGGAGCTTGCTTGCCCGGCAGCTAGTGTCCTATCAGAAAGAGTATTCAGTGCTGCAGGTTCAATACTAACAGAAAAAAGGACTCGTCTGGCTACCCAAAATGTAGATGATCTAACCTTCATTAAAATGAACCACAACTGGATTTCGAAATCTTTTGCCCCACCTTGCCCGGCTGACACCTAGCTTTCCTATGAAAAGGTCTTGCCTGTGGACTATTCTGAATGCCTTTTCCAATCTCGTAATTTTCAGCACCTGATTGTCCAGCATACGACATGTTTACACCTCACTAAATGGCCAAACTCCCCACACGGGGCCGTGGTATCGACACTTGGCGACAGCACCCGTGAGAGTGCAGTTTGTCTGAAGAGGTGGGTGAGCCCGCTTTTGGTCGACGGCACTGCCACTGGGTCCCTCCTAGTACAATAAAGTGTCTCTGGCGGTGGTGGTGCGCACCCAACGTCAGACACACCGTTGTAATATGAGGGGCCCTGGGCCTATACCGCCGGCCACAAGACAGTTTCCCCCCACCCCAGCTCAAACAGTGCTCTACCACTTGCAAAATTATCTCACAGCTCCACCAATGTTTAGTCTATGCGCTGACATCCTTCAATGCCTGCCACTGACAATACCATTGTATTGACATTTTTGTTATGTTAGGCCTTCGATGCCTGTCTGTGGTCACTCCTTCCACTAGGCCTCCACTGACCACACCACTGCTGCCCGTGTACCCCTGGAACCAATTTAAAATTGCCTACAGCCATGTGTTATTATTTTAGGCCTTCGATGCCTGTCTGCGGTCACTCCTTCCACTAGGCCTCCACTGACCACACGACTGCTGCCCGTGTACCCCTGGAACCAATTTAAAATTGCCTACAGCCAGCCCAATTGTTTTATTTTAGGCCTTCGATGCCTGTCTGCGGTCCATTCTTTCAACTACTACTACACTGACCAGGGCACTGCTGCCCGTGTACCCCTGGAACCAATTTAAAATTGCCTACAGCCATGTGTTATTATTTTAGGCCTTCGATGCCTGTCTGCGGTCACTCCTTCCACTAGGCCTCCACTGACCACACCACTGCTGCCCGTGTACCCCTGGAACCAATTTAAAATTGCCTACAGCCAGCCCAATTTTTTTATTTTAGGCCTTCGATGCCTGTCTGCGGTCCATTCTTTCAACTACTACTACACTGACCAGGGCACTGCTGCCCGTGTACCCCTGGAACCAATTTAAAATTGCCTACAGCCATGTGTTATTATTTTAGGCCTTCGATGCCTGTCTGCGGTCACTCCTTCCACTAGGCCTCTACTGACCACACCACTGCTGCCCGTGTACCCCTGGAACCAATTTAAAATTGCCTACAGCCAGCCCAATTTTTTTATTTTAGGCCTTCGATGCCTGTCTGCGGTCCATTCTTTCAACTACTACTACACTGACCAGGGCACTGCTGCCCGTGTACCCCTGGAACCAATTTAAAATTGCCTACAGCCATGTCTTATTATTTTAGGCCTTCGATGCCTGTCTGTGGTCACTCCTTCCACTAGGCCTCCACTGACCACACCACTGCTGCCCGTGTACCCCTGGAACCAATTTAAAATTGCCTAGAGCCATGCGTTATTATTTTAGGCCTTCGATGCCTGTCTGCGGTCACTCCTTCCACTAGGCCTCCACTGACCACACCACTGCTGCCCGTGTACCCCTGGAACCAACATCAGAAAATATAAAAATAAGTATTTTGCTTATAAAAAAGAAAATACTGGAGAGATATCAAATGCAGACATTTTAACATTAAAAACAAACACACAACTAAAATCTGGTACAGTACTAAAAATGGCCACCAGCTACAATTACTTTCTCCTGCAAGTAGTTAACTGAAAGGTTTTTTAAATTGAAAACACAGATATGGCATCCACCGAGTGTTGTCCTGTCGCGTCTTCTTTATATTATTGCCGAGAAGATGCAAAACAATGAAAATAATAAAATCATTAATTACCAAAATAATAGAGAAAGTCAACACCACATTGCAAATAAACATTCATTCCAAATAAAGAAGCAGGGCGCGTCCGAGGGTGAGTATATACCTAATAAGAATATAATCACCCTCGGACGCGCAATGCTTATTTCCAACAGCCTTCCTTCCTAAGAATCAGCCCTTCCGTGGTGTAGAGAGACGTTGTGTTACACTCCAAGGTGTTCCCCAGGTTGCCTTTCCTGAGCTTCGATCTTCCGGCTCTCGTTTAGTAGTTGTTGGAAACTACGCTGCATTAGGCCTTCAAATTGGGTATGGGGTGTAGAGAGATGGTGTGTTCCACTCCAAGGTGTTCCCCAGGTTGCCTTTCCTGAGCTTCGATCTTCCGGCTCTCGTTTAGTAGTTCTTGGAAACTACACTGCATTAGGCCTTCAAATTGGGTATGGGGTGTAGAGAGAAGGTGTGTTACACTCCAAGGTGTTCCCCAGGTTGCCTTTCCTGAGCTTCGATCTTCATGCTCTCGTTTAGTAGTTGTCGGAAACTACGCTGCATTAGGCCTACAAATTGGGTATGGGGTGTAGAGAGAGGGTTTGTTACACTCCAAGGTGTTCCCCAGGTTGCCTTTCCTGAGCTTCGATCTTCCGGCTCTCGTTTAGTAGTTGTTGGAAACTACGCTGCATTAGGCCTTCAAATTGGGTATGGGGTGTAGAGAGAGGGTGTGTTACACTCCAAGGTGTTCCCCAGGTTGCCTTTCCTGAGCTTCGATCTTCCGGCTCTCGTTTAGTAGTTCTTGGAAACTACACTGCATTAGGCCTTCAAATTGGGTATGGGGTGTAGAGAGAGGGTGTGTTACACTCCAAGGTGTTCCCCAGGTTGCCTTTCCTGAGCTTCGATCTTCCGGCTCTCGTTTAGTAGTTCTTGGAAACTACACTGCATTAGGCCTACAAATTGGGTATGGGGTGGAGAGAGATGGTGTGTTACACTCCAAGGTGTTCCCCAGGTTTCCTTGCCATTGCTTCGGTCTTCCGACTCTCGTTTAGTAGTTGTAGAAAAGTACACTGCATTAGGCCTACAAAATGGGTATGGGGTGGAGAGAGATGGTGTGTTACACTCCAAGGTGTTCCCCAGGTTGCCTTTCCTGAGCTTCTATCTTCAGGCTCTCATTAAATTTTGGTTAAATGGAACAACTGCATTTGGCGTACTAGTTGGTTTGGGGCCTACTATCGGTGTCTGCCACTCCTTGCTGTTCTCCTGGTTTCCTGTCCTGAAATTCCATTTTCAGGCTCTCGTTAAGTAGTTGTTAATGTTAGACTGCATTTGGCCTACTAGTTGGGTTGGGGCCTACTATCGGTGTCTGCCACTCCTTGCTGTTCTCCTCCACTGAACAAAGCTGTGCCGCCTGTTTACTACGGTTGCCAATTTTGAACTGCATTTCGACTACTTACTGATTTGGCCCTACTCTCTGTGTCAGCCTCTCATTCCAGTTGTCCTCCACTGCAATGCCCCCTGGTTATTCCTGTGTTACCAATTTTGAACTGCATTTAGCCCACTTTATTCTTTGGGCCTATATCTGTGTTTCCACTTCATCGTGCCCATTGCCCAGCCAGTGATAGATGAGTCTGCTGGTACATTGACCCATAACGCAACATTCCCCGTGCATGCTACACAACAACATTGTGACCCTGCTGAAAGTCAGGTTGCTCTTCCCGCATACCATACCACCTTACACGGGGACAAAGAGGAAGGTGCAGATGAAAGTGCAGGTTCCTTCATCAGGTGGGGGGAGGAATACTAGTTGGCGACGTCACTGGCACAGGGCCTCTCATAGTACGCAAAAGTGTTGCTGCCGGTGGGAGGCGCCCCCGCCGTGCAAACACACCGCTGTACTTTGAGGGGCCCTGTGCCAGTGCCAATGCCAACAAGTGGGCCCCCCCTGCTTGCTCAGGATCACAGCACTTGCAAAGTTGAAATACTTACCTCTCCCTGCTCCACTGCCGTGACGTGGTCCAGATTTCCTGGGCCCACTAATTACTTGAACCAGCCCTACCCCACACAACTTTAGCCAAATGACCCCCAATTTCAAATGCCTTCCAATTATTATAAGGTAAATTACGCTTGACAAGCTTCATTAAGAAGAATGGATGGTTTTGACATTAAAATGGGCACTCTAGGTGTTTTCCTGGCCCCCACTCACTGCCGACTATGCTGCCCCATTGACTTGCATTGGGTTTCGTGTTTCGGTCGATCCCGACTTTACGTCATAATCGGCCGATTTCACTCGACCCGACTTTTGAGATAGTCAGGTTTCGCGAAACCCGGCTCGACTCTAGAAAGGTCAAGGTCGCTCAACTCTAATCGTTACATTTGGAACAGCTTTAATTGGATATCTAATTAGATATACCAGTAATTTGCTAACAATGCTTATTCTGATGCAACCTCTTCAATATTGCAGCTATGATTATCTGGCATCCTGTTTTAAACATTTTGCTACTTCATTTTTTATGTTTTATTGCTTCTTTTTAATTGTCACTTTACATGTCAGTATATTGAATTGAAGAGGGAGAAATAATTACAGTGTAAATAATATCCTGTATTGTAATTATCCAGTACAGGTGCAATTTCTGCCTTCTTGAATGATATTCTTACAGCCTAGGGGTATTCCTATTAAATGGAAATGATAGGTGTATTTCAACAAGTTGATATTAAATAATCTATGGTTAGATCTGTTTATGTTAAACATATGCTAGGAGCAGTGATAATTATATAATCAGCCATAGCACTTCAGTTAGGGTATATGCACACATTGAGTATTTGCTGCAGATTTTTGTGCACCACAAATCAGTGATGGCAGAAAATTTGTGTTTTTGATGCATTTTACTTCCCATTCATTTGAATGGGCACGAACAGGTGCAAAAAACATTGGAAGAAATGGCATTCTGCAGATTAGAAATATGACTTTGATGGTTCAAATACATAAGGAAAAAATAAGCAGAATGTGCATGAGATTTCAGAAATCTCATTCATTTTGCTGTTTCTGTAAACTGCAACTTTTTTTATCCTTGAAAAATGCAGGGGAACACAATGCAAAACCACAGCGTGTGAACAAGCCCTAAAAGAATCAGGTTGTCATCAGATTTATGCTGCCTCATCTAAGTGCAGCATAAAACAGAGGCAAAGCCCCTGGTTCCAGCAATGTGTCACTTACTCCGCTTCTTTCAGTAGCTTTTATAAAACACTGTTTTTTTTCTGCTGCATCCCTTCTAGTCCTCTCATTACTGAGTTCCTGCTATTTTTTATTAATATTTATTGAAGTTCTTGCTTTCCATGCCCAGACCATTGATGGGTAGCTTACTGCCTGTGCACAGTGTGCTCAGAAAGCTGCCATTCAGTGATGTGGGTGGGGTTATAAAGAAAAAAGCATTCAGAGAATTGCTAGATCTGCAGCAGAGAAAACAGGGATTTGATTAAAAATGCAATACATAGCCCAGTAAGTGACTCAAGGTTAGAATGAAGTCGGTGCGGTGGGCGTAGCCTAGCTCTGGACATGTGAGGCTGCAGGGGCTTAGAGCTCTCCTCTGTATCCCCTAACAAAGCGAATAAAAACGTCTTTTCTGAGGCAAAAAAAGTACTATTTTGGGTACTATTCGCCTTTTCATACACCAGGCTACAATCCTAGGAAGCGCAAATCTTAAATTAAGACTCCCTCCCTGTCTGACAAGATACAGTAGGATCCGCCATCTTGGATCCACCACAACGGACATTTTATCACCGCCTTGCTGCAGAAAATTTAACACCACAACTTCACAGAGGACAGCGGTATCTCACCAGCGTTCCGGACTGACCCGGAGCCACCTCTACACCAAGAGATCTCCACCCTCATTGCATCACTTTGAGCTGTGGATCCAGCCGTGCCCGCTGTCCTGGGCGAGAGGAAGCATGAGTCTACCTAGTGGTGCAGAAGGCGGCGGAGACCTGCAGACAGCGCTTCGCAGCAAGACCCGACGCTTCTCCCCCCTGCACAGCACGGCGGTACTCACCAGAGTGCTGAACCGCTCGGAGCCACTTGTCCGCTGGAGGATCTTCTCCCCGCCGCTCCTCCTGTCGCCGAGACCACAGCCGGAGCTGGCACCCAGGGACGCTTATGGGAGGGAGAGTCGTGGCCCTCGTCGCTCCTCGTCGCAGACTGCAGAGCAGGAACAGGCATCTACCACCGCATCTCCAAACCATCTCCGGACCTGGGAAAAAAATAACATGCAGCGGTGAGTCTATTTCAGCAGCTAGATAAACCCTCAGACTATAACGAGCAAGTCCATTTATGGAGTAACTCCACTGTTCACTGCAGGGGAAGCCAGAGTGGCACAGACAAATAAATTCTCACCTTACAAGTTGCTCAAAAGGGGATTATTCACCACCAGCCTCTAGCGTGCCCCGGCTGGAAGCGACTGCTTCAGGGTCTTTTCCGGGCGGGGCACACTAGAGGCTGGCGGTTTCTTCCAGATCCCGACGCCCAGCAAGGAGGACCTTCTGGGGGGTAAGACGTTCCCGTACTACCCCCCAGCCACACGATCTTGTGACACGGAGCCTACCACACCTGACTAATTGAAAAGGACTGACACATCCTACCATTCCGGGGTATCATCGTCTCTATAACTAGTAAGTGCACGATTGCATACACAAAACTGTTTTTGCACTATGAGGACACAACATTGTTAAATGAACCCGGCCACCAGTACTAATTACACTAGTATGGCCTTTGAGTAAGTGTCAGTATATTGTACTTAAACCTCTGAACGCAATCTTCTCTCCTTAGTGCAGGTGTCAATTTTGTATTCATCCATACACTCCTTTGTAGGAGTAATTATTCTAAGCGCAGGTGATAACCATATATGCACATTATTTTTTACTTTACAGACAGGGTGTTACACAGATCCTGCCATCTCACCAGCAGCTGAGTCTCCTTTTAATTTTTCCAGCCCCCCTTTCCGTGAATATTTTCTCCAATCCCCGTCTTTCTTATTCAGTGAAGCGCCAGTGTTACCCCCCTTTTATATATTTTAAAGTCTCTTAAATGTGAATAAATTTACTCTTGCTTATTTGGTTCAACTTTCAGCAACAAAAAGGGTTCCCGAACTTACTAATAGATTTAATGTCTCATAAACTCTTGGGGTTAATGGGGGAGAGTAACTTTCACAAACTTTTGCCCACAAGGTCAAGGTTCCCGTCGAGGGAGAAGACCTGAAATTGAACATTTATTTTCATGATTGATTATTGTATGATAACATAGTTAACATAATACTATTTATTAACATTCTTGTTCAATTTTCCTTGTTTTTCACTTTTCAATTTTGTCCTTAGTGTACCTACAGCTCATACAACAACCTAAGGCCAGGTTCACACTGCATTTTAGCAGTCCATTATTCGGACTATGTTACACCACGGCATAACGCGGTGTAACGCAGTCCGTTAATGCCGCCATTAAGCCCTATGGCGGACGCATCGCTAGCGCACGCCCATAATGGCGGCATAATGTGCCATCATTGAGTGACGGACCCTGGGACACAGGCTGCAGCGTTTCTGGGTCCACCACTGCTAGCGCAGATAGAGCATCTGCTAGCTCTATCTGCGCTAGCGGTATGACAAGTCGGCACTTGCGTAAACAGCAGCCCGTTAACGCATGTGTTGAACGGGCTGCTGTTAATGCAATGTGAACCTAGCCTTACCTATGCAGTTGAAATTTTTGTCCTACAATGTCAGGGGTCTCAACAGTCCATGGAAAAGATTTACATTATGGGAAGAAATCAAGCAAACACAAGCAGACATCATATGTCTACAAGAGACAAAATTTAGTAAAGGTAACCACCCCTCCTTTTCCCACAAAAGCTTTCCACTCTGTTTTTCCTCCTTGACACAAAAGAAAAAAGCAGGTGTAATTACACTCATAAAAAACACAGTACCCTTCCAACTCATTGAGGAAATCATAGACCCAAACGGGAGATACCACATTCTGATCTGTCAAATTAACTCAACAATTTATACAATCGCAAACATATATAGTCCCAATGCAAAACAATTAAATGTTCTTAACAAAGTACGGTAATTAGGAAGATTCAGAAGCATAAGAAATGGGATCTGTATATTTTGGGAGATTTCAATATGGTCCCAGATGGGAGACTGGACTCCACATCTACTACGTGCCAATTTTCAAACAATCTTAAAAACTGAATCACCAATAACGAATTATATGATGCATTCAGATGCTTGAATTCCTCATCTAGAGAATTCTCACACTTTTCTTCAGTACACACAAATCTTCATCCAGAATCAATTTATTTCTCACAGATATATTTGACCTAACTAAAATAAAAAAATCACTCATATTAAGCAGATCAATATCAGACCACTCCCCTGTCATAACTGAATTATGGATTGGCCCTACTTTCAAAAATTCAGTGTTAGGGCTAGCGGAACGCACCAAATAATTAGAAAGATGGTATAAGGTGCGTTCGCAGCCCGGGGTCCACCGTGCAGAGATGGAACCTGCTGCTGAGTAATGGCGGTATAATATGGATACACACACGGGTTAGCTTCACCTGGTATGAAGGAAGCGAACCCTGATGCGTCACAGGGCCGCGGTACCGCACAAGGAGCGCAAGCAAGGAGTCACAGAACTCTGTCCCAAGACTCAGGGAAAGAGTTCCTCTAGACCTCTTACGCTCGACAACGCAACTGGGGTGTCAGAGATTAACAGAAATAATAATTTAATGCACAAGAGGGCGTGCAGTGCCACTCTGGTGGATGCCACTAACCACCCAGACTTGGGCCAGGAAAGCGCTCTATTAGTGCATGGCGCCACACTGGCGGTCACTGCTATCAGATCCTGTATCCTGTGCTAGCTGTGCGGAATAGCACTGTCAGGCACTAGGCAGCTTCCACCATTCGTGACCAGTGAACAACACTAGGGATGGGAATGATTTGGAGCTTTCATCCATCGACAGGTATACATCCACACACGCACGTTAATAAGTTTATACAAGCGTATGGCCGTGCAGCCATGTGAACCTTTTATAGCGGAAGCTCTCCAGGACCTTCCTAGTGGTCCAATAGGAGCTGCTACAGGGCCTGAGCATGTGACCCCCGAGCTCCAATGAGAGGTCATCTCTTGGGCATGCTCAGAAGAAGGAAAAGCAGCACTTAGTCCCAGGGACGCCTGCCCGCCACTGATCAGTACTGGTTACAATGGCTGAGCCTGGAAGGACAGCAGTAACCAGCCGCACAGTATCAGCTTGAGCCAGACGCTGGGACTGACGTCTCTGCTGGGCAGGCTCCTCTGCGGCTGGAGAATAGGAGACCGCAGCGGAGATGGTTCGAGATTTGCCCTGTGCAGCGGCTGGAACTCGACACCTAACATTCAGCTTTATGTGTAGTAATATTTTATTAAACTCACCAGATTATAAAAATGAAATCGAAACCTCACTGAGGCTCTACTTTAAAGAAAATGATATAGCCGGAATAAATCAGTTTACAATCTGGTGCGCCCAAAAGGCAGTTATAAGGCCGGCTTCACACTTGCGAGTTTTACGGACGTAAGAGCGCAGAAACTACGTCCGTAAAACTCGCAAAAAATACGGCACAATTATTCTCTATGCCCCTGCTCCTATCTGCCGTATTTTACTGATCAGTATTATACGGCTTTCTACGGCCGTACAAAATCGCAGCATGCTGCGTTTGTCACCGTACTGCGCAAGAAATACGCCAATGAAAGTCTATGGAAGCGTGAAAAATACGGATTTCACACGGACAAGCAGTGTGACTTGCGAGAAATACGCAGCGCTGTTAGAGAGAAAAGCCGGTTATTCAGTGCGGTGTACAGTAAAATCACACTGACAGCTTACAGTCCAATAGGTAGAATAAATGTGTACACATAGAATAGGTATATATATATATATATGTCAGTGAGACACATATATGTATATATATTACTATTTATTCCAGCGCTATACAGCTTGAAAGCCGGTAATTCAATTACCGGCTTTTTCTTTCCCCTTCCTAAAACCCGACATGATTTGAGACATGGTTTACATACAGTAAACCATGTCTTCTCTCCATTTTTTTTGCAGATTCCACACTACTAATGTTAGTAGTGTGTATCTGCAAAATTTGGCCGTTCTAGCTCTTAAAATAAAGGGTTAAATGGCGGAAAAAATTTGCGTGGGCTCCCGCGCAATTTTCTCCGCCAGAGTAGTAAAGCCAGTGACTGAGGGCAGATATTAATAGCCTGGAGAGGGTCCATGGTTATTGGCCCCCCCCTGGCTAAAAATATCTGCCCCCAGCCACCCCAGAAAAGGCACATCTGGAAGATGCGCCTATTCTGGCACTTGGCCACTCTCTTCCCATTCCCGTGTAGCGGTGGGATATGGGGTAATGAAGGGTTAATGCCACCTTGCTATTGTAAAGTGACATTAAGCCTAATTAATAATGGAGAGGCGTCAATTATGACACCTATCCATTATTAATCCAATTGAATGAAAGGGTTAAATAAAACACAAACACATTATTTAAAATTATTTTAATGAAATAAAAACAATGGTTGTTGGAGTATTTTATTCTACGCCCAATCCAATCACTGAAGACCCTCGTTCTGTGAAAGAAAAAACATAATAAACCAACAATATACTTACCCTCCGCAGATCTGTAACGTCCAACGATGTAAATCCTTCTGAAGGGGTTAAAACATTTTGCAGCAAGGAGCTTTGCTAATGCAGGCTGCTCCTCGCTGCAAAACCCCGGGGAATGAGTCTAAATATAGATCAATGAGCTATATTTAGCTTCATTTGCGGTGAGGCGCCCTCTGCTGGCTGTTTATAGATCGTGGGAACTTGCCTAGAAAGCCTGGGAGCTTTCTAGGAAATTTCCCACGATCTATGAACATCCAGCAGAGGGCGCCTCACCGCAAATGAAGCTAAATATAGCTCATTGATCTATATTTAGACTCATTCCCCGGGGTTTTGCAGCGAGGAGCAGCCTGCATTAGCAAAGCTCCTTGCTGCAAAATGTTTTAACCCCTTCAGAAGGATTTACATCGTTGGACGTTACAGATCTGCGGAGGGTAAGTATATTGTTGGTTTATTATGTTTTTTCTTTCACAGAACGAGGGTCTTCAGTGATTGGATTGGGCGTAGAATAAAATACTCCAACAACCATTGTTTTTATTTCATTAAAATAATTTTAAATAATGTGTTTGTGTTTTATTTAACCCTTTCATTCAATTGGATTAATAATGGATAGGTGTCATAATTGACGCCTCTCCATTATTAATTAGGCTTAATGTCACTTTACAATAGCAAGGTGGCATTAACCCTTCATTACCCCATATCCCACCGCTACACGGGAATGGGAAGAGAGTGGCCAAGTGCCAGAATAGGCGCATCTTCCAGATGTGCCTTTTCTGGGGTGGCTGGGGGCAGATATTTTTAGCCGGGGGGGGCCAATAACCATGGACCCTCTCCAGGCTATTAATATCTGCCCTCAGTCACTGGCTTTACTACTCTGGCGGAGAAAATTGCGCGGGAGCCCACGCCAATTTTTTCCGCCATTTAACCCTTTATTTTAAGAGCTAGAACGGCCAAATTTTGCAGATACACACTACTGACATTAGTAGTGTGGAATCTGCAAAAAAAATGGAGAGAAGACATGGTTTACTGTATGTAAACCATGTCTCAAATCATGTCGGGTTTTAAGAAGGAGAAAGAAAAAGCCGGTAATTGAATTACCGGCTTTCAAGCTGTATAGCGCTGGAATAAATATTAATATATATACATATATGTGTCTAATGACATATATATATATATATATATATATATATATATATATATATATATAGACAGTATATATATTTTTTTTTTTCTTTTTGGGACACATGGATCATTTCTATAGCGGTATGTTGGTTTTGCAAGCCTGCGAGAAAACCACGCAGTACGGATGCCATACGGATTACATACGGAGGATGCCATGCGCAAAAAACGCTGACACACCCTGCCTACGGAGGAGCTACGGACCACTATTTTCGGGACATTTCAGCGTATTACGGCCGTAATATACGGACCGTATTTTCATACGCTGAGTGTGAAGCCGGCCTAAGGGGGAAAATGATCCAAATTGCGGCAAAGCATAATACCAAAAAAGAGAAAGAATAAAAAGCATTCAAGAACAGATCCACATGAAAGAAAACTGTTTCCACAACCCTCACCTCACATCACAACAAATGTACACAGAGATCCTAAGTCTAAGACAAAAACTAAATGAAGCCATTCTGGAAGACTTTGAAAAAGTCATTAAAGCATCAAAATTCAAAGCTTATTCCGAAACAAACAAACTGACAAAATTCATGAAGTCTAAGTTAAAGAAAGATAGAATCCGCAACAGAATAAATAGAATTAAAAGCACTTCAAGCGATATAAAACAACATCCAACAGACATAGCGGAGGAATTTGCTGATTTTTATCATAAATTATATAATCTGAATAATGGCACTTCAAATCCTAAACCACACCCCCAAAAGATAATGACCTTCCTTAACAAACTACAACTCCCCAGAATTAGTTCTTCAGACTTCAGGTACCTTCACACATAACGATTTCGTTAACGATATCGTTGCAACGTCACGCTTTTTGTGACGTAGCAACGATCCCGCTAGCGATCTCGTTATGTGTGACAGCGACCAACGATTAGGCCCCTGCTGGGGCTTGGTCATTGGGGAATGATCAGGACCCTTTTTTGGTCGCTGATCACCCGCTGTCATCGCTGGTTCGGCGTGTGTGACGCCGATCCAGCGATGTGTTCACTTGTAACCAGGGTAAATATCGGGTTACTAAGCGCAGGGCCGCGCTTAGTAACCCGATATTTACCCTGGTTACCATTGTAAAAGTTAAAAAAAAAACAGTACATACTCATATTCCGATGTCTATCACGTCCCCCGCCGTCAGCTTCCCTGCACTGACTGTCAGCGCCGACCATAAAGCAGAGCACAGCGGTGACATCACCGCTGTGCTCTGCTTTACGGCCGGCGCTGACAGTCAGTGCGGGAAGCTGACGGCGGGGGACGTGACAGACGTCGGAATGTAAGTATGTTCTGTTTTTTTTTTTTACTTTTACAATAGTAACCAGGATAAATATCGGGTTACTAAGCGCGGCCCTGCACTTAGTAACCCGATGTTTACCCTGGTTACCCAGGGACTTTGGCATCGTTGAAGACAGTTTCAACGATGCCGAAGTCATTCCCCTGATCATTGGTCACTGGAGAGAGCTGTCTGTGTGACAGCTCCCCAGCAACCACACAACAGCTTACCAATGATCACGGCCAAGTCGTATCGCTGTTCGTGATCGTTGGTAAGTCATTTAGTGTAACAGTACCTTTAGCCAATCTCACTTTACCTATCTCAATCTCCGAAACCATGGAAACAATACAAACATTCAAGTCACAAAAATCACCAGGGCCTGATGGGCTAATCAACGAATGCTACAAAACCTTCTCAGAAATACTTACCCCTCACATGGTGAAGTGTTGTGATGAGGTAATTCAGTACCACAATGGAGTGTTCTGACAATAACCCAAAAACATAGAACGAGCTCTGAGACGTGGGAACTCTGCTGACCGCAATCCCTAATCCTCTCCAACAACACTAGAGGCAGCCGTGGATTGCGCCTAACGCTCCCTATGCAACTCGGCACAGCCTGAGAAACTAGCTAGCCTGAAGATAGAAAATAAGCCTACCTTGCCTCAGAGAAATACCCCAAAGGAAAAGGCAGCCCCCACATATAATGACTGTGAGTTAAGATGAAAAGACAAACGTAGAGATGAAATAGATTTAGCAAAGTGAGGCCCGACTTACTAAACAGAGCGAGGATAGGAAAGGTAACTTTGCGGTCAACACAAAACCCTACAAACAACCACGCAAAGGGGCAAAAAGACCCTCCGTACCGAACTAACGGCACGGAGGTACACCCTCTGCGTCCCAGAGCTTCCAGCAAACAAGAAAAAAACAAATAAGCAAGCTGGACAGAAAAAAGCAGCAAACAAAATAACAAAGCGGAATTTAGCTATGCAGAGCAGCAGGCCACAGGAACGATCCAGGAGGAAACAGGTCCAATACTAGAACATTGCCTGGAGGCCAGGATCAAAGCACTAGGTGGAGTTAAATAGAGCAGCACCTAAGGACTTCACCACATCACCTGAGGAAGGAAACTCAGAAGCCGCAGTACCACTCTCCTCCACCAACGGAAGCTCACAGAGAGAATCAGCCGAAGTACCACTTGTGACCACAGGAGGGAGCTCTGCCACAGAATTCACAACAGTGAAGGTCTTTAATCTGGCATCACAAACCAGGAGCTTCACAAGTGAAATGCTCGAAGCCACTCTTATCATGATACCAAAGCCCCAAAGTGACCCGGGAGAAGTCAGGAATTAAAGGCCGATATCGCTTATTAACTCGGATTTAAAAATCTTTTCCAAAATTCTGGCCACTAGACTAAAGGGGATCCTACCGAAACTAATAGGTAACAATCAATCAGGCTTTATTGAAGGAAGGCAAATATCAGACGGCTCCAGGAGACTGCTCAAAATTTTGAATAAAATTAACAAAACCCCATCAATTCTTCTGGCGCTTGACGCTGAAAAGGCGTTCGACAGAGTTAATTGGGAATATCTGAGAATAGTCTTATCAAACTTTGATTTCAACAACGAATGATTGACGTCGGTGTATGCCCTCTATTCCCTCCTAAGCGCTAAAATATATATAAAATATATATAAATAATAACCTATCCAAGCTGTTTCCCATTAGTAACGGAACAAGACAGGGTTGCCCATTATCACCTCTCCTTTTTGCCCTAGCAATCGAACCACTAGCTGAGGTGATCCGAGTAAATGAGTATATCACAGGTATCAAAACAACAATTAGACAGTATAAAATAAGTATGTTTGTGGACGAACATGCTGCTAACTCTCACAAATCCTATCTGCTCCATCACCACGTTACTTCGAATACTAGATGAATTCTCACTAATATATTTCCTTAAAATCAATAGATCCAAATCAAAAATACTACAATTCAACCTCACAGAAAATACAATCAATTCATTAAAAAGATTGGCAGACTTCACATGGGAAAGTGAAGGAATCTCTTATGTGGGCATATTATTCACAAAAAAAAATACACACAACAATTAATGCAAACTGCGAGGCCATTTTATCTTCTATCTCAAAGAACCTCCAACCTTTGGCAAACATAGGTCTATCATGGATGAGTGGAGTCTTGGCAATTAAAACTATAATTCTCCCAAAACTATTATACATCTTCAGAGCCCTGCCCTTAATCTTCCCGTCAATATTCTTTAAGGTGGCGCAGTGGTTAGCACAGCAGCCTTGCAGCGCTGGAGTCCTGGGTTCAAACCCCACCAAGGACAAAATCTGCAAAGAGTTTGTATGTTCTCTCCGTGTTTGCGTGGGTTTACTCCGGGTACTCCGGTTTCCTCCCACATTCCAAAGACGTACTGATAGGGAATTTAGATTGTGAGCCCCAACGGGGACAGCGATGATAATGTGTGCAACCTGTAAAGCGCTGCGGAATATGTTAGTGCTATGTAAAAATAAAGATTATTTATTTATTTAAAAAATGTCAAAATAAACTATCATCTTTCATTTGGAATGGGAAGAGGGCAAGAGTAGCCAGAGACATTCTTTACAAAAGTAAGAACAATGGGAGAATGGGGATACCAAACCTACAAGCTTACCACCATGCGAAAATAATCAAAGTCAACATTGGATAGACGATAGAATGAAACCAGCATGGATTGACCTGGAAATCTCTCATCACAAATCTACAGTATTTCTTTGAAAGGCCTTCTCCTCAACCACATCTTTAATCTGAATAAATACAAATTAGACCACCCTATCTTTTTAGCCATTACCCAAACGTGGGATAAACTAGCCACACCCTCTAGAAAACATAACAATCTAGCACTGAGGGAAAACTTACCAGTCTCCTTAATTGCCTCCTTTTACGGAACTCAAACCCCTGGAAAACCGGGCACAAAAAGGTATCAGAAAATTGGGATATGTTTTTATAAACAACAAACTACTAAATTTCTCTGAGATCAAAAACAAATTTAATATCCCTTCCTCGGATTTTATGCACTACTGTACCTTTAAAGAATACCTACAAAACTTTGTTCTTAAAGTTTCGCCAAAAACAGAATTTATTCATTTACTTCTTAATAACACAAATCATAAAGTTTTTTGGAGCACGAAATTTCTTTATAATGTTTTTAATAAAGATAGTGATTTCCAAAAAAACAAATTCATGTTTAAATGGGAGAAAGACCTACAATTAAATGCAAGTACGGATCAGTGGGAGGATGCAGTTAAAAGCACCTATTCTTATAACATTTCCCTACCACTACATGAATCATACTACAAGTTACTAACTAGGTGGTATCTTATGCCATCCAGACTTTCACACTTTATAAGTGACTCTTCTCCCTCATGCTGGAGAGGATCCGGATCCAAAGGAGATCTGCTCCATATCTTCTGGTCTTGCCCGAAACTTACAAACCTATGGAACCAGGTGGCTAAATATATTAGCGAACTTCTCAACAGGGATTTTACCCTTTCCCCCCAAACTGCACTCCTCTCCATGGATCTGGAAGACATACACTACTCATACTCAACAAGACTCGTCATAATTCATCTTTTATTGATAGTAAAGAATATGATTGCTGCTCTCTGGAAGAGTAATCCCGTAGGTTCTAATTCCCTTGAGGGGCTAAAAAAGTAAAAAGCAATTTTCAAAAGTAGGGTTGAGCGAAACGGGTCGGCCATTTTCAGAAGTCGCCGACTTTTGGCAAAGTCGGGTTTCATGAAACCCGACCCGACCCCTGTGTGGGGTCGGCCATGAGGTCGGCGATCTTCTGAATCTGGTATCGGAATTCCGATACCGAGTTCCGATATGTTTGCAATATCGGAAATCGGTATCGGAATCCATATTTAAGTGTAAAATAAAGAATTAAAATAAAAAATATTGCTATACTCACCCTCTGACGCCCCCTGGTACTAACCGGCAGCCTTCCTTCCTTAGAATCAGCGTGTGAAAGACCTTAGATGACGTCGCGGCTTGTGATTGGTCGCGCGACCGCCCATGTGACCACTCACGTGACCAATCACAAGCCGCGACGTCACCGAAGGTCCTTCAAGCGCTGATTCTTAGGAAGGAAGGCTGCCGGAAAGAAGCAGGGCGCGTCCGAGGGTGAGTATATTCCTATTAGGTATATACTCACCCTCGGACGCGCATGTTTAGCATGCTCAGTAATGTCACAGTTTGGAAATACTATGTACAGTAATGTCTGCAAATTGAGATTTTGGTTTTAGTTTTTATCCTCAGTTATATAACAAGGCTTGCTAAAGGGTCAGCATTGACTTTTAGGAATGCCACTTCCTATAGGTGGCACTAGAGTTCTAGTCCTCTTCCTCTCTGGAGATAACTTGCATATTTCCCAGGGGACCATTGTGGCTTAAAAGTCTTCTCATCTCGGCATGCTTAACATGTCACTCTCCACAAGGAGAAACGTTACTACTTGGATCATGGTCAGACATATCTCACACAGCCAAACCAGGTCTCACACGTTGCACTGATGAGGAGCAATACCCCGAAACACAGTGTATGCAAATTGAGATTCTGGTTTGGCTTTTATCCAAAGTCATGTGACAAGGCTTGTTAAAGGGTCGAGATTGACATCTAGGATTGCTACTTCCAATAGATGGCACTAGAGTTCTAGTCCTCTTCTTCTCTGAAAAAACAATTTGCAAATGACAGTAATGTCATTGATCAAGAGTAATGTAAAAAAACAAGAGTAATAAACACAGTGGTGTCACAAGAAACTGCTCAAGACCATTGTGATGTCAATGAAATAATAATAAGTACAGTATCGTTACACAAGGATAATGCACATCAAGGTTCAGGGCTGACTGCAACCATTGCTCCTATAAATTTGCTTCTTAACCCTTCAGTCACGGGGACAAATTTTTTAAATCTGACCAGTGTCACTTCATGTGGTAATACAGTGCCTTCCAAAAGTATTCGGCCCCCTGGAACTTTTCAACCTTTTCCCACATATCATGCTTCAAACATAAAGATACTAAATGTAAATTTTTGGTGAAGAATCAACAACAAGTGGAACATAATTGTGAAGTTAAACAAAATTTATTGGTTATTTTAAATTTTTGTGGAAATTCAAAAACTGAAAAGTGGGGCGAGCAATATTATTCGGCCCCTTTAACTTAATACTTTGTTGCGCCACCTTTTGCTGCGATTACAGCTGCAAGTCGCTTGGGGTATGTCTCTATCAGTTTTGTACATCGAGAGACTGAAATTCTTGCCCATTCTTCCTTGGCAAACAGCTCGAGCTCAGTGAGGTTTGATGGAGATCATTTGTGAACAGCAGTTTTCAGCACTTTCCACTGATTCTCGATTGGATTGAGGTCTGGACTTTGACTTGGCCATTCTAACACCTGGATACGTTTATTTGTGACCCATTCCATTGTAGATTTTGCTTTATGTTTGGGATCCGGTCAGCACGGTGGCGCAGTGGTTAGCACTGCAGCCTTGCAGTGCTGGGTTCCTGGGTTCTAATCCCACCCAGGACAACATCTGCAAAGAGTTTGTATGTTCTCTCCGTGTTTGCGTGGGTTTCCTCCGGGCACTCCGGTTTCCTCCCACATTCCAAAGACATACTGATAGGGATTCTAGATTGTGAGCCCCATCGGGGACAGCGATGATAATGTGTGCAAACTGTAAAGCGCTGCGGAATATGTTAGCGCTATATAAAAATAAAGATTATCCTTGTCTTGTTGGAAGACAAATCTCCATCCCAGTCTCAGGTCTTTTGCAGACTCAAACAGGTTTTCTTCAAGAATGGTCCTGTAATTGGCTCCATCCATGATGCTGCCACCACCATATTTGACAGTTGGGATGGTGTGTTCAGGATGATGAGCTGTGTTGCCTTTACGCCAAACATATCATTTGGCATTGTTGCCAAAAGTTCGATTTTGGTTTCAACTGACCAGTGCACCTTCTTCCACGTGTTTGGTGTGTCTCCCAGGAGGCTTGTTGCAAACTTTAAACGACACCTTTTCAGGATATCTTTGAGAAATGGCTTTCTTCTTGCCACTCTTCCATAAAGGTCAGATTTGTGCAGAGTACGACTGATTGTTGTCCTATGGACAGACTGTCCCACCTCAGCTGTAGATTTTTGCAGTTATTCCAGATTGATCATGGGCCTCTTGGGTGCCTCTCTGATCAGTCTTCTCCTTGTATGAGATGAAAGGTTAGAGGGACGGTCGGGTCTTGGTGGGTTTGCAGTGGTATGATATTCCTTCCATTTCAATTTGATCGCTTGCACAGTTGTCCTTGAGATGTTTAAAGTTTTGGAAATCATATTGTATCAAAAGTTGGCTTTAAGCTTCTCCACAACAGTATCACGGACCTGCCTGTTGTGTTCCTTGGTCTTCATGATGCTCTCTGTGCTTCAAACAGAACCCTGAGACTATCAGTGAGCAGGTGCATTTATATGGAGACTTGATTACATACAAGTGGATTATATTTATCATCATTAGGCATTAGGACAACATTGGATCATTCAGAGATCCACAATGAACTTCTGGAGTGAGTTTGCTGCACTGAAAGTAAAGGGGCCAAATAATATTGCACGCTCCACTTTTCAGTTTTTGAATTTCCACAAAAATTTAAAATAACCAATAAATTTCATTCAACTTCACAATTGTGTTTCAATCAGAAATTTGAGAAAAATGTAAAAAAAATTAGCAATTTTCAAACTTTGAATGATTATCCCTTTAATTTAGATAGTAATACATAGCAAAACATTAATAAATACAATTTCTGTCATGTTTGATTCACATCAGCACCATTTGTAAAATGTTATTTTATTTTGTTAGCCTTTTAGAAGGTTTAAAAATGTAGCAGTATTTTTTTCAAGGAATTTTACAAAACTTATTTTTTTGAAGGACCTTTCCAGCTTTGAAGTGACTTTGGGGTTCCTAGATATTGGAAAACCTCCAAAAGTGATACCATTTTAAAAATATCACCCCCTCGACATATTGAAAACTTCTGTCAGGTAGTTTATTAACCCTTCATGTGATATTAAGGAATTAATGAAAAGTGGCATGACAAGAGTGAAAAAATGTATTTTTACCACCTAAATGTCGGTGACTTCTGATCAGACCACTGTAGCCGGCAGACTGTAAGGCCGCTATTTGGCCGTGAACTGCCATGGCAAATATCAGGACCACAGAATCATGATCTCAGGGTGTCGAAGGGGTTAGAGAGGAAACCCCCGCACTGTTAATTATTTATACGATGTAGTAACTATTGACAGCATCATTTAAGGGTTAAACAGATATGGACAATACCAACACTGATCTGGGCTGATGCAACAAGTTGTCAGCCATAGTGTGCAGCCAACAGCTGCTATTGTTATCTGTATGGGAGGCTAGTCTCTTATATCTCAGGTCAGTAAAAAAACGTATTGGCAGTCATTAAGGGGTTTTAATATGACTTTAGATTGCATCAATACGTTACTGCCTAGATTCTGAAACAAATACTATTTATATTTTTCAATTTTAAATTTTTAGCACCATTTTAGTATTGCTTAGACAGATCACCAATACTAAGTTATTATCCTGGAAAATGGAAAATTTACAAAAATAATTCTGTAAAATAATCACTGTGTTACATTGATACATGTTAAGTGTAGTAAAACCTCTCAAGAAACACATGACAAAACATGCTGTACACCATATGCTCTTATATACTTACCTGTGGTGTACACATAGATACTATGCTGTACCACTAGGGGGCACTACCATGATCGACATGATCAGGTTTCTTCTTGAATGATACAGTGATGAGATGGTGCTTCCAGTACTTACCTGAAGCAATGCAAAATCCAATGTTATTATTATTATAAAGTACACATTGCGTTCCGAATGCATGTGTACGCATGTCTTTGGATACCAATGCATTCCCATAGACAGTAATGTGCTGTTTTGACGTACTCCATCCGCAATCATCCGCATGTGGATAACTGCGCATAATTCATGCCTCAAAAAATGCAACATGTTGCATTCGCCGTGCCCCGCCGCACATGGAGAAATGACGCATGCGTACGCAGATGCATGCGAATGAATACAAATGCATGTCCATGCGTACACCATGTTAAAGATAGGTACGTAAGGCGCATGCGGATATATGCGGATCAAACGCTGCACTCATATATGCAAATGTGAAACCAGCCTAAGAAGCACAACTTCAAAAAGTGAAATAAAACCCAGATACGGCAAGCTATGTTGGACAAACATTAGTTTACACAAGAGGAAAGCAGTGTACGGTCATCCCTGCTAACATTGGATTTTGCACTTTACACTAATCATGTCCATGAAACTATGTTACCACCTGCAAATTCACTGATGTATAAAAAGGGGTGATGAGACAGGTAATCCATTACTCTCAAGACTCTGGATGGAAGCAGAAGACTCTCGACGGAAGCCCAAGACTCAGCAATGAAGCCCAAGACTCAGCACTGAAGCACAAGACTCTGCATGGAAGCACAAGACTCTGCATGGAAGCACAAGACTCTGCACGGAAGCACAAGAACCCTGCACTGAAGCACAAGACTCTGCATGGAAGCCCAAGACTCAGCACTGAAGCACAAGACTCTGCATGGAAGCACAAGACTCTGCATGGAAGCACAAGACTCTGCACGGAAGCACAAGACCCTGCACGGAGGCACATGACTGGTTGTCTCCTGGTGCTGCCATCTCTCTTGGCGCTGGCGTCTCTCCTGGTGCTGCTGGCCTGGTGAGGACAACACTGGCTATGTAAGTATAGAACCTTTGAAAATGTCTGTCTTAAATTTTCTTTCAGCTCCTTTAGACTGGTTGTCTCCTGGTGCTGCCGTCTCTCCTGGTGCTGGCATCTCACCTGGAGCTGCCATCTGTCTCTGGTGCTCCAATCTCTCCTGGTGCTGCCATCTGTCTCTGGTGCTTGCGTCTCTCCTGGTGCTGCTGTTCTGGTGACGACAATACTGGCTATGTAAGTATAGAAACTTTTAAAATGTCTGTCTCTCTTAATATTTCTTTCTGTTCCTTTAGACTGGTTGTCTCCTCGTGCAGCCATCTCTCCTGGTGCTGCCGTCTGTCCCTGGCCTGTGCTGACTGCTGTGCTGTTGTACTACTGCCTGTAATGTAAGTATTGGTGTCCATGGATTTTTTTGGGGATACATAGTGTTTTGCTGATAACAAGTTTAATTTTTCTTCTCTTGTCTTTTCTGCAGTGTTTCACTTGACTGATGCGTGCTCTTCCAACATGTCCTCCTCCAGTGAAGCCACCCAGAATGGACATGACCCTGATTATGTAATCACATTTGATCTACTGATTGGTATGTATTGACTGGCAATACTATACATGTGGTAAATCCCGTACTTTCTTTACAGGTATCTGACAGTGCAGAAGAGCAGGAGCAGAAGAGTGGAAATGAAGCTTCCCAGAGTCGTCGGACTCAAGTTTCTGAGGAGGAAAGACAGGGTGTAAATATTCTTTTCATCAGAGTTGTAATAGAATTTGTTTACAGTTTTACTTAAAAATCCTTTTTTCTATTTGATCTATAGGTTCCACAATGGGAAGAAGCCATCTTAGAAATTGACAACGAACAACTGATCAACCTTGTGAAAGAGCGAGTACCATTGTGGGACACCCATGACCATCAGCACTCCGATAATGTGGTGATTCGACGACTCTGGGAAGAAGTGGCAACATTGCTGGTGGATGATTGGGATCGTGCCACGCCACTTGCCAGAAATTCTTTTGGTAAGTATTGCAATGTGGTCTGACGTGGCAGTGAACCTGTTAATGTATGTGCATTGTTTTACAATAAATGTTTTCTTTTTTTTACCCCTTCACAGTGAAGAGAATCAAAATCCGTTGGCGTTCCATGAAGGACTGCTTCAGCAAGAACATCAGAGAGTAGATTCGGGTTCAAAGTGGTGCTGCTCGAAGGTTAAGAAAATATGAATTCCACCGAAACCTTGGTTTTTTGAGGCCTGCGCTTGCTCAGCGAACGTAAGTACATTTTGTGTTGTGTGTTTTTTCTTTTGTTTGTTTTTTTAAAGTAATGTTTTGCTTTTATTTTTCACACAGAACCTTGTGCAGCACAGCACAACCTGGATCATCCTCTGTTGAAGCGGCCCCTCATCGACCAGCCAATGAACAGACGCAGTCCCAATCATCCACCAGTGATGGAGCAATCTGGCAGGCTTCACAGGCTGGGGAACATGCATCCATCTGGTTTTCCCCTTTCCCTGCCTCTTCCTCTGCTTTAGTTGGGTCTTCTCGTCAGCGGCAGAGGGCCTGAGAGAGGCCAGGCATGCCCGAGTTTATGCACTTAAGCTCGATCTTCCAAGATGGGATTAGGGTGCTTGGGGATTGACTGAAGAGTGGGTTCACTGTTGTGAATTCAGCTTTTGGGCTCACTCCGGTGGTTGTAGAGGGTAATGCAGTTGTGTCTGGATTGCAGGATTGGACATGTGTTTCTACTAATTGCAGGACGGACTGGGGTATATAGCTTTGCAGGATCCTTTAATCAGTGCCAGTTGTCCATTGTTCTTGAAGGATTCACTTCCCTGCTCGTCTCTCCAGTTTGCTGTGTTTTTCTTCAAAGATTAGTCCTGGCTTTGTTTTTTCTGTCCACCTGCAGTGGACCGTATAGTTCTGTGCATTTTCATGTTTTTGTCTTGTCCAGCTTGGTCTATGAAGGATTTTTTGCAGCCTAGCTATTTCTCTGGAGATGCAGATATACCCCCCATGTCTTTAGTCAGATGTGGTGATCCGTATTTTCTGCGGTGGATATTTTCTAGTGTTTTTGTACTGACCGCATAGTACTCTGTTCTATTCTTTCTTTTTAGCTAGTATGGCCTCCTATGCTAAAATCTGATTTCATATCTGCGTATGTTTTTTCCCTCTCCTCTCACAGTCAATATTTGTGGGGGGCTATTTATCCTTTGGGGATTTTCGCTGAGGCAAGATAGGTTTCCTCTTTCTGTCTTTAGGGGTAGTTAGATCTTAGGCTGTGCCGAGGGGTCTAGGGAGTGTTAGGTACCCCCCACGGCTGCTTTTAGTTGCGCTGCTAGGTTCAGGGTTTGCGGTCAGTACAGGGACCACCTTCTCTAGAGTACGTCTCATGCTGCTCCAAGGCCACCAGATCATAACAGTACAACTGGCCAACAATGAGTTAATTGCATCTCAGAAGAAGGGTGGAAAGATTTTGATCCATTTTTTTTTCCTCAGCTTGTTTGGTCTGTTCCTCCCTCTTTACCTCTGGGTGGCTACGGAGTCTAGTATTAACATGAATCTTCAGGAGTTAGTTTCTCGGGTGGATCAGCTTGCTGCTAGGGTACAGGGGATTTAAGATTTCATTGTTCAGACTCCTGCCTTAGAACCTAAGATTCCCACTCCTGATTTATTCTTTGGTGACAGATCCAATTTTTGAGTTTCAAAAATAACTGTAAACTGTTTTTTGCATTAAGACCCCGGTCTTCTGGTGATCCTATTCAGCAGGTTAAAATCATCATATCTCTGCTGCGTGGTGACCCACAGGATTGGGCATTTTCCCTGGAATCTGGCAATCCTGCTTTGCTTAATGTTGATTCGTTCTTTCAGGCATTTGGGTTGTTGTATGATGAGCCTAATTCTGTGGATCAGGCTGAGAAAATTTTGTTAGCCCTGTGTCAAGGTCAAGAAGCGGCAGAATCGTATTGCCAGAAATTTAGAAAATGGTCTGTACTGACTAAATGGAATGAGGATGCCTTGGCAGCAATTTTCAGAAAGGGTCTTTCTGAATCCGTTAAAGACGTTATGGTGGGGTTTCCCACGCCTGCTGGTCTGAGTGATTCTATGTCTCTGGCCATTCAGATTGATCGGCGCTTGCGCGAACGCAGAATTGTGCACACTGTGGCGTTGCCCTCTGAGCGGAGCCCTGAGTCTATGCAGTGTGACAGGATTTTGTCTAGAGCTGAACGTCAAACATTCCGGCGTCAGAATTAGTGTTGAGCGATACCTTCCGATATCGGAAAGTATCGGTATCGGATAGGATCGGCCGATATTCAAAAAATATCGGATATCGCCGATACCGATACCCGATCCCAATGCAAGTCAATGGGACCAAAATATCGGAATTAAAATAAACCCTTTCTTTCCTTGTAGGTTCATTCTACATGAAGGAAAACAACTAAGAATAATGCAGGATGTATTTGGGGAGGTGGCGGAGACATTAACGTCATAGAGGTTTAGTCCAATCAAATAGAATAGCATGTTTGTTTGTTTTTTTTTTAAAGACGTTCGGAGTGACAAAGATATTGACTATGTAAATATTTTTTTTATTTTGTCAGATATTGATGTTTCACTATTCCACGCCCTTCCCCTTCTTTTTTTTTTTACTTTTCCCACACTTTCATCTTCATCATCATCAGCATCTTTGACATCAACTTCTTCTTCACCTTATTCATCTTCTTCTTCATCCTTTACCTTTTTTTTTTTGTTTTAATTACATTCTTCATATTCATTTTATTCAACTATTATTATTCTTCCTATTCTACATATTCATTTTATTCAACTGTATTATTCTTCCTATTCTACTTCTTCATCATATTCTCATTTGTGACAGGCATTCCCGTAGTTGTTATCTATAAAAGTTGGAACATTACACCTTCCGTTCTGCCAGTCACAAAAGTTACATTTGTCCGCGTTCAGTTTGGCCTGCAGCATCAGGCTTTATCCAGGGGCACCACGAGGAGGAACGGACTCACCCCCATACACTGCTTAGTCTTCTTCTGCATATAATTGAGATAATATCTTTTGCTCTGATATTAAGTGTTATGCTTAATGTTCTTCTGCTCTTTGTTCTGCAGCCTCTTGTTCTTCTGCTTCTCGGTCTTCCATGTCGTCGTCTCCAGTGTCGTCATCTCCGCCGTCGTCGTCATCGGGGTGGTCTTCCGGGTTGTCGTCGTCGTCATCGGGGTGGTCTTCCGGGTCGTCGACTTTAGGGTCTTCAACTTGGAAATGTAGCAGAAGGTACAAGAAGGCTGAGAAAATGCCAAGAACCTGATGATGGAACTGGAACTCGGATGGCAACCCGAAGGTTCAAGAGCCTATGGAACTACCGAGGACCAGCTGACGTTACTGGAACCCGGTTACTAAGCAGGAGGTACCCGTGCTAAAAAGCACTACCAAGGACCGCCTGACGTTGGCGGAACTCGGATACCCAGAAGGAGGCACCTAAGCCAAAGGCTCTGCCCGGAACCAGCTGACGGTACTGGAACCAGGATGGGGAGCAGAAGGTACAAGAGCAAAAGACACTGCCGAGAACCAGCTGACGGTACTGGAACCTGGATGGGTAGCCGAAGGTCCAAGAGCCAATGGAACTACCAAGGACCAGCTGACGTTACTGGAACCCGGTTACTAAGCAGGAGGTACCCGTGCCTGAAAGCACTACCAAGGACCACCTGACGTTGGTGGAACTTGGATACCCAGAAGGAGGCACCTAAGCCAAAGGCTCTGCCCGAAACCAGCTGACGGTACTGGAACCAGGATGAGGAGCAGAAGGTACAAGAGCAAAAGACACTGCCGAGAACCAGCTGACGGTGCTGGAACCAGGTGGTGGACCCGAAGGCCCACAGGAGAGGAGAGAACAGCTAGGCCATGAGGCAGCCGCAGTTACCGAACCCCAACAGTCCTACAGGGGGAGCTGGGCCTACTGGCACTACAGAACCAGCCTTGACTACCAGTTCACGCAGCCCACATAGATAGCTCCTAAACTGGAGGCACCCTGGAGTTGGCTAACCCGACCGCACCACGACGGGGCAAGCATAGGCGTCTCAGTGAGCTTGACACAACCCGGAAACAGCTGACGGTGCTGAAACCAGGTTTGGCACGAGGGAGTACCTGTGACAAAAACACTGCCGAGAACCAGCTGGCGGTGCTGGAACCCAGATGCGTTGCCCCAGTGTGCAAGAGCCAATGGCACGACCGAGGACCAGCTGACGGTGCTGGAACCCGGTTACTAAGCTGTAGGTGCCCGCGCTTAACCCTCCGTCACATACAACTGATCTGACAGGCGCTTCTCTTTTACTTTCATTTCTCCTTCCTCACCAGATTGTGAGGAAACCCCCTCCCTCCAGGTAGTCTCCTGTCTCTTGAAGGTCTGTGAAACCTGATATCACAGTTGGATTTCAGAGCTTCAGGGGAGAGGATATAGCTGCACAGATCTCTCAGGCTCATTGTATGTGAATACGTCACATTCAGTGAGGTTGGTATTTTATGTTTTTATTCATCACAATAGTTTATTTAGCTTGTTTTATGAATGTATAGCACAAAATGTGAGGATATTTCATAGAAATAAGGGAGATTTTATAAAAGAAAGTGTGCTGCTCAGGCATATACAGTAGTTCCCTAACATCTTCCTTCTCTTGCTTCAGATTATCTGCTGAAATGGAGAGGAAAATGTACAATTGATCCAAACAACTTGACGTTGAGGAAGTAACAAACATGCTGTTAGATGATAGAGACCTCACACTGAATGAGGATTTAGGAGAGGAAAGTGGTTTACAAGTTGTGATCTGATTGATTATCTGAAAATTCAGAAGCTGTCATATGTGGGAACTGTAAGAAAAAACAAAAGGGAATTGCCGCCACAGTTTGTAAGTGTGAAAGAGAGACAACAGTACAGCAGTATGTTTGCATTCCATAATGGAAAGGCTTTAGTTTCCTATGTACCACATGCCAAAAAAATCGTACTTCTTCTATCAACACTTCATGATGATGCTGCCATCGATCCTGGGACTGGGGCAGAAAAAAACCCGGAGATAATTACATTTTACAATGCCACCAAAGGGGGTGTGGATTCAGCAGATCAGATGTGCTCCACTTTCAACGTCAGCAGAAACATCAAACGCTGGCCAATGGTCATATTTTTTGCTATGTTGAATTTGGGTGGTATAAATTCACAAGTAATTTATCTTGAAAACAAGCTTGAACCACTCCATAGACGATTGTATCTGAAAAAATTGGCCCATGAACTAGTACTTGGAGAGCTACACAGGAGAAGCGTGAACACAATCGGTATCCCCTCTCGCCTTCAAGTTCAGCTCAAAAGGTTCCGCCCAGAAGATGATGGTGAAAAGTCACCATCTGCACCACCTCACAAAAGAAGGAGATGCACCACCTGCCAAACGGAAAGCGGAACCAGAAGGCTTTCAAATTATGAATGTCTCAAATGTCATAAAGCAATTTGCCTGACACATGCAAAAATGGTGTGTAATTCTTGCTATTTGCTCTGCAAGTGTGACTTTTCTGGGGAAACCTCAGCATCTACTTCTGATTGAATATGTTTTTAATAGTACTTAAGGTACCTTAAAATTAAGTTTGTGTTCAAAAATTTTCTTTGTACATTTTTTTGAGAGAGTCGAACTGGGGACTATTTGGCGGGAGTTTTGAAAAGTTTGTATTTCATAGTTATTAGTTTTATGTTAAGTAAATGGTTTTTTTTGCAACTGATTATGTGTAGTCTCTTTTATTACATCCCTATGAAGGTCACTGATCACTTTTAGAGCACTGAAATTGCAAACTTTAGATATTATAGGTATTTTTCCAGCAGGCGCCTGACAGGCACATTGTATGTGAACTCGTTAGTCCAAATATTGTATGTAACGGAGGGTTAAAAGCACTACCAAGGACCACCTGACGTTGGCGGAACTCGGATACCCAGGAGGAGGCACCTAAGCCAAAGGCTCGGCCCGGAACCAGCTGACGGTGCTGGAACCAGGTGGTGGACCCCAAGGCCCACAGGAGAGGAGAGAACAGCTAGGCCGCGAGGCAGCCGCAGTTACCGAACCCCAACAGTCCTACAGGGGGAGCTGGGCCTACTGGCACTACAGAACCAGCCTTGACTACCAGTTCACGCAGCCCACATAGGAAGCTCCTAAACTGGAGGCACCCTGGAGTTGGCTAACCCGACCGCACCACGACGGGGCAAGCATAGGCGTCTCAGTGAGCTTGACACTACCCGGAAACAGCTGACGGTGCTGGAACCAGGTTTGGCACGAGCGAGTACCTGTGACAAAAACACTGCCGAGAACCAGCTGGCGGTGCTGGAACCCAGATGCGTTGCCCCAGTGTGCAAGAGCCAATGGCACGACCGAGGACCAGCTGACGGTGCTGGAACCCGGTTACTAAGCTGTAGGTGCCCGCGCTTAAAAGCACTACCAAGGACCGCCTGACATTGGCGGAACTCGGATACCCAGGAGGAGGCACCTAAGCCAAAGGCTCGGCCCGGAACCAGCTGACGGTGCTGGAACCAGGTGGTGGACCCGAAGGCCCACAGGAGAGGAGAGAACAGCTAGGCCGCGAGGCAGCCGCAGTTACCGAACCCCAACAGTCCTACAGGGGAGCTGGGCCTACTGGCACTACAGAACCAGCCTTGACTACCAGTTCACGCAGCCCACATAGGAAGCTCCTAAACTGGAGGCACCCTGGAGTTGGCTAACCCGACCACACCACGACGGGGCAAGCATAGGCGTGTCAGTGAGCTTGACACAACCCGGAAACAGCTGACGGTGCTGAAACCAGGTTTGGCACGAGGGAGTACCTGTGACAAAAACACTGCCGAGAACCAGCTGGCGGTGCTGGAACCCAGATGCGTTGCCCCAGTGTGCAAGAGCCAATGGCACGACCGAGGACCAGCTGACGGTGCTGGAACCCGGTTACTAAGCTGTAGGTGCCCGCGCTTAAATGCACTACCAAGGACCGCCTGACGTTGGCGGAACTCGGATACCCAGGAGGAGGCACCTAAGCCAAAGGCTCGGCCCGGAACCAGCTGACGGTGCTGGAACCAGGTGGTGGACCCCAAGGCCCACAGGAGAGGAGAGAACAGCTAGGCCGCGAGGCAGCCGCAGTTACCGAACCCCAACAGTCCTACAGGGGGAGCTGGGCCTACTGGCACTGCAGAACAAGCCTTGACTACCAGTTCACGCAGCCCACATAGGAAGCTCCTAAACTGGAGGCACCCTGGAGTTGGCTAACCCGACCGCACCACGACGGGGCAAGCATAGGCGTCTCAGTGAGCTTGACACTACCCGGAAACTGCTGACGGTGCTGGAACCAGGTTTGGCACGAGGGAGTACCTGTGACAAAAACACTGCCGAGAACCAGCTGGCAGTGCTGGAACCCAGATGCGTTGCCCCAGTGTGCAAGAGCCAATGGCACGACCGAGGACCAGCTGACGGTGCTGGAACCCAGTTACTAAGCTGTAGGTGCCGCGCTTAAAAGCACTACCAAGGACCGCCTGACGTTGGCGGAACTCGGATACCCAGGAGGAGGCACCTAAGCCAAAGGCTCGGCCCGGAACCAGCTGACGGTGCTGGAACCAGGTGGTGGACCCGAAGGCCCACAGGAGAGGAGAGAACAGCTAGGCCATGAGGCAGCCGCAGTTACCGAACCCCAACAGTCCTACAGGGGGAGCTGGGCCTACTGGCACTACAGAACCAGCCTTGACTACCAGTTCACGCAGCCCACATAGTAAGCTCCTAAACTGGAGGCACCCTGGAGTTGGCTAACCCGACCGCACCACGACGGGGCAAGCATAGGCGTCTCAGTGAGCTTCACACTACCCGGAAACAGCTGACGGTGCTGGAACCAGGTTTGGCACGAGGGAGTACCTGTGACAAAAACACTGCCGAGAACCAGCTGGCGGTGCTGGAACCCAGATGCGTTGCCCCAGTGTGCAAGAGCCAATGGCACGACCGAGGACCAGCTGACGGTGCTGGAACCCGTTTACTAAGCTGTAGGTGCCCGCGCTTAAAAGCACTACCAAGGACCGCCTGACGTTGGCGGAACTCGGATACCCAGGAGGAGGCACCTAAGCCAAAGGCTCGGCCCGGAACCAGCTGACGGTGCTGGAACCAGGTGGTGGACCCCAAGACTCACAGGAGAGGAGAGAACAGCTAGGCCGCGAGGCAGCCGCAGTTACCGAACCCCAACAGTCCTACAGGGGGAGCTGGGCCTGCTGGCACTACAGAACTAGCCTTGACTACCAGTTCACGCAGCCCACATAGGAAGCTCCTAAACTGGAGGCACCCTGGAGTTGGCTAACCTGACCGCACCACGACGGGGCAAGCATAGGCGTCTCAGTGAGCTTGACACTACCCGGAAACAGCTGACGGTGCTGGAACCAGGTTTGGCACGAGGGAGTACCTGTGACAAAAACACTGCCGAGAACCAGCTGGCGGTGCTGGAACCCAGATGCGTTGCCCCAGTGTGCAAGAGTCAATGGCACGACCGAGGACCAGCTGACGGTGCTGGAGCCCGGTTACTAAGCTGTAGGTGCCCGCGCTTAAAAGCACTACCAAGGACCGCCTGACGTTGGCGGAACTCGGATACCCAGGAGGAGGCACCTAAGCCAAAGGCTCGGCCCGGAACCAGCTGACGGTGCTGGAACCAGGTGGTGGACCCCAAGGCCCACAGGAGAGGAGAGAACAGCTAGGCCGCGAGGCAGCCGCAGTTACCGAACCCCAACAGTCCTACAGGGGGAGCTGGGCCTACTGGCACTACAGAACCAGCCTTGACTACCAGTTCACGCAGCCCACATAGGAAGCTCCTAAACTGGAGGCACCCTGGAGTTGGCTAACCCGACCGCACCACGACGGGGCAAGCATAGGCGTCTCAGTGAGCTTGACACAACCCGGAAACAGCTTACGGTGCTGAAACCAGGTTTGGCACGTGGGAGTACCTGTGACAAAAACACTGCCGAGAACCAGCTGGCGGTGCTGGAACCCGGATGCGTTGCCTATCAAAGATTGTCTTCCTACAGCCCCAACTAGCGGTGTTGGAGCAAAGGGTAAGCAGGGGGAGCAGAGTGTAGGCCGAAGCCTAGTTGAACCAATTTCAAAGGTAACCTTTACCCCCCCCTCAGGTGTTACAAAGTACAAGAGCCACACCTTGTGCAGCATTAATGCTGCACAAGTAAATGGTTGCTCTATTAATTTTTCTACTTCCACACGCTGAATGCAACACGTACACAATTTAGCCAATTCTACAGTCAAACTGTAGTTGAGGCGTGACTTGTATTTTTAAGGAGACGCAGCATAGGTGTCCCAAATAACGCCTTTGTGCTTGGCGCAGCTTCCTGAGCGTTGTTTTTTGCTGTACAGGAGTCTGCGCTCTTGTGTTATCCCTTGGCAATGCCCTGTTAGCGCTGCCCGTCTTATGACCTCATTTCATGTTGGCCGCTGCGCTTAACGATGGCCATAAATCCCAGACCCACAGTGCCTTTTCATAAAGTCACACTGCGGTGCTGGGATTCGTGGCCTTGAGCAGTAAATATTTTCGACGTTCACACACGTCCTTACACCTGCTTCAGACTGGGCGGCCTCTGCTGATCCCTTTTCGCATGCCGCGGCCATGAGGCCGCACAGTCTGAAGAAGGCGGAAGGAGATGAGTGACGACAGGCGAACATATGCACTGCTCGTGCCCATAAACTACACCCTCGCTGACAAAATAAATAAGACAATGAGGGGCGTTGTTTCACGCAGGGCGGATGCACAGGCGCAGCCAGCTAACCATGATGTCAAAAGACGGGAAGCGCTACCAAGGGGGGTGCTGCGTATCATTAGAAAGGAAAGTCACACCTCAGGGACAGTGGAATGGTCTCAATGAGACACATTTTGTACGTGTTGAGTTCCACGTGGGCAAGGAGAAAAAGTCAGCCACCTTGTACAAATGCAGCAGTACTGCTGAACAAGGTGGCTGTTATACATAGAAACACCTGGGGGTGGGGGGCAGGCTCCCTTCAATTTCAGTTCATGTGCCTGCATGGCATTTGCAGGTCACGTTGCCGGCTACACAGCTGGGGAACAGCTGGCGGTGCTGAACCCCACTGACACATTGGCTGGTGTTTTTCTCTGTGCAGCTAGCACTTCCAGGCTAAAACTGGCGGTGTCATGAGCCCAGGGTCTGCAGGAGGAGGAGAGGAGCAGAGTGTAGGCCGAAGCCTGCACTGGTGGCAGCTTTTGTTCTGTTGTGCCTGCGTGGCGTTTGCAGGTCACGTTGCCAGCTACACAGCTGGGGAACAGCTGGCGGTGCTGAACCCCACTAACACATTGGCTGGTGTTTTTCTCTGTGCAGCTAGCACGTCCGGGCAAAAACTGGCGGTGTTAGAGCCCAGGGTCAGCAGGAGGAGGAGTGGAGCAGAGTGTAGGCCGAAGCCTAGTTGAACCAATTTCAAAGGTAACCTTTAACCCCCCTCAGGTGTTGCAAGGTACAAGAGCCACACCTCGTGCAGCATTAATGCTGCACAAGTAAAAGGTTGCTCTCTTAATTTTTCTCCTTGCACACGCTAAATAAAACACGTACACTATTTAGCCCATTCTACTGTAAAACAGTAGTGGAGGCGTGACTTGTCTTTTTAAAGAAAAGCAGCCCAGGTGTCGAAAATAACACCTTGGTGCATGGGCGCAGCTTCCTGAGCGTTGTTATTTGCTGTACAGGAGTCTGCGCTCTTGTTATCCCTTGGCCATGTGCTGTGAGCGCTTCCTGTCTTCTGACCTCATTTCATGTTGGCCGATGCGGTTAGCGGTGGACATGAATCCCAGACCCACAGTGTGTTTGGAAAAAAATCACACTGCGTGGCTGGGATTCGTGCCCTTGTGCAGTTAATATGTTTGCCGCTCACACATGTCCTTACACCTGCTTCAGACTGGGTGGCCTCATCTGATCCCTTATCGCATGTCGCGGCCATGAGGCTGCACAGTCTGAAGAAGGCGGAAGGAGATGAGTTAAGACAGGCGAACATATGCACTGCACATGCCCATCAATAACACCCTCGCAGCCAAAATATATGAGACAACGAGGGGCGTTGTGTTGGGCAGGGCGGACGCACAGGCACAGGCAGCCAACCAATGATGTCAGAAGACGGGCAGCGCTACCAAGGGTGGTGCTGCGTATCATTAGAAAGGAAAGTCACACCTCAGGGACAGTTGAATGGTCTCAATGAGACACATTTTGTACGTGTTGAGTTCCACGTGGGCAAGGAGAAAAAGTCAGCCACCTTGTACAAATGCAGCAGTACTGCTGTACAAGGTGGCTATTATACATAGAAACACCTGGGGGTGGGGGGCAAGCTCCCTTCAATTTCAGTTCATGTGCCTGCGTGGCGTTTGCAGGTCACGTTGCAAGCTACACAGCAGGGGAACAGCTGGCGGTGCTGAACCCCACTAACACATTGGCTGGTGTTTTTCTCTGTGCAGCTAGCAATTCCGGGCATAAACTAGAGGTGTTAGAGCCCAGGGTCAGCAGGAGGAGGAAATGAGCAGAGTGTAGGCCGAAGCCTCCACTGGTGGCAGCTTTTGGTCGGTTGTGCCAGCGTGGCTTGTGCTGGACACGATGCCGGCTACACAGCAGGGGAACAGCTGGCGGTGCTTAACCCCACTAACACATTGGCTGGTGTTTTTCTCTGTGCAGCTAGCAATTCCGGGCAAAAACTAGCGGTGTTAGAGCCCAGGGTCAGCAGGAGGAGGAGAGGAGCAGAGTGTAGGCCGAAGCCTCCACTGGTGGCAGCTTTTGGTCGGTTGTGCCAGCGTGGCTTGTGCTGGACACGATGCCGGCTACACAGCAGGGGAACAGCTGGCGGTGCTGAACCCCACTAACACATTGGCTGGTGTTTTTCTCTGTGCAGCTAGCACTTCAGGGCAAAAACTAGCGGTGTTAGAGCCCAGGGTCAGCAGGAGGAGGAGAGGAGCAAAGTGTAGGCCGAAGCCTAGTTGAACCAATTTCAAAGGTAACCTTTAACCCCCCTCAGGTGTTGCAAGGTACAAGAGCCACACCTTGTGCAGCATTAATGCTGCACAAGTAAAAGGTTGCTCTCTTCATTTTGCTCCTTGCACACGCTGAATAAAACACGTACACTATTTAGCCCATTATACTGTCAAACAGTAGTGGAGGCGTGACTTTTCTTTTGAAGAAGACGCAGCACAGGTGTCAAAATTTACACCTAGGTGCTGGGCGCAGACTCCTTACCGTTGTTATTTGCAGTACAGGAGAGTGCGCTCTTGTGTTATCGCTTGGCAATACCCTGTTAGTGCAGGCCATCTTATGACCTCATTTCATGTTGGCCGCTGCGGTTAACGATGGCCATAAATCCCAGACCCACAGTGCCTTTCCATAAAGTCACACTGCGGTGCTGGGATTCGTGGCCTTGTGCAGTAAATATGTTCGCCGCTCACACATGTCCTTACACCTGCTGCAGACTGGGCGGCCTCAGCTGATCCCTTATTGCCTGCCACGGCCATGAGGCCGCACAGTCTGAAGAAGGCGGAAGGAGGGGAGTGAAGACAGGCGAACATATGCACTGCTCGTGCCCATCAATCACACCCTCGCAGTCAAAATATATGAGACAACGAGGGGCGTTGTGTCGGGCAGGGCGGACGCACAGGCACAGCCAGCCAACCAATGATGTCTGAAGACTGGCAGCGCTAACAATGGGGGTGCTGCGTGTCATTAAAAAGGAAAGTCACACCTCAGGGACATTGTAATGGTCTCTAATGAGACACATTTTGTACGTGTTGAGTTCCACGTGGGCAAGGAGAAAAAGTCAGCCACCTTGTACAAATGCAGCAGTACTGCTGTACAAGGTGGCTGTTATACATAGAAACAGCTGGGGGTGGGGGGCAGGCTCACTTCAATTTCAGTTCATGTGCCTGCGTGGCGTTTGCAGGTCACGTTGCCGGCTACACAGCAGGGGAACAGCTGGCGGTACTGAACCCCACTAACACATTGGCTGGTGTTTTTCTCTGTGCAGCTCGCATTTCCGGGCAAAAACTAGCGGTGTTTGAGCCCAGGGGCAGCAGGAGGAGGAGAGGAGCAGAGTGTAGGCCGAAGCCAGCACTGGTGGCAGCTTTTGGTCAGTTGTGCCAGCGTGGCTTGTGCTGGACACGATGCCGGCTACACAGCAGGGGAACAGCTGGCGGTGCTGAACCCCACTAACACATTGGCGGGTGTTTTTCTCTGTGCAGCTCGCATTTCCGGGCAAAAACTAGCGGTGTTTGAGCCCAGGGGCAGCAGGAGGAGGAGAGGAGCAGAGTGTAGGCCGAAGCCTGCACTGGTGGCAGTTTTTGGTCAGTTGTGCCAGCGTGGCTTGTGCTGGACACGATGCCGGCTACACAGCACGGGAACAGCTGGCGGTGCTGAACCCCACTAACACATTGGCTGTTTTTTTTCTCTGTGCAGCTCGCATTTCCGGGCAAAAACTAGCGGTGTTTGAGCCCAGGGGCAGCAGGAGGAGGAGAGGAGCAGAGTGTAGGCCGAAGCCTGCACTGGTGGCAGCTTTTGGTCAGTTGTGCCAGCGTGGCTTGTGCTGGACACGATGCCGGCTACACAGCAGGGGAACAGCTGGCGGTGCTGAACCCCACTAACACATTGGCGGGTGTTTTTCTCTGTGCACCTAGCACTTCCAGGCTACAACTGGCGGTGTTATAGCCCAGGGTCAGCAGGAGGAGAGGAGCAGAGTGTAGGCCGAAGCCTAGTTGAACCAATTTCAAAGGTAACCTTTAACCCCCCCTCAGGTGTTGCAAGGTACAAGAGCCACACCTTGTGCAGCATTAATGCTGCACAAGTAAAAGGTTGCTCTCTTAATTTTTCTCCTTGCACACGCTGAATAAAACACGTACACTATTTAGCCCATTCTACTGTAAAACAGTAGTGGAGGCGTGACTTTTCTTTTTAAAGAAAAGCAGCACAGGTGTCGAAAATAACACCTTGGTGCATGGGCGCAGCTTCCTGAGCGTTGTTATTTGCTGTACAGGAGTCTGCGCTCTTGTTATCCCTTGGCCATGCGCTGTGAGCGCTTCCTGTCTTCTGACCTCATTTCATGTCGGCCGTTGCGGTTAGCGATGGACATGAATCCCAGACCCACAGTGTGTTTTCAAAAAATCACACTGCGTGGCTGGGATTCGTGGCCTTGTGCAGTAAATATGTTTGCCGCTCACACATGTCCTTACACCTGCTTCAGACTGGGCGGCCTCATCTGATCCCTTATCGCATGCCACGGTCATGAGGCCACCCAGTCTGAAGAAGGCGGAAGGAGATGAGTGAACACAGGCAAACATATGCACTGCACATGCCCATCAATCACACCCTCGCTGTCCAAAAAAATAAGACACCGAGGGGCGTTGTTTCGAGCAGGGCAGACGCACAGGCGCAGCCAGCTAACCAATGATGTCAAAAGACGGGCAGCGCTAACAAGGGTGCTGCTGCGTATCATTAGAAAGGAAAGTCACACCTCAGGGACAGTGGAATGGTCTCAATGAGACACATTTAGTACGTGTTTAATTAAACGTGGGCAAGGAGAAAAAGTCAGCCACCTTGTACAAATGCAGCAGTACTGCTGTACAAGGTGGCTGTTATACATAGAAACACCTGGGGGTGGCGGGCAGGCTTCCTTCAATTTCAGTTCATGTGCCTGCGTGGCGTTTGCAGGACACGTTGCCAGCTACACAGCAGGGGAACAGCTGGCATTGCTGAACCCCACTGACACATTGACTGGTGTTTTTCTCTGTGCAGCTCGCATGTCCGGGCAAAAACTGGCGGTGTTAGAGCCCAGGGTCAGCAGGAGGAGGAGAGGAGCAAAGTGTAGGCCGAAGCCTGCACTGGTGGCAGCTTTTGGTCGGTTGTGCCAGCGTGGCTTGTGCTGGACACGATGCCGGCTACACAGCAGGGGAACAGCTGGCGGTGCTGAACCCCACTAACACATTGGCTGTTGTTTTTCTCTGTGAAGCTCGCATTTCCGGGCAAAAACTAGCGGTGTTAGAGCCCAGGGTCAGCAGGAGGAGGAGAGGAGCAGAGTGTAGGCCGAAGCCTAGTTGAACCAATTTCAAAGGTAACCTTTAACCCCCCCTCAGGTGTTCCAAGGTACAAGAGCCACACCTTGTGCAGCATTAATGCTGCACAAGTAAAAGGTTGCTCTATTTAGTTTGCTCCTTGCACACGCTGAATAAAACACGTACACTATTTAGCCCATTATACTGTCAAACAGTAGTGGAGGCGTGACTTGTCTTTTTAAGGAGACGCAGCACAGGTGTCAAAATTTACATCTAGGTGCTGGGCGCAGATTCCTGAGCGTTGTTATTAGCTGTACAGGAGTCTGCGCTATTGTAATCCCTTGGCCATGCGCTGTGAGCGCTGCCTGTCTTCTCACCTCATTTCATGTTGGCCGTTGCGGTTAGCAATGGATATGAATCCCAGGCCTGCAGTGTGTTTTCAAAAAATCACACTGCGTGGCTGGGATTCGTGGCCTTGTGCAGTAAATATGTTTGCCGCTCACACATGTCCTTACACCTGCTTCAGACTGGGCGGCCTCAGCTGATCCCTTATCGCCTACCACGGCCAGGAGGCCGCACAGTCTGAAGAAGGCGGAAGGAGATGCGTTAAGACAGGCGAACATATGCACTGCACATGCCCATCAATCACACCCTCGCAGCCAAAATATATGAAACGAGGGGGGTTGTGTCGGGCAGGGCGGACGCACAGGCACAGGCAGCCAACCAATGATGTCAGAAGACGGGCAGCGCTACCAAGGGGGGTGGTGCGTGTCATTAAAAAGGAAAGTCACACCTCAGGGACATTGTAATGGTCTGTAATGAGACACATATTTTATGTGTTTAATTCTACGTGGGCAAGGATAAAAAAACAGCCACCTTGTACAAATGCAGCAGTACTGCTGTACTAGGTGGCTGTTATACATAGAAACACATGGGGGGGGTGGGGCCAGGTTCCCTTTAATTTCAGTTCATGTGCCTGCGTGGCGTTTGCAGGTCACATTGCCAGCTACACAGCAGGGGAACAGCTGGCGTTGCTGAACCCCACTAACACATTGACTGGTGTTTTTCTCTGTGCAGCTAGCACTTCCGGGCAAAAACTAGAGGTGTTTAAGCCCAGGGTCAGCAGGAGGAGGAGAGGAGCAGAGTGTAGGCCGAAGCCTGCACTGGTGGCAGCTTTTGTTCTGTTGTGCCAGCGTGGCTTGTGCTGGACACGTTGCCGACTACACAGCAGGGGAACAGCTGGCGGTGCTGAACCCCACTGACACATCACCTAGTGTTTTTTCTGTGTAGACAACACTTCCAGGTGGCAACTGACAGTGTTGAAACCCAGGGAATCAAAGAGGAGCAGAGGGTAGGCCGAAGCCTGCAGTGGAGCAAGTTGAAAGGGAACCTTTAACCCCCCCTTCCCCAGGCATTTGTTGCTGAAAGAGCCATCTTGTACAGCAGTAATACTGCACATGGAAAATGGTGGCTCCGAAAATTATGCTCCTTGCAAACGCTGAAGTACACACTCATATAATGTGTCCCCTCACACTGTCAAACCATCCCGGAAGTGGGACTTTCCTTTGTAATATGACACAGCAAAGCCGTCATTCCAACCCCCTTGGTGCCGTGCGCCACCTCCTCAACGTTGTTTGGTTCTGTCACGCAGCCCGCGCTGTAATGTTATCCCTTGGCCATGCACAGTTAGCGGTGCCCGTCTTCTGACATCATGTAGGTGTCAGGCTGGCAGTGCCTGTGCGTCCAAGCTGCCCGAGATCCAACCTTGCAGTGTCATCTAATGTAGTCCCACTGCGGGCCAGGGATCCATGGGCATGCGCAGTGCATATCATCGCCTCTCACTCACCTCCTTCCTGCTTCTTCAGACTGTGCGGCGTCACGGCCGTGGCATGCTATTAGGGATCAGCTGACGCCGCCTAGTCTGAAGAAGCGTGAAGAAGGGGAGTGAGAGGCTAGTATATGCACTGCGCATGGCCATGGATACCAGGCCCACTGTGGGATCACATTAGACGACACTGCGAGGTGGGATTTCGGGCAGCGTGGACGCACAGGCGCAGCCAGGACGACAACAAATGATGTCAGAGGACGGGCAGCGCAAACTGTGCATGGCCAAGGGATAACATAACAGCGCAGGGTCCATGACGGAATCAAACAACGCTAAGGAGCCAGCGCACGGTGGCAAGGGAGTAGCAATGACGGCTGTGCTGCGTCACATTACAAAGGAAAGTCCCACCTCCAGGACGGTTGGACGGTGTGAGGGGACACATTACATGAGTGTGTAGTTCAGCGTTTGCAAGGAGCATAATTTCAAGAGCGACCTTTCCCTTGTGCAGTATTAGTGCTGCACATGGTGGCTCTTTCAGTAACAAACGCCTAGGGGGGGGGGGGGACAGGTCCCCTTACATTTTAGTTGTGCCAGCTTGGCGGTCGCATGACACATTGCCGGATACACAGCTGGGGATCAGCTGACGTTACTGAACCCCAATAACAGAGGAGCGACTGTTGACTGTGCACACAGCACTTCCAGGCACCAACTGGCGGTGTTAGAGCCCAGGAACAGCAGGAGGAGCAGATTGGAGGTATTGCCGCACACACAGCTGGGGATCAGCTGACGTTACTGAACCCCAATAACAGAGGAGCGACTGTTGACTGTGCAGACAGCACTTCCAGGCACCAACTGGCGGTGTTAGAGCCCAGGAACAGCAGGAGGAGCAGATTGGAGGTATTGCCGCACACACAGCTGGGGATCAGCTGACGTTACTGAACCCCAATAACAGAGGAGCGACTGTTAACTGTGCACACAGCACTTCCAGGCACCAACTGGCGGTGTTAGAGCCCAGGGACAGCAGGAGGAGCAGATTGGAGGTATTGCTGCACACACAGCTGGGGATCAGCTGACGTTACTGAACCCCAATAACAGAGGAGCGACTGTTAACTGTGCACACAGCACTTCCAGGCACCAACTGGCGGTGTTAGAGCCCAGGGACAGCAGGAGGAGCAGATTGGAGGTATTGCTGAACACACAGCTGGGGATCAGCTGACGTTACTGAACCCCAATAACAGAGGAGCGACTGTTAACTGTGCACACAGCACTTCCAGGCACCAACTGGCGGTGTTAGAGCCCAGGGACAGCAGGAGGAACAGATTGGAGGTATTGCTGCACACACAGCTGGGGATCAGCTGACGTTACTGAACCCCAATAACAGAGGAGCGACTGTTAACTGTGCACACAGCACTTCCAGGCACCAACGGGCGGTGTTAGAGCCCAGGGTCAGCAGGAAGAGCAGAGGAACAGAGTGTAGGCCGAAGCCTGATTGGAGAAAGTTGAAAGGGAACCTTTAACCCCCCCCAAGACATTTGTAGCTGAAAGAGCCATCTTGTGCAGCACTAAGGATGCAAAAGGAAAAGGTTGCTCTTTTAATTATGCTCCTTGCAAACACTGAAGTAAACACTAAAAATGTGTCCCCTTATACCGTTCAACCGTCCCGGAGGTGCGAATTTCCTTCGTAATGGGACACAGCACAGCTATCATTCCTATCCCCTTGGTGCCGTGCGCTGCCTCCTCAGCATTGTTTTAAGCTGTCACGGAGCCTGCGCTGTTCTGTTAGCCCTTGGCCATGCCCAATTAGCGCTGCCTGTCTTCTGACATAATTTGGTGTCAGGCTGTCAGTGCCTGTGCGTCCACGCTGCTCCAGATCCCACCTCGCAGTCTCGTCTAACGTAATCCCACTGCGGGCCTTGGATCCATGGGCATGCACAGTGCATATACTCAACTCTCACTCCCCTCCTTCCCTCTTCTTCAGACTGTGCGGTGTCACGGCCGTGGCATGCTATTAGGGATCAGCTGACGGCGCACAGTCTAAAGAAGGCGGAGGGAAATGAGCGAGAGCCCGAGGGGAAGATATGCACTGCGCATGCCCATGGATCCCAGGCCCGCAGTGTGACTCAATCAGAAGACACTGCGAGGCGGGATCTCGGGCAGCGCGGCCGCACAGGCGCAGCCAGCCTGACACCAAATTATGTCAGAAGACAGGCAGCGCAAATAGGGCATGCCCAAGGGATAACAGAACAGCGCAGGCTCCGTGACAGCTTAAAACAACGCTGAGGAGGCAGCGCATGGCACCAAGGGGGTAGGAATGACGGCTGTGCTGCGTCACATTACGAAGGAAAGTCCCAGCTCCGGCACGGTATAACGGTATCAGTGAACACATTTTATAAGTGTTAAGTTCTGCGTGTGCAAGGAGCTAAACCAAAAGAGCTACCTTTTCCTTGTGCAGCATTACTGCTGCACAAGATGGCTCTTTCAGTAACAAACGACAGGGGGCGGGGGGGGACAGGTTCCCTTACATTTAGGTTGTTGTGCCAGCGTGGCGGTCGCAGGACACATTGCCGGCTACACAGCTGGGGATCAGCTGACGTTACTGAAACCCAATAACACTGGGTCGTATGTTTTTACTGTGCAGCCTGCACTTCTGAGCCGCAACTGGCGGTGTTGGAGCCCAGGAATAGCAGTTCAGGTGGTAGAAAGATGAACACAGCAGGAGACCTGGATGACACCCAATTACTTAATCGGGCAGAGGAGTGGCAAATTCCTGCGAGATCCAGGCCTGGTTCATTTTCAGGAAAGTAAGCCGGTCAACGTTATCGGAGGACAGTCGCATGCAACGGTCTGTTAGTACACCACCTGCGGCACTAAAGACACGTTCTGATAAGACACTAGCCGCAGGGCAAGCCAGCACCTCCAATGCATACTGGCTTAGCTCTGGCCATGTATCCAGCTTAGAGACCCAAAACTTGAACGGGGAAGAGCCGTCTGGGAGTACAGTAAGAGGGCAAGCCATGTAGTCTGTCACCATCTGAAGGAACTGTTGCCTCCTGCTGACTGGAGCCGCCGGTGATGGTGTAGACATTTGGGGCGGGCACACAAAAGTGTGCCAGAGTTGTGCCATACTGGGCTTGCCTTGGGCAGAGGCACTGCTTCTGCTCCCTCTTTGGGCAGAGCCTCCCCCACTGCCTCGACGCACTGAGCTGCTTTGTAAAGCACTAGCAGCACTCCTCTCAGTTGGACAGGAGAAGATGATGGAATTCACCAGTGTGTCGTGGTACTCCCGCAATTTACGCTCCCGGGTCAACGCTGGGATGAGGTTTTGGACATTGTCCCGGTAGCGAGGATCGAGGAGGGTGAACACCCAATAATCAGGCATGTTGAGAATGTGGTCGATGCGGCGGTCGTTTCTCAGGCACTGCAGCATGAAATCCACCATGTGCTGCAGAGTGCCAACTGGCCCAGAAACGCTGTCCCCTGCTTGAGACATGATCTCTGCCCGCTCGTCATCACCCCACCCTCGCTGTACACACTGACCACTGGACAATTGTGTCGCTCCCTCCTCTGGACGGAGCTCTTCCTCCTCCATTGACTCCTCCTCATCCTCCTCACAAATTGGCCCCTCCGTACCCCTTTGTGAGGAACCACGTGGCGCTGACTCTCCAGAAGCTGATGGAAAAGGTGACTCCTCATCCTGCACCTCTTCCACAACATCATCCCTTAACCCTTGCAAAGTTTGCTGAAGCAGGCAGATAAGGGGGACAGTCATGCTGACTAGTGCATCATCTGCACTTGCCATCCGCGTGGAATAATCAAAAGGACGCAAAACCTGGCAGACGTCCTTCATAGTGGCCCACTCTGTGGTTGTGAAGTCTGATCAGCGCTGACTGCGACTTCTTTGCGCCTTTGCGCCTGATGCAGCTGGTACTCCATAACTGCTTGCTGCTGCTCACACAACCGCTCCAACATATGTAACGTGGAATTCCACCGGGTAGGTAGGTCACATATGATGCGGTGTTCCGGAAGGCGGAATCGGCGCTGCAGAGCAGCAATGCGGGATCTTGCCAAGCTGGAACGCCGCAAGTGAGCACACTCTAGGCGGACCTTGTGCAGCAGGGCATCAAGATCCGGATAGTCCCTCAGAAAACTCTGCACAACCAAATTGAGCACATGTGCCACATGGCAGAGTGAGGTTGCCAAGGGCCAAAGCTGCCACCAGATTTCGGCCATTGTCACACACTACCATGCCTGTTATGTAGGCAATCCAGTGACACAGTGTGCCAGCAATCAGAGCACATACAGTGATTTGATAATAACCCAAAAACAATAGAACGAGCTCTGAGACGTGGAATCTCTGTAGACCGCAATACCTGAACCTATCCTAAACACAACTAAAGGCAGCTGTGGATTGCGCCTGTCACTACCTATGCAACTCGGCACAGCCTGAGGAGCTGACTAGCCTGAAGATAGAAAAACAAGCCTGACTTGCCTCAGAGAAATACCCCAAAGGAAAAGGCAGCCCCCCACATATAATGACTGTTAGCAAGATGAAAAGACAAACGTAGGGATGAAATAGATTCAGCAAAGTGAGGCCCGATATTCTAGATAGAGCGAGGATAGCAAAGAGAACTTTGCAGTCTACAAAAAACCCTAAAGCAAAAAACCACGCAAAGGGGGCAAAAAGACCCACCGTGCCGAACTAACGGCACGGCGGTGCACCCTTTGCGTCTCAGAGCTTCCAGCAAAAACGAATAGACAAGCTGGACAGAAAAAGTAGCAACAAAAGCAAAGAAACACTTATCTAAGCAGAGCAGCAGGCCACAGGAAAGATCCAGAAGCTCAGGTCCAACACTGGAACATTGACAAGGAGCAAGGAAGACAGAATCAGGTGGAGTTAAATAACAAGGCAGCCAACAAGCTCACCAGAACACCTGAGGGAGGAAGCTCAGAAGCTGCAGTACCACTCGTGACCACAGGAGTGAATTCAGCCACAGAATTCACAACAGTACCCCCCCCTTGAGGAGGGGTCACCGAACCCTCACCAGAGCCCCCAGGCCGACCAGGATGAGCCACATGAAAGGCACGAACAAGATCTGGAGCATGGACATCAGAGGCAAAAACCCAGGAATTATCTTCCTGAGCATAACCCTTCCATTTAACCAGATACTGGGAACCTCTGTCAGAAACAATATTCTCAGGAATGCCATGCAAACGAACCACATGCTGGAAGAACAAAGGCACCAAATCAGAGGAGGAAGGCAATTTAACCAAGGGCACCAGATGGAGCATTTTAGAAAAGCGATCACAGACCACCCAAATGACTGACATCTTTTGAGAAACGGGAAGGTCAGAAATGAAATCCATTGAAATATGTGTCCAAGGCCTCTTTGGGACCGGCAAGGGCAAAAGCAACCCACTGGCACGTGAACAGCAGGGCTTAGCCCTAGCACAAATCCCACAGGACTGCACAAAAGTACGTACATCCCGTGACAGAGATGGCCACCAGAAGGATCTAGCCACTAACTCTCTGGTACCAAAGATTCCAGGATGACCAGCCAACACCGAACAATGAAGTTCAGAGATAACTTTAGTAGTCCACCTATCAGGGACGAACAGTTTCTCCGCCGGACAACGATCAGGTTTATTCTCCTGAAATTTTTGCAACACTCGCCGCAAATCAGGGGAGATGGCAGACACAATGACTCCTTCCTTGAGGATACTCGCCGGCTCAGATGAAGCCGGAGAGTCGGGCACAAAACTCCTAGACAGAGCATCCGCCTTCACATTTTTAGAGCCCGGAAGGTACGAAATCACAAAATCGAAGCGGGCAAAAAATAACGACCAACGGGCCTGTCTAGGATTCAAGCGCTTGGCAGACTCGAGATAAGTAAGGTTCTTATGATCAGTCAATACCACCACGCGATGCTTAGCTCCTTCAAGCCAATGACGCCATTCCTCGAATGCCCACTTCATGGCCAGCAACTCTCGGTTGCCCACATCATAATTACGCTCAGCAGCCGAAAACTTCCTGGAAAAGAAAGTACATGGTTTCAACACTGAGCAACCAGAACCTCTCTGTGACAAAACCGCCCCTGCTCCAATCTCAGAAGCATCAACCTCGACCTGGAACGGAAGAGAAACATCTGGTTGACACAACACAGGGGCAGAACAAAAACGATGCTTCAACTCCTGAAAAGCTTCCACAGCAGCAGAAGACCAATTAACCAAATCAGCACCCTTCTTGGTCAAATTGGTCAATGGTTTGGCAATGCTAGAAAAATTACAGATGAAGCGACGATAAAAATTAGCAAAGCCCAGGAATTTTTGCAGACTTTTCAGAGATGTCGGCTGAGTCCAATCCTGGATGGCTTGGACCTTAACCGGATCCATCTCGATAGTAGAAGGGGAAAAGATGAACCCCAAAAATGAAACTTTCTGCACACCGAAGAGACACTTTGATCCCTTCACAAACAAAGAATTAGCACGCAGGACCTGGAAAACCATTCTGACCTGCTTCACATGAGAGTCCCAATCATCTGAGAAGATCAAAATGTCATCCAAGTAAACAATCAGGAATTTATCCAGATACTCACGGAAGATGTCATGCATAAAAGACTGAAACACAGATGGAGCATTGGCAAGTCCGAACGGCATCACTAGATACTCAAAATGACCCTCGGGCGTATTAAATGCAGTTTTCCATTCATCTCCTTGCCTGATTCTCACCAGATTATACGCACCACGAAGATCTATCTTAGTGAACCAACTAGCCCCCTTAATCCGAGCAAACAAGTCAGATAACAATGGCAAGGGATACTGAAATTTAACAGTGATCTTATTAAGAAGGCGGTAATCAATACATGGTCTCAGCGAACCATCCTTCTTGGCTACAAAAAAGAACCCTGCTCCCAGTGGTGATGACGATGGGCGAATATGTCCCTTCTCCAGGGATTCCTTCACATAACTGCGCATAGCGGAATGTTCAGGCACAGATAAATTAAATAATCGACCTTTAGGGAATTTACTACCAGGAATCAAATTGATAGCACAATCACAATCCCTATGCGGAGGTAGGGCATCGGACTTGGGCTCTTCAAATACATCCTGATAATCAGACAAGAACTCTGGGACCTCAGAAGGAGTGGATGACGAAATAGACAAAAATGGAACATCACCATGTACCCCCTGACAACCCCAGCTGGATACCGACATAGAGTTCCAATCCAATACTGGATTATGGGTTTGCAGCCATGGCAACCCCAACACGACCACATCATGCAGATTATGTAGCACCAGAAAGCGAATAACTTCCTTATGTGCAGGAGCCATGCACATGGTCAGCTGGGTCCAGTACTGAGGTTTATTCCTGGCCAAAGGTGTAGCATCAATTCCTCTCAACGGAATAGGACACCGCAAAGGCTCCAAGAAAAACCCACAACGTTTAGCATAATCCAAATCCATCAGATTCAGGGCAGCGCCTGAATCCACAAACGCCATGACAGAATACGATGACAAAGAGCATATCAAGGTAATGGACAGAAGGAATTTGGATTGTACAGTACCAATGACGGCAGACCTATCGAACCGCTTAGTGCGCTTAGGACAATCAGAAATAGCATGAGTGGAATCACCACAGTAGAAACACAGACCATTCAGACGTCTGTGTTCTTGCCGTTCAACTCTGGTCATAGTCCTATCGCACTGCATAGGCTCAGGTTTAATCTTAGACAATACCGCCAAATGGTGCACAGATTTACGCTCGCGCAAGCGTCGACCGATCTGAATGGCCAAAGACATAGACTCATTCAAACCAACAGGCATAGGAAAACCCACCATGACATCCTTAAGAGCCTCAGAGAGACCATTTCTGAACAAAGCTGCCAGCGCAGATTCATTCCACAGAGTAAGTACAGACCACTTCCTAAATTTCTGAGAATATACTTCTATATCATCCTGACCCTGGCACAAAGCCAGCAAATTTTTCTCAGCCTGATCCACTGAATTAGGCTCATCGTAAAGCAATCCGAGCGCCAGGAAAAACGCATTTACATTACTCAATGCAGGGTCTCCTGGCGCAAGAGAAAATGCCCAGTCCTGAGGGTCGCCGCGCAAAAAAGAAATAATAATCAAAACCTGTTGAATAGGATTACCAGAAGAATGAGGTTTCAAGGCCAGAAATAGCTTACAATTATTTTTGAAATTAAGAAACTTAGTTCTATCACCAAAAAACAAATCAGGAATAGGAATTCTTGGTTCTAACATAGATTTCTGATCAATAGTATCTTGAATCCTTTGTACATTTGTAACGAGATTATTCATTGAAGAGCACAGACCCTGAATATCCATGTCCACACCTGTGTCCTGAAACACCCAAATGTCTAGGGGAAAAAAAAGACTGAACACAGAGCTGAGAAAAAAAAATGATGTCAGAACTTCTTTTTTCCCTCTATTGAAAATCATTAGGTCAGGCTCCTTGTACTGTTATGTAGGCAATCCAGTGACACAGTGTGCCAGCAATCAGAGCACATACAGTGATTTGATAATAACCCAAAAACAATAGAACGAGCTCTGAGACGTGGAATCTCTGTAGACCGCAATACCTGAACCTATCCTAAACACAACTAAAGGCAGCTGTGGATTGCGCCTGTCACTACCTATGCAACTCGGCACAGCATGAGGAGCTGACTAGCCTGAAGATAGAAAAACAAGCCTGACTTGCCTCAGAGAAATACCCCAAAGGAAAAGGCAGCCCCCCACATATAATGACTGTTAGCAAGATGAAAAGACAAACGTAGGGATGAAATAGATTCAGCAAAGTGAGGCCCGATATTCTAGATAGAGCGAGGATAGCAAAGAGAACTTTGCAGTCTACAAAAAACCCTAAAGCAAAAAACCACGCAAAGGGGGCAAAAAGACCCACCGTGCCGAACTAACGGCACGGCGGTGCACCCTTTGCGTCTCAGAGCTTCCAGCAAAAACGAATAGATAAGCTGGACAGAAAAAGTAGCAACAAAAGCAAAGAAACACTTATCTAAGCAGAGCAGCAGGCCACAGGAAAGATCAAGAAGCTCAGGTCCAACACTGGAACATTGACAAGGAGCAAGGAAGACAGAATCAGGTGGAGTTAAATAACAAGGCAGCCAACGAGCTCACAAGAACACCTGAGGGAGGAAGCTCAGAAGCTGCAGTACCACTTGTGACCACAGGAGTGAATTCAGCCACAGAATTCACAACACATGCCTGGCTGGAGATTCGCTGGCAGTAACCACACATCGCTCTCCTGCTTGATGGCATTCCAGAGCTCCTGCGCTGTGTGGCTTCGATTCCCCAATGAAACTAGTTTCAAGACGGCCTGCTGACGTTTGGCCATGGCTGTGCTCATGTCGGTCATAGGTAAACGTTCACGGGTCCATGTGGAGGTGGACTGTGACGGCTCCTGCAGAGTTGATTCTGAGGAACTTGTGTAAGAGGAGGAGTCAATGCGTACAGACTGGATTCCTGCAATCCTTGGAGTGGGCAGGACACGTCCTGCGCCACTCGCACGATCTGTACCTGGCTCAACAACATTAACCCAATGGGCAGTGAGGGAAACGTATCGCCCCTGTCCATGCTGACTGGTCCACGCATCGGTGGTGAGGTGGACCTTGCTACTGACGGCGTTCAGTAGCGCATGTTTTATGTTTCCCTCAACATGCCTGTGCAGGGCAGGGACAGCTTGCCTGCTGAAGTAAAAGCGGCTGGGCACCTTGTACTGTGGGACTGCCAATGCCATCAAGTCACGGAAGCTGTCAGTCTCCACCAGCCTGAACGAGAGCATTTCCAGGGACAACAGTTTGGCAATGCCTGCATTCAGAGCCTGTGCTCGGGGGTGGTTGGCCGAGAATGCCCGCCTTTTCTCCCATGCCTGTACTACCGATGGCTGTAGAGTAGACTGGGAGTGCGAGGATGACTGGGAAGGTGGTGCTGTGGGTGGAATTACACAAGGTCTCTGGACAACAGTGCCAGAGGTTCTTCCATGGCGATCCAGGGCGGAAGCCAAACCAGCTGTGCGTGAGCTGGAGGAAGAGGCAACACGAGCTGAAGAGGTGGTAGCTGCCGCTGTTGGTTGGCCTACATCTTCAGTGTGTTTCTGTAACTCCACCGCGTGCCTGGTCCGCACATGTTTCCACATATTTGTGGTATTGAGGTTGCTGACATTTTTCCCTCTTTTTACTTTATGATGACACAGCTTGCATTTGACAAAACAAATGTCATCTGCAACTGTGTCAAAAAAGGACCAGGCACTGCAAGTCTTGGGAGCGCCCTTTTTGGCTTTGGACAGGCTCCTAAAGGGTGCCAAAGTGGAGGCTACAGGCTCCACAGTCTTCCCCCTCCCTCTCCCTCTTTGGCCCGTAAGGGGAATCTCTTCCTCAGAGCTGCTCCCACCACCTTCCTGTTCCTCACGCCACGATGGGTCAACGACCTCATCATCTCCACTACCCTCTGCCACCAACTGCTCCTCCTGGGTAGTCTCGGCAGCACAGTACGCACCAGAAAGCGGCACCTGAGTTTCATCATCAGATGCGTACTGCGCTGTGGTCACCGGAGGCACTGGCCCACCCGCCTCTTCAGAGTCAGAGAGACAAAGCTGTTGGGCATCACTGCACACTGCCTCTTCTTCCATTTCTCCAATGCTGCTTGGCTGGCCCCCTGTTTCCAAGCCAAGAGATTCAGAGAACAGAAGTAGAGACGGCTCCTGTCCTGGGCTCTCTGACTGCCTGGCCAATTTGGCAGGTGGTGAAGAGACAGATGGCTGCTCTCCAGTGGTCTGTGCCTGAGAGGATGTGGCACTAACTGAAGTCGATGCCGAGGCGTTAGCTGCCATCCACCCGACAACGGCTTCAATTTGGTCTTCACGCAGCAGCGGTGCACGGCGCTCTCCAACAAAGCTGCGCATGAAGGACTGTTCCCTGCTGAAACTGAGTGACGACGAGTCACCGGCGCCCGCAGCAGGCACAGAATCACCACGTCCTCTCCCTGCTCCTCTCCCTGCTCCGCGCCCACGCCCACGTGCCTTACTCCCACGCCCACGTGCCTCACCACCTCCTCAGGCAAGCAATTCCAGATTCTCACTGCCCTAACAGTAAAGAATCCTCTTCTATGTTGGTGGAAAAACCTTCTCTCCTCCAGACGCAAAGAATGCCCCCTTGTGCCCTTCACCTTCCTTGGTATAAACAGATCCTCAGCGAGATATTTGTATTGTCCCCTTATATACTTATACATGGTTATTAGATCGCCCCTCAGTCGTCTTTTTTCTAGACTAAATAATCCTAATTTCGCTAATCTATCTGGGTATTGTAGTTCTCCCATCCCCTTTATTAATTTTGTTGCCCTCCTTTGTACTCTCTCTAGTTCCATTATATCCTTCCTGAGCACCGGTGCCCAAAACTGGACACAGTACTCCAGTTGACAGATACTCTTGGTTGACAGATAAAGATAAGCAGAAAAGTACTAAGGCCTTAGTGTGCTTATTCCTGAAATGCTCCTCCTAACAGGTGTAAGAAACACTAATGTTGTAAAGTGTGGACTAAACTTTATTATTTTTCAAATGTGGCCTACACAAGTGTTAAGTTGTGTTTGGTGAACTTTACTTTTTTTTTTTTGCAGATCGGGCTACAGAGCTAGTTTAAATCACACGGAGACCGTGCAGACAGCCGTAAACGGCGCTGCAAGGCCCAAAAAACCTCCTCTAGGTTATCCTATTTAGTGTTTTTCCACTATTTAGCTGGAGACGGGTGGAAAAACACTAATAGGGATTTTTTTTTTTTACATTTTAAACAGGCTGCACTATTTGAAAAAAAGGAAAATTTTTCTCAAGGTATGAGGCAGTAACGAACCTTGAGCTGAATCCAACCGGCTATGGCTGCACACAGACTACAGGGCGAGCTGGGCTCACACGGAGACCGTGCAGACAGCCGTAAACGGCGCTGCAAGGCCCAAAAACCCCCCTCTAGGTTATCCTATGTAGTGTTTTTCCACAATTTAGCTGGAGACGGGTGGAAAAACACTAATAGGAAATTTGAGAAAAAATGTGCAGCAGGCTGCACTATGAGCAAAAAAGGACAACTGTGTGAGGCAGTGTGAACCCCCCCTGAGCTGAATACAACCGGGTATATGGCTGCACACAGACTACAGAGTGAGCTGCACACACACACACACACAGAGACCATGCAGAACGCTGTTAAAACAGCGCTGCAAGGCAAGAGCAAGGTGAACAGTGAAGAACACACAGCGTTTTGCTAAATTAGCCTTTGGAAAGGAAAATAAAGCAATTAGCTATCTCAACTGGCCCTCAGTTAGAACACAGCGTCCTGTCCCTAACTGAAATCACAGCAGAGTGAGCGCAAAATGGCGGCAGCATTTTTTATAGTGCAGGGTGACATCATTTCAGCAGCCAATCACAGCCTTGCCAGTACTTACATGCCCACCATGCAAAACAGGATGTGCCCACACTTCCAATCATTCCTCATTGGCTGCTGCGTTCAGTTTGAATTCTGGGAACTTCCGATTCCGGTATCCGATACGCGGGAAGTATCGGAATTCGGTATCGGAATTCCGATACCGCAAATATCGGCCGATACCCGATACTTGCGGTATCGGAATGCTCAACACTAGTCAGAATAGGTTGTGTTTTTACTGCGGCGATTCTGCTCATGTTATTTCTGATTGCCCTAAGCGTACTAAGAGAATCGATAGTTCTGTTGCCATCAGTACTATACAACCAAAATTTCTGTTATCTGTGACCTTGATCTGCTTATTATCATCATTTTCTGTCATGGCATTTGTGGATTCAGGCGCCACTCTGAACTTAATGGACTTAGAATTTGGCAGATGTTGTGGTTTTCCTTTGCAGCCTTTGCAGAACCCTATTCCTTTGAGGGGCATTGATGCTACACCGTTGGCTAAAAATAAACCTCAGTTTTGGACACAGCTGACCATGCGCATGGCGCCAGCCCATCAGGAAGATTGTCGTTTTCTGGTGTTGCATAATTTGCATGATGATATTGTGCTGGGTTTTCCATGGTTACAGCTACATAATCCGGTGTTAGACTGGAAATCCATGTCTGTGACTAGTTGGGGTTGTCAGGGGGTTCATGATCAGGTTCCTTTGATGTCAATTTCCTCTTCCCCCTCTGCTGAAGTTCCTGAGTTTTTGTCAGACTTTCAGGATGTATTCGATGAGCCCAAGTCCAGTTCCCTTCCACCGCATAGGGACTGTGATTGTGCTATTGACTTGATTCCAGGTTGTAAGTTCCCTAAGGGTCGACTTTTCAACCTGTCTGTACCTGAACATGCCGCCATGCGGAGCTATATTAAGGAGTCTTTGGAGAAAGGGCATATTCGGCCATCTTCTTCACCGTTGGGAGCGGGGTTCTTTTTGTTGCCAAGAAGGATGGATCCTTGAGACCCTGTATTGATTATCGCCTCTTGAATAAGATCACGGTTAAATTTCAATATCCCTTGCCTTTGCTTACTGATTTGTTTGCTAGGATTAAGGGGTCTAGCTGGTTTACTAAAATTGACCTTCGAGGGGCATATAATCTTATTCGTATCAAGCAGGGTGACGAATGGAAAACTGCATTTAATACGCCCGAAGGCCATTTTGAATACCTTGTGATGCCATTCGGACTCTCTAATGCCCCATCTGTGTTCCAATCCTTCATGCATGATATCTTTCGGAGTTATCTTGATAAATTCATGGTTGTATATTTGGATGATATTTTGATTTTTTCCAATGATTGGGAGTCTCATGTGAAACAGGTCAGGATGGTATTTCAGATCCTCCGTAATAATGCTTTGTTTGTGAAGGGGTCAAAGTGCCTCTTTGGAGTGCAGAAGGTTTCTTTTTTGGGTTTCATTTTTTCTCCCTCATCTATAGAAATGAATCCGGTTAAATTTCAGGCCATTCATGATTGGATTCAGCCCACATCTGTGAAGAGCCTTCAGAAATTCTTGGGCTTTGCTAACTTTTATCGTCGTTTCATTGCCAACTTCTCCAGTGTGGTTAAACCTCTAACCGATTTGACCAAGAAAGGCGCTGATGTGACGAATTGGTCCTCCGCGGCTGTTTCTGCCTTTCAGGAGCTTAAACGCCGATTTACTTCTGCCCCTGTGTTGCGTCAGCCAGATGTTTCTCTTCCATTTCAGGTTGAGGTTGACGTGTCTGAGATTGGGGCAGGGGCCGTTTTGTCTCAGAGGAATTCTGATGGTTCCTTGATGAAACCGTGTGCCTTCTTTTCTCGGAAGTTTTCGCCTGCGGAACGCAATTATGATGTCGGCAATTGGGAGTTGTTGGCTATGAAGGGGGCATTTGAGGAGTGGCGACATTGGCTTGAGGGGGCCAAGCACCGTATTGTGGTCCTGTCCGATCATAAGAATCTTATTTACCTCGAGTCTGCCAAACGGCTGAATCCTAGACAGGCTCGATGGTCCCTGTTTTTCTCCCGTTTTGATTTTGTGGTCTCGTACATTCCTGGTACTAAGAATGTTAAGGCGGATGCCCTCTCTAGGAGTTTTTTTCCTGATTCCCCTGGGGTTCTTGAGCCGGTCGGCATTTTGAAGGAAGGGGTGATTCTTTCTGCCATCTCCCCTGATTTGCGACGGGTTCTTCAGGAATTTCAGGCTGATAAGCCTGACGGCTGTCCTATGGGGAAACTGTTTGTTCCTGATAGATGGACTACTAAAGTGATTTCTGAGGTTCATTGTTCTGTGTTGGCTGGCCATCCTGGGATTTTTGGTACCAGAGATTTGGTTAGTAGGTCCTTTTGGTGGCCTTCTTTGTCACGGGATGTGCGTTCTTTTGTGCAGTCCTGTGGGATTTGTGCGCGGGCTAAGCCTTGCTGTTCTCGCGCTAGTGGGTTGCTTTTGCCATTACCGGTCCCCGAGAGGCCCTGGACACATATTTCTATGGATTTTATTTCCGATCTTCCTGTTTCCCAAAGAATGTCGGTTATCTGGGTTGTCTGTGACCGATTTTCTAAGATGGTTCATTTGGTGCCTTTGCCTAAATTGCCTTCTTCTTCTGATTTGGTTCCATTGTTTTTTCAGCATGTGGTGCGTTTGCATGGTATTCCGGAGAATATTGTGTCCGACAGAGGTTCCCAGTTTGTTTCTAGGTTTTGGCCGGCCTTTTGTGCCAAGCTGGGCATTGATTTGTCTTTTTCTTCTGCATTTCATCCTCAGACAAATGGCCAGACTGAGCGAACTAATCAGACCTTGGAGACCTATTTGAGATGCTTTGTGTCTGCTGATCAGGATGATTGGGTGGCTTTTTTGCCATTGGCCGAGTTTGCCCTTAATAATCGGGCTAGTTCGGCTACTTTTTTGTAATTTTGGTTTTCATCCTCGTTTTTCTTCTGGGCAGGTTGAGCCTTCTGACCTTCCTGGTGTGGTTTCTGTGGTCGACAGGTTGCAGCAGATTTGGGCTTATGTGGTGGACAATTTGGTGCTGTCTCAGGAGGAGGCTCAACGTTTTGCTAATCGTCGTCGGTGTGTTGGTTCCCGGCTTCAGATTGGGGATCTGGTTTGGCTATCTTCCCGTCATGTTCCTATGAAGGTTTCTTCCCCTAAGTTTAAGCCTCGATTTATTGGTCCTTATAGGATTTCTGAGATTATTAATCCGGTGTCCTTTCGCCTAGCGCTTCCGGCCTCGTTTGCTATTCATAATGTCTTCCATAAATCTTTGTTGCGGAAATATGTGGAGCCCGTTGTTCCCTCTGTTGATCCTCCAGCCCCTGTATTGGTCGATGGGGAGTTGGAATATGTTGTTGAGAAGATTTTGGATTCTTGTTTTTCGAGGCGGATGCTTCTGTACCTTGTCAAGTGGAAGGGTTATGGCCAGGAGGATAATTCTTGGGTTTCTGCCTCTGATGTCCATGCCGTTGATTTGGTTCGTGCCTTTCATCGGGCTCATCCTGATCGGCCTGGAGGCTCTGGTGAGGGTTCGGTGACCCCTCCTCAAGGGGGGGTACTATTGTGAATTCAGCTTTTGGGCTCCCTCCGGTGGTTGTAGAGGGTAATGCAGTTGTGTCTGGATTGCAGGAGTGGACATGTGTTTCTACTAATTGCAGGACGGACTGGGGTATATAGCTTTGCAGGATCCTTTAATCAGTGCCAGTTGTCCATTGTTTTTGAAGGATTCACTTCCTTGCTGGTCTCTCCAGTTTGCTGTGTTTTTCTACAAAGATAAGTCCTGGCTTTGTTTTTTCTTTCCACCTGCAGTGGACCTTATAGTTCTGTGCATTTTCATGTTTTTGTCTTGTCCAGCTTGGTCTGTGAAGGATTTTTTGCAGCCTAGCTATTTCTCTGGAGATGCAGATATACCCCCATGTCTTTAGTCAGATGTGGTGATCCGTATTTTCTGCGGTGGATATTTCTAGTGTTTTTGTACTGACCGCATAGTACTCTGTTCTATTCTTTCTTTTTAGCTAGTATGGCCTCCTATGCTAAAATCTGATTTCATATCTGCGTATGTTTTTCCCTCTCCTCTCACAGTCAATATTTGTGGGGGGCTATCTATCCTTTGGGGATTTTATCTGAGGCAAGATAAGTCTCCTGTGTCTGTCTTTAGGGGTTGTTAGATCTTAGGCTGTGCCGAGGGGTCTAGGGAGAGTTAGGTACCCCCCACGGCTGCTTTTAGTTGCGCTGCTAGGTTCAGGGTTTGCAGTCAGTACAGGGACCACCTTCTCCAGAGTATGTCTCATGCTGCTCCAAGGCCACCAGATCATAACAGTTCACCCATGTAAACACACTTTTACAGGATGCCAACAAACGCCTTGACCGCCTGGAAACCAACCTTGAGAGACCAGCGAGACATTTCTTTTCAGCAATAGAGCGGCGTGTGTCGTAAAACCTTACTCCTCAACTCCAACTGAACATCATGCAGGACTGCCAGGCTGCTTACAGCCATGCATTGCAGCAGCAGTCAAAGCAGCAGTCCCAAAGCTAAAATCCACAAGCCAGAGGATATTACCAGCAGCCAAAAACATTTACTTTACAACTCCCACAGCACCGAATTATCCTCCATCACCACCGCTTCCAGTTCACAAATCCACCACGCTGCCGAGCCCTGCAGCCAGCATTATCCACGACGTTGCCCATTCCAGCACCCCTGCAGCCAGCAGCATCCATGACGCTGCCCATTCCAGCACCCTTGCAGCCAGCAGTATCCACAACGCTGCCCATTCCAACACCCCTGCAGCCAGCAGTATTAACAATGCTGCCCATTCCATCACCCCTGCAGCCAGCAGTATCCATGACTCTGTCCATCCCAGCACCACGCCAGAATACTAATACAGAGGCCACCAATCCCAGTTGGCCAAGAAAACAAAGAGCCAGGACAAAGACCCAGAGCCACAAAAAACTGCCAAGATTGGACCCACCACCTCCACCCTCACCTACCAATGTGTCATTACCTTCCCTTGTGTCTGTGTCTGTCCCTTCCAGTTTGTCTTTCCATTCCCATGATTTCACTGTGTCGTCTATTCCCAATGTGTCCACTCCCATCCATGATCCAAACCTTCAATTTATTGCCCCTTCCCCTGTAACCCCTGCCTCATCAACTACCACTCAATCCTCACATCTCCACACCCCCAAGGTCCACCCCATCTCACCCTCAGATAAACCCCGATCCTAAACCTAATCACCACTATCCTAAAGCCCCCGAACCTAAACCCAATCACCCCTATCCTAAACCCATTTTTTAGTTAAATTTTGTTAAATAAAATTTTTTATTTTTTTGCCACAATATGTGTTTTCTTTGTATCTTTATGCGCCGCCGCAAACAAACACAGGTGTATTGTAGAGGGAACTTGTAGGTTTAACTGGAGGTATTTTATTATTTGAGTAAGCAAGAATTACAGGTACTTGGTAAAATTAAAGGTATATTTTAACATTAAAGGTGCATTGTAAAATTCCAGGTAAATTTTAAAATTACATGTACATTTGAACAGGTAGATTTTAACATTACATGGAAATGTTAACATTACATGGAAATTTTAACATTACAGGGACATTTTAACTTTACAGGGACATTTGACCATTGAAGGAAAATTTTACTTGGTGGCTTAAACCATCCCTTTTTGTCATGCAACACATCCATTATCAGAAGCAAAATAAGCAGCAAACTTATCCCTCATCTGAGCAACTTCCACTGAAGTCCTCAGAGGGTGATCTTGGTAATCATGCAATGAAACAGATTCCTCAGGTTCTGAGTTTGGTCACTCTATTATCAGGATGTAATTGTGCAGAAGAACGCAAGCTTTCACAACCTCATCAATAGTCTCAATTTTTAGATTAATGGATGTTCCCAAAATGTGCCATTTAGAAACCAGCAATCCAAAGGCACACTAAACAGTTCTTCTTGCCTTGTCAGTTGGTAGTTGTAAATCTTTTTTGTGTGATTTAAGTCCCAACTTGAGTACGGTTTGATGAGGTTGGTACACATTTGGAATGCTTCATCCCCAACCACAACAAATGGCATTGGCAGTCCTTCAGAGTTGAGAAGAGGTTGTGGCTGTGGAATATTAAAATCATTCCCATATAAACGTGGGCCCATATCAGAGTTTTGGAAAGTCTGTGAGTCATTTCCTTGTCCATATGAGTCAATATCCATGGCGACAAATTTACACTCAGCATCTGCAATTGCCATTAGAACAATGGAAAAGTATTTTTTATAATTGAAATATTCAGTTCCACTTCCGGCAGGTTTCAGAATACGAATGTGTTTACCGTCCACAACCCCCATACAGTTAGGAAAATTACAAATTTCCTTGAATTTTTCAGCATTTTCAAGCCATATTTCAGTTGTGGGTTGGGGAGGAATTCTTGCCGCAGAACCTGACCTAAAGCATGGCAGGTGTCTCCAATAATCCCAGAAAGAGTTGACACTCTAATCCTGAATTGAAAATGGAGAGATGACAAGGTCTCTCCACTTTGAATTACTACACCTGGATGGAGCGCTGTTCTACTATTTTGGCTTTACTATGGCAGAATAAACTTTTCACTTTGAATTACTACACCTGGATGGAGCGCTGTTCTTCTACTATTAAGGTCTCTCCGGTAGCCAGGAATCTGCGGAACAGAAAAGGAGAAAAAAAAATCAGTACCTGGCTTTTAGAAAAATCATATTAATTACAGGTTTTTCTTTTTCCAAAATACATACCTCAGGGTGACCAAGAGACGTTCCTCAGTAGGAATTGCACTACGGAGCTGTGTGTCCTGCCTAGCGATTGATCCTTGGATACGTAGCAGCAGGTCATCGAAGCACTGTTCTGACATTCTTGTGTAGTCAAAAAGCTTCCAAGGGTTTGCACGCAGCTCTGTGTACAATGAGTGGTAGGCTTCACAGCTCTCTCGAAGTTCAAGGATGGGGTGTTGCCAATATCGACGTTGTCTTCTCCATCTTTCTCTTTTTCTTTGTTCTTGACAAGCCACAGCAAATGCAGCAGCCAATTTCAATTGTAAATCCAGATCTTCATAGAAGCTGCCCATGTCAAGATCCATTTTGCAGCTTGATACAGCAGCCAAAGACAAGGATTTCATCAGTGCAGTGTGTCTATATATATAGAAATCCCATGACACACGCCTACTGGGTGTCTGGTGTCAAGGAAAGCCACTGTGAAGCATTGGAAATATCTAACGCATGTGCATAAACAACGCAAATGCATGTCAAAATTCATACAAATGCATGCACACGCAGCGATATTTTGGCGCCATGCGTAAGATGATGCAGATAAAAAATGCTGCATAAGTTTCCATTTGCATGCATTTGCGCATGCGGATGATACGCTGTGGACTCAAACGCTAATTTGAACCTAGCCTTATACTTTAGATATCTATTCTGTGCTCCTCGCAAGAGTTTATGGGACAATGGTGCAAACAATAGTTTAGGTACTTTACATCTACATATTTGTAATTTCTATGTTCATCAAAATACATCAACTCCAAAGTTGAAAGTCAAAGGCTACAGCTCAGGTTCTATAAGTTACGCTTTTTTATATGGTATCAATGTTATTTCTGGATCAGAAAAATAGGTCTAAAGTGCAAGGTATGAATTGTTTATTCCTGTTTCAGGTTGAGTCTATTTTGAGCCTCCAGGACACAATTCTTTTTAGGTTTTCTTTACTGCATCCCTCAAGCCATAAACGTTTTATTCCCTGTCCAAAATAGACTTGTGATGGCTTGCTTTATTTGTGGACCAAGTTTTAGTTTTAGCCTATGCAATCATTACAGTAAACTTTATTTTGGGGAGTAGGTTAAAGGAAAATAAATCGTAAAAACAATGTCACTTTATTCTTTGGGTTCATTACAAATTAGGTGATACCAGATATGCAGGTTTTGTATTTTGTGCAACAAAAGCAAGCTTATAGGAAAATAAAGCCTTTTTGTATCAAATAATTTAAAAAACGATACATTTTTTTCAGCAAGATGTCTTGTATATTTGCAAGATCAGTTTAAACTTTTTGTGCAATTCCATGAATGTCATGTGCCCTGCAATGTAAATCATATTTTATAAGCCCTAGTTATCCTAGTACTCCACTAAACTACAATTTTTTATCTATATGTAATGGTAATATTGATACACCTCATATGCATTGGACAATTGTGTTGATATCACATTATTAAGCAGATTAAATGTAAAAAGGCAGCACTCAACCAATGGCTACATTAGATCTTACCAGTGACGTCGCTAGCGTGAAAGACCTGGAGTACGTGGAGGCACCACTTAGAATTTTATTGGCATCAACATAATGCAAATATAGCTTGATCCTGTTCTTGAGTTCGGAGCACCAAGTCCTGCCCTACCTATCTATGCAAACTGCTGTAAGCCTGTGGGATCATTGGGGGGGCGCATTATTATTGCAGAGAGAAAACTGTGTATGTGTTACTGTAGAAGTATTATATATTTACTATGGTAATGATATTGTGCATGATGTGGTGCTATTAGTTTAGCTTACTATTGTGATATTATTGGTAACAATAATCTACGTATAGTGTACTTTGTTGAGAAAAGTATGTAAGTAAAATTTAAATCTGGCATAGCTGCAACTGTGTTATATGAGGAAAAGAAGTACAATTCTATACATAATATTTAAAGGAAGCCTGTAAGCTTGGAAATGCAGTGCAATCTGGCAGTAGCCTGATTTGGAGCAGTAAGAACTGAACAGATTGATGTATAGTATTCTGGGAAAGATTCTTACATCTTTATGCAATAAAATCAATTCTCTTTCTGTGCACTCAGCTCTAGGGAGAGGTCCTAATTAGAGATGAGCGAGTGTCCTCGTTACTTGAAATTTCTGAGCATGTGTAACAAGGGGGCCAGGGTTGGTAGTCCTGACCGAGTTCACCCACAAAACACAGTCCGCAGGCACCCCGGTCCCTTGTACATGAAAACACAGGATGGACACAGCTTCCCTTACAGATTACCTTTTCTTCCCAGTCAATCTAATCCAGGCAATGAAAATCCAAGGTCACGGCTGTGATCCAACAGGGATAAACTTTAATAAAACAGTGATGAGAAGAAGATGAGAGCCACGGAAGCCGAAATCAGACACGCGAGCCATGACCAGACACTGCCAATGAGAATGTATTTGTTCCCGTCTTATAGCAATGACCATGAGTGACCAGCCCCGTAGTCAGGGCGTAGACTCGTGCACTTATCTTCGGGGGAAGTCGGGACACCCGCCGTGAGAGGTTTCACGTTACACCTTCTTTCATCCAGTTACTGTCTCTGGACTCTGACAAGATGAAGTATTGTGTTCCTTCCTGCTCATCGCTTCTAGACCTACCGAACGCAGACCGGAACACAAGAATTCACCGCCGCCGCCAGGATCCAGGACGCCATCTTCTCCAGGGCTACACCGGACCCCTAATGTGCCAGGGCCTTGGAGCCAACGTACACCGTTTGGATACTGTGTTCTAAAGCCGTCGGACTGATAAGTTTTGCCATAATTGAATTTTTTATCATATCCCTTTCATCTGATTACCTTGAGTTCCAAACCCCTTTTTCATTTATGCTGTTTCTTATATTTTCTCCCTGCGAGGAGTATATCTGTTAAAGTAAACCCCACATTAACCCTTGCTCTGCCTCCGATCCATTATTGCATCTTGCAACCTGCTCATATTTGGCATAGTTGGCAGGATGCAGTCTACCAGCACGGAGGGGGCAAACCAAGCATCTGGGGAGGGCCCTAGGTCCAGTATTTCCCTTGGGGCCATGTTGAGCAACCTACCAAAATTTAATGGGAGCAATACCATGTTTTGGAGCTGGACTGAGCGCATTAGAGGGACGATGAGGATGCACCCTATGATACCCACCCTACAGGCAGAGGTCGCTATGATGGCCCTAGAAGGAGAGGCGAGGGACTCAGTGAGGCTACGACACCCCAAACAGCGAGATATATTTGAGAAAGTGTTACATATACTAGAGGAGACACATGTGGACCGCACAGACTTAGGGGAGCTGCGCATGTGGCTGTTTAGCCGGGTCCAAAGAGAGAAGGAGATGGTGACACAGTACGTGAATGTGTTGCAGGAGATCCACATTGCCATAACCAGAAAAGACGGCGTGAGGATAGGGCCAATTAGTGCTGCGTCACCAGTTAGTGACCGGATTGAGAGATGTGCTGCTGGAACAGTCTATGCATGTAAACCCACACATGACTTTTGCAGAAGTTGGAGGTGAGGCGGGCGCATGTGAGCAAGAACAGGGGGTGACAGTTCCGGTGGCGAAGGACCAGAGCGGAGAGGAAGCCGTGAATGTAGTAGCTGTGCAAGGATGGGTGGAAGATTTAAAGAAAGAAATTCAAGTGATGACAGAAACAAAAAAAAAGTGACCACACTGAGCACTCTGGAGGCAGAGCTTCCTCAGAACCACGCCTAGGCGGGAAGAGCTTCCAACCTGCTTCCTCTGTGGAGGGCTGTGATACATGGTCCGGATGTGCCTGCAAAGGGGACAGCCTCAACAGCATCATCTGTTAAACTAGGAGGCTTCGAGGCTGGGGGATGCCGCCCGGAACCAGAACAGCCAGTAAGAAGAGCCAGAAGTCTCATTAACTTAGTTTCAGTGTGTCCTTTAATCTGGGCCAAAATAGATGGATGGGCCATATGCTGCCTAGTAGAAACCTGTTCTCAAGTAACTACGATGCCTGAGAAGTATTTCAGAAACCACTTCCCTGAAGCGATGAGACCTGAGTGGGGGCAAATGATGAAGTTGACGGCCGCCTATCAGCTCCCCATCCTGGTCACAGGGGTGGCATGGATGCAAATTTGGGTCTGCGGCAAAGACTTGGGCCGCAAAGGCATGATACTGACTTCTAGTGATGCTGAGCGTGGATATACTGTTACCCTGGGGATGAACGTGCTTAAGGAATTCAGAAGTTTGCTTATCAATGAGTCCCCAGATCTTTTCCTGAGACAGAAGAGCCCACAAGCACTTCAAAGAAAAATATTTCAACAGTTGATTCGGACAGCTCAAGCACAAGAAGTCTCCTGTGAAGGCAAAGTGCTGGGAAAAGTGATCACTCTGGCTGCGAACAATCTTGAGATACCTCCAGGACAGACCATGTTCTCTGTTCCTGTATGGGCCTGCACACCTCTGGAAGGAGTAGAAGTACAACTAGAACCAGCTGTTGTAGAACATCTGCCACCTGGACTCTTAGTTACCGAAACCCTGGCTACCTTGCGGGATGGAAAGATACTTGTGCGATATGTAAACTTGAGAGAAAACACACTGATGCTTCCCCCCAGGAGCGAGTTAGCACAAATTGTCAGCATGCCAGAGGTGCTGATAGCACCACAGACTGTCCAATTGACAGCAAAAAAGGAGATCCTTGGACTGTAGCTGTAGAAGCCCATTCGGTGTTAGAACCTCTACAAAAAAAAGGGACAAAGAATATTAGAGCAAATGAGGGCTGAACTATCAGAGCTCACACAGCGACAGATACTGCAGGTGGAAGACGTACTTGGACGTTATCAAGACGTATTCCCTCATCACGAGGATGATTTTGGTTGTACCACTGCAATTACACATGAGATCCCAACAGGCAATGCTGCACCCATCAGAGAACTCTATCGACAAATTCCTCCACAACGGTACCAGGAGGTGAAAGGGATGTTCACACAGATGATACAAAACGGTGTTATCCAGGAGAGCCAAAGCCCGTGGGTTGCTCCCATAGTCCTAATACGAAAGAAAGACGGCACTCTGAGATTCTGTGTGGACTATCGCAAGAAAAATGCCTGCACTGTGCGAGATTCATACCCGTTACCCCGTATCGAGGAGTCCTTATCCACCCTGGGCCATGCAAAATGCTTCTCTACACTAGATCTGGCCAGTGGATATTGGCAAGTGCCAATGTCTGAACACGACAGAGTGAAAACAGCCTTTATACTTCCCATGGACCTGTTTGAGTTCAACAGAATGCCGTTTGGGCTGGCTAACGCTCCTGGAACTTTTCAGTGACTGATGGAGCAGTGTTTGGGTGATCAGAACTTTGATGCCACTTTAATCTACCTGGATGATATAATTGTGTATGCCACCGTTTTCTAAAACATCTGCAATGTTTAGAACAAGTGCTGAGCTGACTCGAGAGACATGGGCAGAACGTGAAACCATCCAAGTGCTACTTGTTCTGTGCCCAGATCAAATACCTAGAACATGTGGTCTCTGTGGAAGGAGTACGGCCGTCTCGGGAAAAGATCGCAGTAGTACAAGACTGGCCCATGCTGAAGACTGTGAAGGATGTTTGGACCTTTCTGTGGTTAACAGGATACTATCGGCGATTCCTGAAAGACTTCACCCACATCGTGAACCCGTTGTTGGAGTTACTGATAGGAGTCCCTTCTGGAGCAAAAAATCAGGAAATTCAGTGGGGAGAACACCAGGAGATAGCATTTCAAGCCTTAAAAGTGGCTTTGACAGAAGCCCCAGTCTTGGCCTATGCCGATTTCTCTCAACCCTTCCTCCTACATACTGATGGGAGCTTGCGCGGACTCGGAGCTGTGCTGTTGCAGATTCATGACATGAAGGAGCTGGTGATCGCTTAAGCAAGTCATTCTCTCCATGACTCCGAAAGGAATCAAGACAACTACAGTTCATTCAAATTGGAGATGCTGGCATTAGTGTTGGCTATGATGGAGAAGTTCAAGGAAAACCTGTCGGGATCTGAAGTCCTGGTGCACAATGACAAGAACCCACTGGCCCACCTGGAGAACACCAAGCTAGGGGACCTAGAACAACGATGGGTTGCTAGAATGGCTAAATACCGGTATAAGATTGCCTACAAAAGGGGAGCCGAGAACAACCACACAGATGCATTGTCCAGAGTAACACACGAGAAGCCTGGCTCCAACCGAAATGAGGAACTTGAGGCTGAAGAAGTTCCCGAATTTTGGAGATCTGCCAGGATGTTGGCAGCAGTGCAGGGTCAGGTACAAGCAGAAGACCAGGAAAATGTATTGGGACAACCTCGTGATGAGTGGGTGAGGATTCAGCAGGTGGACGGAGAGCTTGCACAAATCCGACAGTGAGTGGCCCTTGAACATTTACCTAGCAGAGAAGAGAGAGAAGCCCTGTCTTCTGGGGCTCTACAAATTCTTCAACAATGGGAGAGATTACACCTAAAGAATGGACATTTGTACCAGAAAATTCAGGTACAGCGAGCCAGGATGTTGGCAGCAGTGCAGGGTCAGGTACAAGCAGAAGACCAGGAAAATGTATTGGGACAACCTCGTGATGAGTGGGTGAGGATTCAGCAGGTGGACGGAGAGCTTGCACAAATCCGACAGTGAGTGGCCCTTGAACATTTACCTAGCAGAGAAGAGAGAGAGAAGAGAGAGAAGCCCTGTCTTCTGGGGCTCTATAAATTCTTCAACAACTTCAACAATGGGAGAGATTACACCTAAAGAATGGACATTTGTACCAGAAAATTCAGGTACAGCGAGCCTTTTCCACCTCGTGGCAAGTGGTGATTCCTGAAGCACTGTTGCACGACGAGGCAGTGGAGGCACACAAAAAAGGAGCTCATTTCGGCCAAGAGAAAACTTTTCAGTGGCTGCAGAAATTAGTCTACCACCCCATACTAAAAATGGAAGTTGAATAAGTGTGTCGACGTTGTAGGAGCTGCGAATTGTTCAAGCCCCGGGAACAGAGGGCCCCACGCAAACAATTGTGACCTCGGCCCACTGGAAGTCTTGATGATAGACTTTTTGACGATTGGACCAGCCCATCAAGGATACGAACAACTGCTCTATTATGGGTATACCTTGGTGATTGGTGGAGCAGCTTAACATAATTTTTTTTGCAAAAAAACGTATTAACTAAATACCCTGTATTTTTTTTCATTTTTTGACTAGCACTTGCTTATTTACTGTGACTTTTTTACAACAGAGTACTTTTGACCTCTGTGCATTTTTGTGTCTTCAAGTTCTTTGGTGCTGTGAACAGGTTTCTACAGACTTGTTCACTATGCAAGTAGCACATGTGTTTTTGGTTCTATAATTGTTCTCTTGTTTCTACAAGACTGGGGAGTCCACCACTCCTCTGTGGGTCATTTACATTGTAGCTGTTCCATCCTGCATGTCCACATGTATATTTTTTCTCTCTGAACCCTGCTTATACAGGTACTATACAGATGATCAGGTTTTTAAATACATCATATAGGGATTATATACATTAGATAGGACTGCTCTATTATGGGTATACCTTGGCGATTGGTGGAGCAGCTTAACATACATTTTTTTTGCAAAAAAAAAGTATTGTTATGGACCTGGTGGTTAGGAGCACCCGGAATGACCTGATGGTTAAACTAACACAGGACAAGCTCTGGGAAGTGGGAGCTCTGCTGACCGCAACCCCTAATCCTTTCACACACACTAGAAATAGCCGTGGAGCGTACCTAACTCTGCCTAGACGCCTCTTCACAGCCTAAGAGCTAACTAGCCCTAGAGATAGAAAATAAAGCCTAACTTGCCTCAGAGAAATTCCCCAAAGGAAAAGGCAGCCCCCCACAAATATTGACTGTGAGTTAAGATGAAAGTCACAAACACAGGAATAAAACAGGTTTCAGCAAAGGAGGCCAGACTTACTAAACAGACTGAGGATAGAAAAGGTATCTTTGCGGTCAGCACAAAAAACTACAAAAGACCACGCAGAGTGTGCAAAAAGACCCCCGCACCGACTCACAGTGCGGAGGTGCCACACTGCATCCCAGAGCTTCCAGCTAGCAAGGCAAAATCATGATAGCAAGCTGGACAAGAAAACAATGAACAACAAATTAACTAGCAGGGACTTAGCTTCTGCTGGAGTAGACAGGTCACCAGAAAGATCCAAGAGCGAACTGAACCAGTACAAGAACATTGACAGCTGGCATGGAGTAACGATCTGAGTGGAGTTAAATAGAGCAGCAGCCTAAGAATAAACTAGGTCACCTGTGGAAGGAACCTCAGAACCAGCAGCTCCACTCACAGCCACCAGAGGGAGTCCATGGACAGAACTCGCCGAAGTACCATTCATGACCACAGGAGGGAGTTCGATAACAGAATTCACAACAAGTATTAACTAAGTACCCTGTATTTTTTTTCATTTTTTGACTAGCACTTGCTTATTTACTGTGACTTTTTTACAACAGAGTATTTTTGACCTCTCTGTACGTTTTTGTGTTTTCAAGTTTTTTGGTGGTGTCAAGTAGCCCATGTGTTTTTGGTTCTATAATTGTTCTCTTGTTTCTACAAGACTGGGGAGTTCACCACTCCTCTGTGGGTCATTTGCATTGTAGCTGTTCCATCCTGCATGTCCACATGTATATTTTTTCTCTCTGAACCCTGCTTATACAGGTACTATACAGAAGATCAGGTTTTTAAATACATCAGATAGGGATTATATACATTAGATAGGACTGCTCTATTAGGGGTATACCTTGGCGATTGGTGGAGCAACTTAACATACATTTTTTTGCAAAAAAACGTATTAACTAAATACCCTGTATTTTTTTCATTTTTTGACTAGCACTTGCTTATTTACTGTGACTTTTTTACAACAGAGTATTTTTGACCTCTCTGTGCGTTTTTGTGTCTTCAAGGATACGAACAATGCTTGTAATGGTGGATCATTTCACCAAATTTGCCGTTGTGACGACAACTCGAGATCAAACTGCAGAATACGCGGCCCATGCCATCTGTAAGAACTTTATTCAAGTGTACGGCTGTCTGAAGAGAATACACTCGGATTAGGGGGCCTGTTTTCTGGGACGAGTAATGGAGGAACGTATGTATAAAATTGGGAAGTCTCGGACGACACCCTACCATCCTCAGGGCAATGGAGCATGTGAACGATTTAAACGGACTTTCATTCAGATGTTGAGAACATTGGAAGACCTTAACTTGCATTGGCCTGAATTTGTGGCAGAACTGGTGTGGGTGTACAATAACCGAGTATGGCACACCACAGGGTACACTCCTTACACCCTGCTCTTCGGCAGACCAGGCGAAGGAATCACAGAGCTGGACCTGGATCCACGAGAGGACTACCCATGGATGGGGGTGTCCACTTGGGTACGTGTTATGATCCGGTGACCTTGGAGCTGCATGAGAACTTTCACTGGAGAAAGTGGCCACTATACTGACCGCAACCCTGAACTTAACACCGCAAATAGAAGTAGCCGTGAAGTGTACCTAACACACCTAGATACCTCGTCACAGCCGGAGGACTAAATATCCCTAAAGATGGAAATGGAATACTATATTGCCCCAGAGAAAATCCACAAAGGATAGACAGCCCCCCACAAATATTGGCGGTGAGTCAGAGAGTAAAAAACATACACAGGCAGAAAAACAGGATTTAGCACAGGAGGCCACACTAGCTAGATAGGACAGGATAGGACAGAGTTCTGTGCGGTCAGTATTAAAACCCTACCAAAACATCCACAGCAGAATATACAAAACAAAATTCCTACATCTAACTAAAAGATGTAGGAGCGTAAATCTGCAACTCCAGTGAATCCTACAATCAGAGCAGAAATAAAACTGAAACAAGCACACAGCAGTGTGCCACAGATACAAAAAACCAAACACTTATCTTTGTTGAATTTGGCAGCAAGCAGGAGAAGCCAGAAAGTGATCCAACACTTCACAAGGAACATTGACAACTGGCAAGGGCTAAAGGATCCTGCACACCTAAATATCCCAGTCAGAATTGTAATCATCCGATACACCTGGCCAGGACTGCGAGTCAGAGACAAATGCATTCCCACCTACAACCACTGGAGGGAACCCAAGAGCAGAATTCACAACAGTACCCCCCCCCCTTGAGGAGGGGTCACCGAACCCTCACCAGGGCCCCCAGGACGATCAGGATGAGCCAGATGAAAGGCACGGACCAAATCAGCAGCATGGACATCAGAGGCAAAAACCCAAGAATTATCCTCCTGGCCATAACCCTTCCATTTGACCAGGTACTGAAGCTTCCGCCTCGAAAAACGGGAATCCAAAATCTTCTCAACAACATATTCCAACTCCCCATCAACCAACACAGGGGCCAGAGGATCAACAGAGGGAACAACGGGCTCCCATATTTCCGCAACAAAGATCTATGGAAGACATTATGAATAGCAAAAGAGGCCGGAAGCGCCAGTCGAAAGGACACCGGATTAATAATCTCAGAAATCCTATAAGGACCAATAAATCGAGGCTTAAACTTAGGGGAAGAAACCTTCATAGGAACATGACGGGAAGACAACCAGACCAGATCCCCAACCCGAAGCCGGGAACCAACACACCGACGACGATTAGCAAAACGTTGAGCCTCCTCTTGAGACAACACCAACTTGTCCACCACATGAGCCCAAATCTGCTGCAACCTGTCAACCACAGAATCCACACCAGGATGAAAACCAAAATTACAAAAGAAAGGCGAAACCAAAGTAGTCGAACTAGCCCGATTATTAAGGGCAAACTCAGCCAATGGCAAGAAGGCCACCCAATCATCCTGATCAGCAGACACAAAGCATCTCAAATAAGTCTCCAAGGTCTGATTAGTTTGCTCGGTCTGGCCATTTGTCTGAGGATGAAATGCAGAAGAAAAAGACAAATCAATGCCCAGTGTTATGAGCTGGTGATTTAGAACCACAATGGACCTGGTGGTTAAGAGCACTGAAAATGACCTGATAGTTACTAATAACATAGGACGAGCTCTGAGACGTGGGAACTCTGCTGACCGCAATCCCTAATCCTATCACACCACACTAGAGGTAGCCGTGGAGCGCTCCTGACCAGACCTAGGCGCCTCGGGCACAGCCTGAGAAACTAGCTAGCCCTGAAGATAGAAAAATAAGCCTACCTTGCCTCAGAGAAATTCCGCAAAGGAAAAGGCAGCCCCCACATATAATGACTGTAAGTAAAGATGAAAATACAAACACAGAGATGAAATAGATTTTAGCAAAGTGAGGCCCGACTTACTGAATAGACCGAGGATAGGAAAGATAGCTTTGCGGTCAGCACAAAAACCTACAAACAACCACGCAGAGGGCGCAAAAAGACCCTCCGCACCGACTAACGGTACGGAGGTGCTCCCTCTGCGTCCCAGAGCTTCTAGCAAGCAAAACAAACCAATATAGCAAGCTGGAAAGAAAAAATAGCAAACAAAAGTAACACAAGCAGAACTTAGCTTATGCAGGGCAGACAGGCCACAAGAACGATCCAGGAGAGAGCAAGACCAATACTGGAACATTGACTGGAGGCCAGGAACAAAGAACTAGGTGGAGTTAAATAGAGCAGCACCTAACGACTTAACCTCGTCACCTGAGGAAGGAAACTCAGAAGCCGCAGCCCCACTCACATCCACCAAAGGAAGCTCATGGACAGAGCCAGCCGAAGTACCACTCATGACCACAGGAGGGAGCCTGACCACAGAATTCACAACAGCCCAGCCTAGCACAAAATGCCCGCCAAAACCTAGAAACAAACTGGGAACCTCTGTCGGACACAATATTCTCCGGAATACCATGCAAACGAACCACATGCTGAAAGAACAACGGAACCAAATCTGAAGAGGAAGGCAATTTAGGTAAGGGCACCAAATGAACCATCTTAGAGAACCGGTCACAAAAAACCCAGATAACAGACATCTTCTGGGAGACCGGAAGATCAGAAATAAAATCCATCGAAATATGCATCCAGGGCCTCTCAGGGACTGGCAATGGCAAAAGCAACCCACTAGCACGGGAACAACAAGGCTTGGCCCGCGCACAAGTCCCACAGGACTGCACAAAAGAACGCACATCACGTGACAATGGAGGCCACCAAAAGGACCTACCAACCAAATCTCTGGTACCAAAAATGCCAGGATGACCGGCCAACACGGAACAGTGAACCTCAGAAATCACTCTACTAGTCCATCTGTCAGGAACAAACAATTTCCCCACAGGACAGCGGTCAGGTTTGTCAGCCTGAAATTCCTGAAGAACCCGTCGTAAATCAGGGGAAATGGCAGAAAGGACCACCCCCTCTTTCAGAATACCGACCGGCACTAAGACCTCAGGAGAATCAGGCAAAAAACTCCTAGAGAGAGCATCAGCCTTAATATTCTTAGAACCCGGAAGGTACGAGACCACGAAATCAAAACGGGAAAAAAACAAGGACCATCGAGCCTGTCTAGGATTCAGCCGTTTAGCAGACTCGAGGTAAATCAAATTCTTATGATCGGTCAAGACCACAATACGGTGCTTAGCTCCCTCAAGCCAATGTCGCCACTCCTCAAATGCCCACTTCATAGCCAACAACTCCCGATTGCTGACATCATAATTGCATTCAGCAGGTGAAAACTTACGGGAAAAGAAGGCACACAGTTTCATTAAGGAACCAACAGGATCCCTCAGAGACAAAAGGGCCCCTGCCCCAATCTCAGAAGCGTCAACCTCAACCTGAAACGGAAGAGAAACATCCGGTTGGCGCAACACTGGAGCAGAAGTAAAACGACGTTTAAGCTCCTGAAAGGCAGAGACAGCCGCAGAGGACCAATTCGCCACATCAGCGCCTTTCCTCGTCAAATTGGTCAAGGGTATAACCACGCTGGAAAAATTAGCAATGAAACGGCGATAAAAAAAAACCAAAAATTTCTGAAGGCTCTTAACGGATGTGGGCTGTATCCAATCATGAATGGCCTGAACCTTAACCGGATCCATCTCTATCGACGAAGGAGAAAAAATGAAGCCCAAAAAAGAGACTTTCTGCACCCCAAAGAGACACTTGGACCCTTTCACAAACAGGGCATTGTCACAAATGATCTGAAATACCATCCTGACCTGTTGCACATGAGACTACCAATCATCGGAAAAAATCTAAATATCGTCCAAATATACAATCAAGAATTTATCAAGATAAGTCCGGAAGATATCATGCATGAAGGACTGAAAAACAGATGGAGCATTAGAGAGTCCGAATGCCATCACAAGGTATTCAAAATGGCCTTCGGGTGTGTTAAACGCAGTTTTCCATTCATCACCCTGCTTAATACGAACTAGATTATATGCCCCTCGAAGGTCAATCTTGGTAAACCAACTAGCTCCCTTAATCCTAGCAAACAAATCGGAAAGCAAAGGTAAAGGGTATTGAAACTTGATCGTGATTTTATTCAAGAGGCGATAATCTATACAGGGTCTCAAGGAACCATCTTTTTTAGCAACAAAAAAGAACCCCGCTCCCAATGGTGAAGAAGATGGCCGAATATGCCCTTTCTCCAAAGACTCCTTAATATAGCTCCACATGGCGGTATGTTCAGGCACAGATAGATTAAAAAGTCGACCCTTAGGAAACTTACAGCCTAGAATCAAGTCAATAGCACAATCGCAGTCCCTGTGCGGTGGAAGGAAACTGGACTTGGGCTCATCGAATACATCCTGAAAATCAGACAAAAACTCTGCAATTTCAGAAGGTGAAGAAGAGGAGATTGACATCAAAGGAACATCATTATGAACCCCCTGACAACCCCAACTAGTCACAGACATGGACTTCCAGTCCAACACAGGATTATGTACCTGCAACCATGGAAAACCCAGCACGATAACATCATGCAAGTTATGCAACACCAGAAATCGACAATCTTCCTGATGGGCTGGCGCCATGCGCATGGTCACCTTTGTCCAAAACTCTGGAGCTTATTTTTAGCCAAGGGTTATCCCTTAAAGGAATAGGGTTCTGCAAAGGCTGCAAGGGAAAACCACAACGCTTGGCAAACTCAAAATCCATTAAATTCAAGGCGGCGCCTGAATCCACAAACGCCATGACAGAAAATGATGACAATGAGCAGATCAAGGACACAGATAACAGAAATTTAGGTTGCACAGTACTGATGGTAATTGAACTGGCGATCCTCTTTGTCCGCTTAGGACAGACAGAAATGACATGAGAAGCGTCGCCACAATAATAACACAACCTATTTTGACTTCCGAAACCTTTTCGTTCCGTTCTAGACAGAATTCTATCACATTGCATAGGCTCAGAAATTTGCTCTGAGGATAACGCCACAGCACGCACAGTTCTGCGCTCCCGCAGGCGTCGGTCAATCTGAATGGCCAGAGACATAGAATCACTCAGACCGGAAGGCGTGGGAAACCCCACCATAACATCTTTAACGGATTCAGAAAGCCCCCTTCTGAAAATTGCATCATTATTCCATTTAGTCAACACAGACCTTTTTCTGAATTTCTGACAATACAATTCAGCCGCCTCTTGACCCTGAGACAGGGCCAACAAGGTCTTCTCAGCTTGATCCACAGAATTAGGTTCATCATATAATAGTCCTAAAGCCTGAAAAAAGGAGTCAATATTAAGCAAAGCCAGATTCCCAGATTCCAGGGAAAACGCCCAATCCTGCGGGTCGCCACGCAGCAGGGAGATCACGATTTTTACCTGCTGAATGGAATCACCAGAGGATCGAGGTCTCAGGTCAAAAAACAGTTTACAGTTGGTTTTAAAACTCAAAAATTTAGACCTGTCACCAGAAAACAAATCAGGAGTAGGAATCTTCGGTTCTAAAGCAGGAGTCTGAACAATATAATCAGAAATACCGTGCACCCTAGCAGCAAGCTGGTCTACACGAGAAGCTAATTCCTGAACATTCATGCTTGCACCAGGCTCCTCAGCCACCCAGATATAAAGAGGGAAGAGAACACAAAACAGACTGGAGAAAAAAAATGGCTCAAGAGCTTCCTTCCCTTCTTCTGAGATGCATTTAACTCATTGTTGGCTGTTATGACCTGGTGGTCAGGACAATAATGGACCTGGTGGTTAAGAGCACACGGAATGACCTGATAGTTACTGATAATAAAGGATGAGCTCTGGGACGTGGGAACTCTGCTGACCGCAATCCCTAAACCTATCAACCACACTAGAAATAGCGCCTAACGCTCCCTATGCAACTCGGCACAGCCTAAGAAACTAGCTAGCCCTGAAGATAGAAAAATAAAGCCTACCTTGCCTCAGAGAAATTCCCCAAAAGAAAAGGCAGCCCCCACATATAATGACTGTGAGTAAAGATGAAAATACAAACACAGAGATGAAATAGATTTAGCAAAGTGAGGCCCGACTTACTGAACAGACCGAGGATAGGAAAGGTTACTTTGCGGTCAGCACAAAAACCTACAAAAAGACCACGCAGAGGGCGCAAAAAGACCCTCCGCACCGACTCACGGTGCGGAGGCGCTCCCTCTGCGTCCCAGAGCTTCCAGCAAGCAAGACAACAAAATAAATAGCAAGCTGGACAGAAAAATAGCAAACCAAAGAAATACAAGCTGAACTTAGCTTCTGATGGGAAGACAGGTCACAAGAACGATCCAGGAGAGAACTAGACCAATACTGGAACATTGACAGGCAAAGATCTAAGTGGAGTTAAATAGAGCAGCAGCTAACGAATTAACCTCGTCACCTGTGACAGGAAACTCAGAAACACCCACCAGAGGAAGTCCATGGACAGAACCAGCCGAAGTACCATTCATGACCACAGGAGGGAGCCCGACAACAGAATTCACAACAGTACCCCCCCTTGAGGAGGGGTCACCGAACCCTCACCAGAGCCCCCAGGCCGACCAGGATGAGCCAAATGAAAGGCACGAACCAGATCGGCAGCATGAACATGAACACGAGAATCCAAAATCTTCTCCACCACATACTCCAACTCCCCCTCAACTAACACCGGGGCAGGAGGATCAATGGATGGAACCACAGGCGCCACGTATCTCCGCAATAACGACCTATGGAACACATTATGGATGGCAAAAGAAGCAGGAAGGGCCAAACGAAATGACACAGGATTGATAACCTCAGAAATCTTATATGGACCAATGAAACGAGGCTTAAACTTAGGAGAGGAAACCTTCATAGGAACATAACGAGACGACAACCAAACCAAATCCCCAACACGAAGTCGGGGACCCACACAGCGCCGGCGGTTAGCGAAACGTTGAGCCTTCTCCTGGGACAATGTCAAATTGTCCACCACATGAGTCCAAATCTGCTGCAACCTATCCACCACAGTATCTACACCAGGACAGTCTGAAGACTCAACCTGCCCTGAAGAGAAACGAGGATGGAAACCAGAATTGCAGAAAAACGGCGAAACCAAAGTAGCCGAGCTGGCCCGATTATTAAGGGCGAACTCAGCCAAAGGCAAAAAGGACACCCAATCATCCTGATCAGCAGAAACAAAATATCTCAGATATGTTTCCAAGGTCTGATTGGTTCGTTCAGTCTGGCCATTTGTCTGAGGATGGAAAGCCGAGGAAAAAGACAAATCAATGCCCATCCTAGCACAAAAGGCTCGCCAAAACCTCGAAACAAACTGGGAACCTATGTCAGAAACGATGTTCTCTGGAATGCCATGTAAACGAACCACATGCTGAAAAAACAATGGCACCAAATCAGAGGAGTAAGGCAATTTAGACAAGGGCACCAAATGGACCATCTTAGAGAAGCGATCACAAACCACCCAAATGACCGACATTCTTTGAGAGACGGGGAGATCCGAAATAAAATCCATAGAGATATGCGTCCAAGGCCTCTTCGGGACCGGCAAGGGCAAAAGCAACCCACTGGCACGAGAACAGCAGGGCTTAGCCCGAGCACAAATCCCACAGGACTGCACAAAAGAACGCACATCCCACGACAGAGACGGCCACCAAAAGGATCTAGCCACCAAATCTCTGGTACCAAAGATTCCAGGATGACCAGCCAACACCGAACAATGAACCTCAGAGATAACTTTATTCGTCCACCTATCAGGGACAAACAGTTTCTCCGCTGGGCAACGGTCAGGTCTATTAGCCTGAAATTTTTGCAGCACCCGCCGCAAATCAGGGGAGATGGCAGACAAAATTACCCCCTCTTTGAGAATACCCGTCGGCTCAGACAAACCCGGAGAATCGGGCACAAAACTCCTAGACAGGGCATCCGCCTTCACATTTTTAGAGCCCGGAAGTTACGAAACCACAAAGTCAAAACGGGAGAAAAACAGCGACCAACGAGCCTGTCTAGGATTCAACCGTTTAGCAGACTCGAGATAAGTCAAGTTTTTGTGATCAGTCAAGACCACCACGCGATGCTTAGCTCCTTCAAGCCAATGACGCCACTCCTCGAATGCCCACTTCATGGCTAGCAACTCTCGATTGCCAACATCATAATTTCGCTCAGCAGGCGAAAATTTCCTGGAAAAGAAGGCGCATGGTTTCATCACCGAGCAATCAGAACTTCTCTGCGACAAAACAGCCCCTGCTGCAATTTCGGAAGCATCAACCTCGACCTGGAACGGAAGCGAAACATCTGGTTGGCACAACACAGGGGCAGAAGAAAAACGACACTTCAACTCCTGAAAAGCTTCCACAGCCGCAGAAGACCAATTGACCACATCAGCACCCTTCTTGGTTAAATCAGTCAACGGTTTAGCAATGCTAGAAAAATTAGCGATGAAGCGACGATAAAAATTAGCAAAGCCCAGGAACTTCTGCAGACTCTTCAGAGATGTTGGCTGAATCCAATCATAAATGGCCTGAACTTTAACAGGGTCCATCTCGATAGTAGAAGGAGAAAAAATGAACCCCAAAAATGAAATCTTCTGAACACCAAAGAGACACTTTGACCCCTTCACAAACAAAGAATTAGCACGCAGGACCTGGAACACCATTCTGACCTGCTTCACATGAGACTCCCAATCATCCGAGAAGACCAAAATATCATCCAAGTATACAATCAGGAATTTATCCAGGTACTCTCGGAAGATGTCATGCATAAAGGACTGAAACACTGATGGAGCATTAGAAAGTCCGAATGGCATAACCAGGTTCTCAAAATGGCCTTCGGGCGTATTAAATGCTGTTTTCCATTCATCGCCCCGTTTGATACGCACAAGATTATACGCACCACGAAGATCTATCTTGGTGAACCAACTAGCCCCCTTAATCCGAGCAAACAAATCAGACAGCAGCGGCAAGGGGTACTGAAATGTGACCGTAATTTTATTTAGAAGGCGGTAATCAATACAAGGTCTCAGCGAACCATCCTTCTTGGCCACAAAAAAGAAAGCCGCTCCCAATGGCGACGATGACGGGCGAATATGACCCTTCTCCAAAGACTCCTTCACGTAACTCCGCATAGCGGCGTGCTCAGGTACAGATAAATTAAACAGTCGACCCTTAGGAAACTTACTACCAGGAATCAAATCGATAGCACAATCACAATCCCTATGCGGAGGTAGGGCATTGGACTCGGGCTCATCGAATACATCCCGGTAATCAGACAAGAACTCTGGGACCTCAGAAGGGGTGGATGATGAGATAGACAGAAATGGAACATCACCATGTACCCCCTGACAACACCAGCTGGACACAGACATAGATTTCCAATCTAATACTGGGTTATGGACTTGTAGCCATGGCAACCCCAACACGACCACATCATGCAGATTATGCAACACCAGAAAGCGAATATCCTCCTGGTGCGCAGGAGCCATGCACATGGTCAGCTGGGTCCAATACTGAGGCTTATTCTTGGCCAAAGGCGTAGCATCAATTCCTCTCAATGGAATAGGACACTGCAAGGGCTCCAAGACAAACCCACAGCGCCTAGCAAACTCCAAGTCCATCAAATTCAGGGCAGCGCCTGAATCCACAAATGCCATGACAGAATAGGAAGACAAAGAGCAGATCATAGTAACGGACAAAAGAAATTTCGACTGTACCGTACCAATGGTGGCAGACCTAGCGAACCACTTAGTGCGCTTAGGACTATCAGAGATAGCATGAGTGGAATCACCACAGTAGAAACACAGCCCATTCTGACGTCTGTGTTCTTGCCTTTCAGCTCTGGTCAAAGTCCTATCGCACTGCATAGGCTCAGGTTTATGCTCAGATAATACCGCCAAATGGTGCACAGATTTACGCTCGCGCAAGCGTCGACCGATCTGAATGGCCAAAGACATAGACTCATTCAGACCAGCAGGCATATGAAATCCCACCATGACATACTTAAGGGCTTCAGAGAGACCCTTTCTGAAAATAGCTGCCAGCGCACATTCATTCCATTGAGTGAGCACGGACCACTTTCTAAACTTCTGACAATAAATCTCTATCTCATCCTGACCCTGACACAGAGCCAGCAAATTTTTCTCTGCCTGATCCACTGAATTAGGTTCGTCGTACAGCAATCCGAGCGCCAGAAAAAACGCATCAATATTACATAATGCAGGATCTCCTGGCGCAAGGGAAAATGCCCAGTCTTGAGGGTCGCCCCATAATAAAGAAATAATGATTTTAACTTGTTGAACTGGGTCACTAGAGGAGCGGGGTTTCAAAGCCAGAAACAGTTTACAATAATTTTTAAAATTCAAAAACTTAGCTCTATCTCCAGAAAATAACTCAGGAATAGGAATTTTAGGTTCTAACATAGGATTCTGAACCACTAAATCTTGAATGTTCTGTACTCTTATAGTGAAATTATCCATCAAAGAGGACAGACCCTGAATGTCCATGTCCACACCTGTGTTCTGAACCACCCTGATGTATAGGGGAAAAGAAAGACAGAACACAGTGTAAAGAAAAAAAAATGGTCTCAGAACTTCTCTTTTCCCTCTATTGAGAAGCATTAGTACTTTGGGCCTCCAGTACTGTTATGAACAGGTAATTCAGAACCACAATGGACCTTGAAGTTCAGAGCACACAAGGTGACCTGACATTTACCAAAAACATAGGACGAGCTCTGAGACGTGGAAACTCTGCTGACCGCAATCCCTAATCCTAACACACCACACTAGAGGTAGCCGTGGATTGCGCCTAACGCTCCCTATGCAACTCGGCACAGCCTGAGAAACTAACTAGCCCTGAAGATAGAAAAATAAGCCTACCTTGCCTCAGAGAAATTCCCCAAAGGAAAAGGCAGCCCCCCACATATAATGACTGTGAGTTAAGATGAAATACAAACACAGAGATGAAATAGATTTAGCAAAGTGAGGCCCGACTTACTGAATAGACCGAGGACAGGAAAGATAGCTTTGCGGTCAACACAAAAACCTACAAACAACCACGCAGAGGGGCAAAAAGACCCTCCGCACCGACTAACGGTACGGAGGTGCTCCCTCTGCGTCTCAGAGCTTCCAGCAAGCAAGAAAAACCAATATAGCAAGCTGGACAGAAAATATAGCAAACAAAAATAACACAAGCAGAGCTTAGCTTATGCAGGATAGAGAGGCCACAGGAACGATCCAGGAGGAAGCAAGACCAATACTAGAACATTGACTGGAGGCCAGGATCAAAGCACCAGGTGGAGTTAAATAGAGCAGCACCTAACGACTTAACCTCATCACCTGAGGAAGGAAACTCAGAAGCCGCAGTACCACTCTCATCCACCAAAGGAAGCTTATAGACAGAACCAGCCACAGTACCACTCACGACCACAGGAGGGAGCTTGGCCACAGAATTCACAACAGGAGCCCGACAACAGAATTCACAACAGTTGGCCAGTTGTACTGTTATGATCCGGTTACCTTGGAGCTGCATGAGAACTTTCACTGGAGAAAGTGGCCACTATACTGACCGCAACCCTGAACTTAACACCGCAAATAGAAGTAGCCGTGAAGTGTACCTAACACACCTAGACACCTCGTCACAGCCGGAGGACTAAATATCCCTAAAGATGGAAATGGAATACTATATTGCCCCAGAGAAAATCCCCAAAGGATAGACAGCCCCCCACAAATATTGGCGGTGAGTCGGAGAGGAAAAAACATAAACAGGCAGAAAAACAGGATTTAGCACAGGAGGCCACACTAGCTAGATAGGACAGGATAGGACAGAGTTCTGTGCGGTCAGTATTAAAACCCTACCAAAACATCCACAGCAGAATATACAAAAAAACTTGAAGATGTAGGAGCGTAAATCTGCAACTCCAGTGAATCCTACAATCAGAGCAGGAATAAAACTGAAACAAGCACACAGCAGTGTGCCACAGATACAAAAAACCAAACACTTATCTTTGCTGAATTTGGCAGCAAGCAGGAGAAGCCAGAAAGTTATCCAACACTTCACAAGGAACATTGACAACTGGCAAGGGCTAAAGGATCCTGCACACCTAAATATCCCAGTCAGAATTGTAATCATCCGATACACTTGGCCAGGACTGCGAGTCAGAGACAACTGCATTCCCACCTACAACCACTGGAGGGAACCCAAGAGCAGAATTCACAACAGGTACGAGAACATCGCTATCGACTGCAAGCGTTACATAGCTTGGTGCAGACCTGGTTCCAGGAGTTGGAGAATTCTCAGGTGACTCCTTTATGAGGGACAGCTCTACAGGCAGGAGACCGGGTGTTAGTAAGAGAGAAACATCCTCGAGATAAGCTTGACTATCGATGGGAGAAGACACCTTACTTGGTGAAGCGGCGAGTCCACCATGACGGACCCATTTATGAAGTCCAGCATGAGGGAGAAGAAAATACCCATACTCGCACAGTCCATAGAAACATGCTCTGCCCCAGCATATCAAGAGACCAAGTCTTAGAGGATGTCGAAAAACCCAGCGTTGCTGAGAGCCTACCCTTAGTCTATAATGACTGTGAAGAAGAAGAATACCCGAAGCTACTACAAGGGGAGCCAGAAGAAGAATGATTATCCGAGACCCCTGGGACTCCTGAGATCCCCGACATGGCTGTTATACCAAATCTGGGCATGTCCCCGCCCTCGTCAGTCCAACCTGATTCCACTACCCAACTGGATTCGACGGAAACTCCTAGTATACAACATTCTGAGCATTTGACAGCAGGAAAAACCCCTAACCAGTATGATCAGGAACATTTTGTTTGGCAACAAATCGTCCAAGGGATAGGACAATGCCAGTGCATGCTACAAGACCTCTCGCCCATGGAATGGCGAGCACAAAGAGTTGGGGAATGTAAGGAAAAGACCCGGATCAGGCGTACCTACTTTGAGACGGATCTGGAACTTTCGGGGCTATCACCCAGGTTGCATAGGGGAAAATGTAAGGCTCCGGACCAACCTTTGCACCTGGGTGTAGGGGGCGCCGCTAAGCTAAAAGGGTGAGAGCAGTCAGTCAGAGTGGGAACGCTGAGTGTTCAGGAGGGCAGTGTTAGGGCTCTTACCGTTGAACCCCCAAACAAAGCAGACCACAGTCAGATGGATCTGCGAGCCGTGACCAGACACTGCCGACAAGGACATATCCGTTCCCCTCTTACAGCGGTGACCGTGAGTGACAAGCCCCGTAATCAGGGTGTAGACTCGCGCACTTATCTTTGGGGAAGCCCAGGGAGGTTTCCCGTTATACCTTCTTTCAACCAGTTACTGTCTCTGGACTCTAACAAGACAAAGTACTGTGTTCCTTCCTGCTTACCGCTTCCAGACCCGCTGAACGCAGACCGAACCACAAGAATTCACCATCGCCGCCAGGATCCAAGACACCATCTTCTCCGGGACTACACCAGACCCCTCATGCGCCAAGGCCTTGGTGCCAACGTACACCGCTTGGAAACTGTGTTCTAAAGGTGTCAGACTGATAAGTTTTGCCATATTTGAACTTGTTATCATATCCCCTACACCTGATTACCCTGAGTTCCAAACCCCTTATTCGTTTATGCTGTTTCTTATATTTTCTCCTTGCGAGGAATATATCTGTTAAAGTAAATCCCACATTAGCCCTTGCTCTGACTCCGACCCGTTACTGCATCTTGCAACCTGCTCACATGAACACAGAAGTCAGCACAATACAATAAGAACATATTCATATCAAGTGCTCGGGGGCCACACAGAAGGGAGAGAGGGAGCACTGAGGTCCTCCTCCATTTTCTTACACATGATCAGGTGTTCTCTGAGTATCTTGGGTGTGCTCCTAGATTATGTTTAAGTCCACACAGCTGCATGGTTTGGGGCTCCTAGACATCCTAAACACATGGGGGGATTCTGTAACAAACAGACAATCCCTGCATGTAATCAGATTGTCTAACAGCCGCAAATCATGCAGTTGCAGGGACGCAAACATAATCTACGAGCACGCCCAAGATACTCAGAGAACACCTGAGCATGCTCGGAAAACTCAAGTAACGAGCACACTTGCTCATCACTAGTCCTAATCAGTAATTGTACCTGTGTAAGTGTGTATGCACAGAAAGCTGCCAATCACTGATTAGGACCACCCACTGGACTTGTGTGCACAGAAAGAGCAGGGATTGACTAAAATACAAGTTTACTCTTAAGGTACCTTCACACATAACGATATTGTTAATGATATCGTTGCTATTTGTGACGTAGCAACGATATCGTTAATGAAATCGTTATGTGTGACAGCGACCAACGATCAGGCCCCTGCTGGGAGATCGTTGGTCGCTGAATAAAGTCCAGAACTTTATTTCGTCGCTGGACTCCTGCAGACATCTCTGGATCGGCGTGTGTGACACCGATCCAGCGATGTCTTCACTGGTAACCAGGGTAAACATCAGGTAACTAAGCGCAGGGCCGCGCTTAGTAACCCGATGTTTACCCTGGTTACCATCCTAAAAGTAAAAAAAAACAAACACTAGATACTTACCTACCGCTGTCTGTCCTCCAGCGCTGTGCTCTGCACTCCTCCTGTACTGGCTGTGAGCCGGAAAGCAGAGCGGTGACGTCAACGCTCTGCTTTCCGGCTCACAGACAGTACAGGAGGAGAGCAGAGAAGCAGAGCGCAGCGCTGGAGGACAGACAGCGGTAGGTAAGTATCTAGTGTTTGTTTTTATTTACTTTTAGCATGGTAACCAGGGTAAACATCGGGTTACTAAGCGCGGCCCTGCGCTTAGTTACCCGATGTTTACCCGGGTTACCGGCATTGTTGGTCGCTGGAGAGCGGTCTGTGTGACAGCTCTCCAGCGACCAAACAGCGACGCTGCAGCGATCCGGATCGTTGTCGGTATCGCTGCAGCGTCGCTTAATGTGAAGGGGCCTTAAGACTTTGCTCATATAGAGCAGGCAACTTCCAAGTGGAAGCTGCCCGAAGAATGAGCATGTTAATTCTTTTAACCAAATCAGAATTTACAAAACTTGAACAGGTTAATAGACATGAGATTAGAGACAGAACATGTGCACAGACGTGTTATTTTGCCATTGCTGTGCATTATGTTCATTTTATGGTGTGCTTTGTTGCAATTTGTCACCTTTGATGTGGGCTCCAGCGCTGAGCCCACATCTTTTCCGGAACATGCCAGCTGATTTCAACAGCTGACATGTGCCGATAAAAGCCGCGGGTGGAATCGTGAATCTCTGCCAGCAACGTTTAACATGATCGTGAACTACTCGGAAAAGGTTTGTAGAATGAACGGCACCAGAGGAATACTCTGTCAGGACTTGGATACACGTGAGTCCACTTTAACAGCTTGCACGAAATCTCAGGGATCGCGGTGCTCGGCATTAATAGCATAAAGTCTATGATACAAAAAAATTGAAAGAAATGCGGCACTCACCCTTTACTGCTTGTGAAATCGTGCTGTTTTTATTGGACCGACAAGAAGAAATTGTTACATGTCCATGTAATGCATCAGGCGTGCAGGAGGGTGCGGGCAGAGAAAGTGGACTACGGCCGTTTCGCACCTGGACCCATTGAAGCACATCGTGTGCGAAACGGCCATCGTCCAATTTCTCTCCCCGCACCCTCCTGCACGCCTGATGTATTACATGGAGATGTAACAATTTCTTCATGTCGGTCCAATAAAAACAGCACAATTTCACAAGCAGTAAAGGGTGAGTGCCGCATTTCTTTCAATTTTTTTTAACATGATCCTGCTGGGCTTGAGCTTGAGCAGTTTGCACAAGAAGAGTGGTCCAAAATTCCTGTTGAGAGTTGTAAGAAGCTTGTTGATGGTTATAGGAAGCGATTCATTGCAGTTATTTATTCCAAAGGGTTTTCAACCAAATATTAAGTTGTGGGTGTCGATAATTTTGTCCAGCCCATTTTTGGGGTTTTGTGCGAAATTATGTCCAATTTGCCTTTTTTCCTCTGTTTTTCTTTCGTTTATCCAATACACACAAAGGAAATAAACAGGAGTATAGCAAAACATTTGTGATAGCAATAATTTTCAGGGTGCCAACACCTTCGGCCATGACATATATGCACACACTGATGAGTAAAAGAGTAACAATATTTTGAACTTTTGACTTTGAGGCTCAATATCTCACCATCCACTACGGCATTGAGCATGATACTACCATAATTTTATAGATAATCATCTTGCCTATCTCATACATAAATTTGACTACCAACTATTTAGCATTTGATTAGTTATGCAGATTCTTGTCATGTCACTGCATTGTTAATCTAAATTTTAATTTTTATTATTTTGTTAGTATTTTGAAAATCCACCTTCAAGAATGTCTCGACTGAAAAATGATCCCAGGCCTCTTCTACACATTCCCAAAGTTGATGCATACTAGTCAACTCATTTGGGTATGTATACAGCTTTTTCTTTAACTCTACCCACAAGTGTTCGATTGAGTTATGATCTGGGGACTGTGGTGGCCAATCCATTGCCTCTACTTCAATATCATTGAACCATTGCCTCGCCAATCTCGAGGTATGCTTTCAGTCATTGTCCTGCTGGAATGCTATGTCGACCTTTTCATACCCATACTACTCAGGTGTCCGAATCAACTCGTCTAGCAGGATACTCACATATAGTTCAGCATTGATACCACCATTGATCCTGGTCAAGTATCCAATAGCCTTTGGCTGTGAACATTTCCATATCAATAGGCTACCTCCACCAAACTTGACAATTCCCTCAATTTCTCTATTTGTTAGCCTCTTTTTCCCTTGTTTCCTCCAGAGCAATTTGCACCAATCAGAGCCTAGTCTATTGACTTTCGTTTCATTGTTGCAAACCACCCATTTCCAATCTTCTGCTGTCCACTTTTAGTACTTTTTTGCAAACTTGAGCTGATGCCTCTTATGATAATATTGAAGTCGAGGCTTCTTCACCTTTTTTCAGGCCACCATTATTGTCAGAACTGGAACCCAGCAGCTTTTGTGCACCTGGCGGCAGCTCTTCCCACAGTTGGACAGTTCTTTGCAAACCCAGATATTAGTACCTGTGTTGTTTCTGATTATATTCACCCTGAGTTCCTGATTGGCTCCACACTGATTGAACACCCTACTTAAACCTGGCATTGCACTTCCTTCCTTGCAAGAATATTGAGCTCCCAGCTTTTAGTCTAGCCCCCTTTCACCTGCTCCTTCATTCCAAGATTATAGTGCTGCTACTGTGCACCGGCAGCTGGCTATTCCTGACTATGCAACCTACTGATCCTTCAACTACATTGCTGCTCCACGTACTGACCCCTGGCTACTCCTGACTATTCTACCTGCAAATGCTGCCCCTAGTGTTTGCAATACCTCTACTCCAACCCAGGTCAGTCTATAACAATTCCAACTTGTGTAACATGTGTCACATGGTGCTGGCAAGGACATCTGTGATCTCACTGTTATGAAGCATACAAGCCAACTCCACTGTTGTGCTTGTCGTTCCAGGACTGATAGACCTTGTGATGAGCAGATTTGTTGACTCCAATATTTTGCCGGAACATCCACCTCTTGGCTTTTAAATGTATATAATTTCATATTCATCCAACTGTTATGGCACTCACATGATGCAGTTTGGCAATCTTCTTGGCAGAGAGGCCACTATTGATGTGCTGGATGATGCAGTTTCTCTTTTCTTGGGAAATCATCTTTATGGCTGCTCTTTGATTCAAACCAGTAACTTTTTGCTTGGGAATGAAACAAATAACAGACTGACCTATTAGAAAAAGTGAAAGCAGGTCGTAAGTTGAAATATACGGGAAAATAAAGATTTTTTTTCACTGCAAGTTGCCAAACAATGACAATGTAGTGACATGACAAGGCTCTGCATAATGAATCATATGCTAAATAGTTGCAAGTCAAGTTTATGCATGAGATACTTTTCAAGCTGAATTTTATGGTTAGGACACAGGAGAGGTTTCCTTCTTATCACTCTTTAATGAAGGCTATGTTTGAACAATGTACTACAACTCCAGAGTCTGCTAAATCTTTCTAAAGGTCTTTTTCAGTCAAGCAGGGATTCTAAATTGCCTCTCTAGCAATCCTACGAGCAGCTCACACTGACATTTTGCTTGATCTTCCAGACCTTATCTTGACCTCCACTGTTTCTGTCTACTGACATTTACTAACTACATTTTGAACACAGGAAAGTTCAACTTGAAACTGCTTTGCTATATTCTCATAGACTTCTTTCATTTTCAGAGTGCTAGGCAGCTGCTTAAGGCTAGTTTCACATTTGCATTCGAATCCGCAGTGCTTGATCTGCAACCACAAGTGCAGGAAAAATGCATAGAAATAAATACAAACGCAGCGCTTTTTAGACGCATGTGGGAACGCATGCGGTTTATAAAATGCTGCGATTTCACGCTTTTCCATGCGTTTGCGTTTTTTGTACGAATGGTGGAAATTTTTTACCGGAGGGCTTGTATTATGGGATATCTATATATAGACCCTAGGACTGCTGAAATATTAACAGTGTGCTACTGTATCCTGTGTCATGATGGATGTTCGAATGGATAGCTTTTATTTCAACCTGGATTTAAGCATCAAGCTGTTTCTTGCCTGTGCGTTTGCTTGGGAGCAGCACAGAAATCACGAAAGATGAAGAAGGACACAGTGTAGGCATTTTTGGCGACACCCCATTATCGAACTCCGTGAGAGCCGTGGAGCCTATCACATGCTATATGGTGAGCTTAATGCCAACCCAGACAAATTCCTGGAATTTACCTGGCTGTCACAAGACTCTTTTTCTGATTTATTTGGTCATGTCCAAGGAGCCATATGGAGACAGGACACCCAGCTCCGTAGTGCGATTCCAGCAGAGGAACGTCTGCTGGTTACATTAAGGTACATAACAATTCTAAACAAATACCAGTCATAATTATTGTTGGTCTGACATGTATTCTTTGTATTTTCCTTTATGTCTTTAGCAGAACAACACCATAAATAGAATTGATTGTAATTTATTTTTTATTTATTTTATTACAGATTTCTGGCAAGCGGAGAGAGCTTATCATCCCTCCACTACCAGTACCGGCTTGGAATTTCCACCCTGTCCAGAATACTTGCGGACACCAGCCGGGCTTTGTTTAACGTTCTCCGGGATGAATTTATACCCCTACCCACGAGGACATGTGGATGGGAATTGCAGAGAAATTCTGGAGTGTGTGATTTCCCCAACTGTTTGGGTGCAGTGGATGGAAAGCACATACGCATTATCAAACCAGCCAGAACAGGATCGGAGTACTTCAACCACAAAAAATATTTTTCTGTTGTGCTCATGGCAATAGCAGATACGGACTGTCACTTCCTCGCCGTGGACATTGGAGCTTTTGGCCGTGGCAACGCTCCCAGACTTTCAAGAACTCGGATATGGGCCGCTGTGTGTGTGGCAAAAATTTTAATTTTCCACGGCCACGACCTCTCCCCAACACTGAAGGCCCACCGATGCCATTTGTCATGGTTGGGGTTGAGGCCTTTCAGATGTGTGAAAATGTACTCAAGTCATATTCTATTCGGGGCTTGAACCACACTAAAAGGATCTTTAACTACAGACTGACTAGGGCCCGAAGAACAGTAGAGTGTACCTGTGGGATTCTAGTCTCAAACTGGCGCATTCTTGCAACAGCCATTAATCTAAAATTGGAGACAGTTGATGAGGTAGTCAAAGCCTGTGTGGTTCTCCACAATTACATAATGGCTAAGGAGCGACCCAACATTGAACTGGATGAACCAGTTGCAAACCCATTTCCAGATTACCAGCATCACCTGCTGCGGTCAACTGCTGAAGTTGGCCACATGTGGGACCAATTTGCTGCCTTTTTTTATTCTGATATTGGACGTGTGGCATGGCAGGACAATATTGTGTAAAATGTCCTGTTGGGTTTGGGTCTGTACCAGTTATGTTTTAAATGTTACTAATATTTGTTGTTAATAAACTATGTGTTTTGTTATCTTGACCGGGTCTCCCATGTATTTCCTCTACAAACCACTTAGGTTGTTAGTGGTAAGGTTGTTGACGTCATTGCGTCCTGATTCTGTTCTGCAGTATCTATGGGATGCAGAATGAAGAGATGATGGCTGTTTAATACAAAACAGATCTATACTCATCAAGTCAGGTGTCAGAAATAATGAATTCATGATGCACATATAACAGCCTCATGAATTCACTATTTCTGACACATGTCCTGGTGAGTATAGATATGCCTTGTATGACCTCCATCGTGCCTTCACTTTGTGTGAAATAGATTACGTACACAGAAGAGAAAATGGAGGTTATACAAGGCAGTTCTCTACTCACCAGGTCAGGTGTCCTAACTAATGAGTTTTTGGACACATGACCTATATTTCTGCTTTGTATTGCCACCATTTTCTCTTCAGTCTGCAACACTAGTCACAGAGTAAGCAAAAGGAAGAGATTATGGAGAAGATACAAGTATAAATCTTTTTGGCCACCTTATATCTCTATACCAAACACACACAAAGCTGCAGTGTTGTAATTGCTAACTACTGGAGCTATGAGGTGGCAAAAAAGTAAAGTGTGCGGCGCAGTATTTTATTTGGCGCACGGTGTGTGTTGCCTGCGGCAAAATACACAATTAACCAAACATTTTTGGAGGCAAAAAACATTATTATTTATTTGTACACCAAAAAAAAAATTACCTGCGCCTACTTGGGGTAGAGTGTCGGGAACGGGGGGTATGTAGCTGTGAAGCTTGACTCACTGTGGATGACGCAAGGGTGGCAGGAGAAGGGGCAATTAAATTACTGGGGTCTGGCAGTTCAGGGATGGGGCTCAACGAATGAGAGGGCAGGAACACACTGGAAGGGTGAGGCAAACCAGACATTACAGACACATTGGGAGGTGAGGGGGGAGGGATAGCAATAGTCTTCTGTATCTTTTTGCCTTTCCCTTTTTGGGATCGGGCTGCGGTACGAGGATCCTTGTTGGGCTCATTTCTAGGGGCCTGGCCATGGTGGGCGACCTGTCAGAGTCCGTGTGCTGCTGCATGGTTGTGGTGGTGGCAAAGGCCATGCCAGTGTCTGTGTGCCGCTGCTGCTGCATGGTTTTGGTGGTGGGGAAGGCCATGCAAGGGTCCATGTGCCGCTGCTGCTGCATGGTTGTGGTGGTGGGGAGGGCTATTCCAGGGTCTGTGTGCCCCTGCTGCTGCATGGTTGTGGTGGTGGGGAAGGCCAAGCCAGGGTCCGGCTGCTGCTGTTGCTGCTGCTGCATGGTGGTGGCAGTGAAGGAGGTCCAAGCAGGAGCAGCACTTGTCATGGTGGTGGCGGTGGGCTGTCCAACAGCACTCGGCATGGTGGTGGTGCTGTAGTGGTGTCCAGCAGTGCTTGGAATGGAGGTGGCCGTGCAGTGGTATGCAGCAGAGGTCGGCATTGAGGTCAAGCGTGACAGTGTAGGCACAGGTGGATATGGCGCCACTGTCTGCTGAAAATACCGACTCTGCTGCATAACCTGCACGTAAGCAGCATTGCAGGCCTGCATGACACCAAGCTGGAGATCAGGAGTAAGGTGTTCCGACATGCCCTGTTCAATTTGATTAAAAAAATGATGTGCTGGCCTCTGGAGGTCGGCTTTTACTTGGTCAAGGCTTTTGGAAACCTTCTGGATACGTGTATTCATATGGCTAATGGCAGTATCCAGGCGGTCACCAATCGCCTTCAGTCCATCGTGAAAAACCGAGCTCAAATGCAAAAACTCGGGCATGAGTGACCTGTCCGAGGCCCTCTACCGCTGTCGGGAAGAGTCCAAAGAAAAGGGGCAGAGGCAGAGGACTGGGAAAGGGGAACACCTAATGAACCAGCTTCCTGGTCTCCAGTTAATGTGGCAGGCCCACTTGCTGCAGCGCTGCTGGATGGCTGGGACGGGTCCGTGGCTGTCTGATGAAGAACCGCTCCAGAACTAGGGTCAAGAGTGCTGCTCCATGTGCTGTGAAAAAAGAAAAAAAAATAATACCAAATATTTACAAAACACCAACTCCTGTGGAATAGAAACATACAGATTATGGCAATACAACACAACCTAATACCAGAATGTGGTGGTATTTATATTTTCGGATCCTTGCTCCAGAACCACTAGGAATACGGCTCTCTTGACTAAGGTCCTTGTTGAAGCAGTCCTTCATCGAACGCCAATGTGTTTTGACTTTGAGCACTGTTGAAAAAACAAAAAATAATGGTTAGACAATGGACTTTTGGCCGTGCTCACACAACTGTGTGTGATGAGAGAAACTCCTAGCGATATTTAGAAGGAAAGAGATAAGGAGGAAAAAGGAGGTATTGGCTGATACCAAGGATGTACGCAAACTGGTTACAGGCATTTGCTATTCTAGCAAGTGTGATAGGGGAGAAGGAGTTGCAGCATTGTTTGTCTCTTTTCGGATATATGGATGCAATAGGAGAGGCATACAGAGTATATAGGGGAATAGTGTGGCTTAAATACAATGAGTAGTTTATGCAGCGCAAGACGCTGAGGCCGGGCATGAGATGGGACCATAAGGATATATCCCCGTGGACGCACCTCATGATGGCTCTGGCTTCACAGCCTTTTCGAGGTGGTGCTGGGGCTGCCAGTGCATCAGTTGGGCCCTCGGTAGCTTGCAAAAAGGGTGTATGTTGGCAATTTAACGAAGGCCAATGCAAGTTTGGGCCGTCATGTAAATTCAAAAATGAGTGTTTAGGCTGCGGAGGTAGTCACGGATTGTCCAAATGTTTTAGGCGAGCAAAAGGAAAGTCGGGGGAGGCTGTTGGAAAAAGGGAGGACCCTGGTGAGTGTCATAGCGATGCTTCCTTTTGTAAGCAGATATCCGGATGCGCTGCTGAGCTAATTCAAGTTGGTTTTTCGGCGGGCTTTAGGATACCATTTGATCCTCAAGCACCAATTTTCAGTTCAGATAATTTGAAATCGGCTAGGATATAACCAGAGGTGAAGGGGGAGATTGAAAAGGAAGTTGAGCTAGTTCACAGGTCCATTTCATGACCCTCTGTGGCCTAATTTGAGGGTATCACTATTAGGGGTGGTTCCGAAGTCGGAAACTAATAATTTCAGGCTTATTCACCACTTGTCTTACCTGGCGGGAGAGTCAGTGAATGATGGCATTGATCCGGAACTGTCTTCTGTTTTGTATGTGTCATTCGATAAGGCCGTGGAATTAGTTAAGTTTAATGGGAATGGGGCTTTCATGGCAAAATCTGACATCAAGGCAGCATTTTGTTTGCTTCCAGTGCATCCCGACAGTTTTCACTTGTTGGGTTGTATATGGGATGGTGAGTTTTTATGTTGATTGCTGTTTACCAATGGTTGTTCAATTTCTTGTCCTTATTTTGAGGCATTTAGTTCTTTTGTTGAATGGGTAGTGAAGGATGTGGTGGGAATTTACTCCATAATTCATTATTTAGATGATTTTTTTCTGTGTTGGCTTGACGGGGTCAGCTGTTTGTTCAAATTTATTGTTTACGTTAGTGAAGGTAGCGGCAGCTTTTGCTATTCCTTTGTCAGCAGAAAAGGCTGATGCATTTTTTGGGGATCAAGACTAATTCGGTCACAATGGAATGTAGGCTGCGTGAGGAGAAGCTGGTGGATCTGAGGTTAGCGGTTGTAGCATTGAAGCAGGCTAAAAAAGTGCGTTTGAGAGAGGTTCAGTCATTATTGGGGAAACTCAATTTTGCTTGCCAGATTATGCCCATGGGCCGAATTTTTTTCTAGGCGTCTGGCGGTTGCAACAGCGGGGATAAAGTCCAAAGGGCACTTTGTGTGAGTCGTTCGGCAAGTAAATGCTGACATGGCAGTATATGAGTCCTGTTTATCAAGGCACAATGGACATTCTCTGTTGATGGTGAAAGTGGTGTCGAATACGGCCCTACAACTGTGCACTGATGCAGCAGGAGCAGTTGGTTTAGGGGCATTTTTTTCAGGGTCATTGGTGCCCTGGCCAGTGGCCAGTGACTTGGCAGGAGTCGGCATTGGTAAAAAAATTGTCATTGTTGGAAATCTTTACAATAATAGTGGCGGTGGAACTTTGGGGGATGCAATTTAAGAACAAGAAAGTGTGTTTTCATTGCGATAACCTGTCGGTGGACCAGGCTCTCAATTATCTCTCTGCAAAATCTTTGCCAGTGGTAGCATACTTGCGCCATTTGGTATTGTGCTGTTTGGAGTTGAATGTGTGTGTGGTGGCAAAACATATGTCTAGGGTGAAAAATGAAGTAGCTGACGCATTATCCCGTTTTCAGTTTGGCAGGTTTTGGGATTTGGTTCCCCTGGCAGATGTCGTGGGCCTCTTTTAATGCATCCCATTATTTTATTTGCCTTTGTAGCAGTTGCCTGACACTGGCCACTAAATGTGAGTTTGTCGTCCACCCATACACCCAGGTCTTTTTCATTGACGGTTTTGCCCAGTGTTTTACAGTTAAGCACATAATTATACATCTTATTTCTTCTGCCCAAGTGCATGACCATACATTTATCCCCATTAAAGCTCATTTGCCATTTATCTGCCCAAGCTTCTAGTTTACATAAATCCTCTTGTAATATAAAATTGTCCTCCTCTGTATTGATTACTCTGCAGAGTTTACTGTCATCTGCAAATGTTGAAATTCTACTCTGAATGCCCCCTACAAGGTCATTAATAAATATGTTAAGAGAAGATTATGAGGTGTCGTTGTTCTCATCCACTTTAGCTTTAGCCTTTTAAGGGGTGTTTAGGATAATTGAGTTGGTAAGTTCCTCTAGAAAAGCACAAGAGGGTTGCAAGTCAATAAAGTGAGTTTAATGGAGGACAGAGTGGAGTGCTTTTTGAGGTGTTCTAAGACTGATTAATTTGGGCGGGGTAAGCTGTTATTGTTGTACAGTATAACGGATCATAGGTGTTGTCCGGAAAAACTGGTGGCTAGATTTTAGCACCTAAGAGGGAGCTACCCAAATTCTTTGCTACGGCATTTAGATGGTTCAGTTTTGTCCAGATTTAAGTTTGTTGCATTATTTTGAGAGTGTTTGGCATGTTTTGGAGAAAGACCCGACGCTGGGGGTTGAGTTGGTGCAGTGCACTGGGCATTGGGAGTCGTCCATGTTTAGAACTTATGTTCATCCTTCTTTAGTTACATGGTGAGGTATAGGAATGCGTTGTCTGTTTTATGTGCCGTCTGATGGAATTGGTTGTTTTAAACGCAGGTCCCTGCCTGTTTTGGATTCTCGGTCACTCGTTTGTTTTCTGGGGGGCGTTGTGAGCTGATGTTCACCCTGACTGTAGGCAGCTGTGACAGGATAGATCAGCAGCGTCAATCAGGTGGATGGGAATTTGCGGCTTGACATGGAGTAGGGTGTGGCCGGAATTTTCCTATTACAGTTAGGTGGATCGGCCTCCGGACATTTTAGTGTTGCACATTGGCAGGAATGACATTGGTGTGAGATCTTCCGAGAATTAATTTAAGATATTAAATTTGATATTCTCTGGCTTTGGTCATTGTATCTGGGGATATGTGGTGGTATGGTAGGACATTGTGGCAAGGCAAAAATGTAAATACGCAAGGTCTGTGGACAGTCTTAATAAGACTAGGATTAAGGATAATAAAGAAGTGTCTAGATTTGTGGTTAGGAATGGTAGAATCGTGGTACGTCATAGGGAGTTGGAGACTCCCTCTTCGGAACACTTAAGAAGTGATGTGGTACATCTGAATGAAATTTGCACGGACTTGTGGATGTTGTGGTTACGTATGCTGTAGAACAAGCGGTGGTGGTATGGCGGGCGTAGGTCCTGTACAGTCAAGGGTATTGATCGGGTGGTGTCAATACTCCCTGGGCTGGTGTGGTGTGGCCAGAGAAAAAATGGTTATTGGTAGTGGGGTTTGCCTCTGGCCTAGATCTATTAGCCTGTAGGTAAATGTAAATAAATGTTTACTGCATTTATTTGTTGTGGGGTCGCCATTTGTTGCAGGCATCCCTGTTTGGTTATGCACATATTTAATAAAAGGCTGCTGTGGCCATTTAATCCAAGTAGCAAGCAGTCATGTGTATTATTTACGCGTGTAATCGGCTGGGGGGTGAAAGGTATAATGAGAAGAACCCGCTGGCTGCATGCTGGCCGAAATATTGGATTGAAGTTCATTCTCTGTCCTCTGTAGTACACGCCTACGCAAGGCAAGATTGCCTTGCGCAGGCGTGTACTACGGAGGACACAGTATGAACTTCAACCCAATATTGCGGCCAGCATGCAGCCAGCGGGTAAGGAAAGGGTGAATCAAACACCCAAAAACTCCGCCCATATGACCCAAAACCAGTCCCGCCAAATTCAGGTGACAGGTTCCCTTTAAAAAAACAAACAAACTTCGCCTCTCAGAGAGTCAAGAGGTAGTGCACTAGGCAGGTTCCTATCCTGACTAGTCCTAGATTCAGCTCTGATTGTGAAGCTGATCTGACCTTACATGCCCAGACTCCTTGTCAATCAATTAAAGGCAGCACTGTCCCAACAGGAGCAGAGTGATTTACTCCACTTATTCTGTGCAAATCCTGTGCCCAGATGAGGAGTGGATGAGACATGAAGTGAAGTAGTGTCTCCATGTTAAAGGATTACATGACCTAAACAGAGATGTGCTCATAGAAGAAGAGCAGGTAGTGAAAGTATATTAGAAAATCCACTGTTATGATGAGCTTGGAAGTATAAATGGGGGTGAAGTAGTAGTAGAAAACCCTTATAAGGGAATTTGATTGAAGTATATGAGTGTTTTCAGTACAGAAATGATACAATAGCCACAATGTGACGAGAAACAACATAAAAATTGTAAATAAAACAATTCTTAAAATATCAATTTATCAACTGGTTTTAAGATTTCTACTAGATTAGTAATTTCATCTGTGTTCCTGATCCTAATAATTATTATTCTATTCTATTAAACTTATCAGAAACTTTGCATGAAATGGAAATGATGTCACTAGCCGTAACTTTGCTCCCTTGGTCCGTTGTAAAGATTAATATTTAAACAGACTGTACGGCATGAAAGAACGATAACACTCCAGTATGAGTACATATATTGTATATGACTAGTCTCCACTATTGACTAGAAGATATGATAACAAATATACCAACATATTCATTGGATCTTTCCAAGAACATGAAAAAAAAATAAGAGCCTTTCAATAATCACATATGATCTGCAGTTGATAATATTGGCACGATAGCATAAAGTCATGACTAATATTGTATAAGTTTAGGGTTACCGTACTACTTTATCTAATTTACTCCATGTAATAACATTTTATGACCAGGTGTATATGAGTTTTTTGCCACTACATTATGTAATGAAAGAATATGTCATCACATAGTGATATTGTGAGCTAAATAGCTGTAGCCTTACCGATAAAGAAACAAAATCACTAGTTGTAAGATTATTCCCAGCACACAAAATTATGGTATATAGCACTAGGATTTGCCATAGTTTTTTAATTGGGGGGCGTTGTGAGGTATCAAGGGGAGAAGTACTAGATAACAGATATGTTTCTCCCTGTTTCATTTCCTATGTTTCCAGGTATTAGTTGTGAAGCTGTTTTTTCAATGTAATCCGCTCCTGGTTTCTTTAGTGATCAGCGTGAAAAAGGACTGGTGCCTCCCCTCCACATATACAATCCAGGTTTTGACTTCTGACTGTTTTCAGCTGATATAATCAGGAACTGCTGGGGTCTCTGCGGATCCACTGGTCTGGGAGAGCTGAAACAGTAAGGCTGCCGTCACACTATCAGTATTTGGTCAGTATTTTACATCAGTATTTGTAAGCCAAAACCAGGAGTGGAACAAATAGAGGAAAAGTATAATAGAAACATATGCAACACTTCTGTATTTATCACCCACCCCTGGTTTTGGCTTACAAGTACTGATGTAAAATACTGACCAAATACTGCTATTTTATGTTTGATAAGTGCAACATTGTATGACAAGTGTGCACAATAAAATACCCCTGGCTCATGTCTATATGGAACTCGCCAACCTGTTATTTGTGACTCCATAGCCACTTGCTTGTGCCAAAGCAAAAGATCCCTGCTGAATCATATTCCCACAGCGTCCACTGATCCTGGGACTGAAGGTGCCACAGAGTTGCTTTAGTGCTGTGTCATCTTTGAATTTTTTTTCCAGAAAAAAGAGAGACACCAGCGCACTACTAATAATATATGCTGAATTAGGAGGGGTGCAGAAGAGTGGTAATATACAATAACAAGAACAAGAAAGGGGAAAGAACCACTCTAAAACACTGCACACCACAATAAGTAATAGAATATATCAAAAAGGCAAACTTTATTGATGCACGAGTAAAAACATTTAAAACAAGTGAAAAACACCAAGAATCCCCACAATGATCCGCCAAAATAACAATGGCCAGACAGGGGCATGTACCCTACAAGTAATACAGAGGTGATATGTCACATGACTTGAACAATATACATATCTGAATGGTAAGTCAACGTAATGAACATACACTGGATACAATGCATAAAAATAACCCTGTATAGCAACGCCTCCTAAATATACATAAACTTCCCCGAGTAGAAAATATATAAACAATATTCATAGAAGTCAGGGTAAGGAAAAAGACCCTATCCAAAAGCATAGGTGAAGATGACAAAAATTGTCAGTACCTGTATGTCAGCAAGCTGTACAGCCGCCTATATAGGGCAGCGCCAGAAAAGGGTCAAAAAACAATGGCGGATGCGCCAGGTGCTCTACAAATGGGGCTGCAATGGCCATATACCCAAAGTATGCATGAAGGTCCCAGGTCCAGCCATATGGAGCAGTCAGAGCAAAACCGCCAGGAAGACAAAGTGTGAAGAGGCCGCCAGGAAGACAAAGTGTGAAGAGGCAGGGATCAGAGTGGGGAAAGACCCCACGCGTATCGCCGTTACAAGGACGGCTTCATCAGGGGAAGGGTGCTGTGCAGGTCATCAATGTCAGTTTAAATACCTTATGGTTATACCAGGAAATGGGTGAAGATTACCGGGGACCGGAACCGGAAATGACGCATGTGAGGGCGGAAGGACATGTACGGCAGACGTCTTTGCCAGAACTGCGCAATGCGCATGCGCCCGAATCCTACAGCGCAGCGCATTGTGCATAATATACAAAGGATCTACAGGAGGGGAACAGTAACACTGTCACGGCGGTCCGAAAAGGGACTGACCCCCACTAATAGAAAGATGCCTAACTAATAGATGCAAGGGACAGAATGACTGCAGCCACATACAAACATACATAGACGGACACAATAGGGATATGGCGCACGCACAAACAATAAAGGAGACCAGACAACGAACGATAAGTCCTGCAAATGAAAAAGGCTGTTAGACAGAGCAACTTAAATAAAAAACAAAAAACAAACAAAACCACCATTCCAACTCCAAAATGCGCTTATTTATTGGAAACAGAAACCAAATAGCTGAAGGACAAGACAAGGTATGCATGAAAAAAGAGAGGTATTGCATGCTATATATCAAAAAACCAGAAGGAGATACCTTTGAATTTTTTTTCCTACATATCTGTTTTCCTGTCCACCCTTTTCAGCACAACTCCACTCAAGTGAAGAGGGCCAGACTTCAGTTCCCTGGGAGCATAAATGACAGCAACAACCCCACTGCTCAGAAAGTGAATGGATTTGGAGCACCCCCGTAGGGCGGTGGGGTACTCGGAGCCGGGCCCTTCTGTTCTCATGGGGGAATGTCACGGTGGCCGACCCGGTCTGTGGCCCTAGGGGCGTCCATTGATGAAAGGGGGAAATGTCTTTAAAGGGATAATGTTCATGACGCCACCTGTGGTATTCAGTCAGGGTGACCGACGCTGCTTAGGGGTCCGCTGGGGTGATGTTATGGCAGCTGGTTGGTATACCTTCCCACAGGTGAAGTATGTCCCCAGGGCTTCCCAGAGTGTAGATGGTGGATGATGTAAGGCGCAGTGAAGAACGAGGACACAAGGTTGCAGTCTCTTTACCTTTACTGAAGGCTTCAGCGTCCACAGTCCAGAGCACCGGATCACAGGGCTGGCAGAGTCCGGCCGGTCTGAAGGCAAATCCAGAGTCCCCTTATCCAGGTGGAAATCAGTAGCCTTCCTCTAGCGCCTGGATGTTGTAGTACCTTACTGCTGAGCCTCTCATAAGGTCCTCACAACTGTTGTTGGTGTTCTAGATGTTATGTCTCTCTATCCCCCAAATGGATAGGAACAAACTCGTATGACTGGTGGCCTGAGGCTTTTTACAGGAACTCTAGCACACCCCAGCCCCCACAAGTTGCCACTGTGCTTCCTGGGTATAGGTGCGGATCAGCAATGTGCAATTAACTGTCCTGCCGGTCTCTGGAGCAAGGCATGGAGACGATTGCTCCCTCGGTGTTCCGGCTACCGGATCCTGCGCCTCAGAAGGAGGCAGCCTTTTGCAGGGCAGAACTCCTTCTGGTTTCCTCTCCTTTTGCTATAACTTCATTTCTCACCCTCTACAATACAATTCTCTTTCGTGTCCTTCCTTAGGAGGCTGCCGCCCTGTGGCCTTCTGTCTAGGCCTCTGACAGGCTCCCACCCCTGTCAGGGACCCTCTGTCGGCAATTGTTAGATGTTCCTCCTTTCCCCTGTCTGCCTGACAGGTACCTTTGGGTGAAGCCCAGTCAGCTTCTGCCTAACTTGCTATCCAGACGACTAGTTTTACCGAATTGTGAAGAGTGCCCTAATAGATAGGAGCATAGCTTCCCCTGGTGGGCTGGAGTGTGAAGTGTGTTGAATGGTTTGTGATACCTGAGAAAGTGATCTCCTTTATTGCCTTCAGACGTAACATCACTCCCACTAGTGGAAGAACGACTTTACTGCAACGACCAGGACCCTGGGGCACTGCACATAGTGTAGCGGTATGCTATTACTTTGTGTAATAGAAATAAACCTTTAATAGGGTTGTTCAGGTTTGGGGTTCAAGTCTGCATTCAGTCTATGTGACTGCAGACTTGTGAATCCTCGCTGTTAAGTTTCTCTGGTGCTGGCCCCAGGAACAGGCTGTGATGTGACCACAGGAATGCGATTTGAAAACTTCCAGCCACAATCTGATTAGACGTGTCCAGTCTTGCGCAGTACACTTGTATTGAACGAGGGCTTGCATGTGTAGTCAGCACGTGACCACATGTATTGTATGCAAATCCACCTGCTCCTGGCGACAGCATGGAGAATCCTGACAGTCTGCAGTGTGCACACTATGAGGATTACAAGTCTGCAGTCACATTGAGTCATAGCCTGGAGCCTGGATAACCCAGTTAAACACTTAGGAGCACATGGAGGACATCAAGTAGCACAAAGGCGTCACATAATCCTGGGAGAAAAGGGAGGATCTTGCAACTCATCGTCGATGAGTTAAATTTTTATGTTATTTAAAATAGGAGCATAGGGGACATCATTAATGGAGGCAGAAAAAGTTATTACTAATGAATAGAGGCATTATTATATAGAGGGTTGAAAATGGACATTATTATTGTATGGGGTGTTAAAAAAGGAAACATAATTATTGTATACAGGGAGCAAAAAGAGCATTATTATTGTATGAGCTTTATAAAAATGGCATTATTATTGAATGAGGGGCATAAAAGGGGGGGCACTTTTGTATGGGTGCAAAAATTGGACATAATGTATAGGGAATTCGAAAGGGTCAATATTGTTGTATGAAGGGTGCAAAGGGGCATTATTATTGTATGAGTAGCACAAAAGGCATTATTGTATGAGGGACTCAGAGTCATTATTATATATAGTGTGCAAAGGGGGCATTATTAATGAATAGGGGTGTAAAAGGGGCATTATTATTGTATAGATGGCACAATAGGGACATTATTATAGCACAAAGAGAGACACTTCAATGAGGACATGACATTTTCAAGAGGGCACTGCTAGAGTGATCAGGTAGAAGGAGGTGTGTCGTTAGTTGTGGGAGGCAAAAACTGGTGTATGGTAACAAGTGGTTAAATTATTACTTTGCGGGGCACTATGTAGTTTAACAAGATGTTAATGGAAGAAGTTGTGATGATGGTCTGGAATGGATGTAGAAGAATAGAGGAAATGAAGGACAATGATCAGATAAAACGTCATCAGTAAGTCACTGGATTTATCTCTACAGTAAGTGTGGCACCCCAGGGTCCTGGTCGTCACAGTAGCATTCCTTTCCTCACAGGGAGAGTGATGTTACGTTTGGAAGCAATGAAGGATATCTTTTATCAGGTATTCACCATACACACAACATGTTCACACTCCAGGCCACAAGGGGGAGCTTTTGATCCTATTCCTAGGTGATTCATATATTGTGGTTTTGGAGGGAAAGTTAGCGAGATAGTGCCAGGAAGCAGACTGGAGCAGTTTGAGGCAGGAAGAACGTACGAAGGGGCCGTGTTGTCTGAAATACTACAGCTCCTAAAGAAAGAGACATACAGAAAGCCGAACATTGTTCAGTGAGTGTGCAGGAGAGCAAAGCACAGGAGAGTGACACCAGGGGGAGGACAGCAGAGAGCAGACTGTCTCCCCGGCAAAGTGCAGATAATGGTAGCCGGACCACCGAGGTTGTAAGGGACTCTAGGACTTACATCAGACAACGGCAGGACAACTGAACTGCAAGTTACCTGTCCGCCACACACACACCAGAGACACAGTAACACATAGAGCCCAGGGTGTGCTAGAGTCCCTGTGAAAAGGCTTGAGTTACCTGTCATGCAGGTAGTGTCCTATCCTATATGGGGGACAGAGAAAAGAACTGTGAGGACCTTATCTGAAGCCATAGGCAGAAAGGGACTACAACACCACCATGCTAGAGGAAGGCTTTTAACTCCACCTGGTAAAGGGGACTCTGGATTCACTTCCAAGTCGGCCGGACCCTGTCTGCCCTGTGATCTGGTACCCTGGACTATGGCTGCCTGAAGTCTTCAGTAAACCAGGTAAAGGGACTGCAAACCTGTGTCCTCGTTCTTTACTGCGCCATTCACCATCTTCCATCTACACACCAGGAGCCCTGGGGACATACTTCACCTGTGGGAAGGTATACCATCTAGCTGCCATAACATCACCCCAGAGGACCCCTTAAAGCAGCGTCGGTCCCCACTGACCGAATACCACAAGTGGCATCACGAACATAAACTTTATTCCTAACACCCCTTTAAAGACTTTCCCTTTTACATGGGCACCCAGGGCCACGGATCGGGTCACCACCATGACATCCCCCTGTGAACACCAGACCCGGTACCGGGTACCCCACGGCTCTGGGGGCGACTCTGTTGTGAATTCCGCTCTTGGGCTCCCTCCGGTGGTTGTAAGTGACACTTTTGTGAGTTCTGCTCTTGGGCTCCCTCTTGTGGTTTCAAGTGGTATGGCTGCTCCTTGGAGTTAGCTGTCAGCAGCTGCTTTCACTGATCGTCTTTTCTGCTCGGCTATTTTTGCCTGCTCTGTCCTTCAGCTAGTGCCACTTGTAAATGGTTCCTGGTTGGATTCACATCTCTTTTGGATTTCCCTGTTATCCTGACCAGTTCAGCAAAGCTAAGTTTTTTGCTTTCTCTTTTCTGTTCACAGATTGTGGACTTATCCGTTCTGTGCTTTCTTTGTTTATCCAGCGTTATCAGTATGAATTAATTCTGTCTTGCTGAAAGCTCTGGGAAGCAGATTTACCCTCCACACCTTTAGTCAGGTGTGGAGATTTTTAGTAAACTCTGCGTGGATTTTTGTAGTGTTTTATACTGACTGCACAGTATTCCATCCTGTCCTATCTATCAAGCTAGACTGGCCTCCTGTGCTCATCCTGGTTTCATTCTGTGTATGTCTTTTCCCTCTCCACTCACAGTCATTATTTGTGGGGGGCTAATCTATCCTTTGGGGATTTTCTCTGAGGCAAGATAGTTTTCCTGCTTCTATCTTTAGGGGTAGTTAGCTCTTTGGCGGTGACGAGGTGCCTAGGGAGAGTTAGGAGCATTCCACGGCTACTTCTAGTGTTGTGTTGAGCTTAGGGACTGCGGTCAGTACAGATACCACTTCCTTCAGAGCTCGTTCCATGTTGCTCCTAAATCACCGTGTCATAACAGACTCATATACACCTAAGTAAACATATTTTAAACCAAATCAAAAGGTGCTAAATAAGGACGAGCAAGCACTAAAATGCACAGGTTCTTGTTGCTCGAATCAAGCAATTCCTAATATTCGCATGGTCACTTTGAGTAACGAGTATAATGGAAGTCAAGGAGAAAGCCAAGCTTTTTCCTGACAGACCCGACAAAGAGGTCTAGGGAGCAGTGAAAATGTTCAAATGGATGGGGAAAGTGTTGAATGGAAGGAAAACAGCATGGGGAAGACACCTGGAAGAATCTCTGACTCCTACATCATTGCTGAGAACAATTTTATTCCACTTTAAGGAGTGACAATAAGGCTACTTTCACATTTGCGTTAGAATCTGCAGAGTTTAATCCGCAAACGCAAGTACAGGAATAAATGCATAGAAGCGCGTACAAACGTAGCGGTTTTTAGGCGCTTGCAGGAACGCATGCTGTTTAAAAACGCTGCGTTTGTGCACCCTTCTATGTGTTTTTTCATGCGTTTGCGTTTTTTGTACGCTTGGTGGAAAATTTTACAGGAGAAAAATCTAGATAACCAGACACCGCCAATGGGACTACAGAGGGCGTGTATTATGGGATATCTATATATAGACCCTAGGACTGCTGAAATCTTACCAGTGTGCTACTGTATCCTGTGTCATGATGGATCTTCACATGGATAGCTTTTACTTTAACCTGGATCTAAGCATCAAGCTTTTTATTGCGTGTACGTTTGCTTGGGAGCAACACCGAAACTGTGAAAGACGGAGAAGGACATGGCGTAGGCTTTTTTGGCAACACCCCATTATAGAACTGCAGAAGAGCCGTGGAGCATATCACACTCTGTATGGCGAGCTTAATGCCAACCCAGAAAAACTCCCAGAATATACCAGGATGTCACAAGACTCTTATTTGGAGTTGCTTGCTCGTGTTCAAGGAGTCATCCGGAGACAGGACACCCAGCTCCGTAGACTGATTCCAGCAGAGGAACTGTTAGGGGTCGAGTTCCCGCTTCTGCACAGGGGGAATCTCGGGCCGTTTCTGCTGCGGTCTCCCATTCTTCTCCTGCCGCAGTGGAACCTGCTCAGCGCAGACGTCGGTCCTTGCGTCTGGCTCAGTCTCACTCTGTGCTTAGGCTTGCTGTTGCTATTCCAGCTTCTGCCTTTAAAGCCAGTGTTAGGCAGCAGCGAGCGGACGCTTTTGGGACTAAGTCCTGCTTTTTCCCTTCTGAGCATGCCCAGGGTGAGATCTCCTGTTGGAGATCGAGGGTCACATGCTCAGATGCTGCAGCAGTTCCCATTGGCCCTCCTGGAAGGTCCTGAAGGTGCTAACTTCTGTGGCAGCTTCCCATTGGTCCTTTATTGGAAGGTCCTGAACATGCTGCAGCTATATAAGCTTCGCATGACCGCACGGCCATGCGCTAGTGTACATTTGTATATGTGTGTTTGTTGTGAGTGCAAGTCTTTCATTAAATACCCCTAACCTTTTGTATGACTGTTCGCGTAAGGAGTATGGCTGCTACCTAGCGCCCGACTAACCATTCAATGTGTTACACATGAATCAGCGTCTATTGCTGTGACCGCCAGTGCGGCGCCACGCGCCAGTAGTGCGCTTCCTAATCCACGTCTGGGTGCTTGGTGGTGTCTGCCAGCATGGCACAGTTCGCACTTCGGTGCTCTAAAAATATTCCTATTGTTACTTAATACACCCAGTTGCGGTGTTGAGCGCTATTAGTCTAAACAGACTTCTACCCCGAGTCTTGGGACTGAGTTCGGTGACTCTTAGCTCGCGCTCTTTAGTGCGGTATTGCGGTCCTGTGACTTAACAGGGTTCGCTTCCACCGCCATATAGCACTGCCATTTACTAGCAGCAGGTTTTCACCTGCACGGTGGACCCCGGACTGCGAACGCACCTATTAATGTTTCATCTTATACTTGGTGCGTTCCGCCAGTCCTAACAAAACACTAGCACCAGGGTCTGGCTAGTAAATGGTGGACGATCAGCGTTTACAGCGGTACATCCAGCAGCTGGAGGGAAGGTTGGCGGTTCTAGAGCATTGAACCTCAGCTGTGGATGTCACTGCTGTCGCTGTTCAGGCTGCAAGTGTAGCCGCAGTCAGTTTGTCCGCTGCCACCCCTGCTCTGACATTATCCCGTCTCCCGCTTCCTGACAAGTTTGCTGGTGACAGTAAACAATGTCGCGGATTCGTGAGCCAGTGCTCCATACACCTTGAGCTTATGGCGTCACGTTTCCCTACGGAACGGGTGAAAGTGGGATTTATTCTATCTCTCTTGTCGGACAGGGTGTTGGAATGGGCAACGCCAGTTTGGGAGCATGATGATCGTGTGGTACAGAGTGCTCCTCTCTTTCTGGATGCTCTGAAGCAAGTCTTTTTAGGACCTCGTGTTACCCACGATACCGCGCTTCAGTTGTTGACAATTACTCAGGGCTCGTCCGTGGTCAGCCAGTTTGCCGTCCAGTGCCGGACTCTGGCTTCAGAGTTAGAGTGGCCAGACAAAGTTCTAATTCCGGTGTTCTGGAAGGGAATGACAGACCACGTGAAGGACGCCTTGGCCACCAAGGAGATACCCGCCACACTGGAGGAGCTTATTTCTGTATCTACCCGCATTGACCTCCATTTTCATGAGCGGAGGTTAGAGCGGACCCAGTATAGGCAGAGGTTTCGGCTGGCTCCCACCTTCGCCAGACCTCGAGTCTCCTGTTTTGGCGTCCGACTCCCATGAGGCCTGTTATGACCTGGTGGTCAGGACAATAATGGACCTGGTGGTTAAGAGCACACGGAATGACCTGATAGTTACTGATAATAAGGACGAGCTCTGGGACGTGGGAACTCTGCTGACCGCAATCCCTAAACCTATCAAACACACTAGAAATAGCCGTGGATTGCGCCTAACGCTCCCTATGCAACTCGGCACAGCCTAAGAAACTAGCTAGCCCTGAAGATAGAAAAATAAAGCCTACCTTGCCTCAGAGAAATTCCCCAAAGGAAAAGGCAGCCCCCCACATATAATGACTGTGAGTAAAGATGAAAATACAAACACAGAGATGAAATAGATTTAGTAAAGTGAGGCCCGACTTACTGAACAGACCGAGGATAGGAAAGGTTACTTTGCGGTCAGCACAAAAACCTACAAAAAGACCACGCAGAGGGCGCAAAAAGACCCTCCGCACCGACTCACGGTGCGGAGGCTGTTATGAACAGGTAATTCAGAACCACAATGGACCTTGAAGTTCAGAGCACAAAAAGTGACCTGACATTTACAAAAAACATAGGACGAGCTCTGAGACGTGGAAACTCTGCTGACCGCAATCCCTAATCCTATCACACTACACTAGAGGTAGCCGTGGATTGCGCCTAATGCTCCCTATGCAACTCGGCACAGCCTGAGAAACTAACTAGCCCTGAAGATAGAAAAATAAGCCTACCTTGCCTCAGAGAAATTCCCCAAAGGAAAAGGCAGCCCCCCACATATAATGACTGTGAGTAAAGATGAAATACAAACACAGAGATGAAATAGATTTCGCAAAGTGAGGCCCGACTTACTGAATAGACCGAGGATAGGAAAGATAGCTTTGCGGTCAACACAAAAACCTACAAACAACCACGCAGAGGGGCAAAAAGACCCTCCGCACCGACTAACGGTACGGAGGTGCTCCCTCTGCGTCTCAGAGCTTCCAGCAAGCAAGAAAAATCAATATAGCAAGCTGGACAGAAAAAATAGCAAACAAAAGTAACACAAGCAGAACTTAGCTTATGCAGGATAGACAGGCCACAGGAACGATCCAGGAGGAAGCAAGACCAATACTAGAACATTGACTGGAGGCCAGGATCAAAGCCCCAGGTGGAGTTAAATAGAGCAGCACCTAACGACTTAACCTCGTCACCTGAGGAAGGAAACTCAGAAGCCGCAGTACCATTCTCATCCACCAAAGGAAGCTCATAGACAGAACCAGCCGAAGTACCACTCTCGACCACAGGAGGGAGCTTGGCCACAGAATTCACAACAGGAGGCGCTCCCTCTGCGTCCCAGAGCTTCCAGCAAGCAAGACAACAAATTAAATAGCAAGCTGGACAGAAAAATAGCAAACCAAAGAAATACAAGCTGGAACTTAGCTTCTGATGGGAAGACAGGTCACAAGAACGATCCAGGAGTGAACAGACCAATACTGGAACATTGACAGGTGGCATGGAGCAAAGATCTAAGTGGAGTTAAATAGAGCAGCAGCTAACGAATTAACCTCGTCACCTTTGAAACTCAGAAACACCCACCAGAGGAAGTCCATGGACAGAACCAGCCTAAGTACCATTCATGACCACAGGAGGGAGCCCGACAACAGAATTCACAACAGTCCCCCCCCCTTGAGGAGGGGTCACCGAACCCTCACCAGAGCCCCCAGGCCGACCAGGATGAGCCAAATGAAAGGCACGAACCAGATCGGCAGCATGAACATCAGAGGCAAAAACCCAGGAATTATCTTCCTGACCATAACCCTTCCACTTGACCAGGTACTGGAGTTTCCGTCTCGAAACACGAGAATCCAAAATCTTCTCCACCACATACTCCAACTCCCCCTCAACTAACAGGAGGATCAACGGATGGAACCACAGGCGCCACGTATCTCCGCAATAACGACCTATGGAACACATTATGGATGGCAAAAGAAGCAGGAAGGGCCAAACAAAATGATACAGGATTGATAACCTCAGAAATCTTATACGGACCAATGAAACGAGGCTTAAACTTAGGAGAGGAAACCTTCATAGGAACATAACGAGACGACAACCAAACCAAATCCCCAACACGAAGTCGGGGACCCACACAGCGCCGGCGGTTAGCGAAACGTTGAGCCTTCTCCTGGGACAATGTCAAATTGTCCACCACATGAGTCCAAATCTGCTGCAACCTATCCACCACAGTATCTACACCAGGACAGTCTGAAGACTCAACCTGCCCTGAAGAGAAACGAGGATGGAAACAAGAATTGCAGAAAAACGGCAAAACCAAAGTAGCCGAGCTGGCCCGATTATTAAGGGCGAACTCAGCCAACGGCAAAAAGGACACCCAATCATCCTGATCAGCAGAAACAAAGCATCTCAGATATGTTTCCAAAGTTTGATTAGTTCGTTCGGTTTGGACATTTGTCTGAGGATGGAAAGCCGAGGAAAAAGACAAATCAATGCCCATCCTAGCACAAAAGGATCGCCAAAACCTTGAAACAAACTGGGAACCTCTGTCAGAAACGATGTTCTCCGGGATACCATGTAAACGAACCACATGCTGGAAAAATAATGGCACCAAATCAGAGGAGGAAGGCAATTTAGACAAAGGTACCAAATGGACCATCTTAGAAAAGCGATCACAAACCACCCAAATGACCGACATCTTTTGAGAGACGGGGAGATCCGAAATAAAATCCATAGAAATATGTGTCCAGGGCCTCTTCGGGACCGGCAAGGGCAAAAGCAACCCACTGGCACGAGAACAGCAGGGCTTAGCCCGAGCACAAGTCCCACAGGACTGCACAAAAGAACGCACATCCCGCGACAAAGACTGCCACCTGAAGGATCTAGCCACCAAATCTCTGGTACCAAAGATTCCAGGATGCCCAGCCAACACTGAACAATGAATCTCAGAGATAACTCTACTAGTCCATCTATCAGGGACAAACAGTTTCTCCGCTGGGCAACAGTCAGGTCTATCAGCCTGAAATTTTTGCAGCACCCGCCGCAAATCAGGGGAGATGGCAGACAAAATTACCCCCTCTTTGAGAATACCCGCCGGCTCAGGAACTCCCGGAGAGTCAGGCACAAAACTCCTTGACAGGGCATCAGCCTTCACATTCTAAGAGCCCGGAAGGTACGAAACCACAAAATCAAAACGGGAGAAAAATAATGACCATCGAGCCTGTCTCGGATTCAACCGTTTGGCAGACTCAAGATAAGTCAAATTCTTGTGATCTGTCAAGACCACCACGCGATGCTTGACTCCTTCCAGCCAATGACGCCACTCCTCGAATGCCCAATTCATGGCCAACAATTCACGATTACCAACATCATAGTTACGCTCAGCAGGCGAAAACTTTCTAGAAAAGAAAGCACATGGCTTCATCACCGAGCCCTCAGAACTTCTTTGCGACAAAACAGCCCCTGCTCCAATCTCAGAAGCATCAACCTCAACCTGAAACGGAAGCGAAACATCTGGCTGGCACAACACAGGGGCAGAAGAAAAACGACGCTTCAACTCCTGAAAAGCCTCTACAGCCGCAGAAGACCAATTGACCACATCAGCACCCTTCTTGGTCAAATCAGTCAACGGTTTAGCAACAGTAGAAAAATTAGCGATGAAGCGCCGATAAAAATTAGCAAAGCCCAGGAACTTTTGCAGGCTCTTCACAGATGTCGGCTGAGTCCAATCGTAAATGGCCTGGACTTTAACAGGGTCCATCTCGATAGTAGAAGGGGAAAAAATGAACCCCAAAAATGAAACCTTCTGAACTCCAAAGAGACACTTTGACCCCTTCACAAACAAGGAATTCGCACGAAGGACCTGGAACACCATTCTGACCTGCTTCACATGAGACTCCCAATCATCCAAAAAGACCAAAATATCATCCAAATACACAATCAGGAATTTATCCAGGTACTCTTGGAAGATGTCATGCATAAAGGACTGAAATACTGATGGAGCATTGGAAAGCCCGAATGGCATAACCAGGTACTCAAAATGGCCCTCGGGCGTATTAAATGCTGTTTTCCATTCATCGCCTTGTTTAATATGCACAAGATTATACGCCCCTCGAAGATCTATCTTGGTGAACCAACTAGCCCCTTTAATACGAGCAAACAAATCAGACAGCAACGGCAAAGGATACTGAAATTTGACTGTAATTTTATTAAGAAGGCGGTAATCAATACAAGGTCTCAAAGAACCATCCTTCTTGGCCACAAAAAAGAACCCTGCTCCTAACGGTGTTAACGACGGGCGAATATGGCCTTTCTCCAAGGATTCCTTTATATAACTCCGCATAGCGGCGTGTTCTGGCACAGATAAATTGAACAATTGGCCCTTAGGAAACTTACTACCAGGAATCAAATTAATAGCACAATCGCAATCCCTATGAGGAGGTAGGGCACTGGCTTTGGGCTCATCAAATACATCCCAATAATACGACAAAAACTCTGGAACTTCAGAAGGAGTGGAAGACGAAATAAGCAAAAATGGAACATCACCATGTACCCCCCGGCAACCCCAGCTGGACACAGACATAGATTTCCAGTCCAATACTGGATTATGAACCTGTAGCCATGGCAACCCCAAAACGACCACATCATGCAGATTATGCAACACCAGAAAGCGGATATCCTCCTGATGTGCAGGAGCCATGCACATGGTCAATTGGATCCAATACTGAGGCTTCTTCTTGGCCAAAGGCGTAGCATCAATTCCTCTCAATGGAATAGGATACTGCAAGGGCTCCAAGAAAAAACCACAGCGCCTAGCATACTCCAAGTCCATCAAATTCAGGGCAGCGCCTGAATCCACAAATGCCATAACAGAATAGGATGACAAAGAGCAAATCAGAGTAACAGACAATAGAAATTTAGACTGTACCGTACCAATGGTGGCAGACCTAGCGAACCGCTTAGTGCGCTTAGGACAATCGGAGATAGCATGAGTGGAATCACCACAGTAAAAACATAGCCCATTCCGATGTCTGTGTTCTTGCCGTTCAGCTCTGGTCAAAGTCCTATCACATTGCATAGGCTCAGGCCCATGCTCAGATAGTACCGCCAAATGGTGCACAGTTTTACGCTCACGCAAGCGTCGATCGATCTGAATGGCCAAGGACATAGACTCATTCAGATCAGCAGGCATGGGAAACCCCACCATGACATCCTTAAGGGCTTCAGAGACACCTTTTCTGAAGATTGCTGCCAGGGCACATTCATTCCACTGAGTGAGCACAGACCACTTTCTAAACTTCTTACAATATATCTCCGCTTCATCCTGATCCTGACACAGAGCCAGCAAGATTTTCTCTGCCTGATCCACTGAATTAGGTTCGTCATAAAGCAATCCAAGCGCCAGGAAAAATGCATCAACATCACGCAATGCCGGATCTCCTGGCGCAAGGGAAAATGCCCAGTCTTGAGGGTCCCCACGTAACAAAGAAATAATGATCTTTACTTGTTGAACAGGGTCACCTGAGGAGCGAGGTTTCAAGGCAAGAAACAATTTACAATTATTTTTGAAATTCAAGAACTTAGATCTATCACCAAAAAACAAATCAGGAATTGGAATCCTAGGCTCTGACATCGGATTCTGAACCACAAAATCTTGAATGTTTTGTATCCTTGTAGTGAGATTATCCATCCAAGAGGACAGACCTTGAATGTCCATGTTTACACCAGTGTCCTGAACCACCCAGAGGTAAAGGGGAAAATAGAGACAAAACACACTGCAAAGAAAAAAAAATGGTCTCAGAACTTCTCTTATCCCTCTATTGAGATGCATTAGTACTTTGGGCCACCTGTACTGTTATGACCTGGTGGTCAGGACAATAATGGACCTGGTGGTTAAGAGCACACGGAATGACCTGATAGTTACTGATAATAAGGACGAGCTCTGGGACGTGGGAACTCTGCTGATCGCAATCCCTAAACCTATCAAACACACTAGAAATAGCCGTGGATTGCGCCTAACTCTCCCTATGCAACTCAGCACAGCCTAAGAAACTAGCTAGCCCTGAAGATAGAAAAATAAAGCCTACATTGCCTCAGAGAAATTCCCCAAAAGAAAAGGCAGCCCCCCACATATAATGACTGTGAGTAAAGATGAAAATACAAACACAGAGATGAAATAGATTTAGCAAAGTGAGGCCCGACTTACTGAACAGACCGAGGATAGGAAAGGTTGCTTTGCGGTCAGCACAAAAACCTACAAAAAGACCACGCAGAGGGCGCAAAAAGACCCTCCGCACCGACTCACGGTGCGGAGGCGCTCCCTCTGCGTCCCAGAGCTTCCAGCAAGCAAGACAACAAATTAAATAGCAAGCTGGACAGAAAAATAGCAAACCAAAGAAATACAAGCTGGAACTTAGCTTCTGATGGGAAGGCAGGTCACAAGAACGATCCAGGAGTGAACAGACCAATACTGGAACATTGACAGGTGGCATGGAGCAAGGATCTAAGTGGAGTTAAATAGAGCAGCAGCTAACGAATTAACCTCGTCACCTGTGAAACTCAGAAACACCCACCAGAGGAAGTCCATGGACAGAACCAGCCGAAGTACCATTCATGACCACAGGAGGGAGCCCGACAACAGATTTCACAACAGAGGCCATGGAGGTTTCTCAAGCGGGACCTAAGTCTCAGGCCGCTCGAGTACCCGTGGTTTGCAAAAATTGTCACCAACTAGGACATTACGCCAATAAATGTCCACGGCGATCGGGAAACGATCGCGTCTAGTAACCATTGGGGGAGGTTCACTAGACACAGCTACATTTTCCTCCAAACTGTCCTTTAAAGGGACAATCCTGTTAGGCTCTTCCACTCTAACAGTCGAGCTTTGTGTGGATTTAGGAGCAGAGGGAAATTTTATGTCCTCTGCTTTTGCTTTGCGCCACGCTATACCATTAGTTATGCTCGCCAAACCTGTTACAGTTAGAGTTGTGAATGGAACGACACTTCCACTGCAAATCACACACCAGACTGTTCCATTCTCGTTCTCCATGTTCCCTTCCCACCAGGAGATTATTTCCCTTCTTGTCCTTCCCAAGGGAATGGATGAGATTTTACTGGGAATACCCTGGCTCCGTTTCCACTCCCCACATATTGAGTGGTCCTCTCGGAGAATATTGGGTTGGAGTAAGTCTTGTATGGGCAGGTGTGTGAATGAGTATGTACAGGTCTCTACTACCAAGGTACCCGCAGACCTTTCTTCTCTTCCCAAGTGCTTTTGGTGCTATGCAGATGTATTCTCTAAAAAGGCAGCAGAGACTCTACCTCCTCATCGCCCCTACGACTGTCCTATTGACCTCTTGGCTGGAGCTGAACCTCCTCGGGGAAGGGTATATCCCCTCTCTCTCCCTGAGACGGAGGCTATGTCTCAATACATCCAGGAGAATTTGGCAAGAGGGTTCATTAGGAAGTCAGTGTCTCCTGCAGGGGCGGGATTCTTCTTCGTACAGAAGAAGAACGGGGAATTACGTCCTTGCATCGATTACAGGGGTCTTAATGCCATCACCATTAAAAATAAGTACCCATTACCCCTGATTTCTGAGCTCTTTGACAGGCTAAGGGGAGCAAAGGTATTCACCAAACTAGATCTGCTGGGTGCCTACAACCTGATTCGCATCCGTGAGGGGGGCGAATGGAAAACGGCTTTTAATACCAGGGCTGGGCACTATGAGTATCTGGTGATGCCCTTCGGGCTCTGTAATGCCCCAGTCATTTTTCAGGACTTTGTCAACGATATCTTCCGGGATATGCTTTCCACCTCGGTCGTAGTCTATCTGGATGATATTTGTTGTGAATTCTGCTTTTGGGCTCCCTCCGGTGGTTGTAGGTGGTAATGCAGTTGTCTCTGGGCTGCAGTCCTGGACAGGTGTATCTACTGATTGCAGTTCTGACTGGAGTATTTAGTTTGCAGGACTCATTAGTCCTTGCCAGTTGTCAATGTTTCTTGGGAAGTATTTGATCTCTGTCTGGCTTCTCCTGCTTAGCTGCCAATTCAGCAAAGATAAGTGTATGTTTCTTTTTCTATGGCACACAAGCTGTGTGCTTGTTTTTGATTGTATTCCTGCTCTGAGTTTAGTAGTCTCTGGAGTTGCAGATATACGTTCCACGTCTTTAGTTAGATGGAGGAATTTTTGTATAATCTGCTGTGGATATTTTTGGAAGGGTTTTAATACTGACCACACAGAACTCTGTCCTATCCTTTCCTATTTTAGCTAGAGCGGCCTCTTGTGCTAAATCCTGTTTTCTGACTGTGTGTGTCTTTCCTCTCCTACTCACAGCCAATATTTGTGGGGGGCTGCCTATCCTTTGGGGTTCTGCTCTGAGGCAAGATAGTATTCCTATTTCCATCTTTAGGGGTATTTAGTCCTCCGGCTGTGACGAGGTGTCTAGGGCTTGTTAGGTACACCCCACGGCTACTTCTATTTGCGGTGTTAAGATCAGGATTTGCGGTCAGTATAGTTACCACCTACTCCAGTGAAAGTTTTCATGCTGCTCCAAGGTCACCGGATCATAACAGTACAACTGGCCTATAATGAGTTAAATGCATCTCAGAAGAAGGGAAGAAAGGTGTTGAGCCATTTTTTTTTTCTTCAGTCTGCTTTATCTTCTCTTCCCTCTTTATCTCTGGGTGGCTGAGGAGCCTTGTGCTAGCATGGATGTTCAGGAATTAGTTTCTCGTGGAGACCAGCTTGCTGCTAGGGTACAGGGTATTTCTGATTATATTGTTCAAACTCCTGTTTTAGAGCCGAATATTCCTACTCCTGATTTGTTTTTTGGAGACAGGTCCAAATTTTTGAGTTATAAAAACAACTGTAAACTATTTTTTGCTCTGAGACCTCGATCCTCTGGTGATTCCATTCAGCAGGTTAAAATCGTCATCTCCCTGCTGCGTGGCGACCTGCAGGATTGGGCGTTTTCCCTGGAATCTGGGAATCCGGCTTTGCTTAATGTAGACTCCTTTTTTCAGGCTTTACGATTATTATATGATGAACCTAATTCTGTGGATCAAGCTGAGAAGACCTTGTTGGCCCTGTCTCAGGGTCAAGAGGCGGCAGAATTGTATTGTCAGAAATTCAGAAAATGGTCTGTGTTGACTAAATGGAATAATGATGCTTTGGCAGCAATTTTCAGAAAGGGTCTTTCTGAATCCGTTAAAGCCTTCCGGTCTGAGTGATTCTATGTCTCTGGCCATTCAGATTGACCGGCGCTTACGGGAGCGCAGAACTGTGCGCGCTGTGGCGTTGTTCTCATAGCAGACTCCTGAGCCAATGCAGTGTGATAGGATTCTGTCTAAAACAGAACGACAAGGATTCAGACGTCAGAATAGGTTGTGTTATTATTGTGCGACGCTTCTCATGTCATTTCAGTCTGCCCTAAGTGGACAAAGAGGATCGCTAGTTCATTTACCATCAGTACTGTATAACCTAAATTTCTGTTATCTGTGTCCTTGATCTGCTCATTGTCATCATTTTCTGTCATGGCGTTTGTGGATTCAGTCGCCGCCTTGAACTTAATGGACTTTGAGTTTGCCAGGCGTTGTGGTTTTCCCTTGCAGCCTTTGCAGAACCTTATTCCTTTAAGGGGCATTGATGCTACACCCTTGGCTAAAAATAAGCCCCAGTTTTGGACACAGGTGACCATGCGCATGGCGCCAGCCCATCAGGAAGATTGTCGATTTCTGGTGTTGCATAATTTGCATGATGCTATCGTGCTGGGTTTTCCGTGGTTGTAGGTACATTATCCTGTGTTGGATTGGAAGTCCATGTCTGTGACTAGTTGGGGTTGTCAGGGGGTTCACAATGATGTTCCTTTGATGTCAATCTCCTCTTCTTCCTCTTCTGAAATTCCAGAGTTTTTGTCTGATTTTCAGGATGCATTTGATGAGCCCAAGTCCAGTTTCCTTCCACCGCACAGGGACTGCGATTGTGCTATTGACTTGATTCCAGGCTGTAAGTTTCCTAAGGGTCGACTTTTCAACCTGTCTGTGCCTGAACATACCGCCATGCGGAGCTATATTAAGGAGTAGTGTTGAGCATTCCGATACCGCAAGTATCGGGTATCGGCCGATATTTGCGGTATCGGAATTCCGATACCGAGTTCCGATATTTTTGTGATATCGGGAATCGGTATCGGGATGTAGATTAATGTGTAAAATAAAGAATAAAAATAAAAAATATTGATATACTTACCCTCGGACGGGCCCTGGTTGTCACCGCTGCAATCGCCATGTTTTCCTTCCTATGAATGAGCTTGTTAAGTACCTTCGATGACGTCGCGGCTTGTGATTGATCGCTGAGTGGTCATGTGACCGCTCACGCGACCAATCACAAGCCGCAACATCATCGAAGGTTATTAACGCGCTCATTCCTAAGAATGAGCGCGTTAAGGACCTTCGATGACGTCGCGGCTTGTGATTGGTTGCGTGAGCGGTCACATGACCGCTCAGCGACCAATCACAAGCCGCGACGTCATCGAAGGTCATTAAAGCGCTCATTCTTAGGAAGAAAAGCATGGTGATTGCAGCGGTGACAACCAGGGCCCGTCCGAGGGTAAGTATATCAATATTTTTTATTTTTATTCTTTATTTTACACATTAATATGGATCCCAGGGCCTGAAGGAGAGTTTCCTCTCCTTCAGACCCTGGGAACCATTACGGATACCTTCCGATATTTGTGTCCAATTGACTTGTATTGATATCGGATATCGGTATCGGCGATATCCGATATTTTTCGGATATCGGCCGATACCATCCGATACCGATACTTTCAAATATCGGACGGTATCGCTCAACACTATTAAGGAGTCTTTGGAGAAAGGGCATATTCGGCCATCTTCTTCACCGTTGGGAGCGGGGTTCTTTTTTGTTGCTAAAAAAGATCGTTCCTTGAGACCCTGTATTGATTATCGCCTCTTGAATAAAATCACGGTCAAGTTTCAATACCCTTTACCTTTGCTTACCGATTTGTTTGCTAGGATTAAGGGAGCTAGTTGGTTTACGAAGATTGACCTTCGGGGGGCATATAATCTTCTTCGTATTAAGCAGGGTGATGAATGGAAAACTGCGTTTAACACGCCCGAAGGCCATTTTTAATACCTTGTGATGCCATTCGGGCTCACTAATGCTCCATCTGTTTTTCAGTCCTTCATGCATGATATTTTCCATATTTATATTGATAAGTTCTTGATTGTATATTTGGACGATATTTTGATTTTTTCCGATGATTGGGAGTCTCATGTGGAACAGGTCAGGATGGTATTTCAGATCCTTCGTGACAATGCCCTGTTTGTGAAAGGGTTTAAGTGTCTCTTTGGGGTGCAGAAGGTTTCTTTTTTGGGCTTTATTTTTTCTCCCTCGTCTATAGAGATGGATCCGGTTAAGGTTCAGGCCATTCATGATTGGATTCAGCCCACATCCGTTAAGAGCCTTCAGAAATTTTTGGGTTTTGCAAATTTTTATCGCCGTTTCATTGCTCATTTTTCCAGCATGGTTAAACCCTTGACTGATTTGACGAAGAAAGGCGCTGATGTGGCGAATTGGTCCTCTGCGGCTGTCTCTGCCTTTCAGGAGCTTAAACGTCGATTTACTTCTGCTCTGATGTTGCGCCAACCGGATGTTTCTCTTCCGTTTCAGGTTGAGGTTGACGCTTCTGAGATTGGGGTAGGGGCTGTTTTGTCTCAGAGGGATCCTGTTGGTTCCTTAATGAAACCATGTGCCTTCTTTTCCCGTAAGTTTTCGCCTGCTGAACGCAATTATGATGTCGGCAATCGGGAGTTATTGGCTATGAAGTGGGCGTTTGATGAGTGGCGACACTGGCTTGAGGGAGCTAAGCACCGTATTGTGGTCTTGACCGATCATAAGAATTTGATTTACCTCAAGTCTGCCAAGCGGCTGAATCCTAGACAGGCTCGATGGTCCTTGTTTTTTTCCCGTTTTGATTTCGTGGTCTCGTACCTTCCGGGTTCTAAGAACATTAAGGCTGATACCCTCGCTAGGAGTTTTTCGCCTGATTCTCCTGAGGTCTTAGAACCGGTCGGCATTCTGAAAGAAGGGGTGGTCCTTTCTGCCATTTCCCCTGATTTACGACGGGTTCTTCAGGAATTTCAGGCTGACAAACCTGACCGCTGTCCTGTGGGGAAACTGTTCCTGACAGATGGACTAGTAGAGTGATTTCTGAGGTTCACTGTTCCGTGTTGGCTGGTCATCCTGGCATTTTTGGTACCAGAGACTTAGTTGGTAGGTCCTTTTGGTGGCCTTCTTTGTCGCGTGATGTGTGTTCTTTTGTGCAGTCCTGTGGGACTTGTGCGCGGGCCAAGCCTTGTTGTTCCCGTGCTAGTGGGTTGCTTTTGCCATTGCCGGTCCCTGAGAGGCCTTGGACGCATATTTCTATGGATTTTATTTCCGATCTTCCGGTTTCTCAGAGGATGTCGGTTATCTGAGTTGTTTGTGACCGGTTCTCTAAGATGGTTCATTTGGTGCCTTTACATAAATTGCCTTCCTCTTCGGATTTGGTTCCGTTGTTTTTTCAGCATGTGGTTCGTTTTCATGGTATTCCGGAGAATATTGTGTCCGACAGAGGTTCCCAGTTTGTTTCTAGATTTTGGCGGGCCTCTTGTGCTAGGCTGGGCATTGATTTGTCATTTTCTTCTGCGTTTCATCCTCAGACAAATGGTCAGACCGAGCGAACTAATCAGACTTTGGAGACTTATTTGAGATGCTTTGTGTCTGCTGATCAGGATGATTGGGTGGCTTTCTTGCCATTGGCCGAGTTTGCCCTTAATAATCGGGCTAGTTCAGCTACTTTGGTTTCGCCTTTCTTTTGTAATTTTGGTTTTCATCCTCGTTTTTCTTCTGGGCAGGTTGAGCCTTCTGACTGTCCTGGTGTGGATTCTGTGGTTGACAGGTTGCAGCAGATTTGGGCTCATGTGGTGGACAATTTGGTGTTGTCTCAGGAGGAGGCTCAACGTTTTGCTAACCGTCGTCGGTGTGTTGGTTCCCAGCTTCGGGTTGGGGATCTGGTCTGGTTGTCTTCCCGTCATGTTCCTATGAAGGTTTCTTCTCCTAAGTTTAAGCCTCGGTTTATTGGTCCTTATAGGATTTCTGAGATTATTAATCCGAGGTCTTTTCGACTGGCGCTTCCGGCCTTTTTTGCTATCCATAATGTCTTCCATAGATCTTTATTGCGGAAATATGTGGAGCCCGTTGTTCCCTCTGTTGATCCTCCGGCCCCTGTGTTGGTTGATGGGGAGTTGGAATATGTTGTTGAGAAGATTTTGGATTCCCGTTTTTCTTGGCGGAAGCTTCAGTACCTTGTCAAATGGAAGGGCTATGGCCAGGAGAATAATTCTTGGGTTTTTGCCTTTGATGTCCATGCCGCTGATTTGGTTCGTGCCTTTCATCTGGCTCATCCTGATCGGCCTGGAGGCTCTGGTGAGGGTTCAGTGACACCTCCTCAAGGGGGGGTACTTGTTGTGAATTCCGTTCTTGGGCTCCCTCCGGTGGTTGTAAATGGCACTTTTGTGAATTCTGCCCTTGGGCTCCCTCTGGTGGTTTTGAGTGGAACTGCTGCTCCTTGGGTTTAGCTTTGCAGCTGCTTTCACTAATCGTCTCTCCTGGCTCTGCTATTTAATCTGGCTCTAGTCTTCAGCCTATGCCACTTGTCAATGTTCTCTGGCTGGTTTCACATCTCTGCTTGGATTCTCCTGGTTTCCTGATCAGTTCTGCAAAGATAAGTTCTGGCTTTGTTCATTTCAGTCCACATGTTGTGGACTTATTGTTCTGTGCATTCTATTTTTGTCCAGCTTGTCATTATGGATTTTTTCTGTTAGCTGGAAGCTCTGGGAAGCAGATTTACCCTCCACACCTTTAGTCAGGTGTGGAGATTTTGTAAACTCTGTGTGGATTGTTTTGTAGTTTTTATACTGACCGCACAGTATCCTTTCCTGTCCTATCTATCTAGCTAGACTGGCCTCCTATGCTAAAATCTGATTTAATCTCTGCGTATGTTATTTTCCCCTCCTCTCACCGTCAATATTTGTGGGGGGCTATCTTTCCTTTGGGGATTTTCTCTGAGGCAAGATAGGTTTCCTGTTTCCATCTTTAGGGGAAGTTAGATCTTAGGCTGTGCCGAGGGGTCTAGGGAGCGTCAGGTACCCCCCACGGCTATTTCTCGTTGCGCTGCTAGGTTCAGGGTCTGCGGTCAGTATAGATACCACCTCCTTCAGAGCTTGTCTCATGTTGTTCCTAAACCACCAGATCATAACAGTACAAGTGGCCAAAAATGAATTAAATGTATCTCAAAAGAAGGAAAAGAAAGTTCTGAACCATTTTTTTTTCTGTGCTCTGGTTTGGCTTTTTTTTTTTCCTCTTGATATCTGGGTGGTTCAGGATATATGTTTTGGCATGGATGTTCAGGGTTTGTTTTCTCGTGTGGATCAACTTGCTGCAAGAGTACAGAATATCCAGGACTATGTTGTCCAGACTCCGGCTTTAGAGCCCAGAATTCCTACTCCGGATTTGTTCTTTGGGGACAGATCCAAGTTTTTGAACTTTAAAAATAACTGCAAATTGTTTTTTGCTTTGAAACCCCGTTCTTCAGGTGATCCCATTCAGCAGGTGAAAATCATATCCTTGCTGCGTGGTGATCCGCAAGACTGGGCTTTTTCTCTTGAAACAGGGGATCCGGCATTATTGAATGTAGACTCATTTTTTCAAGCGCTCGGATTATTGTATGACGAACCTAACTCTGTAGAGCATGCTGAGAAAACACTGTTGGCCCTGTGTCAAGGTCAGGAAGCGGCAGAGTTATACTGCCAGAAATTTAGAAAATGGTCTGTGCTCACTAAATGGAATGAAGAGGCTCTGGCTGCTATTTTCAGAAAAGGTCTTTCTGAAACCCTTAAAGATGTTATGGTGGGCTTTCCTACGCTTGCCGGTTTGAACGAATCTATGTCTCTAGCCATTCAGATTGATCGGCGTCTGCGCGAGCGCAAAACTGTGCACCATATGGCAGTATCCTCTGAGCATAGTCCTGAACCTATGCAATGTGATAGGATTTTGACTAGAATAGAACGGCAGGAATTCAGACGTCAGAATAGGCTGTGTGTTTACTGTGGTGATTCGGCTCATGTTATCTCTGATTGCCCTAAGCGTACTAAGAGAGTCGCTAGGTCTGTTACCATTAGTACTATACAGCCTAAATTTCTCTTAGCTGTGACCCTGATTTGCTCATTGTCGTCCTTTTCTGTCATGGCATTTGTGGATTCAGGCGCTGCCCTGAACTTAATGGACTTAGAATTCGCCAGGCGCTGTGGTTTTTCCTTGCAGCCTTTGCAGAGCCCTATTCCTTTGAGGGGCATTGATGCTACACCCTTGGCCAAGGATAAACCTCAGTACTGGACACAGATGACTATGTTCATGGCTCCTGCACATCAGGAAGATTGCCGTTTTCTGGTGTTGCATAACCTGCATGATGTTGTTGTGCTGGGATTTCCATGGTTACAGGAACATAATCCGGTGCTGGATTGGAATACTATGTCTGTGACTAGTTGGGGTTGTCAAGGGGTACATAGTGACGTTCCTTTGATGTCAATTTCCTCTTCCCCCTCTTCTGACGTCCCTGAGTTTTTGTCGGATTTCCAGGATGTATTTGATGAGCCCAAGTCCAGTTCCCTTCCTCCACATAGGGACTGTGATTGTGCTATTAACTTGATTCCTGGTTGTAAGTTCCCTAAGGGCCGACTTTTCAATCTGTCTGTGCCAGAGCATGCCGCCATGCGGAGCTATGTTAAGGAATCTTTGGAGAAAGGGCATATTCGGCCCTCTTCGTCACCATTGGGAGCGGGTTTCTTTTTTGTTGCTAAGAGGGATGGCTCCTTGAGACCCTGTATTGATTATCGTCTTCTTAATAAGATCACGATCAAATTCCAATACCCCTTGCCTTTGCTTACTGATTTGTTTGCTCAGATTAAGGGGGCTAGTTGGTTTACTAAGATTGACCTCCGAGGGGCATATAATCTTGTTCGTATTAAACAGGGTGACGAATGGAAAACTGCATTTAATACGCCCGAAGGCCATTTTGAATACCTTGTGATGCCATTTGGGCTCTCTAATGCTCCATCTGTGTTCCAGTCTTTCATGCATGATATTTTCCACAATTATCTTCATAAATTCATGGTCGTATATTTGGATGATATTTTGATTTTTTCCAATGATTGAGAGTCTCATGTGAAGCAGGTCAGGATGGTGTTCCAGATCCTTCATGATAATGCTTTATTTGTGAAGGGGTCTAAGTGCCTATTCAGAGTTCAGAAGGTCTCTTTTTTGGGTTTTGTTTTTTCTCCCTCGTCTATAGAAATGGATCCTGTTAAGGTCCAAGCTATTCATGACTGGATCCAACCCACATCTGTGAAGGGTCTTCAAAAATTTTTGGGCTTTGCTAATTTCTATCGCCGTTTCATTGCCAACTTTTCCAGTGTGGTTAAGCCCCTTACTGATTTGACAAAGAAAGGCGCTGATGTGACGAATTGGTCCTCTGAGGCTGTTGAGGCCTTTCAGGAGCTTAAACGCTGATTTACTTCTGCCCCTGTGTTGCGTCAACCGGATGTTTCTCTTCCTTTTCAGGTTGAGGTCGACGCTTCTGACATTGGGGCAGGGGCCGTCTTGTCTCAGAGGGAGTGTGATGGTTCTTTGATGAAACCATGTGCTTTTTTTTCCAGAAAGTTTTCGCCTGCGGAACGCAATTATGATGTCGGCAATCGGAGTTGTTGGCTATGAAGTGGGCGTTTGAGGAGTGGCGACATTGGCTTGAGGGAGCTAAACACCGTGTTGTGGTCCTGACCGATCATAAGAATCTGATTTACCTCGAGTCGGCCAATCAGCTGAATCCTAGACAGGCTCGATGGTCCCTGTTTTTCTCCCATTTTGATTTTGTGGTCTCGTATCTTCCGGGATCTAAGAATGTTAAGGCTGATGCCCTCTCTAGGAGTTTTTCGCCTGATTCTCCTGGAGTCCTTGAGCCGGTTGGCATTCTTAAGGAGGGGGTGATTCTTTCTGCTATCTCCCCTGATTTGCGCTGGGTGCTTCAGGAATTTCAGGCTGATAGGCCTGACCGCTGTCCAGTGGGGAAGCTGTTTGTTCCTGATAGATGGACTAGTAAGGTAATTTCTGAGGTTCATTGTTCAGTGTTGGCTGGTCATCCTGGGATTTTTGGTACCAGAGATTTGGTTGCTAGGTCCTTTTGGTGGCCTTCCTTGTCTCGCGATGTGCGTGCTTTTGTGCAGTCCTGTGGGACTTGCGCCCGGGCCAAGCCTTGCTGTTCCCGCGCTAGTGGGTTGCTTTTACCTTTGTCGGTCCCTGAGAGGCCCTGGACGCATATTTCCATGGATTTTATTTCGGATCTTCCTGTTTCCCAGAAGATGTCTGTTATCTGGGTTGTTTGTGACCGGTTCTCTAAAATGGTCCATTTGGTACCTTTGTCTAAGTTGCCTTCCTCCTCAGATCTGGTTCCATTGTTTTTTCAGCATGTGGTTCGTTTGCATGGCATTCCGGAGAATATTGTGTCTGACAGAGGTTCTCAGTTTGTCTCTAGATTTTGGCGGGCCTTTTGTGCTAGGATGGGCATTGATTTGTCTTTTTCTTCAGCGTTTCATCCTCAGACTAATGGCCAAACTGAGCGAACTAATCAAACCTTGGAGACCTACTTGAGATGCTTTGTGTCTGCTGATCAGGATGATTGTGTGTCTTTCTTGCCGTTGGCCGAGTTTGCCCTTAATAATCGGGCTAGTTCGGCTACTTTGGTTTCACCTTTCTTTTGTAGTTTTGGTTTTCATCCTCGTTTTTCTTCTGGGCAGGTTGAGCCTTCTGATTGTCCTGGTGTTGATTCTGTGGTGGACAGGCTGCAGCAGATTTGGACTCATGTGGTGGACAATTTGACGTTGTCTCAGGAAAGGGCTCAACGTTTTGCTAACTGCCGTCGGTGTGTTGGTCCCCGGCTTCGTGTGGGGGATTTGGTTTGGTTGTCTTCTCGTCATGTTCCTATGAAGGTTTCTTCTCCTAAGTTTAAGCCTCGGTTTATTGGTCCTTATAAAATTTCTGAAATTATTAATCCGGTCTCTTTTCGTTTGGCTCTTCCAGCTTCTTTTGCCATTCATAATGTTTTCCATAGATCTTTGTTGCGGAGATATGTGGTGCCCGTCGTTCCCTCGGTTGACCCTCCTGCCCCGGTGTTGGTTGAGGGAGAGTTGGAATATGAGGTTGAGAAGATTTTGGATTCTCGTTTTTCGAGGCGGAGGCTCCAGTGTCTTGTCAAGTGGAAGGGTTATGGCCAGGAGGATAATTCTTGGGTTGTTGCCTCCGATGTCCATGCTACCGATTTGGTTTGTGCTTTTCACTTGGCTCGTCCTGATCGGCCTGGGGGCTCTGGTGAGGGTTCGGTGACCCCTCCTCAAGGGGGGGGTACTGTTGTGAATTCCGTTCTTGGGCTCCCTCCGGTGGTTGTAAATGGCACTTTTGTGAATTCTGCCCTTGGGCTCCCTCTGGTGGTTTTGAGTGGAACTGCTGCTCCTTGGGTTTAGCTTTGCAGCTGCTTTCACTAATCGTCTCTCCTCGCTCTGCTATTTAACCTGGCTCTAGTCTTCAGCCTATGCCACTTGTCAATGTTCTCTGGCTGGATTCACATCTCTGCTTGGATTCTCCTGGTTTCCTGATCAGTTCTGCAAAGATAAGTTTTGACTTTGCTCATTTCAGTCCACATGTTGTGGACTTATTGTTCTGTGCATTCTATTTTTGTCCAGCTTGTCATTATGGATTTTTTCTGTTAGCTGGAAGCTCTGGGAAGCAGATTTACCCTCCACACCTTTAGTCAGGTGTGGAGATTTTGTAAACTCTTTGTGGATTGTTTTGTAGTTTTTATACTGACCCCACAGTATCCTTTCCTGTCCTACCTATCAAGCTAGACTTGCCTCCTATGCTAAAATCTGATTTCATCTCTGCGTATGTTATTTTCCCCTCCTCTCACCGTCAATATTTGTGGGGGGCTATCTTTCCTTTGGGGATTTTCTCTGAGGCAAGATAGGTTTCCTGTTTCCATCTTTAGGGGAAGTTAGATCTTAGGCTGTGCCGAGGGGTCTAGGGAGCATCAGGTACCCCCCACGGCTATTTCTCGTTGCGCTGCTAGGTTCAGGGTCTGCGGTCAGTACAGATACCACCTCCTTCAGAGCTTGTCTCATGTTGTTCCTAAACCACCAGATCTTAACAGGTACTGTTGTGAATTCTGCTTTTGGGCTCCCTCCGGTGGTTGTAGGTGGTAATGCAGTTGTCTCTGGGCTGCAGTCCTGGACAGGTGTATCTTCTGATTGCAGTTCTGACTGGAGTATTTAGTTTGCAGGACTCATTAGTCCTTGCCAGTTGTCAGTGTTTCTTGGGAAGTATTTGATCTCTGTCCGGCTTCTCCTGCTTAGCTGCCAATTCAGCAAAGATAAGTGTCTGTTTCTTTTTCTATGGCACACAAGCTGTGTGCTTGTTTTTGATTGTATTCCTGCTCTGAGTTTAGTAGTCTCTGGAGTTGCAGATATACGTTCCACGTCTTTAGTTAGATGGAGGAATTTTTGTATAATCTGCTGTGGATATTTTTGGAAGGGTTTTAATACTGACCACACAGAATTCTGTCCTATCCTTTCCTATTTTAGCTAGAGCGGCCTCTTGTGCTAAATCCTGTTTTCTGACTGTGTGTGTCTTTCCTCTCCTACTCACAGCCAATATTTGTGGGGGGCTGCCTATCCTTTGGGGTTCTGCTCTGAGGCAAGATATTTCCATCTTTAGGGGTATTTAGTCCTCCGGCTGTGACGAGGTGTCTAGGGCTTGTTAGGTACACCCCACGGCTACTTCTATTTGCGGTGTTAAGATCAGGATTTGCGGTCAGTATAGTTACCACCTACTCCAGTGAAAGTTTTCATGCTGCTCCAAGGTCACCGGATCATAACAGATATTCTCATCTCTCCAGATATTGACTCCCACCGGAGAGATGTTGGCAGAGTCTTCGAACTCTTACGGGCGAATTCCCTTTATGCAAAGTTGGAGAAGTGTGTGTTTGAGCAGGAGTCTTTACCTTTCCTGGGCTATATCATCTCCGCCCAGGGATTGGCTATGGATCCTGCCAAACTACAGGCTGTGATGGACTGGCTTTATGGGGTTCATAAATTACTATCGCCAGTTCATTCCCCACTTCTCCACTTTGGTAGTGCCTTGGTATCCCTCACCAAGAAGGGAGCGAATCCAAAATTGTGGTCGGAAGAGGTCTCCAAGGCCTTCACTATAAAGTCTCATTTTGCTAGCACTCCCATCTTACATCGTCCCGATGTAGATAAGCCATTCCTAATGGAGGTAGATGCCTCATCCGTTGGTGCTGGAGCAGTCCTCCATCAAAAGGATGCTCAAGGTCGGAAGCATCCATGCTTCTTCTTCTCAAAGACCTTCACACCAGCGGAGAGAAATTACTACATCGGGGATAGGGAGTTGCTAGCAATGAAGTTGGCCTTTTCGGAGTGGAGACATCTTTTGGAAGGTGCTCGGTTTCCCTTCCAAGTCTTCACGGACCACAAAAATTTGGTCTATTTGCGTACAGCCCAGCGGCTGAATTCTCGTCAGGCCAGATGGTCCTTGTTCTTCTCCCAGTTCCACTTCACTCTACATTATCTCGCCGGGTAGAAGAACACTCGTGCTGACGCTGTCTCGCGCTCCATTGTGTCAACTGAGGAGGAGGAGGTGGAGCCTCGGCTTATTGTCCCTTCGGAGAGTCTGAGAACCGTAGCTCCAGTTTCGCTGGAGTCTGTGCCTCCGGGCAAGACTTTTGTTCCCATCAATTTGCAACTGGATGTTCTCTCTTGGACTCATTTGTCCAGAGTGGGTGGACACTTTGGGGCAAAGAGGACATCTGAGTTGCTGGTGAGAATGTACTGGTGGACACATATGGTTCGTGACGTCGGAGACTACGCTCGGGCATGTGTCTCTTGTGCCAAAAATAAGTCTCTCCATCAACGGCCAGCTGGTTTGTTATACCCTCTGCTGGTGGCAGACATGCCCTGGGAGATGGTCGGGATGGACTTTGTGGTGGGTTTGCCCAAGTCTCGTGGCTGTACCGTCATTTGGGTAATCACCGACCATTTTTCTAAAATGGTGCATTTGGTGCTGCTTCCTCGACTACCTTCTGCAGGTGCCTTGGCAGCGTTGTTTATTAAACATATCTTCCGCCTTCACGTTATGCCGGACAAAATTGTCAGTGATCGGGGTCCCCAGTTTGCATCTCGGTTCTGGAGAGAGCTTTGTCATCTTCTCACGAATGGGTTGGTAGAGAGAGCCAACCAGACCTTGGTCACATATCTGCCACATTTTGTCTCTGCTAGGCAAGATGACCGGGCATCTTTGCTATCGTGGGCGGAGTTTGCTCTGAACAACGCTGTAGCCGACTCCACTGGACAGACCCCATTCCTCCTTAACTATGGTCAGCATCCGTGGGTACCTGTGCCCATGCCCGTGTCTTCTGCCGATTCCAGGGTGGCAGACTGGGCTGTGGAGGCACGGGACATTTGGGATCGCACTCAGGATGCCATTCGGGCTTCCAAGGAGAGAATGAGTTCCTCCGCCGACGCACATCGGCGCCCCGCTGCGACCTTTGCTCCTGGCGACTTAGTGTGGCTCTCCGCCCGTAACATCAGGCTGCGAGTTGAGTCTACTAAGTTTGCACCTCGCTACTTAGGTCCTTTTACGGTCCTCGAATGGGTTAATCCCGTGGTCTACTGTTTAGCCCCTCCGCCTCGCCTAGGTATCACCGACACCTTTCATGTGTCCCTTTTGAAGCCCGTATACATGTTCCGGTTTTCCGAGTCATCTGCTGGGACATCGTGTTCATCTGCGGACGATTACGAGGTGAATGCCATTCTGGGGTACAAGGTGGTATGTGGCAAAAAATTTATCTGGTGGATTGGAAGGGTTGTGGTCCTGAGGACAGGTCTTGGGAGCCTGCTGAGCACATTCGGGCTCCGCAGCTCATTGCTGCCTTCGAGCATAGCGAGGCCCAAGGAGGGGGGGTAATATTAGGGGTTGAGTTCCCGCTTCTGAACAGGGGGATTCTCGGGCCGTTTCTGCTGCGGTCTCCCATTCTTCTCCTGCGGCAGTGGAACCTGCTCAGTGCAGACGTCGGTCCTTGCGTCTGGCTCAGTCTCACTCTGTGCTTAGGCTTGCTGTTGCTATTCCAGCTTCTGCCTTTAAAGCCAGTGTTGGGCAGCAGCGAGCGGACGCTTTTGGAACTAAGTCCTGCTTTTTCCCTTCTGAGCATGCCCAGGGTGAGATCTCCTGTTGGAGATCGAGGGTCACATGCTCAGATGCTGCAGCGGTTCCCATTGGCCCTCCTGGAAGGTCCTGAAGGTGCTAACTTCTGTGGCAGCTTCCGATTGGTCCTTTATTGGAAGGTCCTGAACGTGCTGTAGCTATATAAGCTTGGCATGACCGCACGGCCATGCGCTAGTGTACATTTGTATATGTGTGTTTGTTGTGAGTGCAAGTCGTTCATTAAATACCCCTAACCTTTTGTGTGACTGTTCACGTAAGGAGTATGGCTGCTACCTAGCGCCCGACTAACCACGCAACGTATTACACACGAATCAGCGTCTATTGCTGTGACCGCCAGTGCGGCGCCACGCGCCAGTAGTGCGCTTCCTAACCCACATCTGGGTGCTTGGTGGTGTCTGCCAGCATGGCACAGTTCGCACTTCGGTGCTCTAAAAATATTCCTATTGTTACTTAATACACCCAGTTGCGGTGTTGAGCGCTATTAGTCTAAACGGACTTCTACCCCGAGTCTTGGGACTGAGGTCGGTAAGACTCTTAGCTCGCACTCTTTAGTGCGGTATTGCGGTCCTGTGACTTAACAGGGTTCACTTCCACCGCCATATAGCGCTGCCAATTACTAGCAGCAGGTTTTCACCTGCACGGTGGACCCCGGACTGCGAACGCACCTATTAATATTTCACCTTATACTTGGTGCGTTCCGCCAGTCCTAAAAGTAACGTCTCCTGGTTACCTTAAGGTACGTAATAATTCTAATCAATGTATTCTATGTATTTTCCTTCTTGTCTTTAGCAGAATAACACCATAAATAGAATTGATTGGAATTAATTTTTTCTTTACTTTATTACAGATTTCTGGCAACCGGAGAGAGCTTGTCATCCCTCCACTTCCAGTACCGGCTTGGAATTTTCACCCTGTCCGGAATAGTTGCGGACACCTGCCGGGCTTTGTGGAACGTTCTCCATCAAGAATTTATACCCCTACCCACCGAGGACATGTGGATGGCAATTGCTGATAAATTCTGGAGTGTGTGTGATTTCCCCAACTGTTTAGGTGCGGTGGATGGAAAGCACATCCGGTTTATCAAACCCGCCAGAACTGGATCGGAGTTCTTCAACTATAAAAAATATTTTTCAGTAGTTCTCATGGCAATAACTGATGCGGACTGTCACTTCATCGCCGTGGACATTGGTGCTTTTGGCCGTGGCAACGATTCCCAGACTTTCAAAAACTCGGATATGGGCCGACGTGTTTATGGCAAAAATTTTAATTTTCCACAGCCACGACCTCTCCCCAACACTCAAGGCCCACCGATGCCATTTGTTATGGTTGGGCATGAGGCCTTTCAGATGTGTGAAAACCTACTGAAGCCATATTCCAGTTGGGACTTGAACCGCACAAAACGGATCTATAACTACAGACTCACCAGGGCCCACAGAACAGTAGGGTGTGCCTTTGGGATTATGGTCTCCAAATGGTGCATTCTTGCAACAGTCATAAATCTAAAAATGGAGACAGTGGATGAGGTGGTAAAAGCCTGTGTGGTTCTCCACAATTGATATGGAAATTTGGGTTAGATAAATCTATCCCGTGTGTGCTGTGGCCGTTACCAATAAGACTGAGAATTTTGAGCGCTCATCAAGAATGAGTCTGTACACGATTGTGACAGGAAAGCATTCCATCAATACTGATCCTTTATTTCCTGATACATAGTTTTATAATTGCATATAGAAAGGAGTGGTTAGGGGTGGTTAGTTAATAAACATATTGTCTAGCTCCTATGTTATTGGTTATCTGAATATATATGGAATATTGTGATTAATGCACATATGATTGCTGATTAAGCAACTAAAATGTATCTCTGCATCTAGGACAAAGTTGAGACATCTCATCAGCACTTAAGACATCTGGAGTTCTTCCGCTTTTTTGGGTGGAAATCACCGAACAGTCTGTCTGGCTTATATCAGTTCATGTCAGCCATTTTAAGCAATTGATTATAGTGTATATAGATATATTTGTGTTTTATGAGTATATATGATTATAGAGGAGTATACATGCATGTGAGATCTACATGATATAAATATTTCTATCACAAGCCCCCCTTAGATATCACTTGCCCTAATCCTAGCCTCCTGTCCCAAAGCGCTGCAACTCTTTTGTGCTGCCGGCGAGCTGACGCAAGCCTAGCGCCTACGCCCTACACCGTACAGACTTTTTGCAAATGGGCGGTCAGGAGATCTGTCCCTAACGAGGGTTAGTTGCAAACAGTCTCTTAGTCAATAGCATGTGTAGTGTATTCTTTATCAGGTAGGTCATCTGATTTCTTTCAATGTGATGCGTGGATCCAAGTGGGTCTTCCCTCCAGCTTCACAGAGGTTGGTATCATCAGCGGCACTTTGGACAGGACATCAGATCTGGGATCGAGTGGTGTTCTCCTTACAAACTTTTTTCGCCAACACCCAGTCTCCTGGCTTCAAGGAGTGCGTACCGGACACTGAATCTAGATCTGGCAATGAAGAAAAAACTTGAGAATGGATGTTAGCAAGTTTCTTGGTGAGTTCAATTACATAAGCAGAAAAAGTATCATATTACATAGTCAGCTGCTGAGGGAAAGAATACCCCTAACCTGGGACTAGACCCAAACAAAATTTCATATGGTGACAGCTTTTCTAGGCCTCTGGGAGTGTGTCTTACACTAAGTAGTGTGATTGGGAGTGTCTTATGCCATGGTTTGCGTGTCTCTTGGGCAACTTTGAACATCCTGTTCTTAAGTGTCCCATTCAGTCTTTCTACTTTCTCACTACTCTGGGGATTGTAGGGAGTGTGTAGGCCTAAGTCTGACCCTACTGCTGACCAGATCTCCCGTGGGAGATTTGCTGTGAATGCGGGTCCCTGGTCACTGCCAATCACTTCTGGGACCCCATATCTGCGTATCTCATCTCTGAGGGTAGTCTCTTTGCAGTAGTCTTTGCTGACTGGTTCCTCACTGGGAAAACTTCTGGCCATCCTGAGAACACGTCCAAGACCACAAAGGCATATTCAAAACCTCCACTTGGCGGCATCTGGCTGTGGTCTATCTGGATCCTCTGGAAGGGGTACAGTGGGCTGGCAAGATGATGTGTGGGAACTTTCTTTATTCTTCCAGGGTTGCATTTGCCGCAGGTCAGACAGCTGCTAGTGAACTTGACTGTTAGGGTGGAGATCCCTGGAACGAACCAGTAAGCACCTATCAGATCATTCATCTGTGTCTTTGATCTGTGTGTGGGCCCATGTGCCCACTGGACCACCATATTGTACATGCTTCGGGATAAACACGGCACGGTAAACAGGGTTTTGTAGTCCATTGCGTATACCCTTCCTTCTTCATGTGTTGCTACATTCCGCATCCAGCATTCCTTCTTGTCCTTTTTTGGGGCTTGCTCCAGCAGCTTTTTGAGCAGATCCCAGGACGTCATCTGGTCCGGTTTCTTGTCTTCAGTCGTCATGTAGTAGCCGTCCGGCTCTACGACCTCTCCCACTTCTCCATTTTGCCTTCCTTTGGCTGCGTCTTTGGCTGCTATATCCGCCATGTTGTTACCCCGTGCCTCTACTGCAGGGGTGTCAAACTGCATTCCTCGAGGGCTGCAAACAGGTCATGTTTTCAGGATTTCCTTGTACTGCACAGGTGATAATTTAATCACCTACACAAATAATGAGTTGGTGATTAAATTATCACCTGTGCAGTACAAGGAAATCCTGAAAACATGACCTGTTTGCAGCCCTCGAGGAATGCAGTTTAACACCCCTGCTCTACTGTGTTCAACTTTCCATGTGCTTTGACTTTTAGTACTGCCATCATTTTTTTGGGAAGTTGGAGTGCATCCAGCAGGTCCTTGATGGCTCCATGATGCTTCATGGCTGTTGTGCTTGCTGTGATGAAGTCTCTTGCAGTCCAGACGGGTCCAGAGTCGTGTGCTATGCCATGCGAGTACCTTGAATCAGTGTATATGTTCGCAGTTTTGCCTTCTGCAAGGCCTTCGTCAGCGCTATCAGTTCTGTTTCCTGAGCTGACAGACTAGGCGGCAAACTTCTGGACCACAGGATCTCTTGATTGCTGGTCACTGCACATCCCATGTGGAATCTTCCTTCATCATCTGCAAATCTGGAGCCATCCATGTAGAGGATCAACTCTGGTTTGGTCAGTGGCTCTTCTGCCACCTTAGGTAGTCCTGCTGTTTCCTGTTGCATGATGCTGAATCAATCATGGTCATCCGTCTGGAGCAAATCCAGATCCCTGCGGATGATCAAATCATGCAGATTTTGATCAGAATTTTGTTCTGAGGGTCCATATCTGTATCCCCCTTGGGAGAAGGAGTAGAGTAGACGGGTTAAGGACTGTGCATCTGGAGATGGTGACATTGTCGGGCAGAAGTAGAGAGCACTGGAGGCGAAGATGCCTGGCGGTGGAGAGATTTTTGGCTGGGTTCGGTTCAGGATTGCTGAGATGTCATGCGGAGCCAGGATTTCCAATGAATACCCAAGAATGATGACAGTAGTCTTGTCCAGGAGGGCCTGTGCTGCAAATGCTGCTCTCATGCAGGAGGGGGCTTCCCTTGCAACTGGATCCAGGCGAGCTGAAAAGTAGTCCAAAGGTCTCTGCTTTCCCCCCTAAAGCTGCGTCAGGACTCCAGTAGCAAGGCCTTCTTTTCCATCAGGTAGAGACGGAATGGCTTCTTGTAGTCAGGTAGGCCTAGTGCTGGCGCTGAGACTACAGTTTCTTTTAACTTCTTGAATGAGCTGAAGACTGCATCTGTCAGGAGGAACGGGGTTACACTGACGTATTCACACAGAGGCTGCATTAGGACTGAGGCACCAGGGATCCAGGCTCTGCAATACGAAACTAGACTAAGGAAGGCCTGTAGCGCCTTTGGAGTTGTTGGAGGAACCATCTTCTCCACTGTGGTCTTCTGGTCATCTGTCAGGTGTTTTGTCTGGTAAGCAATACAGTGTCCCTGGAACGTAACTCGCTTCAGACACCATTTGACATTGTTCTTTGAGACCTTGCAGTGCTGCTCCGCCAGGTAGAGTAGGAGAGACAATGAATGGGCTTTACACGTGCACAAAGGAGTAGATTGTCCATGTATTGTGGCAGGGTTACTTCTGCATGTTCTGTGACCCATTTGGTGAGGACTGTGGACATTGCTTTGCTGAACTGTGAAGGGCTGTTCTGGGCCCGCTGTGGCATAACTGTCCATGTGTACTGTCCCCCCTGGTGCGTTAAGGCAAACAGGTACTGGTCTTCTGGATGAAGTGAACACTGGAGAAAGCATTAGCCAGGTCGGTCACTGTGAACACTTGCTGTGGCAGGCACATTTGAAAGCAGAGTGTGCGGATTCAGCACAATTTGAGTTTCAAACACCGTGGCGTCATTCACAGCTCTCAGATCATGTACCATTCTGAACTTGGCTGGCTCTCCTTTTACAGTCCATTTTTCTTGACCGGGAAAAGCGGGGTATTGCAAGGCGATGTGCAAGGAACAATGATTCCTATTTCCAGGTAGACCTTCAGTTGGTCAGAGGCAGCTTGACTCTAGGCCTGGCCTGGGCCTTACGAGAGTACGGGTTATCTGGCTTGAGTGACACCTGTATTGGGGCAACTTGAGGTTTTCCCACGTCCTGGGGTCCCTTAGAACATAGACTCTCTGGTACTACGTCCAGTACCTCCTAGGGTAGGCCTCATCCGTTGTTTGAGGTTCTTGCAGGGCCTCCAGCATGATTCTTCTTGGGTCAGGGATGAAGAAATTGTCACGGTCCCATCTTCCTGGAACACTGTGTGGTTGCCTTCAGCTTCTGCAGTAGGTCCGCTCCCAGCAGGTTGAGTGGCAGGTTCGTGACACCACAAACTGGGACAGGATAGAGTGTCCTGGCTGAGTGCACACACTCAGAGGCTTTGTAAGCTGGGAATGTCTGACTTGACCATTAATGCCCATGCAAGACACAGAGCATTCTGATAGGCAGGTGGGATCATCGAGTTCCACAGGTCTCATCACACTTCTGGCTGCACCGGTGTGCAGAAGAAAAGATCTGACAACGCCATCTACTTTCAGGGCAATTTGAGGTATTGGTCCTGCAGACGGGGTTATACATGTCAGGAGCGTAGTGTCTTGCAGACCTGGCTTGCTTACCACTGTCCCATGGACGGGGTACTTCACTGTTTTCTGTACTTCTTCCTTGACCTGTTTCTCTGGACCAACTCTTGGGGTGCATGGGTGCGATGCACTGGTTCCAGAAATGGGCAAACTTGCCATAGATGTAACACTTGACACTAGGGTTGAGCGACCTTGACTTTTTTAGAGTCGAGTCGGGTTTCGCGAAACCCGACTATCTCAAAAGTCGAGTCGAGTGGAATCGGCCGATTATCGCGAAAAGTCGGGGGATCGACCGAAACACGAAACCCAATGGAAGTCAATGGGGGAGCATAGTCGGCAGTGAGTGGAGGCCATTCTTGTTACTGAAGCTTGTCAATCTAAATTTACCTTATAATAATAGTAAGGCATTGGAAATTGGGGGGTCATTTTGCTAAAGTTGTGGGAAGTACGGCTGGTTCAAGCAATTAGTGGGCCAAGGACATCTGGACCACGTCACGGCAGTGGAGCAGGGAGAGGTAAGTATTTCAACTTTGCAAGTGCTGTGATCCTGAGCAAGCAGGGGGGGCCCACTCGTTGGCATTGGCACTGGCACAGAGCCCCTCAAAGTACAGCGGTGTGTTTGCACGGCGGGGGCGCCTCCCACCGGCAGCAACACTTTTGCGTCTATGAGAGGCCCTGTGTCAGTGACGTCGCCAACGAGTATTCCTCCCCCCACCTGATGAAGGAACCTGCACCTTCATCTGCACCTTCCTCTTTGTCCCCGTGTAATGTGGTATGGTATGCGGGAAGGGGGACCTGACTTTCAGCAGGGTCACAATCTTGCAGTGTAGCGTGCACGGGGAATGTTGCGTTATGGGTCAATGTACCAGCAGACTCATCTATCACTGGCTGGGCAATGGGCAGGATGAGGGGGAAACAGATATGGGCCCAAAGAATAAAGTGGGCTAAATGCAGTTCAAAATTGGTAACAGGACTAACCAGGGGGCATTGCTTTGTTCAGTGGAGGACAACTGGAATGAGAGGCTGACACAGAGTGTAGGCCCAAATCAGTAAGTAGTCTAAATGCAGTTCAAAATTGGCAACAGTAGTAAACAGGCGGCACAGCTTTGTTCACTGGAGGAGAACAGCAAGGAGCGGCAGATGCCGATAGAAGGCCCCAACCCAACTAGTAGGCCCACTGCAGTTTTAAAATTCTGAAAACCAGATAATTGTAGGTCATTTTTTGTAAAGAGGACAGCTGTATTGAGTGGCGCAGGCAGACACTACAAGTAGGCCTTAAACCACAAAGTTGCTCGACGCAGGTTTAAAAAAGGTTACATGGGTACACGGTCTGAATTGGTGTGCTCAGTGGAGGACAATTGGAAGGAGGGACCGCAGAAAGACTTTGTAGGCGTAAAATTACAAAATAGGCTCTATGCAGCTTCGATTATGTGGCAACCTGGAGAACACATTGGAGCGGCAGACACCGTCTCTACGACCCAGACCCAACTTGTAGGCCTAATGTAGTGTTGTTTCAACAACTACTAAATGAGAGCTAGAAGCTCGAAGCTATGGAGAGGAAACCTGGGGAACACCTTGGAGCGGAAGACACCGTCTTTACAACCCAGACCCAACTTCTAGGCCTAATGCAGTGTTGTTTTCAACAACTACTGAACAAGAGCTTTAAGATTGAAGCTATGGAGAGGAAACCTGGGGAACACCTTGGAGTGGAAGACACCGTCTCTACAACCCAGACCCAACTTGTAGGCCTAATGCAGTGTTGTTTTCAACAACTACTAAACGAGAGCTAGAAGCTCGAAGCTATGGAGAGGAAACCTGGGGAACACCTTGGAGTGGAAGACACCGTCTCTACAACCCAGACCCAACTTGTAGGCCTAATGCAGTGTTGTTTTCAACAACTACTAAACGAGAGCTTTAAGATTGAAGCAATGGAGAGGAAACCTGGAGAACACCTTGGAGTGGTAGACACCGTATCTACAACCCAGACCCAACTTGTAGGCCTAATGCAGTGTTGTTTTCAACAACTACTAAACGAGAGCTAGAAGCTCGAAGCTATGGAGAGGAAACCTGGGGAACACCTTGGAGTAGAACACACCGTCTCTACAACCCAGACCCAACTTGTAGGCCTAATGCAGTGTTGTTTTCAACAACTACTAAACGAGAGCTAGAAGCTCGAAGCTATGGAGAGGAAACCTGGGGAACACCTTGGAGTGGTAGACACCGTATCTACAACCCAGACCCAACTTGTAGGCCTAATGCAGTGTTGTTTTCAACAACTACTAAACGAGAGCTAGAAGCTCGAAGCTATGGAGAGGAAACCTGGGGAACACCTTGGAGTAGAAGACACCGTCTCTACAACCCAGACCCAACTTGTAGGCCTAATGCAGTGTTGTTTTCAACAACTACTAAACAAGAGCTTTAAGATTGAAGCTATGGAAAGGAAACCTGGGGAACACCTTGGAGTGGAAAACACCGTCTCTACAACCCAGACCCAACTTGTAGGCCTAATGCAGTGTTGTTTTCAACAACTACTAAACAAGAGCTTTAAGATTGAAGCTATGGAGAGGAAACCTGGGGAACACCTTGGAGCGGAAGACACCGTCTCTACAACCCAGACCCAACTTGTAGGCCTAATGCAGTGTTGTTTTCAACAAATACTAAACAAGAGCTTTAAGATTGAAGCTATGGAGAGGAAACCTGGAGAACACCTTGGAGTGGAAGACACCGTCTCTACAACCCAGACCCAACTTGTAGGCCTAATGCAGTGTTGTTTTCAACAACTACTAAACAAGAGCTTTAAGATTGAAGCTATGGAAAGGAAACCTGGGGAACACCTTGGAGTGGAAAACACCGTCTCTACAACCCAGACCCAACTTGTAGGCCTAATGCAGTGTTGTTTTCAACAACTACTAAACGAGAGCTAGAAGCTCGAAGCTATGGAAAGGAAACCTGGGGAACACCTTGGAGTGGAAGACACCGTCTCTACAACCCAGACCCAACTTGTAGGCCTAATGCAGTGTTGTTTTCAACAAATACTAAACAAGAGCTTTAAGATTGAAGCTATGGAGAGGAAACCTGGAGAACACCTTGGAGTGGAAGACACCGTCTCTACAACCCAGACCCAACTTGTAGGCCTAATGCAGTGTTGTTTTCAACAACTACTATACAAGAGCTAGAAGCTCGAAGCTATGGAGAAGAAACCTGGGGAACACCTTGGAGTGGAAGACACCGTCTCTATAACCCAGACCCAACTTAAAGGCCTAATGCAGTGTTGTTTTCAACAACTACTAAACAAGAGCTATAAGATTGAAGCTATGGAGAGGAAACCTGGGGAACACCTTGGAGTGGAAGACACCGTCTCTACAACCCAGAGCCAACTTGTAGGCCTAATGCAGTGTTGTTTTCAACAACTACTAAACAAGAGCTTTAAGATTGAAGCTATGGAGAGGAAACCTGGGGAACACCTTGGAGCGGAAGACACCGTCTCTACAACCCAGACCCAACTTGTAGGCCTAATGCAGTGTTGTTTTCAACAACTACTAAACAAGAGCTTTAAGATTGAAGCTATGGAGAGGAAACCTGGGGAACACCTTGGAGTGGAAGACACCGTCTCTACAACCCAGACCCAACTTGTAGGCCTAATGCAGTGCTGTTTTCAACAACTACTAAACAAGAACTATAAGATTGAAGCTATGGAGAGGAAACCTGGGGAACACCTTGGAGTGGAGGACACCGTCTCTACAACCCAGACCCAACTTGTAGGCCTAATGCAGTGTTGTTTTCAACAACTACTAAACAAGAGCTTTAAGATTGAAGCTATGGAGAGGAAACCTGGGGAACACCTTGGAGCGGAAGACACCGTCTCTACATCCCAGACCCAACTTGTAGGCCTAATGCAGTGTTGTTTTCAACAACTACTAAACAAGAGCTTTAAGATTGAAGCTATGGAGAGGAAACCTGGGGAACACCTTGGAGTGGAAGACACCGTCTCTACAAACCAGACCCAACTTGTAGGCCTAATGCAGTGTTTTTTTCAACAACTACTAAACGAGAGCTAGAAGCTCGAAGCTATGGAGAGGAAACCTGGGGAACACCTTGTAGTGGAAGACACCGTCTCTACAACCCAGACCCAACTTGTAGGCCTAATGCAGTGTTGTTTTCAACAACTATGAAATGAGAGCTTTAAGATTGAAGCAATGGAGAGGAAACCTGGAGAACACCTTGGAGTGGAAGACACCGTCTCTACAACCCAGACCCAACTTGTAGGCCTAATGCAGTGTTGTTTTCAACAACTACTAAAAAAGAGCTTTAAGATTGAAGCTATGGAGAGGAAACCTGGGGAACACCTTGGAGTGGAAGACACCGTCTCTACAACCCAGACCCAACTTGTAGGCCTAATGCAGTGTTGTTTTCAACAACTACTAAACGAGAGCTTTAAGATTGAAGCAATGGAGAGGAAACCTGGAGAACACCTTGGAGTGGTAGACACCGTATCTACAACCCAGACCCAACTTGTAGGCCTAATGCAGTGTTGTTTTCAACAACTACTAAACGAGAGCTAGAAGCTCGAAGCTATGGAGAGGAAACCTGGGGAACACCTTGGAGTAGAACACACCGTCTCTACAACCCAGACCCAACTTGTAGGCCTAATGCAGTGTTGTTTTCAACAACTACTAAACGAGAGCTAGAAGCTCGAAGCTATGGAGAGGAAACCTGGGGAACACCTTGGAGTGGTAGACACCGTATCTACAACCCAGACCCAACTTGTAGGCCTAATGCAGTGTTGTTTTCAACAACTACTAAACGAGAGCTAGAAGCTCGAAGCTATGGAGAGGAAACCTGGGGAACACCTTGGAGTAGAAGACACCGTCTCTACAACCCAGACCCAACTTGTAGGCCTAATGCAGTGTTGTTTTCAACAACTACTAAACAAGAGCTTTAAGATTGAAGCTATGGAAAGGAAACCTGGGGAACACCTTGGAGTGGAAAACACCGTCTCTACAACCCAGACCCAACTTGTAGGCCTAATGCAGTGTTGTTTTCAACAACTACTAAACAAGAGCTTTAAGATTGAAGCTATGGAGAGGAAACCTGGGGAACACCTTGGAGCGGAAGACACCGTCTCTACAACCCAGACCCAACTTGTAGGCCTAATGCAGTGTTGTTTTCAACAAATACTAAACAAGAGCTTTAAGATTGAAGCTATGGAGAGGAAACCTGGAGAACACCTTGGAGTGGAACACACCGTCTCTACAACCCAGACCCAACTTGTAGGCCTAATGCAGTGTTGTTTTCAACAACTACTAAACAAGAGCTTTAAGATTGAAGCTATGGAAAGGAAACCTGGGGAACACCTTGGAGTGGAAAACACCGTCTCTACAACCCAGACCCAACTTGTAGGCCTAATGCAGTGTTGTTTTCAACAACTACTAAACGAGAGCTAGAAGCTCGAAGCTATGGAAAGGAAACCTGGGGAACACCTTGGAGTGGAAGACACCGTCTCTACAACCCAGACCCAACTTGTAGGCCTAATGCAGTGTTGTTTTCAACAAATACTAAACAAGAGCTTTAAGATTGAAGCTATGGAGAGGAAACCTGGAGAACACCTTGGAGTGGAAGACACCGTCTCTACAACCCAGACCCAACTTGTAGGCCTAATGCAGTGTTGTTTTCAACAACTACTATACAAGAGCTAGAAGCTCGAAGCTATGGAGAAGAAACCTGGGGAACACCTTGGAGTGGAAGACACCGTCTCTATAACCCAGACCCAACTTAAAGGCCTAATGCAGTGTTGTTTTCAACAACTACTAAACAAGAGCTATAAGATTGAAGCTATGGAGAGGAAACCTGGGGAACACCTTGGAGTGGAAGACACCGTCTCTACAACCCAGAGCCAACTTGTAGGCCTAATGCAGTGTTGTTTTCAACAACTACTAAACAAGAGCTTTAAGATTGAAGCTATGGAGAGGAAACCTGGGGAACACCTTGGAGCGGAAGACACCGTCTCTACAACCCAGACCCAACTTGTAGGCCTAATGCAGTGTTGTTTTCAACAACTACTAAACAAGAGCTTTAAGATTGAAGCTATGGAGAGGAAACCTGGGGAACACCTTGGAGTGGAAGACACCGTCTCTACAACCCAGACCCAACTTGTAGGCCTAATGCAGTGCTGTTTTCAACAACTACTAAACAAGAACTATAAGATTGAAGCTATGGAGAGGAAACCTGGGGAACACCTTGGAGTGGAGGACACCGTCTCTACAACCCAGACCCAACTTGTAGGCCTAATGCAGTGTTGTTTTCAACAACTACTAAACAAGAGCTTTAAGATTGAAGCTATGGAGAGGAAACCTGGGGAACACCTTGGAGCGGAAGACACCGTCTCTACATCCCAGACCCAACTTGTAGGCCTAATGCAGTGTTGTTTTCAACAACTACTAAACAAGAGCTTTAAGATTGAAGCTATGGAGAGGAAACCTGGGGAACACCTTGGAGTGGAAGACACCGTCTCTACAAACCAGACCCAACTTGTAGGCCTAATGCAGTGTTTTTTTCAACAACTACTAAACGAGAGCTAGAAGCTCGAAGCTATGGAGAGGAAACCTGGGGAACACCTTGTAGTGGAAGACACCGTCTCTACAACCCAGACCCAACTTGTAGGCCTAATGCAGTGTTGTTTTCAACAACTATGAAATGAGAGCTTTAAGATTGAAGCAATGGAGAGGAAACCTGGAGAACACCTTGGAGTGGAAGACACCGTCTCTACAACCCAGACCCAACTTGTAGGCCTAATGCAGTGTTGTTTTCAACAACTACTAAAAAAGAGCTTTAAGATTGAAGCTATGGAGAGGAAACCTGGGGAACACCTTGGAGCGGAAGACACCGTCTCTACAACCCAGACCCAACTTGTAGGCCTAATGCAGTGTTGTTTTCAACAACTACTAAACGAGAGCTTTAAGATTGAAGCAATGGAGAGGAAACCTGGGGAACACCTTGGAGTGGAAGACACTGTCTCTACAACCAAGACCCAACTTGTAGGCCTAATGCAGTGTTGTTTTCAACAACTACTAAACGAGAGCTAGAAGCTCGAAGCTATGGAGAGGAAACCTGGGGAACACTTTGTAGTGGAAGACACCGTCTCTACAACCCAGACCCAACTTGTAGGCCTAATGCAGTGTTGTTTTCAACAACTACTAAACGAGAGCTAGAAGCTCGAAGCTATGGAGAGGAAACCTGGGGAACACCTTGGAGTGGAAGACACCGTCTCTACAACCCAGACCCAACTTGTAGGCCTAATGCAGTGTTGTTTTCAACAACTACTAAACAAGAGCTTTAAGATTGAAGCTATGGAGAGGAAACCTGGGGAACACTTTGTAGTGGAAGACACCGTATCTACAACCCAGACCCAACTTGTAGGCCTAATGCAGTTTTGTTTTCAACAACTACTAAACGAGAGCTAGATGCTCGAAGCTATGGAGAGGAAACCTGGGGAACACCTTGGAGTGGAAGACACCGTCTCTACAACCCAGACCCAACTTGTAGGCCTAATGCAGTGTTGTTTTCAACAACTACTAAACAAGAGCTTTAAGATTGAAGCTATGGAGAGGAAACCTGGGGAACACCTTGGAGCGGAAGACACCGTCTCTACAACCCAGACCCAACTTGTAGGCCTAATGCAGTGTTGTTTTCAACAGCTACTAAACGAGAGCTAGAAGCTCGAAGCTATGGAGAGGAAACCTGGGGAACACTTTGGAATGGAAGACACCGTCTCTACAACCCAGACCCAACTTGTAGGCCTAATGCAGTGTTGTTTTCAACAACTACTAAACGAGAGCTTTAAGACTGAAGCAATGGAGAGGAAACCTGGAGAAAACCTTGGAGTGGAAGACACCGTCTCTACAACCAAGACCCAACTTGTAGGCCTAATGCAGTGTTGTTTTCAACAACTACTAAACGAGAGCTAGAAGCTCGAAGCTATGGAGAGGAAACCTGGGGAACACTTTGTAGTGGAAGACACCGTATCTACAACCCAGACCCAACTTGTAGGCCTAATGCAGTTTTGTTTTCAACAACTACTAAACGAGAGCTAGATGCTCGAAGCTATGGAGAGGAAACCTGGGGAACACCTTGGAGTGGAAGACACCGTCTCTACAACCCAGACCCAACTTGTAGGCCTAATGCAGTGTTGTTTTCAATAACTACTAAACAAGAGCTTTAAGATTGAAGCTATGGAGAGGAAACCTGGGGAACACCTTGGAGTGGAAGACACCGTCTCTACAACCCAGACCCAACATGTAGGCCTAATGCAGTGTTGTTTTCAACAACTACTAAACAAGAGCTTTAAGATTGAAGCTATGGAGAGGAAACCTGGGGAACACCTTGGAGCGGAAGACACCGTCTCTACAACCCAGACCCAACTTGTAGGCCTAATGCAGTGTTGTTTTCAACAACTACTAAACGAGAGCTAGAAGCTCGAAGCTATGGAGAGGAAACCTGGGGAACACTTTGGAGTGGAAGACACCGTCTCTACAACCCAGACCCAACTTGTAGGCCTAATGCAGTGTTGTTTTCAACAACTACTAAACGAGAGCTTTAAGATTGAAGCAATGGAGAGGAAACCTGGAGAACACCTTGGAGTGGAAGACACCGCCTCTACAACCAAGACCCAACTTGTAGGCCTAATGCAGTGTTGTTTTCAACAACTACTAAACGAGAGCTAGAAGCTCGAAGCTATGGAGAGGAAACCTGGGGAACACCTTGTAGTGGAAGACACCGTATCTACAACCCAGACCCAACTTGTAGGCCTAATGCAGTGTTGTTTTCAACAACTACTAAACGAGAGCTAGAAGCTCGAAGCTATGGAGAGGAAACCTAGGGAACACCTTGGAGTGGATGACACCGTCTCTACAACCCAGACCCAACTTGTAGGCCTAATGCAGTGTTGTTTTCAACAACTACTAAACAAGAGCTTTAAGATTGAAGCTATGGAGAGGAAACCTGGGGAACACCTTGGAGTGGAAGACACCGTCTCTACAACCCAGACCCAACTTGTAGGCCTAATGCAGTGTTGTTTTCAACAACTACTAAACGAAAGCTAGAAGCTCGAAGCTATGGAGAGGAAACCTGGGGAACACTTTGGAGTGGAAGACACCGTCTCTACAACCCAGACCCAACTTGTAGGCCTAATGCAGTGTTGTTTTCAACAACTACTAAACGAGAGCTTTAAGATTGAAGCTATGGAGAGGAAACCTGGGGAACACCTTGGAGCGGAAGACACCGTCTCTACAACCCAGACCCAACTTGTAGGCCTAATGCAGTGTTGTTTTCAACAACTACTAAACGAGAGCTAGAAGCTCGAAGCTATGGAGAGGAAACCTGGGGAACACTTTGGAGTGGAAGACACCGTCTCTACAACCCAGACCCAACTTGTAGGCCTAATGCAGTGTTGTTTTCAACAACTACTAAACGAGAGCTTTAAGATTGAAGCAATGGAGAGGAAACCTGGAGAACACCTTGGAGTGGAAGACACCGTCTCTACAACCAAGACCCAACTTGTAGGCCTAATGCAGTGTTGTTTTCAACAACTACTAAACGAGAGCTAGAAGCTCGAAGCTATGGAGAGGAAACCTGGGGAACACCTTGTAGTGGAAGACACCGTATCTACAACCCAGACCCAACTTGTAGGCCTAATGCAGTGTTGTTTTCAACAACTACTAAACGAGAGCTAGAAGCTCGAAGCTATGGAGAGGAAACCTAGGGAACACCTTGGAGTGGATGACACCGTCTCTACAACCCAGACCCAACTTGTAGGCCTAATGCAGTGTTGTTTTCAACAACTACTAAACAAGAGCTTTAAGATTGAAGCTATGGAGAGGAAACCTGGGGAACACCTTGGAGTGGAAGACACCGTCTCTACAACCCACACCCAACTTGTAGGCCTAATGCAGTGTTGTTTTCAACAACTACTAAACGAAAGCTAGAAGCTCGAAGCTATGGAGAGGAAACCTGGGGAACACCTTGGAGCGGCAGACACCGTTAGTAGGCCCTACCGAAGTAGTAGTAGTAGCCCCAATGCAGTTTTCAAATTCCTATAGGCTGAAAACCAGACTATTGACGCTCAGCTTTTTTAAAAGGAGGACAGCTGTATTGAGTGGCGCAGACAGACACAAGTAGTAGGCCTTAAACACAAAATTTGGCTCAATGCAGTTTAAAAAAGGTTACAGGGGTACACAGGCAGCATTGGTCTCTTCAGTGGAGGACAATTTCAATTATGGACCGCAGACAGAGTTTGTATGCCTACTATTAAAAAAATGATGCTCTATGCAATTTAAAATAGGTTCCAGGGGTACACGGGCAGCAGTGGTCTGGTCAGTGGAGGACTAGTGGAAGGAGGGACCGCAGACAGGCATAGTAGGCCTAACATAACAAAATTAGGCTGTAGGCACTTTCAAATAGGTTCCAGGGGTACACGGGCAGCAGTGGTCTGGTCAGTGGAGGACTAGTGGAAGGAGGGACCGCAGACAGGCATAGTAGGCCTAACATAACAAAATTAGTCTGTAGGCACTTTCAAATAGGTTCCAGGGGTACACGGGCAGCAGTGGGCTGGTCAGTGGAGGACTAGTGGAAGGAGGGACCGCAGACAGGCATAGTAGGCATAACATAACAAAATTAGGCTGTAGGCACTTTAAAATAGGTTCCAGGGGTACACGGGCAGCAGTGGTCTGGTCAGTGGAGGACTAGTGGAAGGAGGGACCGCAGACAGGCTTAGTAGGCCTAACATAACAAAATTAGGCTGTAGGCACTTTAAAATAGGTTCCAGGGGTACACGGGCAGCAGTGGTCTGGTCAGTGGAGGACTAGTGGAAGGAGGGACCGCAGACAGGCATAGTAGGCCTAACATAACAAAATTAGGCTGTAGGCACTTTCAAATAGGTTCCAGGGGTACACGGGCAGCAGTGGTCTGTTCAGTGGAGGACTAGTGGAAGGAGGGACCGCAGACAGGCTTAGTAGGACTAACATAACAAAATTAGGCTGTAGGCACTTTAAAATAGGTTCCAGGGGTACAAGGGCAGCAGTGGTCGGGTCAGTGGAGGACTATTGGAAGGAGGGACAGCAGACAGGCATAGTAGGCCTAACATAACAAAATTAGGCTGTAGGCACTTTCAAATAGGTTCCAGGGGTACACGGGCAGCAGTGGTCTGGTCAGTGGAGGACTATTGGAAGGAGGGACCGCAGACAGGCATAGTAGGCCTAACATAACAAAATTACGCTGTAGGCACTTTCAAATAGGTTCCAGGGGTACACGGGCAGCAGTGGTCTGGTCAGTGGAGGACTAGTGGAAGGAGGGACCACAGACAGGCTTAGTAGGCCTAACATAACAAAATTAGGCTGGAGGCACTTTAAAATAGGTTCCAGGGGTACACGGGCAGCAGTGGTCTGGTCAGTGGAGGACTATTGGAAGGAGGGACCGCAGACAGGCATAGTAGGCATAACATAACAAAATTAGGCTGTAGGCACTTTAAAATAGGTTCCAGGGGTACACGGGCAGCAGTGGTCTGGTCAGTGGAGGACTAGTGGAAGGAGGGACCGCAGACAGGCTTAGTAGGCCTAACATAACAAAATTAGGCTGGAGGCACTTTAAAATAGGTTCCAGGGGTACACGGGCAGCAGTGGTCTGGTCAGTGGAGGACTAGTGGAAGGAGGGACCGCAGACAGGCATAGTAGGCCTAACATAACAAAATTAGTCTGTAGGCACTTTCAAATAGGTTCCAGGGGTACACGGGCAGCAGTGGTCTGGTCAGTGGAGGACTAGTGGAAGGTGGGACCGTAGACAGGCATAGTAGGCCTAACATAACAAAATAAGGCTGTAGGCACTTTCAAATAGGTTCCAGTGGTACACTGGCAGCAGTGGGCTGGTCAGTGGAGGACTAGTGGAAGGAGGGACCGCAGACAGGCATAGTAGGCCTATCATAACAAAATTAGTCTGTAGGCACTTTCAAATAGGTTCCAGGAGTACACTGGCAGCAGTGGGCTGGTCAGTGGAGGACTAGTGGAAGGAGGGACCGCAGACAGGCATAGTAGGCCTAACATAACAAAAGTGGGCTGTAGACACTTGGAAATCTCTTGCAGGGGTACACAGGCAGCATTGGTGTTGTCAGCGGCGGCCGATTGTAATGAGTGTCTGACAGTTAATACAAAAAATAAATAGATGTTAATGTCTCACAATACAACAAAACCAAAACACAAAAGGGTGGAATAATAAGGTACAGGGGTGGGCTCCTCTGCTGAGTTTCATGCCTAGTAATTTGGCGCTAAGTATTTACTGGTGTAAATATAGGACACTGCCCCTGACTATTTTAAGTACCATCATACATGTCAACACATTGGTATTGTCAGTGCCAGGCATTGAAAGATGTCAGCGCATAGACTAAACATTGGTGGAACTGTGAGAGATAATTTTGCAAGTGGTAGAGCACTGTTTGAGCTGGGGGGAACTCTCTTGTGGCCGGCGGTACAGGCCCAGGGCCCCTCATGTTAAAACGGTGTGTCTGACGTTGGGTGCGCACCACCACCACCAGAGACACTTTATTGTACTATGAGGGACCCAGTGGCAGTGCCGTCGACCAAAAGCGTGCACACCCACCTCTTCAGACAAACGGCACTCTCACGGGTGCTTCCGCCAAGTGGCGAGACCACGGCCCCGTGGGGGGGAGTTTGGCCATTTAGGGAGGTGTAAACATGTCATATGCTGGACAAACAGCTGTTGCAAATTACGAGATTGGAAAAGTCAGTCAGAGCAGTCCACAAGCAAGACCTTTTCATAGGAAAGCTAGGTGTCAGCCGGGCAAGGTGGGGCAAAAGAATTCGAAATCCAGTTGTGGTTCATTTTAATGAAGGTTAGATCATCAACATTTTGGGTAGCCAGACGAGTCCTTTTTTCGGTTAATATTGAACCTACAGCACTGAATACTCTTTCTGATAGGACACTAGCTGCTGGGCAAGCAAGCTCCTGCAATGCATATTCTGCCAATTCTGGCCAGGTGTCTAATTTGGATGCCCAGTAATCAAATGGGAATGACGGTTGAGGGAGAACGTCGATAAGGGATGAAAAATAGTTAGTAACCATACTGGACAAATGTTGTCTTCTGTCACTTTGAATTGATGCTGCAGTTCCTGTCCTGTCTGCGGTCATAGCAAAATCACTCCACAACCTGGTCAGAAAACCCCTCTGTCCAACGCCACTTCTGATTTGTGCACCTCTAACACCTCTGGCCTGCTGCCCCCTGCAGCTCGTGTGATAACGATCACCGGTGCTGTGTGCTGGGAATGCCTGAATCAAACGGTCAACAAGAGTTGATTGTTTGGTTGCTAATATTTGTTCCAGGTTTTCATGTGGCATAATATTTTGCAATTTGCCTTTATAGCGAGTTAAGGAGGCAGGCCAACCAGTAATCGTCATCGGCCATCATTTTACAAATACGTGTGTCCCTTTTGAGGATACGTAAGGCATAATCCGCCATGTGGGCCAAAGTTCCAGTTGTCAAATCTGCGGTTGTGCTGGGTTGAGGGGCAGTTTCAGGCACATCTAAGTCACTTGTCTCCCTAGAAAAACCTGACCCCGGCCTTGCAATGCCACCAGTTGCTATTGGCCCCGGAGAAGCTTCCTGATTACAAAAATAATCATCCCCATCATCATCCTCGTCCTGTTCGCCCGCTACCACGTCCTGTACACTGCCCTGACCAGACAATGGCTGACTGTCATCAAGGCTTTCCTCTTCCTCTGCTGCAGACGCCTGCTCCTTTATGTGCATCAAACTTTGCATCAGCAGACGCATAAGGGGATGCTCATGCTTATTATGGCATTGTCTGCACTAACCAGCCGTGTGCATTCCTCAAAACACTGAGGGACTTGACACATGTCTTGTATCTTCGACCACTGCACACCTGACAACTCCATGTCTGCCATCCTACTGCCTGCCCGTGTATGTGTATCCTCCCACAAATACATAACAGCACGCCTCTGTTCGCACAGTCTCTGAAGCATGTGCAGTGTTGAGTTCCACCTTATTGCAACGTCTATACATCCGAAAAAACGAAAAAAGCTATAGCCTTAAAATGCAAACATTTTATTCCAATCAATTATTAAAATCAACACATTTTGTAAAACAGAAGGAAATAAAGTTGTGAAGACACTGTGCAAACTGTATACGGACCAGCCTACGGATTAATGGCGCTATGGGCTTACGTGAAAAAAGGAGCATATAGGTATGTAGGAAATAAATGTAAATCCACAGTGGGAAAAGGGGGTGAGAAGGGGGTGGAGAGGATCCCCTCTACAGTAGATGTGTTTATACCTATATGGATTTAATTAGGGTTATAAAAGGTCTAAGTAAGGTTATGACCAAGTGGGGTAATAATGCTCACAGGAGTGAGATTTGTAAATTGTAAGGGGCAAGTGCAGCCTAATAAGGGATCAAGGGGTTAAATTACCCTATCACATAAAAACCCAAAAGTTAAATCGCTCAGTGGCGTAGGCACATTACCTCCGTTGGCGTGGACCGGTCCCCCGACGCGCGTTTCGCGTGCAGTTTATCAAGGGGTAAGTGTAGAATGTGCTATGTGTGGGGAGCTTTTATATCATGCGGATGGCGGACATTGGTGGCAGCGGCTGTGATGGCGCTCCAGCAGGGGAAATCCGCCGCCGTCATCGGGTCTCGGCGTCATGCTGCATCGGAACTCCTCCCCGCTCGACACGTCAGAGCAGGGGGGGCGAGACCAGGCCGCTACAGACGCGTCGCCCCGGCAACGCTAAGGCAGGAAACCCGGAAGGAGCGCTCACCGCTGTTTTGGTAATGTATGTTGCGGGACAATGGGCCTAACTGCGGATTAGCTAGATAAGAAGAAAAGATTAAAGGCCCCGTCACACATAGCGAGATCGCTAGCGAGATCGCTGCTGAGTCACAAGTTTTGTGACGCAACAGCGATCTCAGTAGCGATCTCGCTATGTGTGACACGTAGCAGCGATCAGGCCCCTGCTGTGAGATCGCTGGTCGTGTCGGAATGGCCTGGGCCATTTTTTGATCGTTGAGGTCCCGCTGACATCGCTGAATCGGCGTGTGTGACGCCGATTCAGCGATGTCTTCGCTGGTAACCAGGGTAAACATCGGATTACTAAGCGCAGGGCCGCGCTTAGTAACCCGATGTTTACCCTGGTTACCATCGTTAAAGTAAAAAAAACAAACGCTACATACTTACCTACCGCTGTCTGTCCCCGGCGCTGGGCTTCTCTGCTCTGGCTGTGAGCGGCGGGCAGCCGGAAAGCAGAGCGGTGACGTCACCGCTCTGCTTTCCGGCCGCTGTGCTCACAGCCAGAGCAGAGAAGCAGAGCGCCGGGGACAGACAGCGGTAGGTAAGTATGTAGCGTTTGTTTTTTTTACTTTAACGATGGTAACCAGGGTAAACATCGGGTTACTAAGCGCGGCCCTGCGCTTAGTAACCCGATGTTTACCCTGGTTACCCGGGGACTTCGGCATCGTTGAAGACAGTTTCAACGATGCCGAAGTCTTTCCCCTGATCGTTGGTCGCTGAAGAGAGCTGTCTGTGTGGCAGCTCTCCAGCGACCAAACAGCGACGCTGCAGCGATTCGGATCGTTGTCGGTATCGCTGCAGCATCGCTAAGTGTGACGGTCCCTTAAGAGTGAGTGTGATGAACTAATGGTAAGCGTGGTTAAAGGTCACAGGGTTTAGGTGTGTCAGGCCAGTGAATGAGGCCCTGTGGGACCAATACAAATAGGGTATTGTGTCCAAGCAAGTGTGAAAAAAGGTGGCAACTGGCAAGGCATCAGGCCAGTGGATGGGACCATGTTAAGAACCCACTTAATAGGAGTGTTGTCCCAAGGGATTAATGGGTGACAAAAAGGGATAAGGGCACATAAAAATATTCACAATGCAAAAATATGTACAATAACGAAATGTTGCAAATATTAATATACAAATAATAAAATAATATGAATATTTAAAGAAAGGGAAAGAAAAAATATATAAAGAAATGAAAATAAAAATAAAAATAAATACAATGTCGATGATTAGGCGATGCTGGGGAAGGTTCAAAGACGGCTGGAGTGTACGGGCGAACGGCGGATATGCGAGCAAAGTCCGCGCACTTTGAGGAGCAAGTCGGATAACCCCGGATAACTTTTCAGGAAGCACTGCACCACCAGGTTTAAGGTGTGAGCCAGGCAAGGAATGTGTTTCAGTTGGGAAAGGGAGATGGCAGCCATGAAATTCCTTCCGTTATCACTCACTACCTTGCCTGCCTCAAGATCTACAGTGCCCAGCCACGACTGCGTTTCTTTCTGCAAGAACTCGGACAGAACTTCCGCGGTGTGTCTGTTGTCGCCCAAACACTTCATAGCCAATACAGCCTGCTGACGCTTGGCAGTAGCTGCCCCATAATGGGACACCTGGTGTGCAACAGTGGCAGCTGCGGATGGAGTGGTTGTGTGACTGCGGTCTGTGGACGAGCTCTCGCTTCTGCAGGAGGACGAGGAGGAGGAGGAGGAGGTGCGAACGGCTACAGCCAACTGTTTCCTAGACCGTGGGCTAGGCAGAATTGTCCCAATATTGCTGTCCCCTGTGGACCCTGCATCCACCACATTCACCCAGTGTGCCGTGATGGACACGTAACGTCCCTGGCCATGCCTACTGGTCCATGCATCTGTTGTCAGGTGCACCTTTGTGCTCACAGACTGCCTGAGTGCATGGACGATGCGCTCTTTAACATGCTGGTGGAGGGCTGGGATGGCTTTTCTGGAAAAGAAGTGTCGACTGGGTAGCTCGTAGCGTGGTACAGCGTAGTCCATCAGGGCTTTGAAAGCTTCGCTTTCAACTAACCGGTAGGGCATCATCTCTAACGAGATTAGTCTAGCTATGTGGGCGTTCAAACCCTGTGTACGCGGATGGGAGGCCAAGTACTTCCTTTTTCTAACGAGAGTCTCATGTAGGGTGAGCTGGACTGGAGAGCTGGAGATCGTGGAACTAGCGGGGGTGCCGGTGGACATGGCAGACTGAGAGACGGTTGGAGACAGTATTCTTGCCGCCGGTTCCCTATATGCAGTGTTTCCTAATACTAAACTGGTGATTCCCTGACCCTGACTGCTTTGGCCTTGCAACGAAACCTGCACAGATATTGCAGGTGGTGCGGAAAATGGTGGCCTTACAGTGACGGAAGGGATGTTGCGTTGCTGACTAGCTTCTTTGGCCGAGGGTGCTACAACCTTAAGGGACGTTTGGTAGTTAGTCCAGGCTTGCAAATGCATGGTGGTTAAATGTCTATGCATGCAACTTGTATTTAGACTTTTCAGATTCTGACCTCTGCTTAAGGTAGTTGAACATTTTTGACAGATGACTTTGCGCTGATCAATTGGATTTTGTTTAAAAAAATGCCAGACTGCACTCTTTCTAGCATCGGATACCTTTTCAGGCATTGCAGACTGAGCTTTAACCGGATGGCCACGCTGTCCTCCAACAGGTTTTGGCTTTGCCACGCGTTTTGGGCCAGATATGGGCCCGGCAGATGGAACCTGTTGCGATGTTGATGCCTGCTGCGGCCCCTCCTCCTCCACTTCAGAACTACTGCCGCCTGCACCCTGTTCCCCCAATGGGTGCCAATCGGGGTCAACAACTGGGTCATCTATGACCTCCTCTTCTATCTCGTGTGCAACTTCGTCTGTGTCACCGTGTAAGTCGGTGGTATAGCGTTCGTGACGGGGCACCATAGTCTCATCAGGGTCTGATTCTGGATCAGTACACTGCGAGGGCAATGTTGTGGTCTGAGTCAAAGGAACAGCATAGTATTCTGGCTGTGGCTGTGCATCAGTGCACTCCATGTCCGATTCAACTTGTAATGGGCATGGCCTGTTAACTGTTTTACTTTCTAACCCAGGGACGGTATGTGTAAAGAGCTCCATGGAGTAACCCGTTGTGTCGCCTGACGCATCCTTCTCTGTTGTTGTTTTTGCTGAAGAGGACAAGGAAGCGACTTGTCCCTGTCCCTGACCGTGAACATCCACTAACGACGCGCTGCTTTTACATTTACCAGTTTCAGAAGAGGAGGCAAAAGAGCTAGAGGCTGAGTCAGCAAGGAAAGCCAAAACTTGCTCTTGCTGCTCCGGCTTTAAAAGCAGTTTTCCTACTCCCAGAAAAGGGAGCGTTCAAGGCCTTGTGTAGCCAGACGACGAACCTGGCTCCACAGCTCGAGACTTAGGTGCTATATTGTTTTTCCCACGACCACCTGATGCTCCACCACCACTACCATCATTACCAGCTGGCAATGAACGCCCACGGCCACGACCTCTTCCACCAGACTTCCTCATTGTTTTAAAAACGTAACCAAAGTAACGGTATTTGTTACTGTAAAACAACTTACAAGGTGAACTCTAACTTCTGTAGGATTTAGATATCCCTTTATAGGTGGGTGAGACTGCAAGGGAAATCAGGCACAATGTTACACACTCGGTTTTCTGTGGCGCCAAATGAGAGAGATGCCACACACGCAGGACTGTCACTCAAGCACAAATGCCAATATTAATCTCCCACTGTTTTTTTTTTTTTTCAGGGAGAATTTAAAAACCCAAAACAGACACTAGGCTTTCTGTGGCCCACTATTTGAGAGAGATGGCACACAGGACTGGCACACAAGCACAAAGGCCAATATTAATCTCCCACTGTTTTTTTTTTTCAGGGAGAATTTAAAAACCCAAAACAGACACTAGGCTTTCTGTGGCCTACTATTTGAGAGAGATGGCACACAGGACTGGCACACAAGCACAAAGGCCAATATTAATCTCCCACTGTTTATTTTTTTTTTTTCAGGGAGAATTTAAAAACAAAAAAAAAACCAGACACTAGGCTTTCTGCGGCCCACTATTTGAGAGAGATGGCACACAGGACTGGCACACAAGCACAAAGGCCAATATTAATCTCCCACTGTTTTTTTTTTTTTCTTCAGGGAGAATTTAAACCCCCCCCCAAAAAAAAAAACAGACACTAGGCTTTCTGTGGCCCACTATTTGAGAGAGATGGCACACAGGACTGGCACACAAGCACAAAGGCCAATATTAATCTCCCACTGTTTTTTTTTTTTTCAGGGAGAATTTAAAAACCAAAAACAGACACTAGGTTTTCTGTGGCCCACTATTTGAGAGAGATGGCACACAGGACTGGCACACAAGCACAAAGGCCAATATTAATCTCCCACTGTTTATTTATTTTTTTTTCAGGGAGAATTTTAAAACCCAAAACAGACACTAGGCTTTCTGTGGCCCACTATTTGAGAGAGATGGCACACAGGACTGGCACACAAGCACAAAGGCCAAAATTAATCTCCCACTGTTTTTTTTTTCAGGGAGAATTTAAAAACCAAAAACAGACACTAGGCTTTCTGTGGCCCACTATTTAAGAGAGATGGCACACAGGACTGGCACACAAGCACAAAGGCCAATATTAATCTCCCACTGTTTATTTATTTATTTTTCAGGGAGAATTTTAAAACCCAAAACAGACACTAGGCTTTCTGTGGCCCACTATTTGAGAGAGATGGCACACAGGACTGGCACACAAGCACAAAGGCCAATATTAATCTCCCACTGTTTATTTTTTTTTAGGGAGAATTTAAAAACCCAAAACAGACACTAGGCTTTCTGTGGCCCACTATTTGAGAGAGATGGCACACAGGACTAGCACACAAGCACAAAGGCCAATATTAATCTCCCACAGTTTATTTTTTTTTCAGGGAGAATTTAAAAACCCAAAACAGACACTAGGCTTTCTGTGGCCCACTATTTGAGAGAGATAGCACACAGGACTGGCACACAAGCACAAAGGCCAATATTAATCTCCCACTGTTTATTTTTTTTTCAGGGAGAATTTTAAAACCCAAAACAGACACTAGGCTTTCTGTGGCCCACTACTTGAGAGAGATGGCACACAGGACTGGCACACAAGCACAAAGACCAATATTAATCTCCCACTGTTTATTTTTTTTTTTCAGGGAGAATTTAAAAACCCAAAACAGACACTAGGCTTTCTGTGGCCCACTATTTGAGAGAGATGGCACACAGGACTGGCACACAAGCACAAAGGCCAATATTATTCTCCCACTGTTTTTTTTTTCAGGGAGAATTTAAAAACAAAAACAAAAACAACAAAAAAACAGACACTAGGCTTTCTGTGGCCCACTATTTGAGAGAGATGGCACACAGGACTGGCACACAAGCACAAAGGCCAATATTAATCTCCCACTGTTTATTCTTTTTTCAGGGAGAATTTAAAACCAAAAACAGACACTAGGCTTAATGTGGCCCACTATTTGAGAGAGATGGCACACAGGACTGACACACAAGCACAAAGGCCAATATTAATCTCCCACTGTTTGTTTGTTTTTTCAGGGAGAATTTAAAAACCAAAACAAAAAAAACAAAAAAACAGACACTAGGCTTTCTGTGGCCAACTAATTGAGAGAGATGGCACACAGGACTGGCACACAAGCACAAAGGCCAATATTAATCTCCCACTGTTTATTTTTTTTTTCAGGGAGAATTTAAAAACCAAAACAAAACAAAAAAAAAACAGACACTAGGCTTTCTGTGGCCCACTATTTGAGAGATGGCACACAGGACTGGCACACAAGCACAAAGGCCAATATTAATCTCCCACTGTTTTTTTTTTTCAGGGAGAATTTAAAACCAAAAACAGACACTAGGCTTTCTGTGGCCCACTATTTGAGAGAGATGGCACACAGGACTGGCACTCTAGCAGAAATGCCAATATTAATCTCCCACTGTTTATTTTTTTTCAGGGAGAATTTAAAAACCAAAAAAAAAAAAAAAAAAAACAGACACTAGGCTTTCTGTGGCCCACTATTTGAGAGAGATGGCACACAGGACTGGCACACAAGCACAAAGGCCAATATTAATCTCGCACTGTTTATTTTTTTTTTTCAGGGAGAATTTAAAAACAAAAACAAAAACAACAAAAAAAACAGACACTAGGCTTTCTGTGGCCCACTATTTGAGAGAGATGGCACACAGGACTGGCACACAAGCACAACGGCCAATATTAATCTCCCACTGTTTATTTTTTTTCAGGGAGAATTTAAAAACCAAAAACAGACACTAGGCTTTCTGTGGCCCACTATTTGAGAGAGATGGCACACAGGACTGGCACTCTAGCAGAAATGCCAATATTAATCTCCCACTGTTTTTTTTTTTTTCAGGGAGAATTTAAAAACCAAAACAAAAAAAAAAAACAGACACTAGGCTTTCTGTGGCCCACTATTTGAGAGAGATGGCACACAGGATTGGCACACAAGCACAAAGGCCAATATTAATCTCGCACTGTTTATTTTTTTTTTTCAGGGAGAATTTAAAAACAAAAACAAAAACAACAAAAAAAACAGACACTAGGCTTTCTGTGGCCCACTATTTGAGAGAGATGGCACACAGGACTGGCACACAAGCAAAAAGGCCAATATTAATCTCCCACTGTTTTTTTTTTTTCAGAGAGAATTTAAAAACCAAAAACAGACACTAGGCTTTCTGTGGCCCACTATTTGAGAGAGATGGCACACAGGACTGGCACTCTAGCAGAAATGCCAATATTAATCTCCCACTGGTTTTTTTTTTTCAGGGAGAATTTAAAAACCAAAACAAAAAAAAAAAAACAACAGACACTAGGCTTTCTATGGCCCACTATTTGAGATAGATGGCACACAGGATTGGCACACAAGCACAAAGGCCAATATTAATCTCCCACTGTTTATTTTTTTTTTTTCAGGGAGAATTTAAAAACCAAAAACAGACACTAGGCTTTCTGTGGCCCACTATTTGAGAGAGATGGCACACAGGACTGGCACTCTAGCAGAAATGCCAATCTTAATCTCCCACTACTTTTTTTTTAGGGAGAATTAAAAAAAAAAAAAAACAGGGACTGTCCTACAATTACTATCTCCCTGCAGTAATCTCAGCCTGGTATGGCAGGCAGCAATAACAAGGAGTGGACTGCTGCAGAAATTAAATCAAAAGTGTGGACAAAAAAAAAAAGATAGCTGTGCAGAAAGGAAGGAACAACAGGATTTGTGCTTTGAAAAAAGCAGTTGGTTTGCACAGCGGCGTACACACAGCACTGCAGCTATCAGGGAGCCTTCTAGGGCAGCCCAATGAGCTACAGCGCTGAGGAAAAAAAAATGTAGCTTCCACTGTCCCTGCAAACAAAAGGTGGTGTTGGACAGTGGAAATCGCTACAGCACAAGCGGTTTGGGGGTTAATGGACCCTGCCTAACGCTATCCCTGCTTCTGACGAAGCGGCAGCAACCTCTCCCTATGCTCAGATCAGCAGCAGTAAGATGGCGGTCGGCGGGAACGCCTCTTTATAGCCCCTGTGATGCCGCAGACAGCAAGCCAATCTTTGCAATGCCCTTCTGTAAGATGGTGGGGACCAGGACCTATGTCATCACGCTGCCCAGACTCTGCGTCCACCTTCATTGGCTGAGAAATGGCGCTTTTCGCGTCATTGAAACGCGACTTTGGCACGAAAGTCGCGTACCGCATGGCCGACCCCACACAGGGATCGGGTCGGGTTTCATGAAACCCGACTGTGCCAAAAGTTGGCGACTTTTGAAAATGACCGGTCCGTTTCGTTCAACCCTACTTGACACTTCTTCTGTCTTTGTAGGGTGGTTGCGGTTCTAGGTCAGTGGTCACCATGAGAGGGGCTGTCTTCTGCACTCCTGGTTGGGACTCAATCCCTTTGGCTACTGTGGACAACGGCATGATGGACACTGTAGCGGCAGCGTGGTCCGGCCTGCTGATTGAAGCTGCAGTGGTAAGATGGGGCCTGCAGGTGCGTCCGTGGCGAGGCCCAGGGGTGCCGTGAGACCGGCGGCTGCATCCAACCCAAGGTCTTGGGGCATTACAGGGGCTGCGGCTGCATCTGCCATCACTTGATATAGCTTCTCCCCTTTGCTAACCTTATTGAGATCGGTGTCTCCTCTCCGGAGTCTGCAGCGGTTCTTCCGGCGTGTCGCTTGACACTTTGCAGCGTCTTCACCTCTGGCTCCCCTTCCGGCGTTCTCAGCAGCACGGCACCCGTTTCCTTCTTCGCGCTCTTTGTGGCGCTATAATGGCAGCAGTTTTGGTGACAATTGGCAATAAACAGTCTCCCAGGCACACATAACCCGTTTTGCTGGGTCAGTCCACTGCTATTGACCTGTTCTCGGGCCTAGCCACTATCAGTGGTTTCCTGATTGGCTGTCTCAGTCCATGCACAAAGGCCTGTGCCAACATTTGCGTGTGTATCTGGTCATGAATGGTGAAGCCCAAGTCTTGGAATACTTGCATTACTCTGCCATCAAACTTCTTTACAGACTCTGTCTTGTCTTGTCTCATGTCATGTAAGCTGAGGGCTTGTCCTGCCAATCTGCCTTTGGCTCACACTCTGAGCTGTTCAATTAGCTGTGGCCCTGACTCCCAAGCGTGTACATCTAATTCTGCTGGAAGTTTGAATTGTTCCTTCATGATTGGCCAGAGTGCATCACTGCTTTTCAGTTCCATTTATGGCCCAGAGATCATTCCAGGTGGCTATATATGTTCGCTGGTTCTGCTACATTCTTCAGTAAAATGGCATGGGATGCATCCCTGGGTCTGAAAGATTGTCACCTGACTTGAAGTGCACATACTGTAATGGTGGTGCCTCTATCTGTCCCTGCATTCTTGGTGCCTGTGGGTTTCTTTAACTAGTACTGGACAGCATGTATGATGTTCCCTCTTCATCTTCATCAGAGGAATAGTTGTGATAGCGTGTGCTGTGGTCATACACTGGCTGATTTTGGACTTAGAAGCTGCCTTTTTGTGTGAGGATGTCTCCCCCCTTGCTGAAGCTGTGGTGGACTAGGCTTATAGCTCTATGTTGATGTGAATGTAGGCAGCTCTGACCAGTGCTGAAGTTGTACATTATCAACAGATGGTGAGTCCTCCCCCCTCTGCACCCAGGGCTGAGCTGTCTGCTGCCTGATGTGTCTGTATCTTGGGGGGTGCCTTCTATTGGGGGATCTCCACCTTCCTTCCCCGATAGCATGATTGTCAGAGGCTGGGCTGTATTGGAAACATATAATGTGCCTTGTGCTGTGAGCACCGGATACAGAGACACCTCACTGCTTGAATCTGGCACCTGCCCGACAGGCGGCAAAGCAGGAGAAGGAGAGTGTGAAACAGGAAGAGATATGTGGGGCAGAGGAAAAGAAGGAGGTAGAGATATGAGGTGCGCAGAAGGCGGGACGTGCAGAGGTGAAGAGGGAGGGAGGGGAGCTGATAGAGAAAAAGATGGGTGGTTTAGAGAAGGGGGAGAGAGAGGGAGGCAAAGGGTGTGGTGAAAGAGAAGGAGGCGGTGTGGAGTGTGATGTAGAAGGAGGGAGGAGAAGATGGGAGGTGTGGAGGAGAGGAGGAGGAGAAGAGAGGCGTGGAGATGGGTGTGGACAAGGAAGAGCAGGAGGAGATAGGTGTGGTGGGGGAGTGAAGAAGGAGGAGAGAAGGAGGGTGAGTGAAGGAGGAAAGAGGTGTGGAGAAGGAGGAGTAGATGTGTAGAGGAGATAGAGGGAGAGAGAGAGAGGAAAAGAGTGAGAGAGGAGAAGGAGGAGAGAAAGAGTGACAGAGAAAAAGGAGGATAGAGAGAAGAAAGATGGAGGAGAAAGACAAGAAGAAAATTCCTTCTTCTTTGACGGCAGATGCAGCCTGAGACTACATGGTCTTAGCAACAGCGCCATCTCCATGTACAAAGGTTGGGCGGGGCGCACCACATACTGTGCAAAAAAAAAGAGCATGGGGAGGCGCTGATGGCTTAATACCTTTCCCCATTTTATATACATAAAAATCACTTCCTGGCTTGCTCACATATCTCTCTGTACCACCTAAACGATGTAAGCTCTGCTGCTACTGTATACCATGTATCAGCATTCAGCAATGTAACATCAGCTAACTTCCCTTATTTCCTTTCTACGTCATGCCATTCTGCAGCTTGAATTCGGCCGTTCTGATGAATTTCACATACTTTATACCTTCTAAAATTCTTCATGTACTTAACACCTTCGTATTCTGCCACTATCTGGGGGTGCCGTTTTCTCATCAGGAAGTAAAAGACCCTCCTGTTGCTTGGCCACCTTATTTCCCATTGCAAAAAGAAAAACAAAAAAAACACAACAAAAACCTTCAAACAAATGGGTATATAAAAACACAAAAAATAATAAAATTAAAAAAAAAGAAAGGAACACTTCCAAAAATTGGTGCAAGATGTTGAAATCAAAACATAAAAAAAACCATCAAAAACTCGGTACACGATCCAAAACTCAGGATCTTTACAGAAAAGGAAAAAAGAACCCCTTTTAAACAAAAAGTGAAGAGGCAGAAAAGGAAAAACTTTGAAAAACTTAAAAAAAAACTTTAAAAACTTCAAAATGCAACAAAGACAGGACAGAAGGAAAAAAAGACCCTTCAAAAGAGTAATAATAAAATAAAATTAAAACGGCTTCTCTTCTCCCCCCCTTTTTTTTCCCCTGAACTCTGCGCTCAAATGCAGTCAGAGACACACTTCCCCTTTTAATAAGCAGCTGTTGTTTTACCAAAAATCACGTATGTCACATCAAAAATGATAGATATCACTTAGTTTCACCTCTTCAAATAAATGTTATACCATACCCAGATATATGCGAAAACAGGAAACTTAGCAACAAAAAGAAGAAAAAAAAAAAAACGGTTTTGACAGTGTGATTTACAATGCATATATCTCTGCTTGCGGTGTGGAAAAGGAAAAGGAGGAAGAGAAAAAAACTTCTCTATACAATTTTATGCTCTTAAAGCAGCCTACGTGACACAAACAGAAACAGATACAGACGTCCGGGAGATGCCCATTTAATTATTTTGTGACACGTGCAGGTTGCGCTGGGAACAGACTACTGCCAATCGCACTGAGCACACCTGTGCCCGGGCCGCCTGAGTGAGAAACACAGCAGGCGGGATATCTACCATCCCGGTCCGGTCTACCTAACTGGATAGCCGGCACTACAGGAATCTGCAGTAGCCCTCTAAGTTATCACTACCCGTGTGCCTGGATATGGAGCCACCTCCCTCGGAACTGAGCTGTTCCTCCTATGCACGGGAATCCTGCAATAACTTATCGAGCGATTTGACCTCCTGCGGTCTGTTACCCAGCAACCACAAGCGAAACAGCCACTGTTCCTTGCCTCTCCCGGATCTTACACAAACACAGAACACATACACGGCACACAGCAGACACCTTGATCCCAGGGTTTTGGGTACAGGCTTTGGACTTTTTACACTACTTGGGAATGCGGTGGTGACCACACTTGACCGGCAAGAGGTATAGACCCGGACTGGGCACAGGGGACTTTCAGGTAAGATGATAACATTTTCTTACCTTACTTATGGAGCTGCACAGTCACCGTCCCGTGAACCAAGGCCGTGGAAAACACCTCCGTCTCTCCGGTCAGCAGGGTCCCGTGTGTTTCGTCCACGCCTCGCTGTTGGGGGCCATTTGATACATTCTGGCTAAGGAGCGACCCACCATTGAACTTGATAAACAAGTTGCAAACCCTTTGCCTGATTACCGGCATCACCTGCTGCGGTCAACTGTTGAAGTTGGCCACATGCGGAACCAATTTGCTGCCTTTTTTGATTCTGAGATAGGACGTGCGGCATGGCAGGACAATATTGTGTAAAATGTCCTGTTGGCTTTGGGTCTGTACCAGTTATGTTTTAAATGTTACTAATGTTTGTTGTTAATAAAATATGTGTTTTATTATGTTGACCATGTCTCCTATGTATTTCCTATCAAAACCACTTTGGCTTTTTGGGCTTAGGTTGTTGACGTCATTGCGTCCTGACTCGGTTCACCAGTAGCTATTTGACGCAGACTGAAGAGATGATGGCTCTTTGGTGCCGTCACATTAGCAGTATTTGTTCAGTACTTTACATCAGTATTTGTAAGCCAAAACCATGAGTGGGTGATAAATGCAGAAGTGGTGCATATGTTTTTATTATACTTTTCCTCACATTGTTCAACTCCTGGTTTTGGCTTACCAATAGTGATGTAAAATACTGACCAAATACTGACAGTGTGACGACAGCCTACAAAACAGATCTACAGTCATCTAGTCAGGTATCAGAAATAATGAATTCATGATACACAAATAAATGCTTCATGAATTCATTATTTCTGACACATGCCCTGGTGAGTATAGATATGCCTTGTATGACCTCCATCGTCCCTTCACTTTGTGTGAAATACATTTTATGTACACAGAAGAAAAAATTGAGGTAATATACGGTATTGTGAACAAAAAAGAAGAGAAAAGCCAGCTCACGTAATGAAACACCGGTGCACGGAGGGCCATCCTGGTCAGACGTGAATGCATAATGAAGAAAAAAGTTCACCTCCAACTCCTGGGATAAAATTACCAAATTTGTTTATTCCAAAATATCTTTAAAATTCCATTGAGGATTATGGGACACAAAACATCAGACAGATGAAAGAGCGACGCGTTTCCATCAACACAGTGATCTTTGTCAAAGGTCTGAACATTACTAACCACAAAAGGTATATATACCTCATGCCACCAATCAAAAGTCTAAAGCAAATCACATGATATATGCTAAATGTGACTGAAAGGTCCTAAAACAGTTATAAAAATCACAATACAAACATCAAAATGACATGAAATATATAAATATCAAAAAACAATTTTGACTGAATATCCCCATGATGTACGGTAATTTTCAATGAATTCAGACTGAAAGACTTTCAGGAACAATTGGCTCTTCTTGCGCTACAGGAAATGGATATGAATAATCAAGAGACTGGAGAATCCATTTCCCAATCCCAGACTTGGTGGCATGAGGTATATATACCTTTTGTGGTTAGTAATGTTCAGAGCTTTGACAAAGATTACTGTGTTGATCGAAACGCGTCGCTCTTTCATCTGTCTGATGTTTTGTGTCCCATAATCCTCAATGGAATTTTAAAGATATTTTGGAATAAACAAATTTGGTAATTTTATCCCAGGAGCTGGAGGTGAACTTTTTTCTTCATTATGCATTCATGTCTGACCAGGATGGCCCTCCGTGCACCAGTGTTTCATTAGGTGAGCTGGCTTTTTTCTTCTTTTTTGTTCACGTTACATGCTGGTTGCCCTGCATGCCTGAAACGGGGAATATTTTATCGGGTGCTACATGAACATCGGACAGTTAGTTTTGTGTTTTGTTTAAAATCCCCAGTTTTGTTTTTGATCATGGATTTTTGCCAAGGAACGCTTAAAGAAGGCAGCAGCTGTTTTTTCTGATGTTTCTGAACAGACTGTAGGCTCTTTGGAGGTGAATAATATGTTCATTGAGCTGGAAAAATTAATGACCCATGAGACTAAAATTTGGTGGGATCACACCACCTTACAGAATTATGTGTCTAAAGATATGGTTCCGAGGGGCTTAAGATTAAAAAAGAAACCAACTTTCATTTATTCATCCGAATTTCAAAAGGAATGGAACTTGATATTAAGTAACTGTTCCCTTAATCTGATGCAGCTGATTATTAAATATGAGACCAAATTAGCTGATATTCAGAAAGAAATTGATGACATCAAGGCAAGTTTTCAACAGTCTAAAGATGATATTTATTTTAAATCTACCATGGACAAATTGTTGGAAAATATTTCAAACTTGCAGGATGAAATCATGGACAAAAAGAAGCGTAAATTTCAACGTGATTTACATGATTATACGTCTGATAAGGTTTATGAATGGAGTTCCTGGGAAAATGTCCATGGAAGTCGATATTAAAATATAACAAAAAGTCAAAGAAAAGTAAATCACAAGTTAATTTTACTTCTTCTGATCCTGACTCCTCGGATACCAATGTGAGTGCCTCTGATTTATCAGAAGGGGAGACAAGTTACTCCATCAGAACACGCTCTTACCGTCAATCAAAAAACGTAAGAGGCGGGGCGGGAGGAAACACAATAAGAACTCAAAAAAACGCCCGCCACAAGTGAATTATGATAACACTAATACTGTTAGTAATGTTTTGAATTTATCTAACAGGGTTTTTTCACAGACACAATTGAGAGTTTTGTCATTGGGTCTTATTTTTGTACCGGATCAGAACTTTAATCTTTTTTCTACGATCTTAGATGTAAACAAGTTCATTCGTAATTTGACCATCAGAAAACATTTTTTATCTGATCAGGAGCAACCACATGATGTGAATGGAGATGTAATTTTCAATGAATTCAGACTGAAAGACTTTCAGGAACAATTGGCACTTCTTGCGCTACAGGAACTGGATATGAATAATCAAGAGACTGGAGAATCGATTTCACAATCCCAGACTTTAAAAATAAAAAATCCATTTTTTTATTTGTTGAACTCAAGATCCAGTTGTATGGATAAATTTCAAGAGCTGGTAGAAAGGGATCTAAAAGTATTGAAAGACACCAACGCTTTGTATTCTTCTAATTTATCCCGTACAGATCGATTGGCTTTGGAAGAAATTAAAAAGATGTCTGACATAGTGATTAAGTTGTCAGACAAAGGTGGTGTAGTGGTAATTATGAATTCTGATGATTACAAAAACAAGATTCTGGAGCTACTGTCTGACAGTGAAACTTATGAGGAGTTGCAACGTAATCTCACAGGGGTGTTCCAAATGGAAATGAATAAGCTGATTTCAGATGGTTTTTCTTTGAATGTTTTGAGTAAAAAACAGGCTGAATTTTTGGAGGTTAAATGTCCTGTTTTGCCTATCATGCATGGCTTGCCTAAGACCCACGAATGTGACACTTTTCCTCCTATGAGACCGATTGTGTCGGGCATAGGCTCAATCAATGAGCATATGTGTGAGTGGCTTGATTCACTATTACAACCTTTAGTGAGTAGAATTCCTGGGTACATCCAGGAATCAAAGGATGTATTGGAAAATTTGTCCAAGAAACAATGGTTGTCGCAGTTTTCTTGGCTTAGTTGCGACGTGGTTTCGTTGTATTCTAGTATTCCTCATTCGGTGGCTTTACATGCATTGGAATTCCATTTGACTAAGTTTAGTGATTATTCTGGTGATCTAAGGGAATATATTTTGCAGGTTACTTCTTTTTTATTGATCCACAATTATTTTTCTTTTGATGGAAGTTTTTTTTTACAACGAGCTGGTGTGGCCATGGGTGCCAAATTTTCACCATCTTTGGCAAACCTTGTTATGTCATTTTGGGAGTATAATTATTTATATGTGGAATCCAATGCATTTTTGTCGCAGATTGTCTGGTATGGTAGATACATCGACGATACGCTCATCATTTGGAGTGGCGATGTGTCTACCATACCAGACTTTGTGAATTACATCAACGCAAATGAATTTAATCTGAAGTTCACGCATGTTACTGATTCATGTTTGATTTCTTTTTTGGACTTGGAGTTATGTAGTATTCCGGGGGAAGTAATTTCGACTAAAACTTTTGTCAAGCCGTTTGCTGGAAATATACAGGTCCTTCTCAAAAAATTAGCATATAGTGTTAAATTTCATTATTTACCATAATGTAATGATTACAATTAAACTTTCATATATTATAGATTCATTATCCACCAACTGAAATTTGTCAGGTCTTTTATTGTTTTAATACTGATGATTTTGGCATACAACTCCTGATAACCCAAAAAACCTGTCTCAATAAATTAGCATATTTCACCCATCCAATCAAATAAAAGTGTTTTCTAATAACAAACAAAAAAACCAACAAATAATAATGTTCAGTTATGCACTCAATACTTGGTCGGGAATCCTTTGGCAGAAATGACTGCTTCAATGCGGCGTGGCATGGAGGCAATCAGCCTGTGACACTGCTGAGATGTTATGGAGGCCCAGGATGCTTCAATAGCGGCCTTAAGCTCATCCAGAGTGTTGGGTCTTGCGTCTCTCAACTTTCTCTTCACAATATCCCACAGATTCTCTATGGGGTTCAGGTCAGGAGAGTTGGCAGGCCAATTGAGCACAGTAATACCATGGTCAGTAAACCATTTACCAGTGGTTTTGGCACTGTGAGCAGGTGCCAGGTCGTGCTGAAAAATGAAATCTTCATCTCCATAAAGCATTTCAGCCGATGGAAGCATGAAGTGCTCCAAAATCTCCTGATAGCTAGCTGCATTGACCCTGCCCTTGATGAAACACAGTGGACCAACACCAGCAGCTGACATGGCACCCCACACCATCACTGACTGTGGGTACTTGACACTGGACTTCAGGCATTTTGGCATTTCCTTCTCCCCAGTCTTCCTCCAGACTCTGGCACCTTGATTTCCGAATGACATGCAAAATTTGCTTTCATCAGAAAAAAGTACTTGGGACCACTTAGCAACAGTCCAGTGCTGCTTCTCTGTAGCTCAAAAGTGGCTTTACCTGGGGAATGCGGCACCTGTAGCCCATTTCCTGCACATGCCTGTGCACGGTGGCTCTGGATGTTTCCACACCAGACTCAGTCCACTGCTTCCTCAGGTTCCCCAAGGTCTGGAATTGGTCCTTCTCCACAATCTTCCTCAGGGTCTGGTCTCCTCTTCTCGTTGTACAGCGTTTTCTGCCACATTGTTTCATTCCAACAGACTTACCATTGAGGTGCCTTGATACAGCACTCTGGGAACAGCCTATTTGTTGAGAAATTTCTTTCTGGGTCTTACCCTCTTGCTTGAGGGTGTCAATGATGGCCTTCTTGACATCTGTCAGGTCGCTAGTCTTACCCATGATGGGGGTTTTGAGTAATGAACCAGGCAGGGAGTTTATAAAAGCCTCAGGTATCTTTTGCATGTGTTTAGAGTTAATTAGTTGATTCAGAAGATTAGGGTAATAGGTTGTTTAGAGAACCTTTTCTTGATATGCTAATTTATTGAGACAGGTTTTTTGGGTTATCAGGAGTTGTATGCCAAAATCATCAGTATTAAAACAATAAAAGACCTGACAAATTTCAGGTGGTGGATAATGAATCTATAATATATGAAAGTTTAATTGTAATCATTACATTATGGTAAATAATGAAATTTAACACTATATGCTAATTTTTTGAGAAGGACCTGTAATTTTACATGCATCCAGCAGTCACCCCAGGCACACGATCAGATCTATTCCAGTGGGAGAATTTATCCGTACAAAACGCAATTGTAGTGATGCTGATAAGTTGGATGAGGAATTTGCTTGTTGTGCACGCAGACTAAAAAAACGCAATTATCCTGATTGGAGTCTGAACAGGGCACGTAATATTGTTTCGCAACGGAATTGTTCTGACTTGATAAGTTTATCCAACAGTAGGGCTAGAAGGAGGAATGGAAATGTTTTCCAATATAAGCCTTTTTTAAGCTTCCAATATAGTCCTCAGTAGGGTTTAGTGACTTTTAGTTTTTTAGGGTCGAGTCGGGTTTCGCGAAACCTGACTATCTCAAAAGTCGAGTCGAGTGGAATCGGCCGATTATCGCGAAAAGTCGGGGATCGACCGAAACACGAAACCCAATGCAAGTCAATGGGGGAGCATAGTCGGCAGTGAGTGGAGGACAGGAAAACACCTACAGTGCCCATTTTAATGGCAAAAACATCCATTCTTGTTACTGAAGCTTGTCAATCAATTTACCTTATAATAATAGTAAGGCATTGGAAATTGGGGGTCATTTGGCTAAAGTTGTGGGGGGTAGGGCTGGTTCAAGTATTTAGTGGGCCCAGGAAATCTGGACCACGTCACGGCAGTGGAGCAGGGAGAGGTAAGTATTTAAACTTTGCAAGTGCTGTGATCCTGAGCAAGCAGGAGGGGCCCACTCGTTGGCATTGGCACTGGCACAGGGCCCCTCAAAGTACGGCGGTGTGTTTGCACAGCGGGGGCGCCTCCCACCGGCAGCGACACTTTTGCGTACTATGAGGGGCCCTGTGCCAGTGACGTCGCCAACGAGTATTCCCCCCCCCACCTGATGAAGGAACCTGCACTTTCATCTGCACCTTCCTCTTTATCCCCGTGTAAGGTGGTATGGTATGCGGGAAGGGGAACCTGACTTTCAGCAGGGTCACATTCTGGCTGTGTAGCATGCACAGGGAATGTAGCGTTCTGGGTCAATGTACCAGCAGACTCATCTATCACTGGCTGGGCAATGGGCAGGATGAGGAGGAAACACAGATATAGGCCCAAATAATAAAGTGGGCTAAATGCAGTTCAAAATTGGTAACAGGACTAACCAGGGGGCATTGCTTTGTTCAGTGGAGTACAACTGTAATGAGAGGCTGACCCGGTGAGTAGGCCCAAATCAGTAAGTAGGCTAAATGCAGTTCAAAATTGGTAACGGAAGTAAACAGGCGGCACTGGTTTGTTCAGTGTAGGAGAACATCAAGGAGCGGCAGACACCGTTAGTAGGGCCAACAAAACAAGTAGGCCCAATGCAGTGTTATATTAAAAACAATTTAACGAGAGCCTGAAGATAGAAGCTAGGGAAAGGCAACCTGGAGAACACCTTGGAGCGGCAGACACCGTTTGTAGAACCCAGACCCAACTTGTAGGCCAAATGCAGTGTTGTTTCAACAACTACTTAAAAAGAGCTTGAAGATAGAAGCTAGGGAGAGGCAACCTGGAGAATACCTTGGAGTGGCAGACACCGTCCCTGCAACCCAGACCCAACTTGTAGGCCAAATGCAGTGTTGTTTCAACAACTACTTAACGAGAGCTTCAAAGATAGAAGCTAGGGAGAGGCAACCTGGAGAACACCTTGGAGCGGCAGACACCGTCCCTACAACCCAGACCCAACTTGTAGGCCAAATGCAGTGTTGTTTCAACAACTACTTAACGAGAGCCTGAAAATGGAATTTCAGGACAGGAAACCTGGAGAACAGCACGGAGCGGCATACACCGTTAGTAAGCCCCAACCAAACTAGTAGCCCCACTGCAGTTGTTCGATTAAAAAACTATTTAACAAGAGCCTGAAGATTGAAGCTCAGGAAAGGCAACCAGGAGAACACCTTGGAGCGGCAGACACCGTCTCTACAACCCAGACCCAACTTGCAGGCCTAATGCAGTGTTGTTTCAACAACTACTAAACGAGAAACTGAAAATGGAATTTCAGGACAGGAAACCTGGAGAACAGCACGGAGCGGCATACACCGTTAGTAGGCCCCAACCAAACTAGTAGCCCCACTGCAGTTGTTCGATTAAAAAACTATTTAACAAGAGCCTGAAGATTGAAGCTCAGGAAAGGCAACCAGGAGAACACCTAGGAGCGGCAGACATTGTTAGTAGGCCCCAACCAAACTAGTAGCCCCACTGCAGTTGTTCGATTAAAAAACTATTTAACAAGAGCCTGAAGATTGAAGCTCAGGAAAGGCAACCAGGAGAACACCTTGGAGCAGCAGACACTGTTAGTAGGCCCCAACCAAACTAGTAGCCCCACTGCAGTTGTTCGATTAAAAAACTATTTAACAAGAGACTGAAGATTGAAGCTCAGGAAAGGCAACCAGGAGAACACCTTGGAGCGGCAGACACCATCTCTACAACCCAGACCCAACTTGTAGGCCTAATGCAGTGTTGTTTCAACTACTTAACAAGAGCTTCAAGATAGAAGTGAGGGAGAGGCAACAGAGAGAACACCTTGGAGCGGAAGACTCAGTTTGTAGACCACAACGAAACTTGTGGCCCCAATGCAGTTTTATAATTCTGACTAGCTGAAAATCAGCCTTTTTTTTTTTTAGAGGACAGCTGTATTAAGTGGCGCAGACAGACACTGCTAGTAGGCCTTACACCACAAAGTAGGCTCACTGCAGGATGAAAAAAAGTTACATGGGTACACGGTCGGCATTGGTGTGCTCAGAGGAGGACAAATAGAAGGAGGGACCGCAGACAGACTTAGTAGGCCTAAAATTTAAAAAAATAGGCTCAAAGCAGTTTGAATTTTCTTGCAGGGGTACACAGGCCGCATTGGTGTGGTCAGCGGAGGACAATTGGAAGGAGGGACCGCAGACAGACTTAGTAGGCCTAAAATAAAAAAAATTAGGCTCAATGCAGTTTGAATTATCTTGCAGGGGTACACAGGCAGCATTGGTGTGGTCAGCGGAGGACGATTGGAAGGAGTGTCTGACACAGTTAGTACTCCCAAAAAATAAATAGATGTTAATGTCTTGCAAAACAACAAAACCAAAAAACAAAAGGGTGGCATACTTAGGGAGAGGGGTGGGCTCCTCTGCTGAGTTTCAGACATAGTAATTTGGCGCTAAATATTTACTGGTGTATTTTAACTAGCATCATACATGTCAACAAATTGGTATTGTCAGTGCCAGGCATTGAAGGATGTCAGCGCATAGACTAAACATTGGTGGAGCTGTGAGAGATAATTTTGCAAGTGGTAGAAGAGTGTTTGAGCTGGGGGAGGAAACTCTGTTGTGGCTGGCGGTACAGGCCCAGGGCCCCTCATGTTACAACGGTGTGTCTGACGTTGGTTGCGCGCCACCACCACCAGAGACACTTTATTGTACTATGAGGGACCCAGTTGCAGTGCCGTCGACCAAAAACGGGCACACCCACCTCTTCAGACAAACGGCACTCTCACGGGTGCTTGCGCCAAGTGTCGAGACCACGGTCCCGACAAACAGCTGCTACAAATTAAGAGATTGGAACAGTCAGTAAGACCAGTCCACAAGCGAGACCTTTTTATAGGAAAGCTAGGTGTCAGCTGGGAAAGGTGGGGCAAAATAATTCGAAATCCATGAGTGGTTCATTTTAATGAAGGTTAGATCATCAACATTTTGGGTATCTAGACGAGTCCTTTTTTCGGTCAATATTAAACCAGCAGCAATGAATACTCTTTCTGATAGCACACTAGCTGCTGGGCAAGCAAGCTCCTGCAATGCATATTCTGCCAATTCAGGCCAGGTGTCTATTTTGGATGCCCAGTAATCAAATGGGAATGACGGTTGAGGGAGAACATCGATAAGGGATGAAAAATAGTTAGTAACCATACTGGACAAATGTTGTCTCCTGTCACTTTGAATTGATGCTGCAGTACCTGTCCTGTCTGCGGTCATAGCAAAATCACTCCACAACCTGGTCAGAAAACCCCTATGTCCAACGCCACTTCTGATTTGTGCAACTCTAACACCTCTGCCCTGTTGCCCCCTGCAGCTTGTGTGAGAACCATCTCCGGCGCTGTGTGCTGGGAATGCCTGAATCAAATGGTCTACAAGAGTTGCTTGTTTGGTTGCTATTATTTGTTCAAGGTTCTCATGTGGCATGATATTTTGCAATTTGCCTTTATAGCGAGGATCAAGGAGGCAGGCCAACCAGTAATCGTCATCGGTCATCATTTTAATAATGCGTGGGTCCCTTTTGAGGATACGTAAGGCATAATCCGCCATGTGGGCCAAAGTTCCAGCTGTCAAATCTGCGGTTGTGTTGGGTTGAGGGGCAGTTTCAGGCAAATCTACGTCACTTGTCTCCCTCAAAAATCCTGAACCCGGCCTTGCAATGCCACCAGTTTCTATTGGCCCCGGAGAAACTTCCTCATTCAAAAAATACTCATCCCCATCATCCTCATTGTCCTCCTCCTCTTCGCCCGCTACCTCGTCCTGTAGATTGCCCTGACCAGACAATGGCTGACTGTCATCAAGGCTATCCTCTTCCTCGGCTGCAGATGCCTGCTCCTTTATGTGCGTCCAACTTTGTATCAGCAGACGCATTAGGGGGATGCTCATGCTTATTATGGCGTTGTCTGCACTAACCAGCCGTGTGCATTCCTCAAAACACTGAAGGACTTGACACATGTCTTGTATCTTCGACCACTGCACACCTGACAACTCCATGTCTGCCATCCAACTGCCTGCCCGTGTATGTGTATCGTCCCACAAATACATAACAGCACGCCTCTGTTCGCACAGTCTCTGAAGCATGTGCAGTGTGGAGTTCCACCTTGTTGCAACGTCGATGATTAGGCGATGCTGGGGAAGGTTCAAAGACCACTGATGGTTCGGCATACGGCTGGAGTGTACAGGCGAACGGCGGATATGCGTGCAAAGTCTGCGCACTTTATGGAGCAGGTCGGGTAACCCCGGATAACTTTTCAGGAAGCACTGCACCACCAGGTTTAAGGTGTGAGCCAGGCAAGGAATGTGTTTCAGTTGGGAAAGGGCTATGGCAGCCATAAAATTCCTTCCATTATCACTCACTACCTTGCCTGCCTCAAGATGTACAATGCCCAGCCATTACTTAGTTTCTTTCTGCAAGAACTCGGACAGAACTTCCGCGGTGTGTCTGTTGTCGCCCAAACACTTCATTGCCAATACAGCCTGCTGACGCTTGCCACTAGCTGTCCCATAATGGGACACCTCGTGTGCTACAGTGGCAGCTGCAGATGGAGTGGTTGTGCATCTGCGGTCTGTGGACAAGCTCTCGCTTCTGCAGGAGGACGAGGAGGAGGAGGAGGGGGGCGAACGCCTACAGCCAACTGTTTCGTAGACCGTGGGCTAGGCAGAACTGTCCCAATATTGCTGTCCCCTGTGGACCCTGCATCCACCACATTAACCCAGTGTGCCGTGATGGACACGTAACGTCCCTGGCCATGCCTACTGGTCCATGCATCTGTTGTCAGGTGCACCTTTGTACTCACAGATTGCCTGAGTGCATGGATGATGCGGTCTTTTACATGCTGGTGGAGGGCTGGGATGGCTTTTCTCGAAAAGAAGTGTTGACTGGGTAGCTCGTAGCGTGGTTCAGCGTAGTCCATCAGGGCTTTGAAAGCTTCGCTTTCAACTAACCGGTAGGGCATCATCTCTAATGAGATTAGTCTAGCAATGTGGGCGTTCAAACCCTGTGTACGCGGATGCGAGGATGAGTACTTCCTTTTCCTAACGAGAGTCTCATGTAGGGTGAGCTGGACTGGAGAGCTGCAGAAAGTGGAACTAGCGGGGGTGCCGGTGGACATGGCAGACTGAGAGAGGGTTGGAGATGGTATTCTTACTGGTGCCCTACATGCAGTGTTTCCTACTACGAAACTGGTGATTCCCTGACTGCTTTGGCCTGGCGACGAAACCTGCACATTTATTGCAGGTGGTGCGGGAAATGGTGGGCTTACAGTGAGGGAAGGGATGTAGCGTTGCTGACTAGCTTCATTGGCCGAGGGTGCTACAACCTTAAGGGACGTTTGGTAGTTAGTCCAGGCTTGCAAATGCATGGTGGTTAAATGTCTACGCATGCAACTTGTATTTAGACTTTTAAGATTCTGACCTCTGCTTAAGGTAGTTGAACATTTTTGACAGATGACTTTGCGCTGATCATTCGGATTTTGTTTAAAAAAATGCCAGACTGCACTCTTTCTACTATCGGATACCTTTTCAGGCATTGCAGACTGAGCTTCTTTAACCGGATGTCCACGCTGTCCTACAACTGGTTTTGGTTTCGCCACGCGTTTTTGGCCAGATACGGGCCTGGCAGATGGAACCTGTTGCGATGTTGATGCCTGCTGCGGCTCCTCCTCCTCCGCTTCAGAGCTACTGCCGCCTGCACCCTGTTCCCCCAATGGCTGCCAATCGGGGTCAACAAATGGGTCATCTATGACCTCCTCTTCTATCTCGTGTGCAACTTCGTCTGTGTCACCGTGTAAGCCGGTGGTATAGCGTTCGTGATGGGGCACCATAGTCTCGTCAGGGTCTGATTCTGGATCAGTACACTGCGAGGGCAATGTTCTGGTCTGAGTCAAAGGAACAGCATAGTAATCTGGCTGTGGCTGTGCATCTGTGCACTCCATGTCCGATTCAACTTGTAACGGGCATGGTCTGTTAACTGTTTTACTTTCTAACCCAGGAACGGTATGTGTAAAGAGCTCCATGGAGTAACCCGTTGTGTCGCCTGACGCATCCTTCTCTGTTGTTCTTGGTGAAGAAGACAAGGAAGCGACTTGTCCCTAAGCGTGAACATCCACTAACGACGCGCTGCTTTTACATTTACCAGTTTCAGAAGAGGAGGCAAAAGAGCTAGAGGCTGAGTCAGCAAGGAAAGCCAAAACTTGCTCTTGCTGCTCCGGCTTTAAAAGCGGTTTTCCTACTCCCAGAAAAGGGAGCGTTCAAGGCCTTGTGTAGCCAGACGACGAACCTGGCTCCACACCTCGAGACTTGGGTGCTATATTGTTTTTCCCACAACCACCTGATGCTCCACCACCACTACCATCATTACCAGCTGGCAATGAACGCCCACGGCCACGACCTCTTCCACCAGACTTCCTCATTGTTTGAAAAACATAACCAAACTAACGGTATTTGTTACTGTAAAACCAGTTACAAGGTGAACTCAAACTTCTGTTGGATTTATATATCCCTTTATAGGTGGGTGAGACTGCAGGGAAAATCAGGCCCAATGTATAACAGTACACAGCTTCAGTGGCAGACAGATATGCCACTAACAGGACTGACGCTGATGCAGACACTACCAATAAAAATCTCCCCCTTTTTATTTTTTCTGGGAGAATATTGAAGAAATGTGGCCCACTCTTATACAGTATATGTTCTGTGGCACAAAATTAGAGACAGATGCCACACACAGCACTGGCAGTGAGGCAGAATTGCCAATCTTAATTGTTTTTTCTGTTTTTTTTCAGGGAGAATTTAAAAGAAATCTGGCCCAGTATTACACACTAGGTTTAATGTGGCACAAAATTTGAGACAGGTGGCACACACAGGAGTGGCACTGAAGCAGAAATGCCAATCTTAATCTCCCACTATTTTTTTTTCAGGGAGAATTTAAAAGAAATCTGGCCCAGTATTAAACACTAGGTTTAATGTGGCACAAAATTTGAGACAGGTGGCACACACAGGACTGGCACTGAAGCAGAAATGCCAATCTTAATCTCCCACTGTTTTTTTTTCATGGAGAATTTAAAAGAAATCTGGCCCAGTATTACACACTAGGTTTAATGTGGCACAAAATTAGAGACAGATGCCACACACAGCATTGGCACTGGGGCAAAATTGCCAATCTTAATCTCCCACTATTTTTTTTTATTTATGGGAGAATTGGCAAGAAATCAGGCCCACTGTTAGACTGTATGTTTTCTGTGCCAGAAAATGAGACACAGATGCCACACACAGGACTGCCACTGATACAGATTTGCCAATTTTAATCTGCACCCTTTTTTTTTCCTTCAGGGAGACTAGTGAATAAATCTGGGCCACTGTATTAGAGTATATTTTCTGTGGCAGAAAGTTGCTTGAAGAGATATAACGAAACAAAAAAAAAAAAGGGACTGTCCTACAATTATTATCTCCCTGCAGTAATCTCAGCAAAGTATGGCAGGCAGCAATAACAAGGAGTGGACTGCTGCACAAAAAAGTCAAAAGTGTGGACAAACAAACAAGATAGCTGTGCAGAAAGGAAGGAGCAACAGGATTTGTGCTTTGAAAAAAGCAGTTGGTTTGCACAGCGGTGTACAAACAGCAATGCAGCTATCAGGGAGCCTTCTAGGGCAGCCCAATGAGCTACAGCGCTGAGGAAAAAAAAATGTAGCCTCCACTGTCCCTGCAAACAAAAGGTGGTGTTGGACAGTAGAAATCGCTACAGCACAAGCGGTTTGGGGGTTAATGTACCCTGCCTAACGCTATCCCTGCTTCTGACGAAGTGGCAGCAACCTCTCCCTATGCTCAGATCAGCAGCAGTAAGATGGCGGTCGGCGGAAACGCCCCTTTATAGCCCCTGTGATGCCGCAGAAAGCAAGCCAATCACTGCAATGCCCTTCTCTAAGATGGTGGGGACTGAGACCTATGTCATCACGCTGCCCACACTCTGCGTCCACCTTCATTGGCTGAGAAATGGCGCTTTTCGCGTCATTGAAACGCGACTTTGGCACGAAAGTCGCGTACCGCATGGCCGACCCCACACAGGGATCGGGTCGGGTTTCATGAAACCCGACTTTGCCAAAAGTCGGCGACTTATGAAAATGACTGACCCGTTTCGCTCAACCCTAGTCCTCAGTTTTGTGAAATCAAGTGGATTATTAATAAATATCTACCTATTTTGGGAGAGGATCCTGCCCTAAATAAAATTCTTCAGTCTGGCTGTAATGTAGTAGCTAGAAGAGCGCCCACTATTGGAAATATTATTTCTGCTAGCTTTTTTTCTTCTGCTGGCAGAAATAGAACATGGCTTAGTTGTACCAGCTTTTATAAATGTGGTAGATTAGGTTGCACTACGTGTAGGCATGCTATTGGTGTTAAAATATTTAATAATCATGATAAAACAAAACAATTCCATATAAAAAGTTTTAAAAATTGTAATTCCACCTACGTGGTATATAAAATTGATTGTACCGCATGTTGTAAATCTTACATAGGGTGCACAACCAGGAAGCTAAAACGTCGAATTTCTGAACATTTGCGAGATATCTAGTGGCAATAGAAATATCTCATACATAACTAGACATTTTATAGATAGCCATGCCAAGAACACAGTTACTTTTTGTGCGTATGGCATTGAAAGGGTTTTTTCTATGCCTCGGGGGAGGTGATTTGCAGCGCCGGCTTCTTACACGTGAAGCCTTTTGGATTTATTACCTCGGCACTAGACTCCCTGACAGCTTCAACAAACGTAATGAGATAATGTTCCACTATTAATTCTGTTGTTTGCTAACTGGGGATATTCATTCAAAATTGTTTTTTGATATTATTTATATATTTCATGTCATTTTGATGTTTGTATTGTGATTTTTATAACTGTTTTAGGACCTTTCAGTCACTATTAGCATATATCATGTGCTTTGCTTTAGAATTTTGATTGGTGGCATGAGGTATATACAGTTAGGTCCATATATATTTGGACAGAGACAACATTTTTCTAATTTTGGTTATAGACATTACCATAATAATAATAATAATAATAATAATAACAATACAATGAATTTTAAACAAAACAATTCAGATGCAGTTGAAGTTCTGACTTTCAGCTTTCATTTGAGGGTATCCACATTAAAATTGGATGAATGGTTTAGGAGTTTCAGCTCCTTAACTTGTACGACCCTGTTTTTAAAGGGACCAAAAGTAATTGGACAATTGACTCCGAGGCTATTTCTTGGACAGGTGTGGGCAATCCTTTCATTATGTAATTCTCAATTAAGCAGATAAAAGGTCTGGAGTTGATTTGAGGTGTGGTGTTTGCATTTGGAAGGTTTTGCTGTGAAGTAAACATGCAGTCAAAGGAGCTCTCCATGCAGGTGAAACAAGCCATCCTTAAGCTGCGAAAACAGAAAAAAACCATCCGAGAAATTGCTACAATATTAGGAGTGGCAAAATCTACAGTTTGGTACATCCTGAGAAAGAAAGAAAGCACTGGTGAACTCAAAAAGACCTGGGCGCCCACGGAAGATAACAGTGGTGGATGATCGCAGAATAATCTCCATGGTGAAGAGAAACCCTTCACAACAGCCAACCAAGTGAACAACACTCTCCAGGAGGTCGGCATATCAATATCCAAATCTACCATAAAGAGAAGACTGCATGAAAGTAAATACATAGGGTTCACTGCATGGTGCGAGCCACTCATAAGCATCAAGAATAAAAAGGCTAGACTGGACTTTGCTAAAAAGCATCTAAAAAAGCCAGCACAGTTCTGGAAGAACATTCTTTGGACAGATGAAACCAAGATCAACCTCTACCAGAATGATGGAAAGAGAAAAGTATGGCGAAGGCGTGGTACAGCTCATGATCCAAAGCATACCACATCATCTGTAAAACACGGCGGAGGCAGTGTGATGGCTTGGGCATCCATGGCTGCCAGTGGCACTGGGTCACTAGTGTTTATTGATGAGGTGACACAGGACAGAAGCAGCCGAATGAATTCTGATGTATTCAGAGACATACTGTGTGCTCAGATCCAGCCAAATGCAGCCAAACTGATTGGTCGTCGTTTCATACTACAGATGGACAGTGACCCAAAACATAAAGCCGAAGGACCCCAGGAGTTTATTAAAGCAAAGAAGTGGAATATTCTTGAATGGCCATGTCAGTCACCTGATCTCAACCCAATTGAGCATGCATTTCACTTGTTAACCCCTTCATGACCCAGCCTATTTTGACCTTAAAGACCTGGCCGTTTTTTGTAATTCTGACCAGTGTCCCTTTATGAGGTAATAACTCAGGAACACTTCAACAAATCCTAGCCGTTCTGAGAATGTTTTTTGTGACATATTGGGCTTCATGCTAGTGGTAAATTTAGGTCTATAATTTTTGCATTTATTTGTGAAAAAAATGGAAATTTGGCTAAAATTTTGAAAATTTTGCAATTTTCAAATTTTGAATTTTTATTCTGTTAAACGAGAGAGCTATGTGACACAAAATAGTTAATAAATAACATTACCCACATGTCTACTTTACATCAGCACAATTTTGGAAACAAAATTCTTTTTTAGGAAGTTATAAGGGTTAAAATTTGACCAGCGATTTCTCATTTTTACAGCAAAATTTACAAAACCATTTTTTTAGGGACCACCTCACATTTGAAGTCAGTTTGTCTATATGGCTGAAAATACCCAAAAGTGACACCATTCTAAGAAATGCACCCCCTCAAGGTGCTCAAAACCACATTCAAGAAGTTTATTAACCCTTCAAGTGCTTCACAGCAGCAGAAGCAACATGTAAGGAAAAAATGAACATTTAACTTTTTAGTCACAAAAATGATGTTTTAGCAACAATTTTTTTATTTTCCCAACAGTAAAAAGAGAAACTGGACACCAGAAGTTATTGTAAAATTTGTCCTGAGTACACCGATACCCCATATGTGGAGGGGAACCACTGTTTGGGCGCACGACAGGACTCGGAAGGGAAGGAGCGCCATTTGACTTTTTCAATTAAAAATTGGCTCCAATCTTTAGCGGACACCATGTCGCGTTTGGAGAGCCCCTGTGTGACTAAACATTGGAGCTCCCCCACAAGTGACCCCATTTTGGAAATTAGACCCCCCAAGGAGCTTATCTAGATGCATAGTGAGCACATTGAACCTCCAGGTGCTTCACAAATTGATCCGTAAAAATGAAAAAGTACTTTTTTTCACAAAAAATTTCTTTTAGCCTCAATTTTTTCATTTTCACATGGGTAACAGGATAAAATGGATCCTAAAATGTGTTTGGCAATTTCTCCTGAGTACACTGATACCTCATATGTGGTCACAAACCACTGTTTGTGCACACGGCAAGGCTCGGAAGGGAAGGAGCGCCATTTGACTTTTGAATGAAAAATTAGCTCCAATCATTAGCGGACACCATGTCGCGTTTGGAGAGCCCCTGTGTGCGTAAACATTGGAGCTTCCCCACATCTGACCCCATTTTTGGAAACTAGACCCCCCAAGGAACTTATCTAGATGCATAGTGAGCACTTTGAACCCCCAGGTGCTTCACAAATTGATCCGTAAAAATGAAAAAGTACTTTTTTTTTCACAAAAAATTTGTTTAGCCTCAATTTTTTCATTTTTACATGGGTAACAGGATAAAATGGATCCTAAAATGTGTTGGGCAATTTCTCCTGAGTACACTGATACCTCACATGTGGGGGTAAACCACTGTTTGGGCACACGGTAGGGCTCAGAAGGGAAGGAGCGCCATTTGACTTTTTGAATGAAAAATTAGCTCCAATCGTTTGCTGACACCATGTCGCGTTTGGAGAGCCCCTGTGTGCCTAAACATTGAAGCTTCCCCAATGTGACCCCATTTTGGAAACTAGACCTCCCAAGGAACTAATCTAGATGTGTGGTGACCACTTTAAACTCTCAAGTGCTTCACAGAAGTTTATAAAGCAGAGCCGTGAAAATAAAAAATCATTTTTCTTTCCTCAAAAATTATTTTTTAGCCCACAATTTTTTATTTTCACAAGAGTAACAGGAGAAATTGGACCCAAAAAGTTGTTGTCCAGTTTGTCCTGAGTATGCTGATACCCCATATGTGGGGGGGAACCACTGTTTGGGCACACATCGGGGCTTGGAAGGGAAGTAGTGACTTTTGAAATGCAGACTTTGATGGAATGGTCTGCAGGCGTCATGTTGCGTTTGCAGAGCCCCTGATGTGCCTAAACAGTAGAAACCCCCAACAAGTGACCCCTCTTTGGAAACTAGACCCCCCAAGGAACTTATGTAGATATTTTATGAGCACTTTGAACCACCAAGTGCTTCACAGAAGTTTACAACGCACAGCCATGAAACTAAAAAATCATGTTTCTTTTCTCAAACATGATGTTTTAGCAAGCAATTTTTTATTTTCACAAGGGTAACAGGAGAAATTGGACCCCAATAGTTGTTGATGAGTTTGTCCTGAGTAGACTGATACCCAATATGTGGGGGTAAACCACTGTTTGGGCACACGTCGGGGCTCGGAAGGGAAGTAGTGACTTTTGAAATGCAGATTTGATGTAATGGTCTGCGGGCGTCATGTTGCATTTGCAGAGCCCCTGATGTGCCTAAACAGTAGAAACTCCCCACAAGTTACCACATTTTGGAAACTAGACCCCCCAGGGAACTTATCTAGTTATGTGGTGAGCACTTTGAACCCCCAAGTGCTTCACAGAAGTTTACAACGCAGAGCCGTGAAAATAAAAAATCATTTTTCTTTCCTCAAAAATTATGTTTTAGCAAGCAATTTTTTATTTTCACAAGGGAACAGGAGAAATTGGACCCCAATAATTGTTGCCCAGTTTGTCCTGAGTATGCTGGTACCCCATATGTGGGGGTAAACCACTGTTTGGGTGCACGTCGGGGCTCGGAAGGGAGGGAGCACCATTTGACTTTTTGAATGCAAGATCGACTGGAATCAATGGTGGCGCCATGTTGCGTTTGGAGACCCTTGATGTGCCTAAACAGAGGAAACCCCTCAATTCTATTTCCAACACTAACCCCAACACACCCCTAATCCTAATCTCAACTCTAGCCATAACCCTAATCACAACCCTAACCCCAACACACCCCTAACCACAGCCCTAACCCCAACACACCCCTAACCCTAATCCCAACCCTAACCCCAACACACCCCTAACCCTAACCATAACCCTAACTACAGCCTAATCTTAACCCTATTTCCAACCCTAGCCCTAATTTCAACCCTAACCCTAAGGCTATGTGCGCACGTTGCGGATTCGTGTGAGATTTTTCAGCACCATTTTTGAAAAATCCGCAGGTAAAAGGCACTGCATTTTACCTGCGGATTTACCGGGGATTTCCAGTGTTTTTTGTGTGGATTTCACCTGTGGATTCCTATTGAGGAACAGGTGTAAAACGCTGCGGAATCCGCACAAAGAATTGACATGCTGCGGAAAATACAACACAGCGTTTCCGCGCGGTAATTTCCGCACCATGGGCACAGCGGATTTGGTTTTCCATAGGTTTACATGGTACTGTAAACCTGATGGAAAACTGCTACGAATCCGCAGCGGCCAATCCGCTGCGGATCCGCAGCCAAATCTGCTGCAGATCCGCAGCCAAATCCGCACCGTGTGCACAAAGCCTAATTCTAACCCTAATTCTAGCCGTAACCCAAACCCTAACCCTAAGGCCAGGTTCACATTGCGCTACCAGAAGCCTGTTCAGCACATACGCTAACGGGCTGCTGCTAGCGCAAGTGCTGACGTTAGCATCGCGCTAGCGCAGATAGAGCATCTGCTAGCTCTATCTGCGCTAGCAGTGACGGACCCAGAAATGCTGCAGCCCGCGTCTCCGGGTCCGTCACTCAATGACGGCACATCCCTAGCGTAGACCCATTGTGGGCGTGCGCTAGTGATGCGTCCGACATTGCTGTCAATGGCGGCCGTAACGGACTATGTTACACCACGTTTATGCCGTGGTGTAACGTAGTCTGTCTAACGGACTGCTTAGACGCAGTGTGAACTAACCCTAACCCTAACCCTATCCCTAGTGTGGCAAAGAAAAAAAAAAGTCTTTATTTTATTTTTGTCCCTACCTATGGGGGTGATAAAGGGGGGGGGGGTATTTATTATTTTTTTTTCATTTTGATCGCTGTGATAGAACCTATTACAGTGATGAAAATGTACTTGTAACAATTCTGCCAGCCGGCAGATTCCTCGGGCACACTGCGCATGCGCCCGCCATTTTCCAAGATGGCGGCGCCCATGCAACAGCCGGATGGACACCGGGAGGCACACAGGAGGTCGGTAAGTATGATGGGAGGGGATAGGACAGCGGGGGGGACCGGACAGCGGGGGAACGGACAGGAGAACGGAGGGGAGCGGAGGACATGAAATGACAGGATGGAGGACCGGAGGGGAGGCGATCGGTGGCGGTGGGGGGGTCAGATCACAATCTCCAGCCATGGCTGATGCTATTGCAGCATCGGCCATGGCTGGATTGTAATATTTCACCAATTTTCATTGGTGAAATATTATTATCGCTCTGATTGAAAGTGAAAGTGAAACGTCACTTTCAACAGCCAATCAGAGCGATCGTAGCCATGGGGGGGTGAAGCCACCCCCCCTGGGCTAAAGTACAACTCCTCCTGTCCCTACAGGCTGGGTGAAATTACAGTTAACCCTTTCACCTGGCCTGCAGGAGCCCAATCCGGCCATGACGCATATGCTGCGTCACAGGTCGGAATGGCACAGGTTTTCATGACGCATACGCTGCATCAAAGGTCGGGAAGGGGTTAAAGACTAAACTTCAGACAGAAAGGCCCACAAACAAACAGCAACTGAAAACCACCGCAGTGAAGGCCTGGCAGAGCATCAAAAAGGAGGAGACACAACGTCTGGTAATGTCCATGAGTTCAAGACTTCAGGCAGTTATTGCCAACAAAGGGTTTTTGACCAAGTACTAAAAATGAACATTTTATTTAAAATTATTGAATCTGTCCAATTACTTTTGGCCCCTTTAAAAACAGGGTGGCACATGTTAAGGAACTGAAACTCCTAAACCCTTCATCCAATTTTAATGTGGATACCCTCAAATGAAAGCTGAAAGTCTGAACTTCAACTGCATCTGAATTGTTTTGTTTAAAATTCATTGTGGTAATGTCTATAACCAAAATTAGAAAAATGTTGTCTCTGTCCAAATACATATGGACCTAACTGTATACCTTTTGTGGTTAGTAATGTTCAGAGCTTTGACAAAGATCACTGTGTTGATCGAAACACGTCGCTCTTTCATCTGTCTGATGTTTTGTGTCCCGGAATCCTCAATGGAATTTTAAAGGGAACCGGTCACCCCGTTTTTTCAAGAAGAGCTAAAAATAGCGTTAAATAGGGGCAGAGCTGGGCTTTACATTAGTGTATTTTGGAGCCTTTATTCCCCACCTATGCTGCCGAAATACCTTTGTAAAGTCGCCGTTTTGGGCTGTCACTCACGCTGGTCAGGTCATATGGGCGTGGTGACAGCGCTGTTTCTCCCCCAGATCTCCGTTGGTGGCGTAGTGGTGTGCGCATGTCCAAGTGTCGAATCCACTGCGCAGCTTCAAGGAAAATAGCGCGATCTGCGCTATTCAGGCGTTAATCGGTGGGCGCGGCCATCTTTGTGAGGCCGCGCGTGCGCAGATGGTTCTTCTCGGCTTCCCGGGGGCTTCAGGAAAATGGCCGCGGGATGCCGCGCATGCGCAGATGGAGATCGCGGCGGCCATTTTCCTGCAGCCGAGATGCGAACTCGGCTTCAGGAAAATGGCACAGATGATTGGCCTCGGGGAGACCAAAACATCCAACACTGCGGAGACACCATCACGTGTTTCTCAACGCAGTGATTCCAGAACACTGCCCCCATCCCTTATAGGAAATATGCAGATGCACGTAAAGAAGCTGCGGAGACACCATCACGTGTTTCTCGACACAAGCAGTGAATAGCCAGGCCTTTCCCCGGGAAGGAACAACCACGGGAAGGGCAGCATCCTATGAACGAAAGCCACCTATGCCAAGCATGGTATCCATCCACAGACAGCTGTTTCGGGGTTTTTGCCCCTCATCAGTGTGGAGTAGGAATCTGGCTATTAGGAGCAGTGCCTAGTAAAAAGGCTATAAAGGCACAGATGATTGGCCTCGGGGAGACCTATCATTAACTGCTTGGGGTTGATTGACGGAAATGGGGTGTGTGGAGCTGTGATGACTAGACGACGCAGGGGTGGCTGGAGAAGGTGCAATAAAATTAATGGGGTCTGGAAATTCAGGGATTGGGCTAGACACATGAAAGGGCAGAGACACACTGGAAGGGTGAGACAAACCAGATATAACAGACACATTGGGAGGTGAGGGGGGAGGGATAGCTATCTTCTTTTGGTTTTTTTTGCCTTTCCCTTTCTGTGATCGGCGCTGCTTTCCGGGGAGCCTCGTTGGGCTCATTGGTATCGGCCTGGCCATGGTGGCCGACCTGTCACCGTCCGTGTGCCGTTGCAGCGGCATTGTTGTGGTGGCAGGGAGCGACAGGCCAGGGTCCGGCAGCGGCATTGTTGTGGTGGCGGGTAAGGCCAGGCCAGGGTCCGGCAGCGGCATTGTTGTGGTGGCGGGTAAGGCCAGGCCAGGGTCCGGCAATGGCATTGTTGTGGTGGCGGGGAAGGCCAGGGTCTGGCAGCTGCTGCATGTTAGTGGTCCTGTGGAAGGCCATGCCAGGGTCTTGTGGCTGCCGCATGGTGGTGGCAGTGGAGGAGGTCCAAGCAGGAGCAGCAGCTGTCATGGTGGTGGCGGTGGGCTGTCCAACAGCACTCGGCATGGTGGCGGTGCCATAGTGGTGTCCGGCAGTGCTTGGAATGGAGGTGGCCATGCAGTGGTATGCAGCAGAGGTCAGCATAGAGGTAAAGCATGACAGGGTGGGCACAGGTGGAAATGCTCCCACTGTTTGCTGAAAATACCGACTCTGCTGCATAGCCTGCACGTAAGCAGCATTGCAGGCCTGCATAACACTAATCTGGAGATCGGGAGTAAGGTGTTCCGACATGCCCTGTTCAATTTGATTAAAAAATGATGTGCTGGCCTCTGGAGGTCGGCTTTCACTTGGGCAAGGGCTGTGGTAACCTCCTGGATACATGTACTCATATGGCTAATGGCAGTATCCAGTCGGTCACCCATTGCCTTGAGTCCCTTGTGGAAAACCGAGCTCAAGTGCAAAAACTCGGGCATGAGGGACCTGTCCAATGCCCTCTGCCGCTGCCAGGCGGTGCCCCCCCAAAAAAGGGGCAGAGGCAGAGGACTGGGAAAGGGGAACACCTGATGGACCAGCTGGAGGATGGCTGGGACGGGTCCGTGGCTGTCTGATGAAGGACCTCTCCAGAACCAGGGCCAACAGTGCTGCTCCATGTGCTGTAAAAAAAGAAGAAAAAAAATGAATACCAAACACAAATACTGATGTAAAATATGAAGGGACGATGGAGGTCATACAAGGCATATCTATACTCACCAGGACATGTGTCAGAAATAATGAATTCATGAGGCATTTATTTGTGCATCATGAATTCATTATTTCTGACACCTGACTTGATGACTATAGATCTGTTTTGTAGGCTGTCGTCACACTGTCAGTATTTGCTCAGTATTTTACATCACTATTGGTAAGCCAAAACCAGGAGTGGAACAATGTGAGGAAAAGTATAATAGAAACATATGCACCACTTCTGCATTTATCACCCACTCTTGGTTTTGGCTTACAAATGCTGATGTAAAATAGTGACCAAAAACTGCTAGTGTGATGGCAGCCTAAAGCAATACAAAACATTTTTTTTTCACCAAAAATATACTTACGTTTTCTGGGCAAGGATCAGTCTCAAAAATGCAAGGATGCGGTGATATTTGTATTTTCTGATCCTTGCTCCGGAACCACTAGGAAGCTGGCTCTCTTGACGCAGGTCCTTGTTGAAGCGGTCCTTCATCGAACGCCAACGTGTTTTGACTTTGAGCACTGTTGAAAAAACAAAACATAATGGTTAGACAATGGTCTTTTGGCCGTGCTCACACAACTGTGTGTGATGAGAGAAACTCCCAGGAGTTTCTCTCATCACACACAGTTGTGTGAGCATGGCCAAGGTCTCTGCTGCTTCACACTGCATTGCAATACTTACTAAATGCATTTTGGACCCGAGTAGGGGCGTGGTCCCAGCCATCCCACATCGCTTTGGCCACCTCATTCCATAGCCGCCGGATCGTCACGTTGTCCGAGTGCTGCGGAATCCGGGTGTCCCACAATGGGACTCGCTCATGGACCAAGAAGATGAGGTGGTCATTGTCTATGAGGTCATCATCCAGTTCTGGAACCTAAAAAAAAAAAGGACATTAATGTTGGAGACATTAAGATAAGGAAGAAAGAAAACAGAAGCAGAGAAATGGCATGAATTTTGAAAGTAAAAAAAAAAGCAGTGCAGAAGTAAAAGGGAAAGAAAGAGAAAAGTAATGAAATGAAGATTCAAGAATTGTCAAGTGTGGATACAATAAACAGTCAGCCACGTATACTTACACGCTGCCGCCTTGCCACCCGACTGTGACCCCGCTCCTCCTGCTCAGCCTCTGCCACAGTGGAAGAAGTGCTCTAAAAAAACATACAAAAAATTTGTCATATGTGTTGATGCGACAGTGAATACTTACCAATCTGAGGAGGTGAATTGTTAGGACCTGGTGGTTAGGACAATAATGGACCTGGTGGTTAAGAGCACACGGAATGACCTGATAGTTACTAATAATGTAGGACATGCTCTGAGACGTGGGAACTCTGCTGACCGCAATTCCTAATCCTATCACACACACTAGAAATAGCCGTGGATTGCTCCTAACGCTCCCTATGCAACTCGTCACAGCCTAAGAAACTAGCTAGTCCTAAAGATAGAAATATAAAGCCTACCTTGCCTCAGAGAAATTTCCCAAAGGAAAAGGCAGCCCCCAGATATAATGACTGTGAGTAAAGATGAAAATTACAAACACAGAGATGAAATAGATTTAGCAAAGTGAGCCCCGACTTACTGAACAGACTGAGGATAGGAAAGGTAACTTTGCAGTCAGCACAAAAAACTACAAAAAGACCACGCAGAGGGCACAAAAAGACCCTCCGCACCGACTCACGGTGCGGAGGCGCTCCCTCTGCGTCTCAGAGCTTCCAGCAAGCAAGACAAAAATCAAAATAGCAAGCTGGACAGAAAAATAGCAAACCAGAGAAAAACAAGCAGGAACTTAGCTTCTGCTGGGAAGACAGGTCACAAGAACGATCCAGGAGTGAACTAGATCAATACTGGAACATTGACAGGTGGCATGGAGCAATGATCTAAGTGGAGTTAAATAGAGCAGCCAGCTAACGAATTAACCTCGTCACCTGGTGGAAGGAAACTCAGAAGCCGCAGCCCCATTCACAACCACCAGAGGAAGCCCATGGACAGAACCAGCCGAAGTACCATTCATGACCACAGGAGGGAGCTTGACAACAGAATTCACAACAGTACCCCCGCCTGGAGGAGGGGTCACCGAACCCTCACCAGAGCCCCCAGGCCGACCAGGATGAGCCAAATGAAAGGCACGAACCAGATCGGCAGCATGAACATCGGAGGCAAAGACCCAGGAATTATCTTCCTGACCATAACCCTTCCACTTTACCAGGTACTGGAGTTTCCGTCTCGAAATACGAGAATCCAAAATCTTCTCCACCACATACTCCAACTCCCCCTCAACCAACACCGGGGCAGGAGGATCAATGGATGGAACCACAGGCGCCACGTATCTCCGCAACAACGACCTATGGAACACATTATGGATGGCAAAAGAAGCTGGAAGGGTCAAACGAAACGACACAGGATTGAGAACCTCAGAAATCTTATATGGACCAATGAAACGAGGCTTAAACTTAGGAGAGGAAACCTTCATAGGAACGTGACGAGACGACAACCAAACCAAATCCCCAACACGAAGTCGGGGACCCACACAGCGCCGGCGGTTAGCGAAACGTTGAGCCTTCTCCTGGGACAATGTCAAATTGTCCACCACATGAGTCCAAATCTGCTGCAACCTATTCACCACAGTATCTACACCAGGACAGTCCGAAGACTCAACCTGCCCTGAAGAGAAACGAGGATGGAAACCAGAATTGCAGAAAAACGGCGAAACCAAAGTAGCCGAGCTGGCCCGATTATTAAGGGCGAACTCAGCCAAAGGCAAAAAGGACACCCAATCATCCTGATCAGCAGAAACAAAGCATCTCAGATATGTTTCCAAAGTCTGTTTAGTTCGTTCGGTTTGGCCATTTGTCTGAGGATGGAAAGCCGAGGAAAAAGACAAATCAATGCCCATCCTAGCACAAAAGGCTCGCCAAAACCTCGAAACAAACTATGAACCTCTGTCCGAAACGATGTTCTCCGGAATGCCATGTAAACGAACCACATGCTGGAAAAACAATGGCACCAAATCAGAGGAGGAAGGCAATTTAGACAAGGGTACCAAATGGACCATCTTAGAGAAGCGATCACAAACCACCCAAATGACCGACATCTTTTGAGAGACAGGGAGATCCGAAATAAAATCCATAGAGATATGCGTCCAGGGCCTCTTCGAGACTGGCAAGAGCAAAAGCAACCCACTGGCACGAGAACAGCAGGGCTTAGCCCGAGCACAAGTCCCACAGGACTGCACAAAAGAACGCACATCCCGCAACAAAGACGGCCACCAAAAGGATCTAGCCACCAAATCTCTGGTACCAAAGATTCCAGGATGACCAGCCAACACCGAACAATGAACCTCAGAGATAACTCTACTAGTCCATTTATCAGGGACAAACAGTTTCTCCGCTGGGCAACGGTCAGGTCTATCAGCCTGAAATTTTTGCAGCACCCGCCGCAAATCAGGGGAGATGGCAGACAAAATTACCCCCTCTTTGAGAATACCCGCCGGCTCAGGAACACCCGGAGAGTCGGGCACAAAACTCCTTGACAGGGCATCAGCCTTCACATTCTTAGAGCCTGGAAAGTACGAAACCACAAAATCAAAACGGGAGAAAAATAGCGACCAACGAGCCTGTCTAGGATTCAACTGTTTGGCAGACTCGAGATAAGTCAAATTCTTGTGATCCGTCAAGACCACCACGCGATGCTTGGCTCCTTCAAGCCAATGACGCCACTCCTCGAATGCCCACTTCATGGCCAACAACTCTCGATTGCCAACATCATAATTGCGCTCAGCAGGCGAAAACTTTCTAGAAAAGAAGGCACATGGTTTCATCACCGAGCCATCAGAACTTCTTTGCGACAAAACAGCCCCTGCTCCAATCTCAGAAGCATCAACCTCGACCTGAAACGGGAGCGAAACATCTGGCTGGCACAACACAGGGGCAGAAGAAAAAAGACACTTCAACTCCTGAAAAGCTTCCACAGCCGCAGAAGACCAATTGACCACATCAGCACCCTTCTTGGTCAAATCAGTCAACGGTTTAGCAACACTAGAAAAATTACTGATGAAGCGACGATAAAAATTAGCAAAGCCCAGGAACTTTTGCAGACTCTTCACAGATGTCGGCTGAGTCCAATCATAAATGGCCTGGACTTTAACAGGGTCCATCTCGATAGTAGAAGGGGAAAAAATGAAACCCAAAAATGAAACCTTCTGAACTCCAAAGAGACACTTTGACTCCTTCACAAACAAAGAATTTGCACGAAGGACCTGGAACACCATACTGACCTGCTTCACATGAGACTCCCAATCATCCGAGAAGACCAAAATATCATCCAAATATACAATCAGGAATTTATCCAAGTACTCTCGGAAGATGTCATGCATAAAGGACTGATATACTGATGGAGCATTGGAAAGCCCGAATGGCATAACCAGGTACTCAAAATGGCCCTCGGGCGTATTAAATGCTGTTTTCCATTCATCGCCCTGTTTAATACGCACAAGATTATACGCACCACGAAGATCTATCTTGGTGAACCAACTAGCCCCCTTAATCCGAGCAAATAAATCAGACAGCAGCGGCAAAGGGTACTGAAATTTGACTGTGATCTTATTAAGAAGGCGGTAATCAATACAAGGTCTCAAAGAACCATCCTTCTTGGCCACAAAAAAGAACCCTGCTCCCAATGGTGACGACGACGGCCGAATATGACCCTTCTCCAAGGATTCCTTTACATAACTCCGCATAGCGGCGTGCTCTGGCACAGATAAATTGAACAGTCGGCCCTTAGGAAACTTACTACCAGGAATCAAATTGATAGCACAATCGCAATCCCTATGAGGAGGTAGGGCACTGGATTTGGGCTCATCAAATACATCCCGGTAATCCGACAAAAACTCCAGGACTTCAGAAGGGGTGGATGACAAAATAGACAAAAATGGAACATCACCATGTACCCCCTGACAACCCCAGCTGGACACAGACATAGATTTCCAATCCAATACTGGATTATGGACCTGTAGCCATGGCAACCCCAAAACAACCACATCATGCAGATTATGCAACACCAAAAAGCGAATATCCTCCTGATGTGCAGGAGCCATGCACATGGTCAATTGGGTCCAGTACTGAGGCTTATTCTTGGCCAAAGGCGTAGCATCAATTCCTCTCAATGGAATAGGATACTGCAAGGGCTCCAAGAAAAAACCACAGCACCTAGCAAATTCCAAGTCCATCAAATTCAGGGCAGCGCCTGAATCCACAAATGCCATAACAGAATAGGATGACAAAGAGCAAATCAGAGTAACGGACAAAAGAAATTTCGACTGTACCGTACCAATGGTGGCAGACCTAGCGAAACGCTTAGTGCGCTTAGGACAATCAGAGATAGCATGAGTGGAATCACCACAGTAAAAACACAGCCCATTCCGACGTCTGTGTTCTTGCCGTTCAGCTCTGGTCAAAGTCCTATCACACTGCATAGGCTCAGGTCTATGCTCAGATAATACCGCCAAATGGTGCACAGCTTTACGCTCATGCAAGCGTCGATCGATCTGAATGGCCAAAGACATAGACTCATTCAGACCAGCAGGCATGGGAAATCCCACCATGACATCCTTAAGGGCTTCAGAGAGACCCTTTCTGAAAATTGCTGCCAGGGCACATTCATTCCACTGAGTGAGTACAGACCACTTCCTAAACTTCTGACAATATATCTCTACCTCATCCTGACCCTGACACAGAGCCAGCAAGATTTTCTCTGCCTGATCCACTGAATTTGGTTCATCATAAAGCAATCCGAGCGCTAGAAAAAACGCATCAACATCACGCAATGCCGGATCTCCTGGCGCAAGGGAAAATGCCCAGTCATGAGGGTCGCCACGTAACAAAGAAATAATGATTTTCACTTGTTGAACAGGGTCACCTGAGGAGCGAGGTTTCAAAGCAAGAAACAATTTACAATTATTTTTGAAATTCAGAAACTTAGATCTATCCCCAAAAAACAAATCAGGAATTGGAATCCTAGGCTCTAACATCGGATTCTGAACCACAAAATCTTGAATGTTTTGTACCCTTGCAGTGAGATTATTCATACAAGAGGACAGACCTTGAATGTCCATATCTACACCTGTATCCTGAACCACCCAGAGGTAAAGGGGAAAAGAGAGACAAAACACACTGCAAAGAAAAAAAAATGGTCTCAGAACTTCTCTTATCCCTCTATTGAGATGCATTAATACTTTGGGCCACCTGTACTGTTATGACCTGGTGGTTAGGACAATAATGGACCTGGTGGTTAAGAGCACACGGAATGACCTGATAGTTACTAATAATATAGGACGTGCTCTGAGACGTGGGAACTCTGCTGACCGCAATCCCTAATCCTATCACACACACTAGAAATAGCCGTGGATTGCTCCTAACGCTCCCTATGCAACTCGTCACAGCCTAAGAAACTAGCTAGTCCTAAAGATAGAAATATAAAGCCTACCTTGCCTCAGAGAAATTCCCCAAAGGAAAAGGAAGCCCCCCACATATAATGACTGTGAGTAAAGATGAAAATTACAAACACAGAGATGAAATAGATTTAGCAAAGTGAGCCCCGACTTACTGAACAGACTGAGGATAGGAAAGGTAACTTTGCGGTCAGCACAAAAAACTACAAAAAGACCACGCAGAGGGCGCAAAAAGACCCTCCGCACCGACTCATGGTGCGGAGGCGCTCCCTCTGCGTCCCAGAGCTTCCAGCAAGCAAGACAAAAATCAAAATAGCAAGCTGGACAGAAAAATAGCAAACAAGAGAAAAACAAGCAGGAACTTAGCTTCTGCTGGGAAGACAGGTCACAAGAACGATCCAGGAGTGAACTAGATCAATACTGGAACATTGACAGGTGGCATGGAGCAATGATCTAAGTGGAGTTAAATAGAGCAGCCAGCTAACGAATTAACCTCGTCACCTGTGGAAGGAAACTCAGAAGCCGCAGCCCCACTCACAACCACCAGAGGAAGCCCATGGACAGAACCAGCCGAAGTACCATTCATGACCACAGGAGGGAGCTTGACAACAGAATTCACAACAGTGAATACTCACTTTGCTGACATTTTCTGCTTGTGCAGGCCCAGGCATTTGATCTTCATCAGAAGATGATGACATTCTGATGCAGAAAGAAAGAAAGAAAGAAAGAAATGGCAGAAATTAGGACATATAGAGACAGAAAATAGAAAACATAGGCATTGGCTAGGATATACTCACATTGTTCAGTGTCTTGTTTTCCACCAAGGTTCTAGCCTGCGTCTCGTCTAGTTCACTGTCTGCTGAGTAGTGACCTGCAACTCTACACTCCCTCCCTTTATCACCTTTGCATGTGGGGGGTGGCTAATCAGTGTCTAGACATGTTTTCCTGGGATACAACGCATGCGTTCACAAACGCAAGCAAACGCATGTGCTTGTGAACGCATGCGTTCACATAGCAATGCGTTTTTTGGCGCATTCCTTACGCAATCGACTGCATATGTTTGTAGGCGGCAAATTGACGCCTCTAAAATTGCTACATGTAGCATTTACCGTGCCAAACCGCAGACGACTAAACGACCCTAATGTTAAATATAGGAATACACAAAGCATGCGGATATTTGCGGAAGAAATGCTGCGGACACAACCGCAAATGTGAAACCGGTCTAAAACATTTCAAAAGGACAAGAAATTGCATTTTGCAATGACAAGAAAAGATTTCTACACTATTATGTCCAATAAATGTCACCAGTAAAGGTGCCTAATGTAATGTTATTTCAAATTTGGCATCTACCTATATTTTAAAAATGTTTGTGTTTTGACTAAACTTACTTTAATGTGCCCTAACATATAAAAACTTGCTATCCCTTTTTTTCTAATGTTGTGGTTAATAAAAAAACTTTTTAACAATTCTCCAAAGTCCATTTGCCTACCAACTGCTCTAAAACTGGGTAACGCCGAAAATGTACTCAGGTGATCACCAGCTCCCATATTGACTCTGCAAAACCACCACACTTTTGTTTACATGGCCATGTGTTCGATAGTTGAGCGAACTTGATCGGCTCCCTCCTTGGCAAACTGTCAAGCTTCCAGACTAGTTGCATATGGAACATGGCTTCTTTGAGTGCGCTGGCGGCAGTGTGACAGGCACTACACATGCATGGCGAGGCCAACAAATAGGCTTCGGTTGTTCATGTGTTGTGCCAGTCACACAGCCTTGGAACATGCGGCTACGGTGCCAGAAAAAAGCAGATCATCAACCGCACACAAGGAAGCCGGGTCCATATGCAAGTAGTTGGAAAGTGTTTAGGAAGGAGCCGATCTTGTTCGCTCCACTCTTGTGAGTCAAAACTATTGAAGTCAGGATGCTGAAATACATCCTGATTCAAATAGTGTCGACACTTGGCCACGTGAACATTGCAACCACCTCACCAGAGCCCTGACCTTATTGTATGTATACAATCTATTTAATAATCCTGTTTGTGTTTGTAAACACCTCATAGAACAATGAGAGACACCCAAAAAAACTCTACTTAAAAATTGATAAAATAGTGTCTGACATTGCATATATATGAGGTGTATAAAACACAAAATTTGTGTAGACAGCGCACGGTGTAAGTTGCCGATAACTATAGTGAACAATAAATACAAATATTGCTTGAAAAAAACAGTTTTATTTGGGGGAAATAAAAAGAAAAGGGGGAAAGAAAACTATGGGGTATCAATGCTTGCTATCAGTGGTGATTGGTAGCTCCCTGCTTGGGAATGGTGAGAGGAGGAAGAGGAGGATGATGTGGAGCCGTAGCCTAATAGGCTGGAGGGCAATTCAAAGCCCTCTACGTACGCTGGCGACGAGACAGCAACCTCTGTAGGAGAGGGAGGAGGCAAAACAAGTCTGCTTGTTCTTGACTAGCTCTGGCTGCTCCTGCTCCGGCTAGACCCCTGCCGCGATGTTGGTGTCTGTGTTGGAGCAGCCAGAGCCGCAGGAGCTGTTCTTTTTGTCTTCCTCCTTTTTGCTTGTCCCGCAGCGGCTTCCCCAGCAGGACGGGTACGGGAGGTTGAGGGCCTAGCAGGAGCAGGACTCGGCGGCTCTGTGTGATGGTGTCTGTGGTGGCGTCCCTCGGCACGCGGACCTCGGTGGAGTGGCTGTGCAGCAGGAGTCGGAGTCATGCTAGCCAGCGATGGTACTACGGGCATTGTAGTCGCTGACTGCATGATCCGAGCCTGCTGCAGAACACTCACGTAGGCATTGTTGCAGGCCTGCATCACCGAAATCTGGAGTTCTGGCGTAAGGTGTTCCACCATGCCCTTCGCAATGGCACTGAAAAAATGTTTTGCCGGCCTCACGAGCTCGGATTCCATTGTTTCAAAGTGCCGGTCGATAGTGGCCAGAGCAGTGTCCATTCTATCTCCCAGCACCTTGAAACAATTTTGGAATACCGTGCCCAAATGAAAATATTCGGGCATTAGCGGCCTGTCCGAGGCCCGCTGACGCTGGCGGGAATAGCCAAATGAAGGAGCGACAGAGGCCTCGGCCAGGGGAACACCAGATGGACCGTTTGCCGGTTCTCCAGAATGTGGTGCAAGCCTGCCCTTGCTGTGGGATGGCTGTGACGGGTCAGATGGCGATTCATGAAGGACCGCTCCAGATGGCCGAACAGGCTCGAGGGTGCTGCTGTGCGTTCTGTGAAAAGATAAGGAAAACATTAGTATTCAAAAAATAACATATCACATACGCCAAGTCCTGTAATATAATAAAGTTAACATTACATCACACAACAATAGATTAAAATCTAATTGTAAGGGTAACCTCTGTCTCTCAGTCTGTCTGTCCTTTACTCATCATTCGCTGAATGTTATTGCCAGCTGCCTGTTATGGCTGACGCGACCAATCAGCGATGGGCCCAGTGCAGAAGAAAATGAGCGCTCCTTCCCGCAGTCAATGCCTGTCGCCTGCATACTCACCACTGTCATCGCCAAACACACGGCTGGAGTTAACGCAAATTTTCTTGGGACATAAAACATTGGTGTCAGAAACTCTTTAGTATTGACGCTGCCTATGCCGCATCAATATTAAACAATTTAAAGTTACCAATTTGATTTGAAAAAAAACTCAGCTATGCTTGCCCTCTAGTGGCGTTTGAGACGACCGCCATTTTTTACGCTGATCGCAGGACCTGCCATGATGTCACGGTCATGTGATCGAGATGTCATCACAGTTCCTGCGATCAGACCTACCCTGGCTCGGAACAGAACCTGTCATGGACTATAAGGACTCACACGGTTAAAAAAAACAGTCACAAAAATGGATGGGCAATATACCATGTCACTAGGGAAAATGTAACGTGGCTGGCCAATATACTACGTGTACTACATGGATGGCCAATATACTACGTAGATGGGCAATATACTATGTGGCTGGGCAATATACTATGTGGATGATCAATATAATACGTGGCTAGGACATGTACTATGTGGCTGCACAATAAACTAAGTGGCTTGGCAATATACTATGGGGATGCACAATGTAATATGTGGCTGGGCAATGTACTATGTGGCTGGCAAATATACTATGTGGCTGGGCAATATACTATTGGATGGGCAATGTAATACGTGGCTGGGCAATGTACTATGTGGCTGGGCAATATGCTATGTGGCTGGGCAATATGGTATGTGGACATGCATATTGTGCACTACCCGATGCGTTGCACTAGGTACACCAATAATTAAATACTTACTCTCGGCGGCCAAGGATCGGTCTCAGGAACTGCAACGCCCTTGTATACTTGTATGTAGATGACCTGGCCGCAGCAGCACCACTTCGAGCCTTCTCCTCCTTACGTAGGCCACGATTGAAACGGTCCTTCATGGATCGCCATCTGGTCTTCAACTTTTTGACTGTGAATGCAAACAACAAAAAAGGTTAGATATTGTACATTTCCAAATGATAACACAACCGTGTGCGATGCAACTAAGTTGAAGGCGTGGATCGCATCACACACAGTTGTGTCATGGTCTGATGGGTCTGAGCAGAGTTTCAGAAATACTTACGAAAGTTAGATTTTTCCGCAGCGGAAGCGCTGTCAAAGCCATCCCACAGCGATTTTGCCACCTCAGCCCACATCCGCCTCAAGACGACCCCCCCCCCCCCGAGAAAAAAAGGAAATAAAAATAAAAAACATCCTTTTTGTTTTGAAAAATACTTACTCGCCGTCTTGCCGCCACAGCTTGGCCCCGAGGTCGCTGCTCCTGCTGGGTCCCTTCCTCCTCACTTGAAGAAGCCTGTAAAAATTGTTTACGAAAAAAAATTAGTGCCAAGTCTACAAATGACAGCGAATAAAGCAACTGTACATAATTACTCACTGAACTCCCCTGCGCCTCCCCGGCTCGATGACTCCGTCGCCATTCTACCAAGATAATTCTGCAAGGAAAAATTGAAAAAAATATTACATTAAAAGCACAAAACACAGCCACATAGAAGAAAATAGCAAAAAAAAACATCATAACATTACTACCACAATGGACTGTTCACTCATAGGACAATGCCAACTCAACAAGCGCTGATCAAACCACAACACCATACATTGCAATAAAAATCAATAGCAGATACGACACAATGCAGAGTATAAGTTCCAGAAAAGACAAAAAAACCATTTAGCTACAACAGCCCCCTATGTACAAATCAAAATAATTTGACACATATACCTTTATTGTTTAACCCAAAAAAACAAAAATATTTACAAAGGGCAAAGAAAATGCAAACTAGTGTAAAACGCCATACTTTACAATTAAAAACAACAAGACATGATCCAAAACAACACCATCTGGTTTCATATAACCACAGAAATACATCAGAAACAGATAAAGGATAAAAACCATTCTACATAAACAAAAAAAAATAATGGCACAGCCGCTGGAAATTATACAGCAACCCAATACAAGATAAACCATAGTCAAATAAAAAAAAAAAACACTTGACAAAGAAAAAAAAACCGGGCCCCCCAAAAAAAACCAATACATTAGAAAATCATCCATACTTTACAATCCAAAAAAACAAGGATGGAGATATACGCCATATGGTTACAAACGCCTGAAATACATCAGAAACAGATAAAAAAAATATAATAAAAATATATAAAAACAGAAATACAATGGAAAATACAATGGCATATAGCCGCATGGAACAACCCAATAAAAATTTACTGAAACATCATAAATGTAGCCCCCCCCCCCCAAAAAAAAAGGCACACAGGGAAGAAAAAAAAGACGGAAAAGAAAAGGCAACCCAGTATAAAACCGCATACTTTACAATAAAACACAGCAAGACATGAGCCAAGAAAACGCCATACAGTTACCCCCAAAAATAGAAACCAGAATAAAAACACATACACCAGAAATTAAGCAATAAGATCCTTAAAAACACAGTGGAACAACCGCATGACAACAGAACAACCCAACATACATTAAAACCAATCCAAAAACAAGCAAGGCCGGAGACAAGAAACGCCACCATATAACGCCAGAAATACATCAGAACCAGATTTAAAAACACAAATAAAAAAAAAAAACCACAGTGGCATAGCCGTACAAAAGTACAGACCAAACATTGCACAAATTGCTTTCAAAATCAAGAAATAAAACACAGAAGAAAAATGCAATGAGAAATTATATACTGGCAGATCACTGGTCGTCTCTCTAGCCTTGTGTCCTGATGCCAATTGAAAGACAATGCCAATCCCTTTTTTTATATATATAGGGTCTTTTGTCAGTGTCTAGACACCGTCTAGACACTTTTCCTGTTTTTTAATTAAAGGACGCATGTGTGGTACAACGCACTGCGACGCAAGTACTTGCATCTTCTGCGTTGTCAATACACTTCAATGGGGGTTTTGGCGCATCGACGACGCAAACACGACGCATGCGTTTTTTGAAAAATTTATGACGCCGAAAAACTGCAACATGTTGCGTTTGCCGCGCCCTGCCAGGTGCGCCGAAATGACGCATGCGTCGCAAAATGCACCAAAACGCATGACAACGCATGTCCATGCGCCCCCAATGTTAAAGATAAGGGCGCATGACACATGCATCGTTCTGCGTCAACGACGCTGTGTCCAAAGACGCAAATGTGAACGTAGCCTTACAACCTCCGGAACATATAAACATTGATCTCGAACCCACATACCATTCCTAAGAACTAGATTCACATCATCAGTAGGGTTAGCAAGGAATGGATCAGCATCATAGGCCTCCTTAATAGTCTTCCATAAGTCCTTATTTTGGATGACACCGACAAAATTGGCATCAGACAAAATTGTCTTGGACGGGTTCCCAGGTACGGAATCTGTGGCATGGATTCAGGATAAAGCATCCGCTTTCCCATTACGTGAACCTGGGTGGTATGAAATGACAAAATTAAATTGGTTCAAAAACAAACTCCAACGAGCCTGACGAGGAGAAAGACATCTAGCAGACCTCAAAAATTATAGGTTACGATGATCCGTGAGCACAACAACTTTTTGTGCTGCCCCCTGCAGATGGTGTCTCCATTCTTTAAATGCAGCAATGATGGCTAGGAGCTCCTTATCTCCCACATCATAGTTCTTCTCTGCAGCAGAAAGTTTATGGGAGAAAAAGGCACATGGATGTAACAGACCTTTCCCCCCTGTTCTTTGCGAGAGTATGGCCCCCAATGCACAATCCGAAGCGTCCACCTCCACTATGAAAGGATGTGCTGGGTTAGGATAAATCAACAGCGGTGCAGATGTAAAATGAGACTTAAGACAGTCAAAGGCCTCCTGAGCCAGTGTAGACCACAAGAAAGTCTCTTTTTTCTTGGTTAGTTGTGTAATAGGTTGGACAATCTCAGAGTAATTACGGATAAATCGTCTATAAAAATTAGCAAACCCGATAAAGTGTTGTACCTCCTTGACATTCTTAGGTGCAGGCCAATCAAGTATAGCCTGAATCTTACTTGCCTCCATGTTAAGCCCCTGTGGCGAGATGACATAGCCTAAAAATTTAATCTCAGTGCGGTGGAACTCACACTTCTCCGGCTTGATGTAGAGATGATTCTCTTTCAGGCGTCTTAAAACAGTCTTAACATGTTCTTGATGCTCCTGCAAAGAATCGGAGAAAATCAAAATATTGTCCAAATAGATTACGACAAATTGATCTAGCAAATCTCTAAAGATGTCATTAGCCAAGTGTTGAAAGGTGGCCGGAGCATTGCAGAGACCAAAAGGCATCACAAGGTACTCAAATTGCCCATAACGACATCTGTTGTGAATTCTGTGATCAAGCTCCCTCCTGTGGTCACGAGTGGTACTGCGGCTTCTGAGTTTCCTTCCTCAGGTGATGAGGTTAAGTCGTTAGGTGCTGCTCTATTTAACTCCACCTAGTGCTTTGATCCTGGCCTCCAGTCAATGTTCTAGTATTGGTCTTGCTTCCTCCTGGATCGTTCCAGTGGCCTGTCTGCTCAGCATAAGCTAAGTTCTGCTTGTGTTACTTTTGTTGCTATATTTTCTGTCCAGCTTGCTTTTTTGGTTTTGCTTGCTTGCTGGAAGCTCTGAGACGCAGAGGGAGCACCTCCGTACCGTTAGTCGGTGCGGAGGGTCTTTTTGCCCCTCTGCGAGGTTGTTTGTAGGTTTTTGTGTTGACCGCAAAGCTATCTTTCCTATCCTCGGTCTATTCAGTAAGACGGGCCTCACTTTGCTAAATCTATTTCATCTCTGTGTTTGTATTTTCATCTTAACTCACAGTCATTATTTGTGGGGGGCTGCCTTTTCCTTTGGGGAATTTCTCTGAGGCAAGGTAGGCTTATTTTTCTATCTTCAGGACTAGCTAGTTTCTCAGGCTGTGCCGAGCGTTAGGCGCAATCCACGGCTACCTCTAGTGTGGTTTGATAGGTTTAGGGATTGCGGTCAGCAGAGTTTCCACGTCTCAGAGCTCGTCCTATGTTTTGTGGTTTTTGTCAGGTCACTTGTGTGCTCTGAACTTCAAGGTCCATTGTGGTTCTGAATTACCTATTCATAACAGACATCTAAATGATGTCTTCCATTCATCCCCAGAACGGATCTGAACTAAGTTATACGCTCCTCGGAGGTCCAACTTAGAAAAAATTTTGGCGTGTCGTACTCTTTCCAGCAACTCGGAAATTAATGGTAAAGGGTATCGGTTACGAATGGTTACCTTGTTGAGCTCCCGATAGTCAATGCACGGTCTCAGGAATCCATCCTTTTTCTTTACGAAAAAGATGGGTGCTCCTGCCGGTGATGAAGAGGGGCGGATGAAACCCTTAGCCAGATTTTCATCAATGTATTCTTTCAAAGCCTGCAGCTCCGGAGCTGCTAGTGGGTAAACATTTTTAAACGGAATAGCCGCCCCTGGAAGAAGCTCAATAGGACAGTCATAGGATCTATGAGGAGGAAGCTGATCTGCCAACCTCTTGTCACAGATATCAGAAAATTTGTTGTAAATAGGTGGTAAAATAGGTACTCCAGTAATGCATTCTGCATCCCGAGAATTTACCTGACCTGTTACTGGTGTATCCTTTGGTGGGAAGGTGATCTCCTTGGTTTCCCAATTGATGATTGGGTTCTGTGCCTGGAACCAGGGAATTCCCAAAATCAAAGGAAAATGTGGTGAGGAAATTAGCATAAAAGAAAGCACCTCCCGATGATTAGGCTCTATGTAAATCTCCAGGGGTATCGTCTCCTGATCCACTGGTCCAGAGGCTAAGGGGGAACCATCTACTGTTTCCATAGTTACTGGAGTGGCTCACTGTTGACACTGTATGCCATGCTCCTTGGCAAATGTGATGTCCATAAAGTTACCCCCTGCTCCAGAATCCACCATAGCTGCACATGAGATTCATTGGCCCGACAACAAGATCTTAATGGGAAGGGAACAATGTGTATCCTTATCCTTACATGTCTTGGGAGCTGCAGTCATTGCTAGGGAATGAAACACAGCATTCACCGAAAAGCTGGAATCAGAAGTGACAGATTCATCATCCCGATTCTCATGTTCTCCTACAGCAGCTAGTATCTTGTGAGGCCGCTTAGGGCCGTTTATAAGGAAATGGTCAGACTGATCGCAATAAAAACATTAACTATCATGAAAGCGATGCTCCCTGCGCTCGTTACTCTCACGGCGCTGTAAAGCATCCACTTGCATAGGGACTGGTTCTGCTTCCCAAGAGGCTTTGGAAGTTCTTTGGAGGGAAGGGGAGAGTTAGAAACACGGTTAAAGGCTGCAACTTTCTCCTGTCTACGTTCAGTGACACGCATGTCAATGCGCACACAATGTTGTATGAACGCCTTTAACTCTTGAGGAGAATCTGCATGGGCTAATTTGTCCTTAATCACACTAGAAAGTTCCTTCTTAAAAATGGATAATTGAGCATAACAGTCCCAAACCGTATCCACTGCCAACCGCCTAAATTCAGTGGCGTATTCAACAATGGAACGCTTACCCTGACGTAAAGACAACAATGCAGTTTCAGCTGTAGTGCGACGATTTGGATCATCAAACATCATAGACATTGCAGCAAGAAAATCATCCAGATTATTTAAGCGAGGGTCACGAGTCTCAATTAGTGGATTCGCCCACGCGAGAGCTCGCGAAGTAAGTAACATAATTATACACATAACCTTGGATCGATCTGTGTGAAAGTGGGCAGCATGTATATCAAAATACAAAATGCATTGATTTATAAACCCACGAAATTTGTAACGTTCACCATTAAATCTAAACGGCAGTAACTTGGGAGGACTAGCTGGCAGTAACTGCCCCTGAGGTGGAGGCGCCCGTGCTGTTACTTGATTACCTAAATCCTGCAGCGCCTGCCCGAAATGGGCCTCCCAGTTAGCCACCTTGTTTTGCAGAGTTTCTATGTCCCCTTGTAAGGAGTTGATCATAGTAAACAACTGATCCAACTTTGTCTCAGCCGACATTATCCCAGCAGATTCCTAAATGGCCTGAGTATACTGTAACAATATATAGGTACTAAGGAATCTGATAGCGTGGGATAAAACCAGTCTGAGAGCAAAGCTGCAGTAAAAGATGTATTTAAACAAAACAGAAATGCTAACAAAACTAACACAGATATTCCTGTAATTGTAACGAGGTGCTCAGCACAATATGGCTATGACAAGGGGGCAAACAAGACACTTGACAAGGAAGTCCAGTAGGTTATTAGTGAAAATGCACACAGTACTTAAACTTGGGAATCCAGCAGAAGTGAAGTAGAAATGCACACAGTACCTAATGAGGAAGTCCAGCAAAACTTGATCCCACGTGTGCACAGCACTTATTTGTGGAAGTTCAACAATATACAGATGGTGCACTGAGCATGAAGTCCTGGTGTGGTTGTGCAAAGAGGCACAACACTGGGAAAAGCTTAGCAAACCAGGGAAATCCTTCCACAGGTGTGCTGCCAGTCACAGCAGTTCCAGAGGTGAGATGCAGCTGAAAGGGGCGAGGCAGACCATCGAGTAGTGAGCAGCTGAAGCAGGGAGTTCCCCAGAACTCAGGCAGAAGCTCAGGAGCCAGCAGCACAAAATACTCAGGCACAGAACACCACATGACTCGGACTTAAATAATCAGGACAGACAGGAAGTTCCATGACAGGGTGAGAGCCAAGACTCCATCTTGGATCAGGGCAAACAGGAACAAGGGAAGTCCGGAATCCTCACACTCAACCTGTAGGTAACATCGTTGACTTGTCTTCGGATGTCGAAGGGGCCAATGTAGCGTGGGCCCAATTTGTAATATGGCATCTTGAGTCTGATGTATTTGGACGAGAGCCAAACCTTATCGCCAGGACTGAAAGGAGGAGAATCCAGGCGCCTCTTGTCAGCATGCCTTTTCATTTTATCACAGGCTCTTATGAGTGCTCCCTTTGCGTCCTCCCAAATCTTAGAGAATTCCATGGACAGAGAGTCGGCTGCTGGTACCCCCGAGACTAGAGAGACTGGAGGAGGCATGCCCAGATGTTGTTCAAAGACAATGAAGAAGGGTGTCTTGGCACAGGACTTGCTTGAGTGGTTATTGTAAGCAAATTCTGCCAAAGGAAGCAAACAGACCCAATCATCTTGATGGGCATTGGTAAAGTGCTGGAGATAGGAAGCTGAGACCTAATCAGTCCACTGTACTTGACCGTTGGTCAGAGGGTGGTAAGCTGAGAAGTCCACGGTCACATTCATAAGCTTGCAAAGAGCCCTCCAGAAGCGGGATGTGAATTGAACCCCCCTGTCGGATACGATGTGCCGAGGAAATCCGTGAAGTCTGAAGATGTGACCAATAAAAATCTTTGCCAACTCCAGAGCAGAGGGCAAGTCAGGCAAAAGAACAAATTGAGCCATTTTAGAGAACTGAACTACAACCACAAAAATGACGGTACAGCCAGAGGAATTTGGTAGGTTGGTAATGAAGTCCATAGCAATATGCTGCCAAGGAGCTGATGGAATTGGAAAAGAAAGCAGAGACCCATGAGGTAATTGTCTGTGAACCTTGTTTTTGGCACAGGACGGGCTCGAGGCGACAAAATCTTTGATATCTTGACGCAGGATAGGCCACCAATAGTAGCGAGCGATAAGGAGAAATATCTTCTTTATCACCGACCAATTTGGATGAGTGACCCCAGAGTAACACCCTCGTCCTGTCGCCCTCAGCCACGAACGTCTTACCAGGAGATGTGATGGTTAGACTTAAGGGAGCCACAGTGATGATATTAGAGGGGTCAATAATATGTTCCGGTTCCTCCTCCATGTCATAAGTCTGAAAAGAACTTGACAGTGCATCCGCCTTGACATTCTTGTTGCCCGGCGGGAAGTGAAGTTCGAAGTCAAAACGGGCGAAGAACAGGGACTATCTGGCCTGTCCAGGATTGAGCCTTTGTGCTGACCGGATATATGCCAGAAAAAGGTAAAGCACCCTTGAGAAGATATCACCATTCCTCCAGAGCCAATTTTATGGCCAGCAATTCACGATCTCCAATAGTATAGTTGCGTTCCGATGCAGAAAACGCTTTGGAGGAAAAGCCACAAGTAACCATTCATCCCGCTGAGGACCTTTGTGAAAGCATGGCACCAACTCCCGTGGAGGAGGTGTCCACCTCGAGAATGAATGGTCTGCTAACCTCTGGGCGATGTAGCACTGGGGCAAATGTGAAGGATTGCTTCAGAGTTAAGAAGGCGTTCTCAGCCTCCAGAGTCCATATATTAGAAGTAGCTCCTTTTCAGATAAGAGACAAGATAAAAAAAATGGAAAAATGAGGAATAAACTGCCTATAATAGTCCGCGACAGAAGGTGCCTACCAGCTCCTCATTATTCCATTCCAACAGATTGCATTTTGACCAACCGAAAGAGAACCCTGGTGGAGGTTAAAAAGGTACTCAGTCGTGGAGGCCAGCTGTCCAGGCTCATCAAAGAATCTGTAAAAGGTCTCCAGAAAGGTCGACAGTTGAGAGACTATAGGTTCTAGGGTCATCTCGTTCCAACAAAGGATTTACCCAGGCCAGGGCCTCCCCCTCCAAGTGGGAGACTACAATGCCACTTTAGCTCAGACGGTAAGATATTGCAGAGGAAGGAGTTCAAAGTGAAGGTGGCACTGGTTCAGGAAACCTCGGCAAACCTTGGGATCACCGCTATACCTGAGTGGTTTGCCAAGAAGAGGCGAAGGATGGAGCAAAGAGACATAACCGGAGTCTCGGGATGCAACCTGAGCAGAGACCGTGCCTGCGTACTGCAGATTATACAAACGGTCGTGCACTGAGGCCATATAACTCAGCATGCGAGCCTGAGTATTCTGCTGCTAGGAGAGCTCTTGCTGGAGGCTAGCCAGCTGAGTTGCATTAACTGGATCAGAGGCCATCAAGGAAGTCACACGAGACTCCATAGACTGCATGAAGGTCATGATGCTTTGTTGATTGTCACACAAATGAACCAGCTACTTCTGAGCGGAGAACATGGGTACCGGCGAGGTCCATAGCCTGATTTTTCTTTTATGCCTCAGGGTGGTGGGCTAACTAAAGTGGACCCTCTGGACTGTGGAACCGACCCACCCCTGGGCGAGCTAACCTGGTGAGGACCGGCCCCTATACAGGGACCGTCACGCGCAAGCCCAAAGGTCTCTAATACCACAGTAGCCGATACCAAGAGGGGCAGCTTGTAGGGAAGTGGGGGAATGAGATGAGGAGGATCCGTAGGAAGATGGACAAGAAAGGGATTCAGGAACTATGGACGTGGACCCAGGAAGAGAAAGAAAGTGCTCTGGAGGGGCAGCAGAGGCAGGCACTATGGAGATAAGCAGAGTTTGAGGGAAGAAGTACGTGCTGACAGCGCAGCGCACAGAGAGACAAAACGGACCTGAGCTACTAAGCAGGGAACCTATATAATAATCAGGCACCTCTTCTAAGATTAGGCAGCCTAATATACCCCATACCTCACCCCAATAGGCTGGGTGGGGCTTCAGGGTCAGGACACCTGGTAACCATAAAAAGTCGGTGATGAGCGAGGCTGTGCTCTAAGTGACCCAGGGCACATGCACAGGTGCCAGGGAATTGCTGCAGAGCGCACGACTGGAATCCAGGGAAAAGTATGACAGGACCAGGCAGGAACAGCATGCCGAGATGTCGGTGCAGCAGCGGAGGATCGAGCAGCAGCAGCAGCGGAGGACCAGGTAAAAGTAGCAGAGGAGGACCGGACAGCAGACCAGGCAGCAGCGGTAACAATACCACCAAAATCTATACAAGAACATGTAAAACTTTATACATGAGCAATATAATATGTGAGGTAGCGACTGGTGTTATTTGCGAGGGTTGCTATGTGTCCCCCAGGATGCCCTCAGAAGTGTATTAGACCCGCTGAAGTGCCTTGTAGTCACAACAGGACACCTGCGAGTCACAAGGCAAAATAAAAGTAAGCATGAACATGGTCAAGCTATTTGGCCAAGGCATTGTATAGAAAAAACCTGCAGGAAGCTTTTGCGTGTGTCAGAGCAGTCAACCTGTGTGAAGGAACACAGAGCCAAGCAGAGGGAACTCCGAGCACCTCGCAGCGTGATATGGTGGTGCAGTCGCCCTCAGCAACCGGACGCACTTATGGAATTTCATGTTTGCCAGCCTTCATCCGGAGGACACCATGTGTTGTGCACTGAGTTTGGACATTAAACACATTTTGCTGTGAACTTTTCTTGTGGTCACTGTCTGTCACACTGAACCAACCATGCTGCACTACAAATACCAATACATTTTTGAACAATTTTTTTGGGGGTTATGTACTACTGAATTCTACTCAAGAACATATAATACTCTATGGATGAGCAATATAATACCAATACACTTTTTAACAATTTTTAGGACATTTAGATACCACTGAAATGCACCCAAGAAGACATAATACTCTATTGATGAGCAATACAATGCAGAAAAAACTAGACAACTTTCTTTTTGAGGGTTAGATTCCACCAAAATGTACCCAAGATGAGCAATATAATATGAATACATTTGTAACATTTTTTGGAGGGTTAAATACCACCTAAATCTAACCAAGAAAATGTAAAATGTATAACTCTATAACTCTATGGATGAACACTATAGTACCAATAATTTTTTTAACAATTTTTTGGAGGGTTGTATACCACCAATATCTACCCAAGAACATGCAATACTATGGATGAGTTAAAGTCAGCTTATTTAGCGGTTTGTTTGTCCACCAACAATATTACCCTCACATTAATAGCATAATCCAGCTCTGGGGGACCTATCTAAATATCACTAAGATATAACCTTTATTGATTACCATTAAAATAATTCTGAACCCTCTACAAAGGTGACACAAATAACCAATACATAAAGTGCGCGTGCTCAACAGTGCTCAATAAAAAGGTGGCACCGTTTGAATGTGCCACATTCAGAATAGGGCAGGTGATGCAAACGGTCACACCTTGAGAGGGGGATATCTGCCACTGCAGGTCTCCCTTTTATAATTATTTTTGAACTGCAAAAGCATTTATAGAGAGCCCACTCTTTAATACTTAACATTAGATTCCCCTGATGAATCCCCCTTATTGGGGAGGAAACGCGTAGGGAAAATACACATATATATTTTGAGTGGTGGTGGGTACCCCAAATAGCATATACCTAGGGACTGTCCATATCAGGACATATTTAGGAAGGTACATATATTTTTTGCTCCTGTTCATGATGGATTCGATATGGGACAATGAGACTTGGTGAGACCAAACCATTTTTTTATTGAGCACTGTTGAGCATGTGCACTTTATGTATTGGTTATTTGTGTCACCTTTGTAGAAGGTTCAGAATTATTTTAATGGTAGTCAATTAAGGTTATATTTTATATGCAAATTGCTTCTTGTGAGAAAAAGAGGACTTAAACTCTATAGTGCCACCTGTCCAGGTTATATTTTAGTGATATTTAGATAGGTCCCTCAGAGCTGGATTATAATACTATGGATGAGCAATATAATACTGATACATTTTTGGACAATTTTTTTGAGGGCTATATTCCCCTGAAACATTTACACACAAATTGCTGTCCAAGGTCAGCATGGGGTAAATTTGATTAACATTTTGCCAAAAGGCAACAAATCCCTTAACTAAAGACCTAAAAATTAACTTTTAATAATAATACTACCAAAGGAAAACTAAACATTGAAACTCGCACAAGTAAGTATAACTTTGTGGACACTAGCATACTAATAATTGAGTGAGCTTTCATCCTATATATAGTGCTAATAGTCCTACCTATACATTTATAATTTCATTCAGGCATATGGAGCAAGGTGCGGCTGCTACCTATTTGCCTAATCTATTGCCTCAGTATGAGTTCAGTGACATGTTCTATTAAAAACTGGCCTAAGCCTCCCCAACATGTTTCACCAGTACCACTAGCGTCAATGAAACAAAAAACTAGTGGTTTGGTTTGAACTCAGATCCAAAAGTTACCCGAGGGCACATAGAACTCTAGTTACACCCCTGGTCAACAATGTAATCTGAAATGTTTAGATAGTTATCAAATTCTCAAACCCAATTCTCAGACAGAAACATATACAGTTAAAGAGAATTTCCATTTATTGTGTTAAACTGGCAATATGCTAATTATCTAGCAATAGTCAAAACCTATTAATCAAATTTTATCTATAGCATTATGGTTAATTGTTATAATGGCCATTTTTGTAACAGCAATAATTTTATGTGCAGTCATGTTGATTATCACTTTTGAATTAGCTTTCTGAATTACTTTGAATAATCACATCTTGTAACTTTTTTATGTTAATGTTCTACATAATTTGTGTCGGTTGCTAATACATATTTAGTCAACAACAATGAATCACCTGTGAACAGCGTAATTGTAGAATGCAAATGGTTTACTAAGCTGAGCTTTAAAAGAGTCCCATGTATGAAAAAATTGGAAACATCAAATGAAAAAAGGTGTTTAATAGCCCATCAAGCCACATTTTAGTTCCATGTGTGATCCTTTATCTATCTATCTATCTATCTATCTATCTATCTATCTATCTATCTATCTATCTATCTATCTATCTATCTATCTCTTTGCACATCTGTAACATCTAAAATTATGTCATTTTGGTTCTACATTCTATTCTGGCATGTATCACATGCAGGCTCAGACTGGCCCATAGGGGAACAGGGGAATCCCCCGGTGGGCCCCTGTGCAGATCTGGGCCACCAACCTCATTTTATGTGCAGTACTTGGTATAATTCACTTGATTCACTCTGTACAGAAAAAAAACATCTCATCATTCATTAACCAAACTACCCAGTTTATTATTATATAGAGATACTGTATAGGTAAATTTGAATGAGGGTAGTGTAATATTTGTTTGCAGGTGAAAAGTGGGCCCCCAAAGGTCAACGTGAAGGGTGCCTTAACCCCATCACAAAATGTGCCGTACGGCGCATGTCGGGTCTATCCCTTTGATGTGGGCTCTGCCACTGAGCCCACATCTTTCTGGCACATGTTGGCTGATTGCAACAGCAGACAAGTGCCAATACTAGTGCCTTTCAGGGTGCAGTTGGGCCCAGATGGCTCTGTAAACTGTGGCATCTGTTCACACGGGATGAATTTTGGATAGCACTGGGCAGCCCGCCTGATCTAAAAGTATGGGCAAGAGAATGAGTCTTGGCCTAGGACACATCATAAAGTCTTATGGCTTCCAGTACCACCTGTATGCGGACGACACTCAGATCTACCTCTCTGGCCCAGATGTCACCTCCCTGTTGTCCAGAATCCCGGAGTGTATATCAACCATATCCTCCTTCTTCACCTCTCGCTTCCTAAAACTCAATGTAGACAAAACGGAATTCATCATCTTTCCTCCATCTCACGTATCTCCCCTACCCGATCTATCTATTATGGTAAACGGCATCACACTCTCTACCGCACCTGTAATTCGCTGCCTTGGAGTAACTCTCGACTCTGCCCAGTCCTTCAAATAGCATGTCGAAACTCTTGCCACCTCCTGTCGCCTCCAACTCAAAAATTTTGCCAGAATCCTTCCCTTCCTCAGACCTCAATCTACTAAAACTTTTGTGCATGCCCTCATCATCTCCCGCCTTGATTACTGCAACAACCTCCTCTGTGGCCTCCCCGCTAACTCTCTTGCACCACTCCAGTCTGTCCTCAACTCTGCTGCCCAACTAATTCACCTCTCTCCTCGCTACTCCCCTGTTTCTCCTCTCTGCAAATCCCTCCACTGGCTCCCAATTCCCCAATGATTCCAGTTCAAACTACTAACATTGATCGACAAAGCCATCCACAACCTGTCCCCTCCCTATATCTCAAAACTAATCTCCCAATATCTTCCCTCATGCAACTTCGATCCTCCCAAGACCTCCTACTCTCCTCCACACTTATTCGTTCCTCACACAACCGCCTCCAAGATTTCTCCCATGTACAGCACCATGGAATTAATGGTGCTATATAAATAATGATAATAATATGGGCACCACTAATAGACTGTAAGCCATATGCTCTGCATCACCTGTATGTGAACAGCGCTGCATACAGATTATTTTTTGTGCACTCATATACCAGACAGCCACCCCCTCCATGGATTGGTAGGCTGAGCGTGGCTGTTTCATCAGTATTGTTGCACCTGTGTTGCCGCCATCTTTAAGTGGGTCCACTGCACCCTGATAGTGCATTTGTTTGGAGGCCCTGTCAGGTAAGCATCTCTGCATTTTTTCTGGTGTTTTTTGAATAATTTGTGGAGGATTTCTAAGTCCTCTATTTGTGATTTTGCAGTAGTGCTGAAATCCCAGCAAGTACAACACCTACAGACTTTGTACTGCATATTCTCAATGTGTTTGCTTGGGCTTCCTCCCATAGACATACTGGTACAGTAGATTGATTTAGATTGTGAGTCTCCTTGCATAAAATGATGATAAACCTCTAAAGCGATGCAGAATTTGTCAGTGCTATATAAGTATTTGAAGTTAAAGTTAATATTTATCATCCAAAGGATTTTTAGCAAAAGATATGCACAACACATTTTTACAATACAAGCCTGCAATGAGTCCCCAGAGTCCCCATACAGAAGACTTGTATTAAAGCACAATTGCTGCAAAAAAATAAATAAATGAGAAAGTAGAAAGAGTGGGGAGGGCATATGTAGGATCCAAGGGCATTGTTAGGGTCATAAAAGATCAGGTGCACAGGCCTCAAACATTTTCTCACTATACCCCACCATCAGCACTTAAGGAGCACCTGCTAGCATGGAAATACAGTGCAGACTTGCCTGTAGCATGCTATAGTATATACCACAGCCCATGTAGTATATAACACAGCCCATGTAGTATATAACACAGCCCACATAGTATATAACACAGCCATGTAGTATATAGCACAGCCACGTAGTATGTAACACAGCCACGTAGAATATAACACAGCCCACATAGTATATCGCACAGCCACATAGTATATAGCGCAGCCATGTAGTATATAACACACCCACATAGTATATAACACAGCCATGGAGTATATAGCACAGCCACGTAGTATATAGTGCAGCCACGTAGTATACAACACAGCCATGTAGTATGTAGCACAGCCACATAGTATATAGCACAGCCACCAAGTATATAGCACAGCCACATAGTATATAGCAAAGCCACGTAGCATATAGCACAGCCACATAGTATATAGCACAGCCACGTAGCATATAACACAGCCCACGTAATATATAACACAGCCACATAGTATATAGCACAGCCACATAGTATATAGCATAGCCACGTAGTATATAGCACAGCCACATAGTATATAACACAGCCCACGTAGTATATGGCACAGCCACGTAGCATCTAACACAGCCCACATAGTATATAGCACAGCAACATAGCATATAACACAGCCACATAGTATATAACACAGCCCACATAGTATATAGCACAGCCCACATAGTACATAGCACAGCAACGTAGCATATAACACAGCCACATAGTATATAACACAGCCCACATAGTATATAGCACAGCCCACATAGCATATAGCACAGTAAAGCCTCAGTATACTGTACCTTGAATGGGCAATTTTAAGATCTCTTAACAGATGTTCAATGGAATTTAGATCAAGACCCATTGCTGGCCATTTTAGAACTCTCCAGCGCTTTGTGTCCATCCATTTCTGGGTGCTTCTTGAAGTATATGTGGGAACATTGTCCTGCTAAAAGATCCATGACCTAGGACGCAATTCAAATTTTTTGACACTGGGCCCTACAATGCAACCCAAAATCCTTTAGTAATCTCCAGATTTCATAATGCCTTGCATACAGCTAATGACACAAGACTGACTGGCACTTCCAAGCTAGTGTCAACGGGTGCATACTAGGAGCAGCCATCTCCATATACAATAAACAAAAAAAGTTGCACTCTGTAGTGCTAAAGCATGTCAATATGAAATATATGAAATATGAATAGCAATGCTGCTTATGGATACTAGGGAAAAACTGATGCTCAGCACAAAACTAGGCAAATTCATGGAGATGGCTGCTTCTAGTATGCACCTGTTCACTCTAGCTTGGAAGTGCCAGTCAGTCTTTTGTCATTTGTAAAATAGCTCTCTGACCAAGCACTCCGTCCTCCAGCATGTGGAGGATTTTAATTGCAACAGGGTCCTACTTACCCATAAATTAAGGCTTTGAAGAGAGGTATTCACATGTACCCAGAAATTCAGACTTCAGTTCTAGAGAGGTATTCGCACTAGAGACGTAGGACCAAGGAGATCTGAGTCACCTTCTCGTCGATTGCTGGGCATGCAAGAATTGCCCAAATTATGTGCAAAGCATCTGTTAGGGCTAGCGGAACACACCAAATAATAAAGAGATTGCTACGAGGTGCGATCACAGCCCTGGATCCACCGTGCAAAGATGGTACCTGCTGCTATGTAATGGCGGATGGACACTTAGCTCACACGTGGGTTAGAGTTCACCCCGTGTGAAATGGTAGAGAGCTCTGTTGCTTCACAGAGTCACACAATATGCTGCACCCTGTTAGCAGTCACAAGGTGCAGCTACAAGTCACTAGTGGGATCCCTAAGAATCACCCCCACTAATCTGGTGATTGAACTGGTTCTGACCCTTGGTGGCTTTTGAGCCCGTGCCTGAGGACACCAAGAGTCAGATGCACAGTTCAAGCGGGAATTCCCACCTTATACTGACAGTTGTCAGGAGAGCGCACTGATGGCGCATGGTGCCTTAGAGACGGGCACTGCAACGCGTGCTTAGTGTGCAGATAGCACTGTCGGGCGCTAGATAGCTTCCACCATTTGCGAGCAGTCAACAACACGAGGAATGGGAATGATTAAGGAGCTTTCATCCATCGACAGTCATTCATCTACACACACACATTGGAAAGGTGTGCCATGCGCACCTTTTATAGGAGTAGCAGACCGGGACCTTCCAGATAGTCCAATAGGAATCGCAACAGGACCTGAACATGTGACTCCCGACCTCCAATGGGAGGTCGTCCCATGAGCATGCTCAGTATGAGAAAGCGGCACTTAGTCCCAGAAAGGCCTGCTTGCTGCTGGTCAGTACTGGCAATAAGGGCAGAGCCTGGAAAGGCAGCAGTAATCAGCCACACAGTATCAGCTCGAGCCAGACGCTGAGACGGATGTCTCCGCTGAGCAGGTTCTACTGCGGCTGGAGAAGAATGGGAGACCGCAGTGGACATGGTTCGAGATTCCCCCTGAACAGCGGTGGGAATCTCGACACCTAACATTACCCCCTCTCCCAGGGCCTCCTCCCTGGACCTCGCTACGTTCAAAGGCTGCAATAAGCAGTGGAGCCTGAATGTGCTCCACAGGCTCCCAGGTTCTGTCCTCTGGACTGTGACCCTTCCGGTCCACCAGATAGAACTTTTTGCCACGTACCACCTTGCACCCCAAGATAGTGTTCACCTCATAATCGTCCATGGACGAACCCGATATACCAGCAGATGACTCAGGACATGTGAATGGGCTTTAAGAGGGACACATGAAAGGTGTCGGTGATACCCAGGCATGGAGGAAGAGCCAGATGATAGACCACAGGGTTAACCTGTTCCAGAACCTTGAAAGGCCCTATGTAGCAAGGCGCAAACTTAGTGGACTCAACTCGCAGCCTGATATTGCAGGCGTAGAGCCACACTAAGTCGCCAGGAGCAAACGTCGGAGCAGGACGCCGATATGCATCGGCAGAGAACCTCATTCTCTCCTTGTAAGCCCGGATAGCCTCCTGTGTACGGTCACAGATGTCCTGTGCTTCCACTGCTCAGTCTGCCACCCTAGAGTCAGCAGAAGATATGGGCATGGCCACAGGAACCCGCGAATGCTGGCCGCAAACTCTGCCCACGGTAGCAGGGATGCCCACTCATCCTGCCTGGCAGAGACAAAATGTCGTAGATATGTGACCAGGGTCTAGTTGGCCCTCTCTACCAACCCATTCGTCTCAGGATGGTACGCTGAAGAGAGATTCAGCTCAATACTAACTAGGCAACAAAGCTCTCTCCAGAACCGAGACGCAAACTGGGGACCCTGGTCACTGACAATCTTGTCAGGCATACCGTGTAAACAGAAGGCATGTTTGACAAACAACGCTGCCAAGGCTCATGCAGAAGGTAACCGTGGGAGAGGCACCAAATGCACCATTTTATATAAATGGTCAGTAACTACCCAAATAATGGTGTAGCCATGGGAATTAGGTAAGCCTACCACAACATCCATCTCCCAGGGCCTGTCAGACACCGGTAGAGGGTAAAGTAATCCAGCAGGCTGTTGTCGAGGAGAGCTTTTGGCGCAGGTGACGCACACCTGAATAAAGTCTCTAACATCACCGGCCATATGCGGCCACCAGTACATCCTCGCCAGAAGCTCAGATGTCCTTTTGATCCCAAAATGTCCACCCACCCTGGACGAGTGAGCCCAAGAGAGAACCTCCGGTCGCAAATTGGATGGTCTAGCAACACAGGAGCCACAGTTGTCAGACTCTCAGAGTGAACAATTAACCGAGCCTCCTCCTCCTCCTCCTCTGATGACACCACGGAGTGGGAGAGAGCATCGGCGCGAATGTTCTTCTCCCCAGATAGAAAATGAAGGGTGAAGTGGAACCGGGAGAAGAACAGGGACCATCTGGCCTGGCGAAAATTCATCCGCTGGGCTGTCTGCAAATATACAAAATTCTTGTGGCCAGTGTAGACTTGGAAGGGATAGCGAGCCCCTTCCAGGAAGTGTCTCTATTCTGAAAAAGCCAACTTCATTGCTAGCAACTCCCTGTCCCCGATGGAATAATTCCTCTCCGCCGGAGTGAAGGTCTTGGAGAAAAAGAAGCAAGGATGCTTCTGACCTTGAGCGTCGTTTTGGAAGAAGACCGCTCCAGCTCCGACAGATGAGGCATTCACCTCAATAATAAAAGGCTTATCTATATCGGGACGATGTAGAATGGGAGGGCTATCAAAGTGGGACTTAACAGATAAGAAGGCTTTGGAGACCTCCTCTGACCACAATTTGGGATTTGCTCCCTTCTTGGTGAAGGCTACCAAGGGAGCTTCCAAAGTTGAGAAGTGGGGGATGAACTGACGATAATAATTAATGAACCCCATAAAGCGTTGTGCCGCCTTGAGAGAATGGGGTTCCTGCCAGTCCATCACTGATTGTAGCTTGGCAGTATCTATAGCTATTCCCCGGGCCGAGATGGTATAGCCCAGGAAAGGGAAGGACTCCTGCTCAAACACACACTTCTCCAACTTTGCGTAGAGGGAGTTTGCTTGTAGAAGATTGAAATCTCTGCAAACATCTTTCCGGTGGGAATTAATATCTGGAGAGAAGATGAGAATATCATCCAGACAGACCACCACTGAGATGGAAAGCAAATCCCGGAAGATGTCATTCACAAAGTCTTGGAAGATGGCTGGGGCATTACAGAGCCAAAAGGGCATCACCAGATATTCATAGTGCCCATCTCTGGTATTAAAGGCCGTCTTCCACTTGTCCCTCTCATGGATGTGAATCAGGTTGTAAGCACCCCGCAGATGTAGCTTAGTAAATACCCTAGCTCCCCAGAGCCTATCGAAGAGCTCAGATCTCAGGGGAAGTGGGTACTTATTCTTAACGGTAATAGCGTTAAGACCCCTGTAGTCTATACATGGACGTAATTCTCCGCTCTTCTTCTGCACAAAGAAGAACCCCACCCACGCAGGTGACACTGACTTCCTAATGAAGCCTCTTGCCAGATTCTCCTGGATGCAATGTGACATTACCTCTGTCTCCGGGAGAGACAGGGGATAGACACATCCCCGAGGAGGCTCTGCCCCTGGCAATAGGACAGTCATAAGGGCGGTGAGGCGGAAGAGTCTCCACAGCTTTCTTGAAGAAAACATCAGCATAGAACCAGTAGTGTTGGGGAAGAGAACTAAGATCTGTGGGTATCTCCGTAGTGGTAACCTGAACACACTCCCTCTGACATCTACCTTCACAGGATTTACTCCATCCCAGAATTCTCCCAGAAGACCACTCAATATGTGGGGAGCGGTAACACAACCAAGGTATCCCTAGTAGAATCTCATCTATTCCCTCAGGAATGACAAGAAGGGAGCTGATCTCCTGATGAGATGGAGACATGGTTAATGAAAAGGGTATAGTCTGATGTGTGATCTGTGAAGGTAGTGCCAACCCATTCACCACTCTTACAGTCACTGGTTTGGCTAGCATAACCAGGGGAATTGCATGCCATTGAGCGAAGAAAGAGGGCATGAAATTTCCCTCCGCCCCGAAATCCACACAAAGCTCAACCCCAAAAGTGGAAGGGCCAAAAGTAATTGTCCCCTTGAAGGACAGTTTGGAGGAGAACGCCACTGTGACTAGTGAACCCCCTCCTATAGTAACTAGACGCGTTCGTTTCCCTGCCGCTGCGGACAATTTTTGGAACAATGTCCTGACTGCTGGCAGACACTACAGAGCATGGGTGTTCAAACAGCCCGGGACTTATTACCTGCACGAGAAACCTCCATAACCTCATAGGGCTCGGACGCCTGAACAGGTGACTCCAGAGGTTTGGCAAAGGTAGGCGCCAATCGAGGCCTCTGTCTACACTGGGCTCACTCCAACCTTCGCTCGTTAAAATGGAGGTCTATGCGAGTGGATATACACTGTGTGCAGAATTAGTAGGCAAGTTGTATTTTAGAGGATTATTTTTATTATTGATCAACAGCTATTAGTGACCAATATAGCCACCTCTCTTTATGATGACACTCAGCAGCCTTCCATCCATGATTCTGTCAGTTGCTTGATCTGTTTGCGACCAACATTGCATGCAGCAGCCACCACAGCCTCCCAAACACTGTTCCGAGAGGTGGACTGTTTTCCCTCCCTGTAGATCTCACATTTTATGAGGGTCCACAGCTTCTCTATGGGGTTCAGATCAGGTGAACAATGGGGCCATAAAATTATTTTTTCTTCTTTGAGACCTTTACTGGCCAGCCACGCTGTGGAGTAGTTGGAGGCATGTGATGGAGCATTGTCCTGCATGAAAATCATGTTTTTCTTGAACAATACTGACTTCTTTCTGTACCCCTGCTTGAAGAAGTTGTCTTCCAGAAACTGGCAGTAGGTCTGGGAGTTGAGCTTCACTCCATCCTCAACCCAAAAAGTTCATCTTTGATGATACCAGCCCATAGCAGTACCCCACCTCCACCTTGCAGGCATCTGAGTCGGAGTGGAGCTCCCTGCCCTTTACTGATCCATCTGGCCCATCAAGAGTCACTCTCATTTCATCAGTCCATAAAACCTTTGAAAAGTCAGTCTTAAGATATTTCTTGGTCCAGTCATGAGGTTTTATCTTATGTTTCTTGTTCAAAGGTGGTCGTTTTTCAGCCTTCCTTACCTTGGCCATGTCCCTGAGCATCGCACACCTTGTGCTTTTTGTTACTCCAGTAACGTTGCAGCTCTGAAATATGGCAAAACTAGTGGCAAATGGCATCTTGGCAGCTTCACGCTTCATTTTCCTCAATTCATGGGCATTTATTTTGCGCCTCTTTTGCCCAACATGCTTCCTGTGACCCTGTTGGCTATTTGTCATGAAACACTTGATTATTCGTAGTTCACGCTTCAAAAGTTTGGCAATTTCAAGACTGCTGTATCCCTCTACAATACATCTCACAATTTTGGACTTTTCGGAGCCCGTCAAATCCCTCTTCTGACCCATTTTGTCAAAGGAAAGGAAGTTGCCTAACAATTCTGCACAGTAATAGTTACCTGCACAAACAGATATCCTCCTAAGATAGCCAAATCTAAAAAAAAAAAACACTCCACCTTCCAAAAATATTAAGCTGTGATATTTATGAGTCTTTTGAGTTGATTGAGAACATAGTTGTTGATCAATAATAAAAATAATCCTCTAAAATACAACTTGCCTAATAATTCTGCACACAGTGTAGTTATTAGCTCCTCCAGTGTAGCGGGAATCTCTCTGGTGGCGAAGGCGTCCTTAACATGGTCAGCCAGTCCTTTCCAAAACACTGGAATCAGGCCTTCATCTGACCACTCCAGCTCTGATACTAAAGTCCGGAAGTGGATGGCAAAATGGCTGACCGAGGCCGAACCCTATGTTAATGCCAACAGTTGAAGCGCCGAATCATGGGTGACACGAGGTCCCATAAAGACCTGTTTCAGAGTGTCCATGAGCCTTGGAGCACTCTGCACCACATGATCGTTATGCTCCCACAGCGGCATTGCCCACTCTAATGCCCTGCCCGACAGAAGGGATAAAATGAATCCCACTTTAGCCCGTTCCGTGGGAAAACGTGCAGCCAGGAGCTCAAGATGTATAGTGCACTGGCTCACGAATCCCCGACACAGCTTACTGTCTCCAGCAAACTTGTCTGGTAGCAGGAGGCGAGATAATGTCGGAGCAGGGGTGGCAGTGGACAAACTGGCTGCAGCCAAGCTAGCAGCCTGAACAGCGACTGCGGTAACATCCACAGCTGAGGTTATGCGCTCAAGAGCCACCAACCTACCTTCCAGCTCCTGGATGTACCATTGTAATCCCTGTTCGTCTGCCATTACTAACCAGAGGCGCTAGTATAATGTTAGGGCTAGCGGAACGCATCAAATAATAAAGATATTGATACGAGGTGCGTTCACAGCCCGGGGTCCACCGTGCAGAGATGGTATCTGCTGCTATGTAATGGCGGATGGACACTTAGCTAACACGAGGGATAGACTTCACCCCTTGTGAAATGGTAGCGAGCTCCGTTGCTTCACAAAGTCGCACAAAACGCTGCACTCTGTTAGCAGTCACAAGGTGCAGCTACAAGACACTAGTGGGATCCCTAAGAATCACCCCCACTAATCTGGTGATTGAACTGGCTCTGACCCTCGGTGGCTTTTGAGCCCGCGCCTGATGATGCCCCGAGTCAGATGCACAGTTCAAGCGGGAATTCCCAGCCTATTCTGACGGTTGTCAGGAGAGCGCACTGATGGCGCACGGTGCCGTAGAGACGTGCAATGCAACGTGTGCCTAGTGTGCAGATAGCACTATCGGGCACTAGATAGCTTCCACCATTTGCGAGCAGTCAACAACAGGAGGAATGGGAATGATTAAAGGGACTCTGTCACCTGAATTTGGCGGGCTATGTAAATGCCCTGTGTCCGGTCCGATGGGCGGTGTTTCCACTTCTTTCATTCACCCCTTCCTATCCCACTGTCCGCAATATTTTCTTGAAGTTGAGTAGGTTTCCTCCGTAATTCACGTGTGCGCAATGCAATCTTGCCTTGCGCACGTGCAGTATGCTTTGCCCAACTGCGGGCAAAGCCGAAAAGCATTACTGCGTATGCGCCGCCGCACTATGTCCCGGAACACAGCAAAATACTTCCGGGACATAGTGCGGCGGGCATTCGCAGTAATGCTTTTCGGCTTTGCCCGCAGTTGGGCAAAGCATACTGCACGTGCGCAAGGCAAGATTGCATTGCGCACGCGTGAACCACGGAGGAAACCTACTCAACTTCAAGAAAATATTGCAGACAGCGGGAAAGGAAGGGGTGAATGAAAGAAGAGGAAACATCGCCTATCTGACTGGACACAGGGCATTTACATAGCCCACCAAATTCAGGTGACATAGTCCCTTTAAGGAGCTTTCATCCATCGACAGTCATTCTTCTACACACACATTGTATGAGCGGCCATGTGCACCTTTTATAGCGGTAGCAGACCGGGACCTTCCAGAAGGTCCAATAGGAACCGCAACAGGACCTGAACATGTGACATCCGACCCGTGAGCATGCTCAGTATGAGAAAAGAGGCACTTAGTCCCAGAAAAACCTGCTCGCTGCTGGTCAGTACTGGCTACAAGGGCAGAGCCTGGAAAGTCAGTAGTAACCATTTCCACAGTATCAGCTTGAGCTAGATGCTGGGACCGACATCTCCGCTGAGCAGGTTCCATGGTTTGAGATTCCCCCTGCACAGCAGCAGGAGCTCGACACCTAACATTGTCTGAGTTTTTTCCTTGTATTCATAAGCAGTATTGATATTCATATTTCATATATTCCATGTCTACATGCTTTAGCACTACAGAGTGCAACTTTTTTTGTATATTGTATATGGAGATGGCTGCTCCTAGTATGCACCTGTTCACACTAGGTTGGAAGTGCCAGTCAGTCTTTTGTCATTTGTATATTAGCCTTCTGACCAAGCACTCGGCCCTCCAGCATATGGTGGATTGTAATTTCAGCAAGGTCCTAACTACCCATAAATTCAGGCTTTGAAGAGAGGCCTTCACATCTACCCAGAAATTCAGACTTTAGTTTAAAGAGGTATTCACACTAGAAATGTAGGATCCAGCAGATCTGAGACTGCCTTGTCCGGCTGCTGGGCATGCATGAATCGGCCAAATTATGTGCAAAGCATCTCAGGTTTTTCCTAGAATCCATAAGTAGTATTGATATTCATATTTCATATATTTCATATTGATATGCTTTAGCACTACAAAGTGCAACTTTATTTGTTTATTGCATACAGCTAATGCAGCCAGTGTCAGAGGCAGCAAAACAACCCCCAAACATATTTGAACCTCCACCATATTTGACTGTTGATACTGTGTTCTTTTCTTTCTAGGCCTTGATGTATAGTTCACTGACACTGATGCACCCTGAGCCTGCAGGAGAGCTTGAATTTCTTTGGATCTAACTTGATTGGGGCTGCTTATCCGCTATCTGGACTTTCCTGCATTGCAACCTTTCATCAATTTTTCTCTGCCATCCAGCGAAATAGCTACAGTGCCACGGGTTATAAACGTCTTGATTAAATTGCACACCATGGACAAAGGAACGTCAAGATCTCTGGAGATGGACTTGTAAAATTGACATTATTGATACTGTTCAATAATTTCAGCATAATAACCGGCATCAGGGGCTTATCTACAGCATTCTGTAATGCTGTAGATAAGCCCCCGATGTAACCTGAAAGGTAAGAAAAACCGGTTATATTATACTCACCAAGGGGCGGTCCCGGTTCGGTTCGGGTCCGATGGGTGTCGCAGTCCGGAGCCTCCTATCTTCATACGATGACGTCCTCTTCTTGTCTTCCTGCCGCAGCTCCGGCGCAGGCGTACTTGCAGAGAAAAGTACTGCAGTGCGCAGGCGCCGAGCCTCTCTGACCTTTCCCGATGCCTGCGCACTGCAGTACTTTGCTCTGCCCTCAAAAGGGCACACAAAGTACGCCTGCACTGGCGCTGCGGCAGGAAGACAAGAAGAGGACGTCATCATATGAAGATGGGAGGCGTCGGACCGTGACGCCCATTGGACCGCACCGCAGCGGGACCGCCCCTGGGTGACTATAAAATAACCTGTTTTTCTTACCTTTCAGGTTACATCGGGGGCTTATCTACAGCATTACAGAATGCTCTAGACAAGCCCCAGATGCCGGTGGCCTTATCTTATGTACGATTTTTGGGGTGAGAGATTCCCTTTAACCACACAAAATTCTGTTCAAGTGAAGAAAATGACACTTCAAGAGAGCATATGAGACACAATGTGAATTAAAACCTTCATATCTAAATTAAAGAGTCCAAGTCAAAGAAGAGATCCATTATAAAATCAATCTTATTAATCAAATTTCGGTAATATAACCATATGATTAGATTTAAGCAGAAGATTTTCCTCTTTCAATCATATTTGGTCCCCGGAGCACGAGCTCACATAATCCTATAGTATTGTACACATTTGGACCGGTGATCTTCGCCGTACACAGCTTTGTCCTTGTGGTGCATGCTTCCCTATCTCAGGAGCTTTCAGTGATGCTCACGACTTGCCCCGCTTGTGTTCACATACACGGGTCAAGGACCGTTTCCAGGAAGCTTCCATCAGCTGAGAGGGGCACCTGCACAATGTGCCACTTACCTCATCGAAAGCAAGCCTACCTTCTTTACATGCTGATAGGTAGGACAGGGATATAAATAGATAACCACCAATCATCTCGACACGCCCCCAAAGAAGCTGGTGTCAAAATGCATGTCAGGGCGAGGGAATGCTGTGGCAGTCATATTACCGTGGAAACAACGAACACACTCTGCAAGGTAATTTAACACATTGGCACTTTAGGGATACGATATAATCACATCGTACTTCCTACCATTTATTTGATTACCCTACTTTTGGTGGATCTAATCCTTTAATAAACAGGGGAATAGGTTATTACTTGGTATATATACTCTATGTATGCTGTATGTCTGCAAATTGGGAACTCAGTTGCACATAAGCACTTTACTAGTATTTAAAACTGACTTATACATTACTTGATTTAACGAATTCCTCTCTAACCTCTATCTTTACCTATATCTACGGCTTGGGGAGTAAATGGTTAATGTATCCAAAAGTATACATATATAATTTTTGCCTAGTACTGTACAAATTTGATCTATGTGGTGTTTTCCAATTAACTGTTACCAATTTAATAAAAAATGAAAATGGAGAGTTATACTCCACGTAGAATATAGCACAGCCACGTACTATATAGCAGCCACATAGTATATAACACAGCCCTCGTAACACAGACAGCCACGTAGTTTATAGCACAGCCACGAAGTATATAGCAGCCACGTAGTATATAACACAGCCCACGTTATATATAGCACAGCCCACGTAATATATAGCACAGCCCACGCAGTATATAACAGAGGCCACGTAATATAAAACACAGCCCATGCAGTATATAACACCATCCACGTAGTATATAGCAGCCAGGAAGTATATAACACAGCCCATGTAATATATAGCACAGCCCACGTAGTATATAACACAGCCCACATAGTATATAACACAGCCCACGTAGTATATAACACAGGCCACGCAGTATATAACACAGCCCATGCAGTATATAACACAGCCCATGTAGTATATAGCAGTGTGGGCACCATTTCCCTGTTAAAAAAAAATTAAAATTAAAAATAGTTATATACTCACCCTCCGGCGTCCACCGAAGCTGTCCCTAAGCTGTCCCGATGTGCGCGATGCTGCCACCAGCTTCCATCCCAGTGACGCATAGCGAAATTACCCAGATGACTTAGCGGTCTCGCGAGACCGCTAAGTCATCTGGGTAATTTCGCAATGCGTCACTGTGAATGGATGCTGGTGGCAGCATCGCGCGCATTGGTGGACTGCGAAAGATGAGAATAGCGCAATTTTTTATTTTTTGTATTACTTTTAACATTATATCTTTTTACTCTTGATGCTGCATAGGCAGCATCAATAATAAAAAGTTGGTCCGGGATGGGGCGACACACTGGCACTGACTGGAGGGGAGTAGGGAGTGGGCACTGACTTGAGAGGAGAGTAGAGAGGGGCCAATGCGCGGTCAGACTAAGCCTGTCGCTGATTTGTCATGGCTGCCCGGCCGCGACCAGTCAGCGTGGCGGGATTTTCGTTACAGACAGACAGACAACAGACGGAAGTACCCCTTAGACGATTATATATATAGATTTTCATGTTGGAATTGTTCATCTTTCCCACAGCGTTCCCTAAGTAATATTTTCTGCTTAATTTTAATCATATAGTTATATTACCGAAATTTGATTAATAAAATTGAATTTATAAGGGATCTCTTCTTTGACTTGGACCCTTTAATTTAGATATGAAGGTTTCAATTCACATTGTGTGTCATGTGATTTTCATATTGCCCACACCTGTTACTTCAGTTTGAATGAGCATCACATGCTTTTTACTCACAATTTTGGAAAGGTGTCAACAATTTTATTCCTCCCATTTTGGGGGGTTTGTGTGAAATTATGACCAATTTGCCCTTTTTTCTCAGTTTTCTGTGTTGTTTCTGTACACACAAAGGAAATAAATATTTGTATAACAAAACATATGTAATAGCAATGATATATATATACTTCTCAAAAAAAATAAAGGGAACACTTAAACAACAGAATATAACTCCAAGTAAATCAAACTTCTGTGAAATCAAACTGTCCACTTAGGAAGCATCACTGTTTCACAATAATTTTCACATGCTGTTGGGCAAATGAAATAGACAACAAATGGAAATTATTGGCAATTATCAAGACACACTCAATAAAGGAGTGTTTCTGCAGGAGACCATATCACAGTACCAATGGCTGATGTTTTGGTCATTTTTGAATGTTGGTTGTGCTTTCACACTCGTGGTAGCATGAGACAGACTCTACAAACCACACAAGTGGCTCAGATAGTGTAGCTCATCCAGGACGGCACATCAATGCAAGCTGTGGCAAGAAGGTTTGCTGTATCTGTCAGCATAGTGTCCAGAGGCTGGAGGCGCTACCAGGAGACAGGCCAGTACACCAGGAGATGTGGAGGGGGCCATAGGAGGGCTACAACCCAGTAACAGGACCGCTACCTCAGCCTTTGTGCAAGGAGGAACAGGAGGAGCACTGCCAGAGCCCCTCAAAATAGCCTCCAGCAGGCCACAAATGTGCATCTGTCTGCACAAACGGTTAGAAACTGACTCCATGAGGATGGTCTGAGTGCCCAATATCCACAGATGGGGGTTGTGCTCATAGCCCAACACCGTGCAGCATGCTTGGCATTTGCCACAGAACACCAGGCTTGTCAAATTCACCACTGGCGCCCTGTGCTCTTCACAGATGAAAGCAGGTGCACACTGAGCACGTGTGACAGACGTGACAGAGTCTGGAGACGCCATGGAGATTGATCTGCTGCCTGCAACATCCTTCAGCATGACCGGTTTGGCAGTGGGTCAGTAATGGTGTGGGATGGCATTTCTTTGGAGGGCCGCACAGCCCTCCATGTGCTCGCCAGAGGTAGCCTGACTGCCATTAGGTACCGAGATGAGATCCTCAGACCCCTTTTGAGACCATATGCTGGTGCGGTTGACCCTGGGTTCCTCTTAATTCAGGACAATGCCTGACCTCATGTGGCTGGAGTGTGTTAGCAGTTCCTGTAAGATGAAGTCATTGAAGCTATGGACTGGCCCGCCCGTTTCCCAGACCTGAATCCGATTGAACACATCTGGGATATCGTGTCTCACACCATCCACCAACGTCACGTTGCACCACAGACTGTCCAGGAGTTGGAGGATGATTTAGTCCAGGTCTGGGAGGAGATCCCTCAGGAGACCATCCGCCGCCTCATCAGGAGCATGCCCAGGCGTTGTAGGGTGGTCATACAGGCATGTGGAGGCCATATACGAATCATTTCATTGTCTTGAGGCATTTCCACTGAAGTTGGATCAGCCTGTAACTTCATTTTCCACTTTAATTTTGAGCATCATTCCAACTCCAGACCTCCGTGGGATATTAGTTGTGATTTACATTGATCATTTTTAGGTTTTATTGTTCTCAACACATTCCACTATGTAATGAATAAAGATTTACAACTGGAATATTTCATTCAGGATCTAGGATGTGTGATTTTAGTGTTTATTTTTTTTTAGCAGCGTATATACAGTATACTATATATATGAAATATATATTTTAGATATAATTTAGATGCACCTGGCTCTAGCTTTGACAAAGAAACAGGAAATGGGATCAACTTGTGTCAGTCTGCTGGATGTTGAGCAGAGTATGTTGAAGTTGGTGAGTTGGCAGCCAAAATGTGAGCTGTATCTGTAAGAGAGACAAGCCAGGGTCTCTCTCTGAATGAAAATTGCATGGGTCAGCTAGGAAAGCTGAGTAGTCTGTGTGTTGTAGCAGCAGAGTAACGTATAGAATTTGGCTAGGACTCGTTGGCTAGCAATCAGTTCTCATGCTTCACACTGACGAGGATCAATAGTCTGAAACACCGTGTCTGCGAATTGAGATACTTTTATCCTAAGTCATATTGCAAGACTCGTTAAAGGGTTGACTGTGACTTGTAGGATCGCTACTTCCAATAGGTGGCGCTATAGAGTTCAAGTCCTCTGTTTCTCTGAAGAGGCAATTTGCATATTAAATTTCCTAGAGGAGCATTGCACGGTGAATAAGCCTCCTTACCTTGACAAGCCAGAGCTGGTATGTCACTCTCCACAAGGAGAAACCTTACACCTTATCTGAGAGTGTGAATTCCCAAAGAGCATTGAAATGTAGAGATTGAATGTCCTGGGTAAGGGCAGCTACAGCATTGCAAAAACAGTATGAAAGCATGGATGAGCTATGTTTCTGAAATCTGCCATTACTGTGGTGTCATGGTAACGCTGGTGCAGCTCGGGGGAGCTCTAGGAGCAGTCCCTTCAGTGGAGTTGTGTGGTGGAATACCAGGGTCCGAAATGCCAAGTGGCGAGGTTCACGTAGCACCTTGATACAGAGAGATAGTAAAACTCACCAATTCCCAGAACCAATGAACTGCAGCACTGTTTGGCACAACTCCCACTTCGCCTACCCTGCCTGGGGTGCTGTTCCTCATCCTGGCAAGTGGCTTCAGGCATACCAGGTGACTGTGAAAGGTGTCCAAATGATGGAACTTTAATTTATGGACAGCTATGGTTTGATTTCTTTGCCTATGTGGATTGGATAGTTTGTTACTGACATCTGGTGAGAATTTCATGTCAATAGTACCTTAAGAATTAAATTTACTTAGAAAATTGGTGACATGTTCAATACTTATTTCACGCGCTGCATGTGCTTGCTGAATGAACTATTTAGTTGTTGCCCAATGCCTACTGAAGAGCGCGGATCTTTACTATATATACATATATAAATATATATATACATGGGGCCTGATACTGCTGTCTCTGATGAAATCTAGGGACATCGCTATATTATCTTCTGTTACTAAGTAACTTTTGTTATGTGTAGGGCAGGTTTACCACATTTTATAACCTATGTGAGATAAAAGTGCATATCATGTTCTTCGAGTGAAACAGTGTGTAAGGTTACCAACTACTAGGAAAAAAAAAATTCAAATAAATCTTACATATAGTACTCACATTTTTTCACTTAGGCCTTACCCTTAAAAGCTAGATAAAGGACAGAGTGTCTTCATTAACAGTAAGGCTTAGTAAAATTGTAAAATACACAGTGCTAGAATGAAGAGATACTATTGCATAAAATTGACCCCATGAATTGTTTTCAAGCCAGCATTCCACCTTACACAGCGCTTTAGGGCAGATTTCCTCATATACTATTTGTTTATGTAATTGGGGCACAATATTGTGGCATTATATTGTGGCACTATATTGGGGCACTATATTGTGGCTTTATATTGGAGCACTATATTGTGGAATTATATTGGGGCACTATATGTGTCCCTTCCTGTGATATATTCCTTGTGTACCCTAGATCAAATAATGTTGCACAGTATGTGCCATACACACAGTTGCAAGTTATCTGTGTGAATATGTTGCATCTAACTCTAATATTCTTTCCACCTTAAGGTGCAGTAATATTTCTTTAATGCTTTATATGTACTAGTACACATTTTTTCATTCACTTATTTAAACCTGTGATACTTGTCAGCATGGCTCCGGCTGCCTGAGTTGCTAGGTAACTGTAGCTGTGGTGTGTGCCGAGAATCGGCCTCAGTAGACACTCTACTTCTATATTCTTTTTGAAAATGGTAAACATTAAAGATTTTTTTCTTTTACAGCATAGCTCATCCTAATGTAATTTTGGACACGGATTTGACATGTCATATGAGAATGCAACACACTCCAGATCTCACTAGCATGAAAGTGTGGCAGAGCTCCGAAAGTTAATATAATAATATCCGCAGGTCTATATTTGCAGTTCCATTGTGCAAACAAGTTATAATTCTTAGCAAGAACTGGCTTTTCTCTAAGAACTGATTCATCTCATGCTTGTAGAGACGTTGTGTGCAGAAATGTAACATCTCTCTAGTAATGTACTGAATGCAATAAATATGTTAATATGTGGAGAACGGTTGATCCCACAGAGCTAAAACCTGGTCCCAAACCTTCCGAAGTTGCTGTTTTACATACGTGCCAAATTTGAGGCAGATTTGTCCAGTAGTTTGGTCATAAATTAATCTTATTTTTTAATTCCTTTTTTTTATAATATGTTGAGAACAGTAGAGCTATAGAGCTGAAACTCAGTGTTCAACCTTCAGAGCAGAGGTGACTGATTTAATTATGGCCCAATTTGTGGCAGGTTAGCCCAGTCGTTTGGACGTAAATTCATATTTGCTTTTGTGTTCTGTTTTTTTACAAATATCTCGAACACTTTTGTATTCCATTTTTTGGAGAATATGTTAATAACATTAGGTCCTAGAGAGCTGAAACCAGGTGGAAAGCCTTTGAAAGTGCTTGACTTACCTATATGGTAAATTTGAGGTAGGTTGGTACAGCCATTTGGCCGTAAATTAATATCTGCTTTTGTGTTCTATTTTTTAGAGAATTTCTCAAGAATGGTAGATCCTTGACACTTATAAAAGAACCTAATATACTTCTTTGCCATATTTGGTGTAGATTGGTGGAGTAATTATGCCGTGCTTGAAGTGACGACACACTGTGAGGATTCTCTAGTGCCGGGATTGGGCGGTCGTGTGACCGCAAGTATGCAATATGCATATTCCTGGCCACGTTCCAACTAGACTATTTCCAACCTTGCTCAATACAGTTGCAATAAGTGAGGCCGTGCCCATCTAGTCGGGATGTGGCCGAGTCTCACGACTCAGCTGTTGGGTGACCCGGGACCAGGGGCTCTTTCCTTGTTCCTAACACTAGGGAGTCCCCTAGCTCGCCCTATTCCCTGGGATAGTTCTGATCAGGGCCGCCACCCTTGCCTTATCTGAGTTAGCCCTCCTTCTGTTCTTTTCCCCCACCCATGGAATAGGGGCGCCACTGTGCACCACAGAGCAACAATTTGACAAACAAGGCTACACAAACAAGGGTAAACTGAAAACACCAAGCATACAAATATTCACTCACATATAAAAGAGGAATGCACTGGAGAGTGGAGAATGGAGAAAAAAACAAAGTAGAGGAGGGAAGGGAATTATCACACTTACTAACCACGCAACAGTCACGGATAATTCCTCCAAACTCCTTCTCATATGAACACTTTTCCTCCTAAGCCATGCAGCAAAAGCTAGCTCTGACATGGGTTTGAATTTGGACCCAGATTGTAAGGGGGATGGGAGTGGCTAACTGAGCTGATGCTGCAGTTTTCTGGCTCCTCTCTGTTGTGATAATCCCGCGACAGGGGGAGTGTGCATTCATGAAATCATTCACTTGTATGATATATTAATATATATAATTCATTGTAAATATACATGTTACAATATGCCTCTTAATATGCGATAATAAACATACTGTATATTTTAAAAATAATCCAATATTTTATTTTATATGAATATCTGTTGCTGACAATGCATAAAATGCAGGAATTATTCATCCATAAATGTCTCAAAATTGGATACATACTGAATAGCGAAACATCCATGGCACAAATACTTACAAATAATATTTCAATCTGCATATTTCTTAGGAACTGACTGGTTCAAAATATCACCACACTCAACAGCTCTGATCACAAATATCAGTACTTGATTTCTGGTTGACATTTAATATTTTTTAAGAAAGTATCAATATGTGTAACGAAGAATAATGGCCATGACATGTTTACTATAATCCATAGTTGAAAATGAAAATACTTTGATTTGTTATTAAGTCATCTGCACTCCAATATTAAGTTTTCTGTTAAGTGATAGGAACAGAGAACTGAAAAAACAGTGGATACTTTTTATGATGGGCATCAACTACACTTGACTTACCCCATTGATGACAGTGATCCATCGAGTTTGATTTTACCTACAAAGCCTTACAAAGCAAGACACTTAGGCTAAGTTCACACTAGGCGTTTTTGCTGTGATTTTGTTTTTGTTTTTTCATGCTAATTTTAAGCTGCTTTTTACAGTACCAGCAAAGCCTATGATATTTCAGAAATCTCATGCACACACATTGGGTTTTTTGTCATCAGTATTCTGTGCTCTGGTGCGTTTTTGGACATAGAGCATGTCACTTCGTTCAGCGTTTTTCACCCACTGAATTGCAAGAAAAAACGCATGAAAAATCACACCAAAAACGCCACTGAAAACACAGCAAAACTTGCGTATTTACAGCAGTTTCTTTCCTGGCAAGCACTCAGGTGTTGCTGCAGAAAAAAACGCAACAAAATCGCCCAGTGTGAACCTATTAAACAAAGGATCACGAAGCACACATATAATATAGGGCCGAGAGGAATATAGTAAAACTCTCCCACTTATAGTATCCAGATACACTGGTTTACCAGGGCCACTCCAAAAATCATGTATAACAACAAGGAAACGGAGTAGAAAAATCCCAAACAACATAGTAAGATTCAATAACTTTATTAATACAAACATACAAAAACTATATGACCAAAGAATTAAAAATTACAATTGTGCACCATAACAGGTGGAAAATAAGGAGAGAACTCTAGCTGTACTGGTGTGCATGGGGAGCATAGTATATATCCGGGGGCAAGAAAAATGCTAGCAGTCAGAAGCCATTCATATTGTCACACTAAATCAGGATTGATTCCTGCATACATCCCCGCTATCCAGGAATAGTGCCTCATGGAATAAATGCTAATGAATCAATCAGTAAGTACTAACCACTGCGTGCTTACCCATAATGTTGACCGGACCGCTCACCCACTATGCACCAGGAACCCCTTGACGCACGTTTCGCCGCCAAGCTTTTTCAAAAGGGGATGGTGATCAGTTGTTCAAATGCCATAATATACTAACAAAACCAGAAATGCCGCTGGATTCCGGCGCATGCGCACCCGGATCCGGGCTCCACGACACCAGCGGCCGTCAACGATGCGCGAGCATGGGGGCGGAAGTCCGCCGTATGACGTCATGACATGCGCACACATCGATTACAGACGGCGGCAGGTGAGATGGACAGAACCAGATCCAAGGAGCGCACGCGCACCCAGAGCGGCCATTGTAGTGAAGACCACAATAGCGGCCATATTGTCAGAGACATAAATATTAAAATATATCACCGCGGTGGAGACGGTAGATGTAACTAAGGCACCACTCGTCTCCAACCGCAGCGATGCGCTGCAAGAAGGTGTAAACAAGACTGCAGTGACAGAAAGTGTTAAATAAGTAAGGTTATAAACCCTGTGTGCTAGCACATGTAGTGAGAATAAGGCCCAATATGGGCATATACAACACATGGAGATGTGCATACAATTATAATACAAGGACAATATCCTCCTTTTTTGTCCTTGTATTATAATTGTATGCACATCTCCATGTGTTGTATATGCCCATATTGGGCCTTATTCTCACTACATGTGCTAGCACACAGGGTTTATAACCTTACTTATTTAACACTTTCTGTCACTGCAGTCTTGTTTACACCTTCTTGCAGCGCATCGCTGCGGTTGGAGACGAGTGGTGCCTTAGTTACATCTACCGTCTCCACCGCGGCGATATATTTTAATATTTATGTCTCTGACAATATGGCCGCTATTGTGGTCTTCACTACAATGGCCGCTCTGGGTGCGCGTGCGCTCCTTGGATCTGGTTCTCTCCATCTCACCTGCGGCCGTCTGTAATCGATGTGTGCGCATGTCATGACGTCATACGGCAGACTTCCGCCCCCATGCTCGCGCATCGTTGACGGCCGCTGGTGTCGTGGAGCCCGGATCCGGGTGCGCATGCGCCGGAATCCAGCGGCATTTCCGGTTTTGTTAGTATATTATGGCATTTGAACAACTGATCACCATCCCCTTTTGAAAAAGCTTGGCGGCGAAACGTGCGTCAAGGGGTTCCTGGTGCATAGTGGGTGAGCGGTCCGGTCACCATGTGGGTAAGCACGCAGTGGTTAGTACTTACTGATTGATTCATTAGCATTTATTCCATGAGGCACTATTCCTGGATAGCGGGGATGTATGCAGGAATCAATCCTGATTTAGTGTGACAATATGAATGGCTTCTGACTGCTAGCATTTTTCTTGCCCCCGGATATATACTATGCTCCCCATGCACACCAGTACAGCTAGAGTTCTCTCCTTATTTTCCACCTGTTATGGTGCACAATTGTAATTTTTAATTCTTTGGTCATATAGTTATTGTATGTTTGTATTAATAAAGTTATTGAATCTTATTATGTTGTTTGGGATTTTTCTACTCCGTTTCCTTGTTGTTATACCAGTGTGAACCTAGCCTAATATTTCCTTACCAGTCGTTTTACTATTTTGTAACAGTGATAGTCCACAGTAGGAGATATCTTATGCTGGGCATGTTCCCAACAAATACACAATGAGTTCAGCTGAGTGTGTCCCCCTACTCTTTAGCTTTTTTTCATCGTCTCACCCGGGTCTGTTGGCCCTAACTCCTGACCTGATGATGTGTATCCGATTTCTGGTTCACCCTAAATTGGTTTCTGCTTAGTAACATGTGGGCAAAAAAAAAATATTTCTTCAAGCAGTGAGTTTTCTTATTTATACAAAAAAAACTTGAAAACCTATATTTTTTCCATTTTCTAGGGGAATACCAACAGTAGTTTCTATAGGAATTCAAGGGAGGTTCTTTTTACCAGTTTCCTAAAAAAAAATGAGGATTTTAATGAATGATGCTAGGATCTGTACGTTTTTAAGACAATGTAGCAATATAAATGTTCAGGGTGGATGAATGATATGATCTAGGATGTAATCATAATTTCCTAGAATATAATTTTCCTATACATTGCACATATCTGGAGAATAATGGCATAAGTATATGATAATTGTAATTTGATTTGTTCATCTTGAGTTGTAAAGAATCTGAGCATTGGGAATAATTCAGTGATCGTTTACAGCAGTTATTTGTAAATCCAGCTTCAAGGAAGGAACTGTTGCATATGGTAAAGATAATGGAAACATATGCTCATATATTCATAGTTTACTACTTCAATACTCTATGTGACATAACATCAAAGCCTGCTCTAAGGCTTCTGCATTACCAAAGGGTTGTACATATGACACAATCAGTAATATTTCTTTCTTGCGAAAAATGTACCATGAAGTGTTGCAGTGTACTTAGCGGAAGAAAAATGAGTCTGACCTTCTGACCTCCAGAACATTCACTTGACACTAAATATCACTTAAAGGCCGTAGGTAATTGTTTGTAATATGCTTAACTTAATTGGACAGCCCAAGGGAACAGCATACAGTTAGCATACTTGTTCAGGTTAAAGGACAGGAGTTAATTTAGTGTAGACGGTAATACATTTTTAAAGAGAAAGAGAAGTACTAACTCATAATCACAGTCACTAAATAATATAAAAGAAAAACCTGTTTTTATAGGACTTTCACAAACACTTTTTTCTTATTTTGGCAAAAAAAATCATCAAAAGTGAAAAAAAAAATGCAACAAACAAAGCAATATTATCCACCAGACCAGGTGGTTGCTTTAGTGTGCCCAAACCACCCGGTCCGGGACATGTGAAATACAGTCTTTCGCATTCATCAACCTACCCTCCAGACTTAACAAATTGCACCGCCAGAGAAGAAAAAATCCCTGTCTAGAAGAGAATACCTACTGAATGCAATTGTCATGAAAAAGGCCTGTTTGACCGAAACGCGTTGACACTCAAAAGTTGCTCTTATGTCTTGAACTGTAATAAAATAAATCTTGCTTGCATTCAAAAGGAATGTGCAATTGATATTTATTCTATATATTCTATGAGGGATCTCACCAATCCCCTCAATTGGCACCTCCGTTAGCAAAATACCTCAATGTGCACGCCAATATGTATTTTTTATAAGAGTTGTGGAGCACAAAGTCATTGGCTCCGTCACTTATCCCAATAGGCCATGGGAATCCCTTCTGTCTATGGCCTGCTGGAGTCCAGCACCAAGCAAGGGATGCTGGCAGTGCAATGACATCACTTCATCGTGCCGTCAGCATCCACTGTGAGAATGAATGGAAGAGGAGACAGATGCTGCGGAGGATGAGGAATTAGGTGAGGATAGGGATTTTTTTAAATTTGGGGGAAGCTCCAGGGTACCATCACAATATATAGGGTGCTGTGAGTTGGACCATCGTGTTATATAAAGGGATGTGGGGTGGACCACCATACTATATAGTGTACTGTTGGGGGGACCATCATACTACATAGTAGGATGTTGGGGGAACATCATACTATATGGGGTGGCTATGAGGTGAACTATCACACTATATGGGAGTACCATCATACTATATAGCGGCAGTGAGGTGTACCATCATATTATATGATGAACTGTGGGGTGGACCATCATGCTATATGGGGGTGTTGGGGGGTTGTCATACTATATAGTGGTCTCTGGAGGGATCATCATAATATATGGGGGGCTGTGTAGTGGACCATCATGCTATATAAGGGGCTGTCATACAGTATTTGGACTTTGGGGATCTTTATAGTGTATGGGGGATCTATCATACTGTGTGATGTGGCTGTGGGGACCATCTTACTGTGTAGGGCAGTTGTGGTGGATATCATACTGTGGGGGTGGTTGTGGTGGACATTATACTGTGTGGAGGTTTATGGGGTACATTATACTATGTTCAGGACTGTGGTGACCATCATAGTGTATGGGATGGTAGTGGAGGACATCATACTGTACAGAAGGTTTTAGTAGGCATCACACTTTATACATGCAGTCACGTGCTAACTAGACGTGCACGTCCTGGCTCAATACAAGTGAAATTAGCAAAGCCAAGAACAATTAGTCGGAATGTGGCCGGAGGTATGAAAATTGCATGCTTGCGGTCACATGATGGCCGGCTCCCAATTGTGCCACCGGAGAATCCTCACTTAGTGCATAAATTGTCCAATTCATGTGTACTCGGCAGCCACGATAAGGCAATTCTTGTTGCTGGGAACCTATCTAATGTGAATCCTCTCTTAGAAGAAAGTCTCTATTTATATGGTAAGGTAGGATCCTGCTGTAAAAACAACTGAAGCTGAAGGGTGGAGTGCTCAGTCAGAGCCATTACGGGACATTATAGCATGAAGGGACTTAGGATGAGGGGACACTGTAACTGGACTGGAAGGGGCCAGGATGGGCGACATTATAATAGGATAGGGCCAAGATGAGGACATTTTGATAAGAAGGGGCTCAGAATGTGGGACCGCATGAATTCAAATCTAATACTTGTGGTCACATAACCGGCCGCTCCCGATGCACACACTGTGAGACTTCAGAAGTCTGCTGTCACACAGAGTCACATGCAAAGAGTGACTGCAGACTTCAACATCAAACCTGGACAAGCGCTTTAACAAAAACCACTGTACTAGGACTGATATCACCACCATGCAGTGACTGTATAATGGTAATATCAGATCTACACCAGTGTTCAGCAGACCATATATGTATTACTGAACAGGTTCTCACCAGTGACGTTCTTGCTGATTGCTGTTATTCATTTTCCCTTTTCCATTGCATTCAGCCCAGACTGCCATGACCTCTTCTTCCATCCATAATTTATCCCTGTAAAATATATCACAGAGACATATTTACTTTACTGCTTTTCCAAGACCTTCCTCTCATTCTACCACCTTTACACAAACTACAACTTGTGCTGCCTTATAACAATTCCTCTGTGCCTCCACAGCACCATACAGTAATAATGTTGCCATTGTGCTACCTCATAATAATTCCTCTGTGCCTCCTTTAATAAAACTCCCCTTGACCCCTTACAATAATGACACTGGACCTCCTTATAATAATACAAACTCCCCCTGTGCTTTCTTATAATAATAATACAGCCTTGCTTCCCCATAATTATTATGACCCCCCCATTGGGCCTCCGTATAATAATGACCCTCAGTGACTCTTTATTGTAATAAGGCTCCTGAGCAGTGGCTTACATAGAAATCACAGGTCACATAGGACTTTTTCTATCATGTCACAATCAAAGAACGGCAGACCTCGCAACTTTCTAAAAAACGGAGAATGATATGTATTGCAGCACTTACATTTATTTTCCCACTACTAAAGCCCCTAAGTGGTCTTGCCCATTATGATACCTCTTTCATGACTCCCATAGCGTATTATGCACCCACACAGTATGATGACCCCACAAATCCTATACAAAGTATGATGCACCACATGATTGTCACCACAGCCCCCCATATATTATGGCATTCACCACAGCTCCTAATATACAGTATGAGGTGCACCACAGGCCCCTATATAAAGTATAATGTCCCCCATAGCAACCCCATTAAATTTGATGTCCCCTTTAATCACACCATACAGTATGAGGGTCACCACAGCACCCCACCTAGTATATTTTACCCCATAGACCTCCACACAGTATAATGCCCACCACAGCCCCCATACACTTTGAAGATCCCCCACAGACCCTTATATAGTGTAATGGTACCCCCAACAGCCCCCAATACACTATCATGATCCTCCCCAAGAACCCGTTATATAGTATGAGGGTCATTCAAAAAGGACCCTATATAGTATGGTGATCCCACCAAACAGCCCCCTATATAGAATGATGGTGCACCACAAACAGCCCCCATATAGTATGGTAGTCCACCACGAACAGCCCCCTTAAATGATGATGGCCTCCACAAACAGCCCCCCATACAGTGTCATGATCCTCCCCAAGAGCCCGCTATATAGTATAATGGTTCCCCAAAAAGGAACGTGGTATGGTTGTCCCATCAATCTGACCCCCACAAACAGCCCCCCATAAAGTATGCTCATGCTGATGAGGGCCAATATATTGATTAGAAAGAATACCTTTACTGTAGTACTGTATTACTAGTGTTCTGGACATTTCCTAAACCCTTAAAAGGATGCAATTCAAATGACAACCACTAGCCACACATAGACATTTAGCATAGGTATCTTGTGACAGAGCATCATTGTCACGAACGGACACGAGGAGAGTCTGGCAGCGACTCAGCATATACATTCAACGGGATGGAAAAGGGAGAGGAAGGCTGTAAAAGTAGGAAGCGAGGGACGGGACACCTCCTGACACCAACCTGTGCATGTCCCTAAGCTCCCCTAAAGCCCTATGCAGGTCCTTCCCCTGCCACTGTCACGTGCATAGTCCCTGATTGTCAACCCAATGTACTCTGGCTAGTACACTGGCCAGCAAGGACACAAAACTCACCACTGCAGATGGTAAAACACACGGGAAGAGACAAACATGGGACAGACAAAAAAAGGAAGAAATACTCAGCTCTGGCTCTGCTGCTAAGCTCCACAGCAGTAGAGAAAACGACACCAGGAATCTGAACTCTCACAGCAGCAACATCACCGACACAGAAGAGCTCCACACCCCTAGCTGGTCTGTATAGAAAAACTCAATAAATGAAAATCAGCTGATTGTACCTCTGCAGCCTGTTAACGTTGTAAAATTATGCAGCCTGATGAAGGTTAATATAATGATCCATAAGACCACAGTAAAAACATGCCCACATCCCACGGTGAACTGCAGGCAACCAAATATTATTATTATTATTATTATGCATGTATATAGCGCCATTTATTCCATGGCGCTTTACATGTGAAAATATGAGAGGAGACTCCCCCAAACTGCATGGGTTTCTCTATCCACCCTGATAGCAAGGGCCATGGCAGCCACCAATGACTTTGTAGTAGCATATTGCACCATAGAATCCTGAAGCCTAGCTGACAGACCCTGATAAAAATGACTCTTAATGCAGGGTCATTCCATTGAGTGTCAGTGGCCCATCTCTGGAACTCCTCAGCCGGCCGGCCCTCCTGCTTGATCTTACAGAGTTTTGATGCCAGGGAGACACCATCAGGATCATCAAACACTAACACCAAAGCTGCAAAAAACTCGTCCACTGACCACATAGATGGAGAGTCGGTCAGCAGGGAGAAGGCCCAGGACTGGGGATCACCCTTAAGAAGGGAGACTACAAGCCCCACTCACTGTTCCTCACTCCCTGAGGAACAAGGGGGAGCCTGAAATATAATTTACATGCTTCTTTAAGAACCATAAATGTATCTCTCCCTCCAGAGAACTGTCGGGGAGAGATATTTTAGGTTCTGGTTGAGCCTGGTCATGAGCCAAGAGCAAGAACTTACACAAGCTAAAGCTGCTGCACCATCTGTGACTGAAACTCTGTAAACTCATCTGTGAGGGCCTGGATCAGGTGTGAAAAAGCCTCCACTTGAGCCATAGGGTCTCCGAAAAATGGTGCGGTCGGTTATAATGTCACGCATTGACATTGATAAGTTTGGCAGATGACTCAGCATATAAATTTGACAGGATGGAAAAGGGAGAGGAAGGCACTGAAGGTAGGGAGTGACGGATGGGACACCTCCTGACAACAACCTGTGTGTGTCCCTAAGTTCCCATAATGCCCTATGCGGGTCCTTTTCCCCGCTACTGTCCTGTGCCTAGTCCCTGATTGTCAGCTCAATATACCCTGGATAGTGCACTGTCCATCAAAGATGCTAGCCTCACCACTGCAGATGGTAAAACACAGGGGAAAAGACAAACATTGAAAGACATAAAAGGAAGAAATACTCAGCTCCGGCTCTGCTGCTAAGCTCCACAGCAGTGGAGAAAACAGCACCAGGAATCTGAACTCCCACAGCAGCAACACCACTGAAACAGGAGAGCTCCACACCTCTAGCTGGTCTGTATAGAAGAACTCTATAAACGAAAATCAGCTGATGGGTCATGTGACTATTTAAAGGAAGGTGGGAGAGGTTACCAACCAACATCAGCTGACCAGCCTAAAAGAACTTTAAAAATCCAAAAAACTTCAGCACTCAAATGGTACATTTTATTGTCATATGCCAAACAGAGGCACAACCAAAATAACAGAAGAAAGACCCAACCCTTTTGGATATAAAAAGCAGAAAATAAGTGAAAAGGAAAAAGCAAAATATGACCCTTTGAATACAGATAGTTTCAATGCGACGTCTAAGCTTATTTAATCCTTTTTCAAGCATAAATCTGTGTATCATATCCTAAAGGAATCCTTTCCAAGCATTCCAGAATTTAATAGACGACCCATAATGGAACGAAAAAGACCTGACAATATAAGAGACCATTTAGTTAGAGCTGATGTAGGTTCCTCTAGGTCAACTTCCATCCAACGAACATTTGCGACACCACGTAATGGCACTTCCCAATGTTTGGGATGTCTACAGTGCTCAAATATCCTCAAGGGTGACACATTTACTCATCCCCGTTCTGATCGACATTTCCCCACTAAGGGGTTTTTTACTTGTGAATCTTCTTATGTGGTATATCTGATTAAATGAACATGCGGTCTCAGATATGTTGGGGAAATCACCCAGAATAACCAGGACCGCATTTCACAACATAAATCCACAATTAGATGTGGGCGGACCTTATTACCCATTCCTTCTCACTTCATCTCCAGGGGGCAATCTATATCACAATTGAAATATCAAATAATTGACCATATTCCAGCACATAGACTGGGTGGCAATAGAATTAAGACATTAAAAGACCCGTGAGGCGTTCTGGATACATATCTTACAAACGCTAGCACCATTGGGGTTAAATAGAGAATATGAGGTAAAATACTAATATATAGTCTACTCTGTATATGGTATATTTTGTAGCACTATAATTATTACTATTACATACAATTAGATTATCCTATATGAATATTTATATTGTCTACAATTGGTTTCAACTTTTTTATTTTTCTCCTTTCTTAGATATCACAATAGATACTACAATAGGTATTTTACTCTCGTTTATATTAATATCCTAATATCTAATTAACCAAGGGTAGTGTTCCCTATTCTATATATGTATATTTTTAGCTATTTATGTCTTACCTCTTTCATCCACCTCTACCCGGTCCACACACGTTAAAGGTACCGTCACACTTAGCGACGCTGCAGCGATACCGACAACGATCCGGATCGCTGCAGCGTCGCTGTTTGGTCGCTGGAGAGCTGTCACACAGACCGCTCTCCAGCGACCAACGATGCCGGTAACCAGGGTAAACATCGGGTAACTAAGCGCAGGGCCGCGCTTAGTAACCCGATGTTTACCCTGGTTACCATCCTAAAATTAAAAAAAACCAAACACTACATACTTACCTACAGCTGTCTGTCCTCCAGCGCTGTGCTCTGCTCTCCTCCTGTACTGTCTGTGTGAGCACAGCGGCCGGAAAGCAGAGCGGTGACGTCACCGCTCTGCTTTCCGGCTGACCGACGCTCACAGCCAGAGCAGGAGGAGTGCAGAGCACAGCGCTGGAGGACAGACGGCTGTAGGTAAGTATGTACTGTTTGTTTTTTTTACTTTTAGGATGGTAACCAGGGTAAACATCGGGTTACTAAGCGCGGCCCTGCGCTTAGTTACCCGATGTTTACCCTGGTTACCAGTGAAGACATCGCTGAATCGGTGTCACACACGCCGATTCAGCGATGTCTGCGGGGAGTCCAGCGACGAAATAAAGTTCTGGACTTTCTTCCCCGACCAGCGACAGCACAGCAGGGGCCTGATCGCTGCTGCCTGTCACACTGGACGATATCGCTAGCGAGGACGCTGCAACGTCACGGATCGCTAGCGATATCGTCTAGTGTGACGGTACCTTAAGGCCCATTTCATTTGGGTTTATTTATGTTTTTAATTAACTTTATTAGCATTTTCACCCTCGTAGACCCTTTTCCTCTGATTTTCTTGCCAATCACAGGCTGCTTCTGACATAGCGCATGCACGATATAAACTATCGCTTTTTGCACACTTGGATATATATATACTTTGTGAATCCCCAGCTGTTTCCGGAATCACGCATGCGCAGTATGGCCATTAGACCTCACAAGCAACCTGACACATATACGCAAGCGCGATGGCACCGGAAGCCCCTGGCCATCCTGATACAGAAAGCGCTCGGTCATCCTAACATAGGAAGCATGTAAGAAAATGCGGCACGGGGGACATACATAAATAGCAGACCGAACAGTCCCAGCATCATCACTAGCTGATCTACATATGTGCAGTCGCCTCTAGAGGTAAATTGCTCACAGGGTGGTTTCGATATCGGTATATTGCAGCAATATTCCTATTTTGCTATTCTATCACTATATACAGTGGGGCAAAAAAGTATTTAGTCAGTCAGCAATAGTGCAAGTTCCACCACTTAAAAAGATGAGAGGCATCTGTAATTTACATCATAGGTAGACCTCAACTATGGGAGACAAACTGAGAAAAAAAAATCCAGAAAATAACATTGTCTGTTTTTTTAACAATTTATTTGCATATTATGGTGGAAAATAAGTATTTGGTCAGAAACAAAATTTCATCTCAATACTTTGTAATATATCCTTTGTTGGCAATGACAGAGGTCAAACGTTTTCTGTAAGTATTCACAAGGTTGCCACACACTGTTGTTGGTATGTTGGCCCATTCCTCCATGCAGATCTCCTCTAGAGCAGTGATGTTTTTGGCTTTTCGCTTGGCAACACGGACTTTCAACTCCCTCCAAAGGTTTTCTATAGGGTTGAGATCTGGAGACTGGCTAGGCCACTCCAGGACCTTGAAATGCTTCTTACGAAGCCACTCCTTCGTTGCCCTGGCGGTGTGCTTTGGATCATTGTCATGTTGAAAGACCCAGCCACGTTTCATCTTCAATGCCCTTGCTGATGGAAGAGGTTTGCACTCAAAATCTCACGATACATGGCCCCATTCATTCTTAAATGTACCCGGATCAGTTGTCCTGGCCCCTTTGCAGAGAAACAGCCCCAAAGCATGATGTTTCCACCACCATGCTTTACAGTAGGTATGATTTTTGATGGATGCAACTCAGTATTCTTTTTCCTCCAAACACGACAAGTTGTGTTTCTACCAAACAGTTCCAGTTTGGTTTCATCAGACCATAGGACATTCTCCCAAAACTCCTCTGGATCATCCAAATGCTCTCTAGCAAACTTCAGACGGGCCCGGACATGTACTGGCTTAAGCAGTGGGACACGTCTGGCACTGCAGGATCTGAGTCCATGGTGGCGTAGTGTGTTACTTATGGTAGGCCTTGTTACATTGGTTCCAGCTCTCTGCAGTTCATTCACTAGGTCCCCCCGCGTGGTTCTGGGATTTTTGCTCACCGTTCTTGTGATCATTCTGACCCCACGGGGTGGGATTTTGCGTGGAGCCCCAGATCGAGGGAGATTATCAGTGGTCTTGTATGTCTTCCATTTTCTAATTATTGCTCCCACTGTTGATTTCTTCACTCCAAGCTGGTTGGCTATTGCAGATTCAGTCTTCCCAGCCTGGTGCAGGGCTACAATTTTGTTTCTGGTGTCCTTTGACAGCTCTTTGGTCTTCACCATAGTGGAGTTTGGAGTCAGACTGTTTGAGGGTGTGCACAGGTGTCTTTTTATACTGATAACAAGTTTAAACAGGTGCCATTACTACAGGTAATGAGTGGAGGAAAGAGGAGACTCTTAAAGAAGAAGTTACAGGTCTGTGAGAGCCAGAAATCTTGATTGTTTGTTTCTGACCAAATACTTATTTTCCACCATAATATGCAAATAAATTGTTAAAAAAACAGACAATGTGATTTTCTGGATTTTTTTTTTCTCAGTTTGTCTCCCATAGTTGAGGTCTACCTATGATGTAAATTACAGACGCCTCTCATCTTTTTAAGTGATGGAACTTGCACTATTGCTGACTGACTAAATACTTTTTTGCCCCACTGTAACCTGTAGTGGTTGCCTTAACTCCTATCTCCATTGTTGTATTCACAGGTAATATATGTTTAAGATTTTCCCTTTGGGACTTACAAAATACCGTATAAAAATTACCCAGATGTTAGTGGATACCGGCACACTCTGACTTTTCATCCCCCGGTAACCTTGCTCTATGTAGTGGGACACAATATGCTCTCATTACAAATCACTATATTGTGCAATTGATCAAAAGCAACCAGTTTTGTTAAACTTTTTGTGATATAGTGCTGTTTTCCTCAAAATCTCATTATTCACATTTCATATAGTTAGTAATATATTACTCTCTTTGGCTAATAAGTGACATACAGACTCAAGCATTATCTCTATGTTCACTACTAGTGTTGAGCGATACCGTCCGATACTTGAAAGTATCGGTATCGGATAGTATCGGCCGATACCCGAAAAATATCGGATATCGCCGATACCGATATCCGATACCAATACAAGTCAATGGGACATCAAGTATCGGAATGTATCCTCATGGATCCCAGGGTCTGAAGGAGAGGAAACTCTCCTTCAGGCCCTGGGATCCATATTAAAGTGTAAAATAAAGAATTAAAATAAAAAATATTGTTATATTCACCTCTCCGGCGGCCCCTGGACATCAGCGGGAGGATCCGGCGTCCGGCACGGCTTCTTTCTTCAAAATGCGCGCCTTTAGGACCTGTGGAATGACGTCCCGGCTTCTGATTGGTCGCGTGCCGCCCATGTGACCGCCACGCGACCAATCAGAAGCCGCGACGTCATTCCTCAGCTAAAGTCCTAGAATGAGCGCCTTCTAGGACCTGAGGAATGACGTCGCGGCTTCTGATTGGTCGCGTGGCGGTCACATGGGCGGCACGCGACCAATCAGAAGCCGGGACGTCATACCACAGGTCCTAAAGGTGCGCATTTTGAAGAAAGAAGCCGTGCCGGACGCCGGATCCTCCCGCTGATGTCCAGGGGCCGCCGGAGAGGTGAATATAACAATATTTTTTATTTTAATTCTTTATTTTACACTTCCGATACCGATACCCGATATCACAAAAATATCGGATCTCGGTATCGGAATTCCGATACCGCAAGTATCGGCCGATACCCGATACTTGCGGTATCGGAATGCTCAACACTATTCACTACCATTAGTCATTTATTGTTCTTACTCATATACAGCCCTAGTCAATGACTCATTATTTAATTTTTATTTTTAATATGCTGATTTTGTATACTAATACTTTGTGTCTTTACACAGATTTACAGTTAGGGCCAGAAATATTTGGACAGTGACACAAGTTTTGTTATTTTAGCTGTTTACAAAAACATGTTCAGAAATACAATTATATATATAATATGGGCTGAAAGTGCACACTCCCAGCTGCAATATGATAGTTTCCACATCCAAATCGGAGAAAGGGTTTAGGAATCATAGCTCTGTAATGCATAGCGTCCTCTTTTTCAAGGGACCAAAAGTAATTGGACAATGGACTCTAAGGGCTGCAATTAACTCTGAAGGCGTCTCCCTCGTTAACCTGTAATCAATGAAGTAGTTAAAAGGTCAGGGGTGGATTCCAGGTATGTGGTTTTGCATTTGGAAGCTGTTGCTGTGAGCAGACAACATGCGGTCAAAGGAACTCTCAATTGAGGTGAAGCAGAACATCCTGAGGCTGAAAAAAAAATTTGAGAAAAATTTCTGAGAAAAAAGGAATTGACTGGTGAGCTTGGGAACTCAAAAAGGCCTGGGCGTCCACGGATGACAACAGTGGTGGATGATCGCCGCATACTTAATTTGGTGAAGAAGAACCCGTTCACAACATCAACTGAAGTCCAGAACACTCTCAGTGAAGTAGGTGTATCTGGCTCTATGTCAACAGTAAAGAGAAGACTCCATGACAGTAAATACAAAGGGTTCACATCTAGATGCAAACCATTCATCAATAACAAAAATAGACAGGCCAGAGTTAAATTTGCAGAAAAACACCTCAAGAAGCCAGCTCAGTTCTGGAAAAGTATTCTATGGACAGATGAGACAAAGATCAACCTGTACCAGAATGATGGGAAGAAAAAAGTTTGGAGAAGAAAGGGAACGGCACATGATCCAAGGCACACCACATCCTCTGTAAAACATGATGGAGGCAACGTGATGGCATGGGCATGCATGGCTTTCAATGGCACTGGGTCACTTGTGTTTATTGATGACATAAGAGCAGACAAGAGTAGCCGGATGAATTCTGAAGTGTACCGGGATATACTTTCAGCCCAGATTCAGCCAAATGCTGCAAAGTTGATTGGACGGCGCTTCATAGTACAGATGGACAATGACCCCAAGCATACATCCAAAGCTACCCAGGAGTTCATGAGTGCCAAAAAGTGGAACATTCTGCAATGGCCAAGTCAATCTCCAGATCTAAACCCAATTGAGCATGCATTTCACTTGCTCAAATCCAGACTTAAGACGGAAAGACCCACAAACAAGCAAGACCTGAAGGCTGCGGCTGTAAAGGCCTGGCAAAGCATTAAGAAGGAGGAAACCCAGCGTTTGGTGATGTCCATGGGTTCCAGACTTAAGGCAGTGATTGCCTCCAAAGGATTTGCAACAAAATATTGAAAATAAAAATATTTTGTTTGGGTTATGTTTATTTGTCCAATTACTTTTGACCTCCTAAAATGTGGAGTGTTTGTAAAGAAATGTGTACAATTCCTACATTTTCTATCAGATATTTTTGTTCAACCCTTCAAATTAAACGTTACAATCTGCACTTGAATTCTGTTGTAGAGGTTTCATTTCAAATCCAATGTGGTGGCATGCAGAGCCCAACTCGCGAAAATTGTGTCACTGTCCAAATATTTCTGGCCCTAACTGTATGCTTGAAAAAGGCTTACAAAAGCTGAAACGTTGCTGGAAACTATCTGTATTCAAAGGGTCATGTTTTGCTTTTTCCTTTTTCTCCTTTTTATATCCAAAAGAGTTGTGTCTTTCTTCTGTTATTTTGGTTTTTGCCTCTGTTTGACATAAAACCATTTGAGTGCCGAAGTTTTTTGGATTTTTCAAGTTGATTTTCTTCAGAGCACCATCTACTATATAAAGCTGAATGTGTGTGTGTGTGTGTGTATGTGTGTATGTCCGGGATTGGCATCTGCACCGTCGCAGCTACAGCCACAAAATTTTGCACAGTCACACGTCTGGACCCTGAGAGCGTCATAGGCTATATTGTGAGGTGAAATTTTAACCCCGCGCGTTCCAATTCACCAAACAATTTTGCCCCTATCTACATAATGGGGAAAAAAGTGAAAGGAAAGTGTTGGAAGCGTCGCAGCTACAGCAACAAAATTTTGCACAGTCACACGTCTGGACCCTGAGAGCGTCATAGGCTACGTTGTGAGGTGAAATATTAACCCCGCGCTTTCCAATTCACCAAACAATTTTGCCCCTATCTACATAATGGGGAAAAAAGTGAAAGGAAAAGTGTTGGAGGTGTCGCAGCTACAGCCACAAAATTTTGCACAGTCACACGTCTGGACCCTGAGAGCGTCATAGGCTTCATTGTGAGGTGAAATTTTAACCCCACGCGTTCCAATTCACCAAACAATTTTGCCCCTATCTACATAATGGGAAAAAAGTGAAAGGAAAAGTGTTGGAGGCGTCGCAGCTACAGAAACAAAATTTTGCACAGTCACACGTCTGGACCCCGAGAGCGTCATAGGCTACGTTGTGAGGTGAAATTTTAACCCCGCGCGTTTCAATTCACCAAACAATTTTGCCCCTATCTACATAATGGGGAAAAAAGTGAAAGGAAAAGTGTTGGAAGCGTCGCAGCTACAGCAACAAAATTTTGCACAGTCACACGTCTGGACCCTGAGAGCGTCATAGGCTATGTTGTGAGGTGAAATTTTAACCCCGCGCTTTCCAATTCACCAAACAATTTTGCCCCTATCTACATAATGGGAAAAAATGAAAGGAAAAGTGTAGGAGGCAAATTGACAGCTGCCAGATGTGAACAAGGGGGACTTAAAGAATGAGAGCGATGGCGCCAAAGAGTATATACCGTACAGTTGCTAAGGTGGGGCCTCGACATGGGATACTCACCACACACGGGGATATGAACACACACAAAATGCGCCACACACTACCACGTGCTTGAACACATATTACCCTCAGCACACATTTCACCACAAATACACCAACCTCGCCACATAAAAGTCAAAACAAAAGTCGCCACTCAAAACTCGCCACGCGCAGAACTCGCCACATGCAAAAACTAGGCTCTTGCAAAACTCGCCACAAGTGCAAAATTCTCCTCATGAAAAACTCGCCACACGCAAAACTTGCACACGCGGAAAAATTGCCACATGCACAAAAGTTGCAACACATGCAAAAGTTGCCTCACACAAAACTTGCACATACTCAAAAGGCACCACACATAATACTCGCAACGCGCAAAACTCGCCATGCGCAAAACTTGCTGCACACAACTTGCTACACTAACCTGTCACATGCAACTCGACACACAAAAAGTTGCTACACGCATGTTGCTACACAAAACTCATCTCACAAAAGTCGCTACATGCATGTCGCCACACGCAACTCAACACACACAACTTGACAAACGAAACTCGCCATAAAACACACACAAGTCTGGTATTATCCTTCAAAAATAAAAATCTGATTAATAAGCAGACAAACTACAACAATTGCACCATATAGGAAATACGGCAGCTGTCAGTCACATGACCTGTCTATTATGTGTATGTGTGAGCTATTATATACTGCCAGGGGGAGGGCTTCCTGTTGGCTGGGGATTTATCAGGCTGCCAATTTAGCTTACAAATACTGAGGTAAAAATACTGACCAAATAACGTGTGAATGCGGTCTAATACAGGAGGAGATGACACACAGGTATATACTATATACAGGAGAGATGGCATACAGGTATATACTATATACAGGAGGAGATGACACACAGATATATACTGTATACAGGAGGAGATGACACACAGATATATACTATATATAGGAGGAGATGACATACAGGTATATACTATATACAGGGGAGATGACATACAGGTATATACTATATACAGGAGCAGATGACCTACAGGTATATACTATATACAGGAGGAGATGACACACAGGTATATACTATATACAGGAGCAGATGACCTACAGGTATATACTATATACAGGAGGAGATGACATACAGGTATATGCTATATATAGAAGATGACATGCAGGTATATACTATATGCAGGAGGAGATGACACTCAGATATATACTATATACAGGGGAGATGACACACAGGTATATACTATATACAGGAGGAGATGACATACAGGTATATACTATATATAGAAGGAGATGACATTCAGGTATATACTATATACAGGGGAGATGACACACAGCAGGTATATACTATATACAGGGGAGATGACATACAGGTATATACTATATACAGGAGATGACATACAGATGTATACTATATATAAGGGTGATGACAAACATGTATATACTGAGGTGATGAGGTGAAAATAAGAGGTGTGAGGTGAAAATGAAAAGGTGTGAGTGCAAAATGAGAGGAGTGAGGAAAAATAGTGGAGTGATCAGAAAATGACAGATGTCAGGTTGAAATGACAAGTGTTAGGGGGGAATGAGAGGAGTGAGGGAGAAAATGAGAGGTGTGAGGGAGAAAATGAGAGATGTGAGGGGGAAAATGAAAGATGTGATTGGGAAAATGAGAGGCGTGATGGGAAAATAAGAGAAGTGAGGTGCTATAACTAACCACAGATATTTACTATGCCCAGGCAACGCCGGGCTCTTCAGCTAGTTTTCTATATAAATAGTGAGCACCCCTTTATTCTTTGGTCAGCCTAAAAGAACTACCAGCAAGAGACAGACATTAACTCTTCCTGGACCAAAAGGAAAAAAACAAGATTTACAGTAGACCCAAAGCTGTCACTTAATGATTCGTGACAATTATAAAATCATGGGTTTTTTTTCAAAGCTGCTCATCTCATGCCACACTCAAAATATGTTGATTCAAGAGCAAATGTAAGGAAGAACACATATATAGATACAGGGCTAGGTAGAAAATTGAACCTTGGCCTAGGTGAAAAAGTCAAATTAATGTTTTCCTAATACCACCCTATTTATAACAAATGTAAATTTGGTCCTGTGATTCAAATGGTAAATATATTTTACATATTACATTCCATGTATCTCATTGAAACAGGGCATTACCTACTTTTGTCTGGTCCTTAAGGAAATGATCCAACAAAAACTCTTCGTTTAATACCACTTTGTAATTTAATAGAAAATAACCTTTGATGTCAGTTCTGAATTAAATGTATTTTCTAACCCTACTGTTAAGTCAGTGAACATCTGCATGTCTGTACAGACATAATAATAATAATAATATTCTGCATGGGTCCATGGAAGAGTTGTGGTCATGCCTTGCATAGCTATGCAATAGGTTACATTTTCAAGCAGCCAGCGTCGGAGAATGGGTTTTGGTGACATATGATGGGAAAGTTCCTACAGGTCTATTAGTCTGTGGAGGCCCTCACTGTCACTCCTGTAACTCTGCGGAATACAGCAGGAGGGAGCTCCCCTGAGAGTCGCTCACATGTTGTCATCTTAGACTTGTGCGTCTTTCCCAGCTCAAGAATTTCCTGCCAGGATGTGGGATCCTCTTTCCTTCCTTGCATCTCCCAATCTCTGTACTTCCCTCCTCCCTCTTCTTTATTGTCTTTTCCTCCGATGTCTGGTCAGGGCCATGTTTTGATCTGTCAGGAAGAATATGAGAATGCTGCCAAGTTCCATTAGCATTCCTCCAGCCTGGGAAATGTATTCCAACACCGGAATCTTCATGTGTGAATTCAACCCTTCAGATTTTCATTCTAAATTGGTAAAGCCTCATATGAAATATGTAAAATATAAGTTTTAAAATTTAATGTAGCTCAAAAGAAGAGAGAGGAGGTTATAGGATTCTGTTTCAGTTCTTGCTGCTGGAAAATTTCAGATTATGAAGATTATTTTCATAGTGCCGAGATGTTTGTACAACCAACATTCGGCTACTACTAAATGACAGCGGTGACTTTCAGGTTATTGTGTTGAAAGATAATCAGATTGCCAGTGATAGAGATGCATAATTTATGCAGGTTTCAGCCCATGGAAAGGCACTGAGGGTGTTCTAAGCCACTTTCACATGGGTGTATTTTGGTTAGTATTTATTGCTAGTATTTGTATGTGAAGGCCCCTATATACATAAAACTGGCGCTGGTTGAACCCACCGATATCAGCAGGCTTTGCCAACAAGTCTAATGTGTATGGGGGGCCCCAGCTGTCCCTGACATGATATTGGGAATATCTGTAATGTCCAATTAGTTCTCCTGTCTATGGAGGACTTGGGAGAGATAGCTGGCAACCAAACCATCGTTTTGACCAACAGCTATCTATTATGTTGGGGGCTTATAAAACTTGGCGTGGAACATAAGCATAGGTACAAAGAAAAGAATTACAACTCGTTGACGCATTTGGGTTTACAAACATTGATGTATGGTAAAATACTGCCCAAAACACTACTATGTGAAAGAGGCCTAAGCGTTCAATTCATTGTGCAAATCCAAGAAAAAGAAAAAACAGAAATGCACTCACCGATCTCTTGTGCGATAGTCCTTTATTCAGAACATGTGCAGGCACACTTGGGGAGAACGTGGACAAAGGCGACGGCCGTTTCGCGCTGCCGCGCGGCAGCGCGAAACGACCGTCGTCTTTTGTCCACGTTCTCCCCAAGTGTGCCTGCACATGTTCTGAATAAAGGACTATCGCACAAGAGACCGGTGAGTGCATTTCTGTTTTTTCTTTTTCTTGGATTTGCATACTCGTCTTTTTAAATGCACACAGCGTCTATAAATAGCAAGTATGGCACAGCAGTAGCATTCAGCAGTACTTTGTATCTGAGGAAGTGGTGATACATAGGCACAACAGTGCTGTGGACGCTTTCTATTTTTCTACAGTTCAATTCATTGTGTCTCTAACATGGGGATTTTAAAAGGCCTTGATAATCAATAATAGCGCTAATTTCCTGTAAAGGTAAACATTTTTAAGAATGCAAAAAAAATAAAAGTTTTGTGTGATATGCTTTTCTTGTAAAACGGACACATGACGGAGGCCAGATGAACCGCATCATAATAAATGGGGTCCATCTTGCTGTTCAAACATAAGTGTGAATGGTGTCTAACACAGTCCATTCTCATTCTGTGATTTCAAGAAAGTTACGTTTTGAAAAAGGTGAATGTCACACACATATCACCCATTCGCTGCACACGTGACTCAGATGTGACTGTAAAGGAGGTCTCCATTACTCACACTCTCACATCCGCTCAACTACTGAAATAGGCTAACAATGAGCTAAGCACACCACGCAGCCAGTTTAAATATCTACATCACATTTTCACTGCCAATACCCAGCATTTTAATATGCCAGATGGATGCCAGAAGCACTATTCTTGTACTTTGGCATACACAGGGTAATTAAACCAGACCATACCTTCCCTGTTCAGGGTTGAAGTTGGGTTTAGAGCAGCAAAAAAAAACAACTTACTAGTGATGAGCGAACATACTCAGTAATGCTCGTTACTTGCCTGAGCATCGCTGTACTCGCAGTACTCAGCGAGCACCAAGCATTTCCGGGTTTGCTCGGAGGGACCTCAGCTCCCTGCCCTGCATGATTGGCGTTCTTTACAGAGCCAAGCAACATGCAGGGATTGTGTACCATGCACTGTAATGCTGAAGCCATCTTTGTTGTGGTATTACAGTGATTGGCTGGCCACACAGCATGATCAGGTCTATAAGAGACCTGGCGCCGCCCTGCTCAGTGCATTCAGCTCCTGATTCAGATGGAACACCCCAGGGTCCTGGTTGTTACAGTGTCATTGCTTTCCTCATGGGGAGTGATGTCATGCTTGGAAGCGAGGGAAGAACTTCTTTATCAGGTAAACACAAACATACAACATGTTCCCACTGCAGGCAAGAAGGTGGACCTCTGATCCAGCTTATGGGTAGCTCCCCTATATATATTCTGGTCTGGAAGGAAAGTTAGTTCCTGGCAGAGAGTGCCAGACAGCAGATGGGAGCAGTCTTAGGCAAAGAGGAAAGAGAGGGGCCGTGCAGCCACAAGGGTGCTGCAGCTCCTGGATAGAGATAATACAGAAGGAAGAATGCATTGTAGTGAGCGTGGAGGAGAGCGAAGCAAAGGAGAGTAAAGAACTGGGGAGAATAGCTGCAACTGAGCTACCTCCTTGCAGAGGGCAGATTCCGGTAGCCGGAAGACTGAGGTTGTGTCGGACTCCAAGTGGCACAGCAGAAACCGGCATTAAAGCTGGATTTTATATCACTCGTCCGCCCTGACACCTGGAGACACAGTGGCGCATAGAGCCCGGGTCGTGATAGAGACCCTATAAAAAGGCTCGGGCCACCTGTCATATGGGTTAGTGTCCCACCCCTAAGGAGCACAGAGAGAACAGTGAGGACCTTGACAGAAGCCGCAGGCATCAAGGGACTACACCACAGCGCTAATAGGAAGGCTTCTAACTCCACCTGGTAAAGGGGACTCCTAATTCACTTCCAAGCCAGCCGAACCCTGCCTGTGTCTGTACTCTGGTGCCCCGAACTGAAGTCTTCAGTAAACCAGGTAAAGAGACTGCAAACCTGTGTCCTCTGTTTCTTTCTACACCACCCACCATCTCCATCTACACCAGGAGCCCTGAGGACCCAGCTTCACCTGTGGGGAGCTATACCATCTTAGCTGCTATAAGATCACCCCATTGGACCCCTTTAGCAGCATCGGTCACCTCTGACCGAGAACCACAGGTGGCTCACGAACACAAACTTTATTCATAACTCCTTTAAAGACTTTTCCCTTAACATGGGTGCCCAGGGCCACGGACTGGGTCGCCACCACCATGACACATCCCTTTAAGTAGCGGACCCGGTACCGAGTACCCCATGGACCTGGCGGGCGTGCCACAGACAGTGTAGGGAAATCTGCTGCCGAGATAGGGTCAGATTTTGAGATTTATTAGTTAGTGTGGGTCTACAATAATAGCATCCACAAATCCAGCTAAACCAACAGTCCTTCTAAGGACTAATTATGGAGTATATAGATTGCAGTGCTAGGTAAACAGGGGAGTATATGTGGCTCTATACATATCAGTGCAAGGCATGCAGGCACTGTATGTGGGTATTTAGATATCAATGCATATGGATCGCCCCAAGGGCCCTGGGGTACTCGGTACCTGGTCCTGCGGTTTACAGGGGGATGTCACGTTGGCTGACCCGATCCGTGGCCCTGGGATGTCTGTATAAAAGGGAAAGGTCTTTAAAGGGATAGAGTTTATGTTCATGATGCCACCTGTGTTATTCGGTCAGGGTGACCAACGCTGCTTTAAGGGGTCTGCTGGAGTGATGTTATGGCAGCTAGATGGTATACCTTCCCACAGGTGAAGTACGTCCCCAGGGCTTCCCGGTGTATAGATGGTGGTATGATGAGAGGTGCAGAGAAGGAGGACACAAGGTTGCAGTCTCTTTACCTTTACTGAAGACTTCAGCATCCACAGTCCAGGGCACCAGATCACAGGGCAGGCAGAGTCCGGCCGGTTTGGAGGCAAGTCCAGAGTCCCCTTGTCCAGGTGGAAATCAGTAGCCTTCCCTTGCGCTGCGGTGGTGTAGTCCCTTACTGCCGGGATTTTGCACCTCAGAAGGAGACAGCTTGAGCGGGGCTGGTCCCCTTCTGGTATCCTCTCCTTTGCTTCGACTTCCTTCACGCTCGCTGCAATACACTCCCTGACAGAAGTTATGTCGCTTATCCATGTTATGTAAATAAATGCTTATAACCTGACGTTAAATTCATCCATTGGTTGTATAAATTATTCTTTTGAAAGCTGAAACCCTCCGAAATGTGGTTTAGGTTTAGAAAATAAGTTGGCATCAATGCAGAAATTGATCAGTTAATAGACACAGAAAGGTCAGATTTTGGCAAGACAAAAGTTTTGTCGCCCACAGAAAGTAATGTGATATTCAAACAAATAATTAACTTAAAATACAAATATATGTTTCATAACATTGGTGAATGAAGCTGTGGCGCTATTAGAGTCATATTTAACATTTTATGTGACTTCCATGAGCTTGAAGTACTGCATACATGCAGTTCAACAATGATTCATACAATTTATTAATTAAGTCATCAGGAATAGCAAGGAATGCAGTCTTACATGCCTCCCAGAGTTTATCTAGATTCTTTAGTTTTGTCTTCCAAACTTCCTCTTTCATCCTACCCCAAACATGCTCAATAATGTTCATGTCTGGTGACTGGGCTGGCCAGTCCTTGAGCACCTTGATCTTTTTTGCCTGGAGGAACTTGGTTGTAGAAATGGATGTATGAGATGAAGCACCATCCTGCTGCAGAATTTGACCCCTTTTATGATTTGGAATATAAGCGGTAGCTAATACTTCTTGATATTTTAGGCTATTGATATTGCCTTTCACCTTGCAAATGTTTTGCACACCCCCATACTGAATGGAACCCCAGAGCATGATCTTTCCACCACCAAATTTACCTGTTTTCTGGGTGTATTTGGACCCATACGGGCTCCAATAGGTCTCCTGCAGTATTTGTGGCAGCTGTGGTGTAGTTCTACTGAAGATTCATCAGAGAAATCCACCTTATGCCAATTTTCCAGCGTCCATCTATTTAGCAGGCTGTGGGACTTTGCAAATGCCACGCGGTTTTTTATTTGCCTTTTGTTTAGTGCTTTCTTCTGGGCACTGATTCAACTATGGAGGCCATTGCGAGACAGAATCCTACAAACTGTTCTAGCTGACACAGACCTGTTGGGCCTCTGCTGCAGTGGAAGAGGGGTTTGTTTTGGATTTTTTAACCAACATACATTCCTCCTGAGCAGTTGTCTTGCAGGGTCTGCCGGACCTGGGCTTGTCAAACACAACTCCAGTCTCTTCAAATTTTTTATTTAATTCTTTGCACTTGACGCTGAGACACATTAAAGGTGCCAGCCACCTCTGCAGTGGATCTGGTCTTCAGCCTCTTGATAATCCAGGCTTTGGTCGCAGGGTGGATTTTTGGCATGTTGTCAGAGCTCAATTTGCAGTTCAAGTGAAGGTCTGGGGTGCTGGGTTTCTTTTTATACACACACACTAATTAACCGATCATTTACTGAGCATAGGTGAGGATGTAAACTAGGATTGGGTGCATTATATGACCAGGCGACAAAACTTTTGTCTTGCCAAAATCTGACCATTCTGTGTCCATTAACTGATCAATATTTCTGCATTGATGCCAATTTATTTTCTTAACCTAAACCACATTTTGGAGGGTTTCAGCTTTCAAAAGAATAATTTATACAACCAATGGATGAATTTAACGTCAGGTTATAAGCTTTTATGTACATAACATGGATAAGCGACATGACTTATGTCAGGGAGTGTACAGTTCTGCCTTTCAATGTCTCTTTCCGGGAGCTGAAGCTCTGAGGGCATGCACAGCTTCTTTAACCTTCTGTCCTCCTCAGACTCTGGTCTGGAACTTTCTAACAGAACTCCTGTCTGGAGCTCTGTCAGGAACTAACTCCTGTCTGGAACTGACTGACTTTCCCTACAGACTACCAGTTATATATATGGGGAGTGACCTAATAAATAGGAGCAGAAGCTCCCCTTGGTGGTCTGGAGTATGAAATGTGTTTCATGTTTGTGAAACCTGGATGCAGTTATCCTTTCTTGCCTCCAAACAAAGCATCACTCTCCCCCAGAGGAAAGCAATACCACTGCAACGACCAGGACCCTGGGGTGCCGCACATACATCAGGGGGGTCCATTACTGTTTGCTGCTGCTGCCTATTACATACTGTATATACCTAGCCGCATGTACCAGTGGCTAGGAATAATTTATTTGGCATCTTAATCCTGATGACTTTATTCTAAAGCATTACAAAGCCCCCCTTTTTTTGCTTGTTCACATATTGGACATAATGGTTTCTCTGTCAGACCCCTGGTCTCTCTGTGGGATACAAATTTGTGCATTTCAGGCCTCCATTCCACTGTATTTGCTGTCTGTTACCCTCGTTCTGTACAGTATTTTGGTGGGGAAAAAACAGGCCACATATTGGACATCGTGGTTTCTCTGTCAGACCCCTGATCTATCTGTGGGCTACAAATTTGGGCATTTCAGGCCTCCATTCCACTGTCTTTGCTGTCTGTTGCCCTCGTTCTATACAGTATTTTGGTGGAAAAAAGCAAGCCACATATTGAACATTGTGGTTACTCTGTCAGACACCTGATCTATCTGTAGGCTACAAATTTGTGCATTTTAGGCCTCCGTTCTACTGTCTTTGCTGTCTGTTACCCTCGTTCTGTTCAGTATTTTGGGGTAAAAAATATAGGCCACATATTGGACATTGTGCTTTCTCTGTAAGACCCCTGATCTATCTGTGGGCTACAAATTTGGACATTTTAGGCCTCCATTCAACAGTATTTGCTGTCTGTTACCCTTGGTCTATACAGTAGATTTCTGTTTAAATTAAAAATATACAGGCTACATATTGAACAGTGTTGTATCTCTGTCAAACACCTCCTATATGTGTGGGCTAAAAATTGTGGCATTTGAGGTCTCCTTTGAACTGGATTTGCTGTGTCTTACCCTAGTTATTAACAAAAGTTTTTTTAAAAATTACCTACAGTCCACTGTGTTTTTTACCGACATTGATCACATATATGTTTGCTCCAAATTCAGCCATTTGTAGTGAACGTGGAAAATATTGTAGTAGTCAATTTAAAATGGGCAAGGCACGTGGCAAGGGACAGGGAAGTGGACGTGATGCTGATGGTGCACCCAGAGGCTGAGGCCGTGGGCAAGCTCACTGTGGACCACAACAAACAACCACATCTTCTCGCTTGACCTTCCTATCCCAATTATTAGGGGACCGCAGCACACCACTATTGAATCCAGATTAGTGTCAAAAGGTTGTTGATTGGACAGCGGATAATGCTTCCAATCACTTTGCCACCACCACTACATCTTCCACACGGTCAAGGCTCTGTAGCTATGAGTCTGGACCGCATATTACTCACCCTGATCCTCCTTCCTCTCACCATGCCGAGTGCTCGGAGACAACTGATCCCACACTAGGACACTCCGAAGAGCTGTTCACTTTTCCATTTATAGATTCGGGACAGTCACCCGGTCCACTTGGGCAAGATGAGATTGCATGTAGCGATGCCCAAATATTTGAGCAACCACGGTCACACGGAAGCAACTGTGGGAAAGTGTCACAACTGGTGGATGATGATGAGACACAATTGCCTGAAAGTCAGGAGGAGGACCAGGGTGTGGATGCTGAAGACGAGGTGGTGGATGATATACTAACGGACCCAACCTGGCAGGAGGACATGCAGAGCGAGGACAGCAGCACACATGGGGAAGGAGGCATATCACCCCAACAGGCAGGAAGAAGCAGTGTGCTGGCCGCAGACAGATGTGCATCCGTTCCCCATAACACCAACATGACTGAAGTTGCCATTCCAACTGTTAGGTCTTCCCAAGTCTGGTTGTTTTTTAAAGACTCTGCCGATAACCCCAAACAGGCCATTTACACCAGCTGCCATGCCCGCTTCAGCAGGGGTAGCAAAACTACGAGCCTGACCACCACCAGCATGATCAGGCACATGGCAGCAAAGCACCCAATTTTATGGGCCGAACCCCAGGCTCAAGAAACAGTGTCTGCAGGTGATACCACCGCTTCTTCCACTGTTGTGCATGCAAGCAAATCACCTGTCCACGGTGCATGCGAAGATGCCTCGTGCCCTGCACCTGTCATTGCCAACAGTCAACTAACACCATCATCATGCACGTCCACGTCCTTGTCCCAGCGCAGCCTTCAGTTATCCATACCACAGTCATTGGAATGCAAGCGGAAATACGCAGCCAACACCCCACAGGCCACGGTACTAAATTCACACATTTTTCATCGGCTTGTGCTCAAAATGTTGCCTTTTAGGCAAATGAAGATGGAAGCTTTCCACAACCTGATGGTGGCGGCCGTTCCAAGGTACTCAGTCCCCAGCCGCCACTATTTTTCCTGATGTGTCATACTGGCATCACACCAGCACGTGTCCCACAACATTACCCATGCCCTCAACAATGTTGTTACTGGGAAAGTCCACCTAACCACGGACACATGGACAAGTGCTTGTGGGCAGGGGCGGTACATCTCACTGACGGCACACTTGGTTAACATAGTGGAAGCCGAACCTTGGGATGGAACATGTCCTCCCAATGCCGAGGATTGCGGGCCTTACGTCAATCAGGGTTGCCCCCACAGTCTAAAGCTCCTGCACCTCCTTCTCCTCTTTAGCCTCCATCTCTGAAATGAACACATCAGTCACAAGCTGAAAGCACCGCAGCACTGCCTCAGCCAAGCAGCAACAGGCTGTGCTGAAGCTAACCTGCTTAGGTGACAAACCGCAGAATGCTGAAGAGTTGTGGACAGCTCTGAAAGAGCAGTCAGATTTGTGGCTGACACCTTTGAACCTACAGCCAGGCATGGCCGTGTGTGACAATGGCCGGAACCTGGTGGCGGCTCTGAGGCGAGGTGAGCTCACACACGTACCATGCTTGGCCCATGTTCTTAACCTCATCATTCACCAGTTTCTCATATGCTACCCGGAGCTGCCGGGTCTGCTTGGAAAAGTACGCCGCCTGTGTGCCCATTTTAGATAGTCAGCTACAGCTTCAGCCGCCATTGCGGTGCTTCATCAGCGTTTGCAGCTTCCAGCTCACTGACTGGTGTGTGATGTCCCCACGCGTTGGAACTCTACACTACATATGTTGGAAAGGATTTGTGAGCAGAAGAGGGCAGTTGTAGACTACCAACATCAACAAGGCGTTATTCAGTTCAGATTCCACACATGAGACCATAGGAGTGGAAATGGATGTCAGACATATGTACCATCCTACAAAACTTTGAGGACTCCACCAAGATGGTGATCAGCGATGACACCATAATAAGCTTCACCATCCTGCTTCTCTGCATTTTGAAAAGCTCTCTGCTCACAATGAAAGAGGATGCATTGCAGGTGGAGCACGAAGACATGGAGCAAGGAACCGTACAGGGTGATGACACACAGCCTAGCCTCATGTCGCGCCAATCTGGGTCATCCCCGTTGAGATGCTGCAGCAGCTCGATTTTGTAAAGGTGCCATTTGTGAGAAGCTAATATCCGCCGAAGGCATGTTCGACTGATGCTAGATCGGCAAGCTGAATTTGTACAATGGACAAAGCAAAAATTGGAACAGGACCCTCAGTTTACACAGAACATTATGTTCAGTGATGAGGCAAACTTTTTTGCATGGGCCATTTATATGGATACACCTAAATCAAATGGGAATGGTGACAGTTTTCTTGGGTAGGATGTCTTGCATTGAAGTCTGCTGCAATGACCTGGGTACTGCATTCATCAACACAATTTCTATCCGCTCCTTGTGTTAACCTCTGTGACATGTCAATGGCTGTAAACAAAGAGAAACTTGTAAATAACTCATGAAAGAATAACATTATGTTAAAACCAAGCACACCATTGTTTTTCTTGTGAAATTCTCAATAAGTTTGATGTGTCACATGACCCTCTTCCCATTGGAAAATATAAAGTTGGATCCAAAATGGCTGACTTCAACATGTTCGCCATGGTCACCACCCATCTTGAAAAGTTTTCTCCCTCCCATATACTGATGTGCCACAAACAGGAAGTTGATATCACCAACCATTCCCATTTTATTAAGGTGTATCCATATACATGGCCCACACTGTATAAATAAACAGTTCATTTAAAGCATGTATCAAATAAAATTTCAGACATCTGTAGGACAGAATGAGAAGATAATGTGGTTTGTCATATTGAAATCTCTACGTTCACTGTGAAAGTAAGATGAAAAAAGTATCTATCACCAAATTTGAGACCAAAACATGCAAATAGTGAATAAAGCAGAAGGAAGAAATGGGAAAAGAAAAGAGAAGAAAGGGAACATGGGAAAGAACAATATAGATGAATGTTCTGTAGTAAAAAGGTGATGAAAAGAGGGTGTGTGGTCAGTTATCACATAATAGGGTAAGAAAAAGGATGAGACAAAGGGGTGGGACAAAGTATTTTGGTGCCCTAGGCAGATGAAGCCAATGGCGCACCCACCCATGCACTAGAGCTGTTAATAGTACATGAATATGGTACAGAAACAGCATCAGTAAATAAATACATCACCAGAACCACCAACAGTACATGAATGTCACCAGAACCACCATCAGTATACGAATTAGTCACCAGAACCACCATTAGTACGTGAATGCATCACTAGAGCCACCATCATTACATGAATAAATTAACAGATTCACCTTCGGGACTTGACTACGTCATCAGAACCATCATCAGTAAATTAATTCATCACCAGAACCTCCATCAATAGATGAATACATCACCAGAAACAACATAAGTACATGAATACATGACCAGAACCAAGAGTACTTGAATACAATAACCAAACTTAGTACAGCGGTCAATTGTAATATCAAGTCAGCCCCATAAACAATTGCATCACATGAACTTACAACCCTTCAACTCCCAGTATGTCCTGTGGAAAGTCAGCTCACTTAGCTGCTCCCCGAAGTAGACACAGGAACACATTTGGTTAAAGTATCTGGGTGGTTTATTGGGTCATAAACCAATAAGCCCAAACTGGTAACAAAACACAGCCTTTCTGGTTCAAATTAAAGTAAAAAGTTCATATAAAGTCCTTTCCAGGACTTCAGGGACAACATATATGGCAGCTCTCAAAGGAGCTTTGACCTGGAGGCTTCCTTCCTCCATACAACACAGACAGAGAAAAAAAACTGGCTGGACATTTAACTCACTCCAGCCACACCCTAGAGGTGGAGATATGGTGGGTAGGCGTCCCGCCCATCTCTGACCTACCCGCCATAAAAGCCAGAGCCATGTAGTGACTGGATTGCTCTCAGGATATATCATGCTGGTGGAAAAACTCAAGGCTTTCACATCACGCAGGAAAGCATCCTTTTTGATACATATCTTCCCTCACGTATGGCGCCAGTGACCCTGTCACAGTCCACAACAATATTAAGAGATACTGGGGGTTGTTATTAACAACTATTATCAGACTGTGGACCATACAGGAACCACAATACTGATGAGAATTAGTCAGAATCACAAATAAACATTTACACTCATTCATGTACCTTATAGATTGCATCTTCTCTGGAGTAGTCTCTTTCTTTTCATCTCCATCTTGTCTATATACCATGATGACTTTTCACATACACAGTTGCTGTCTGCAGAATTCCCTCTTCTCTGGTTTTCTGCGGTTTTCTGCGGCACATCCCGAGACAGTGCCCTTCAAAATATCAGTGTCACTAAAATTCCCCCTGAATTTTCATATTATAATAGAAATGATCTTCCTATGGTACATGACCACCAATCTGTCTACCATTATTAGCTATAAGCGCCACACCATTCGACCTTGTGAACCATGGCCTTGGATGTCCCCTATCTAATTTTCCATTACACTCCACAATGTCCCCCCACCTCTCCATATTGTTCCTCCATTTCATGCTGTCCCCTCTCCATATCCATTCTGTGCCCTTTTTCCCACAGTGCTCTCATATGGCCCAGCACGCTGCCCTTTTCAAACTGTAACCACAGTATATACCGTAGAATGGTCACCACCACAGTCCCCTATGTATAGTATGATGTCCACCACAGAAACTCAGAAATAATATGATATCCAAAACAGTCTCCATGCATACTATGATGGCCCCCACAACACCCCATACAGTATTATGGCCCACAAACAACATCCCAAACAGTAAAACAGTATGATATTCACCACAGCCCTCTATCTAGTATAGTCAACACAGCCCCCAGTATAATGACCTCCACAGCCCCATATGCAGTATGATCACCACAACTCATCATATACTTTGCTGTCCCCCCTTCACAGCCCCTCATTTCATGACCCAAATGCACATCCCCTCATTTTATGGCCTCCGCAGAGCCCCTCATTTCATACCCCCATCGCACTGCTTCTCATTTTATGATCCCCTTACACTGATTCCAAATTTTATACCCCCCCTGCACAACCCTTCATATTAAACCCTCCTGCACATTCTCTCATTTTATTCTCCAACCCTGCATCGCTCCTCAGTTTTTTTCCCCATCAGCACAGCCCCTCAGTTTATTCCACCATCTGCACAGCCCCTCAGTTTATTGTCCCCATCTGCACAGCCCCTCAGTTTATTCCTCCATTTGCACAGCCCCTCAGTTTGTTCCCTCATCTGCACAGCCTCGCATCTCATTTTATTCCCCCCATTATACTGATGGGTTTACCAAAGCATCGGGCGTAATGCAGTATAACCGACGGAGATTAATCTGAGCATACACCGCCTTCGGCTCCATTTTGCTAGAGAATGTCAGTACATTCTCCTAGCCAAAGAACCTATTCATAGTCATCCCTTCCTGATGCACGAAGAGGAGATTGCACTAAAATTTATAAGGTAAATTAATCAAGAACCAGATTATGTTTTTTTCACAACAGGCCATGAATTCAGTATAACAAGGTCATTATGGCCATAACTTTACTTTAACAGGTTAAACCATGGTGACAGGTTCTCTCTAAGGCTTCATTCACATGTTTTTGGGGGGCTTTAACGTGGAAAAAACTGAACCATTTTTCATCAGTATGAATGATCAGATTTTCATCAGAATTTGGTCAGTATATCATTTATTGCCTTCAGTTTTTCAATGCTTTTTTCACCTAAAAAAATGGAGATTTCCAAAGTGTTTCCTAGCAAATAGTCAGTGATAACGGCCAGCACTTGTATGTTAGTAGGATGCCATCAGTTTGTTATTCATATTTTTCACGAGCCCATAGAGTTGCATTGACGAGTGTGAGCCATAATGGAAAAACAGACATGTCCTCTTTCTAAATAAGACTTTAAAAATTCCAGGAAAAACACCTGTATCATAATAATGATGTCAGTATTCTCCCGTAATAGCTCTAAAAAATGGATTTAATTTATTTCACTTATAGACTTCAGTTTTTATATACAACTAGCTGAAGAGCCCGGCGTTGCCTGGGCAAAGTAAATATCTGTGGTTAGTTATAGCACCTCACTTCTCTTATTTTCCCATCATGCCTCTCATTTTCCCAATCACATCTTTCATTTTCCCCCTCACATCTCTCATTTTCTCCCTCACACCTCTCATTTTCTCCCTCACTCCTCTCATTCCCCCCTAACACTTGTCATTTCGACCTCACATCTGTCATTTTCCGATCACTCCACTATTTTCCCACACTCCTCTCATTTTGCAATCACAACTTTTCATTTTCACCTCACACCTCTCATTTTCACCTCTGTATATACATGTTTGTCATCTCCCTTATATATAGTATACACCTGTATGTCATCTCCTGTATATAGTATATACCTGTTTGTCATCTCCCCTATATATAGCATATACCTGCTGTGTGTCATCTCCCCTGTATATAGTATATACCTGTATGTCATCTCCTCCTATATATAGTATATACCTGTATGTCTTCTCCTTCTATATATAGTATATACCTGTATGTCATCTCCTCCTGTATATAGTATATATCTGTGTGTCATCTCCTCCTGTATATAGTATATACCTGTAGGTCATCTGCTCCTGTATATAGTATATACCTGTGTGTCATCTCCTCATGTATATAGTATATACCTGTAGGTCATCTGCTCCTGTTTATAGTATATACCTGTGTGTCATCTCCTCCTGTATATAGTATATACCTGTAGGTCATCTGCTCCTGTATATAGTATATACCTGTGTGTCATCTCCTCCTGTATATAGTATATACCTGTAGGTCATCTGCTCCTGTATATAGTATATACCTGTATGTCATCTCCCCTGTATATAGTATATACCTGTATGTCATCTCCTCCTATATATAGTATATATCTGTGTGTCATGTTCTCCTGTATACAGTATATATCTGTGTGTCATCTCCTCCTGTATATAGTATATACCTGTATGCCATCTCTCCTGTATATAGTATATACCTGTGTGTCATCTCCTCCTGTATTAGACCGCATTCACACGTTATTTGGTCAGTATTTTTACCTCAGTATTTGTAAGCTAAATTGGCAGCCTGATAAATCCCCAGCCAACAGGAAGCCCTCCCCCTGGCAGTATATATTAGCTCACACATACACATAATAGACAGGTCATGTGACTGACAGCTGCCGTATTTCCTATATGGAACATTTGTTGCTCTTGTAGTTTGTCTGCTTATTAATCAGATTTTTATTTTTGAAGGATAATACCAGACTTGTGTGTGTTTTATGGCGAGTTTCGTTTGTCAAGTTGTGTGTGTTGAGTTGCGTGTGGCGACATGCATGTAGCGACTTTTGTGAGATGAGTTTTGTGTGGCAACATGCGTCTAGCAACCTTTTGTGTGTCGAGTTGCATGTGACAGGTTAGTGTAGCAAGTTGTGTGCAGCAAGTTTTGCGCATGGCGAGTTTTGCGCGATGTGAGTTTTATGTGTAGAACCTTTTGAGTATGTGCAAGTTTTGTGTGAGGCAACTTTTGCATATGTTGCAACTTTTGTGCATGTGGCAATTTTTCCGCGTGTGCAAGTTTTGCGTGTGGCGAGTTTCCCATGAGGTGAGTTTTACACTTGTGGCGAGTTTTGCGTGAGCCTAGTTTTTGCATGTGGCGAGTTTTGCGCGTGGCGAGTTTTGAGCGGCGACTTTTGTGTTTCGACTTTTATGTGGCGAGGTTGGTGTATGTGTGGTGAAATGTGTGCTGAGGGTGATATGTGTTCAAGCACATTTTGTGTGTGTGTTCATATCCCCGTGTGTGGTGAGTATCCCATGTCGGGGCCCCACCTTAGCAACTGTACGGCCCCACCTTAGCAACTGTACGGTATATACTCTTTGGCGCCATCGCTCTCATTCTTTAAGTCCCCCTTGTTCACATCTGGCAGCTGTCAATTTGCCTCCAACACTTTTCCTTTCACTTTTCCCCATTATGTAGATAGGGGCAAAATTGTTTGGTGAATTGGAAAGAGCGGGGTTAAAATTTCGCCTCACAACATAGCCTATGACGCTCTCGGGGTCCAGACGTGTGACTGTGCAAAATTTTGTAGCTGTAGCTGCGACGGTGCAGATGCCAATCCCGGACATACATACACACACACACATTCAGCTTTATATATTAGATTTTACTTTTTGTAGGATGATGTCAGCTTTTTAGCACACACTGTACATCCTTCTATTGTAAAAATAGTACAGTATACTGGCATTTCTCTTGGGTTTATTCATTCTTGGGTTTTGGATATAATAATATCACTCCATTTCATAATTGTACATTTTCTTTTGCCTATATTCGGTATCCGCTTTGTATTTGGTTTCCACTTATTGTCTGATTACATTTTTCCTTGGAATTATCCGACAGAGCTTGCTGTCAATCATGATGCGGATAACAATGGACTATTTTAAGGGTATGTGCACACGTCAGGATTTTTTCCTGGCAAAATCCTGAGAATTCTGCCAGAAATCCGCGTGCTTTTTTCGCGTGGATTTCTCGCGGAATTTGCGCGTTTTTTGCGCGGATTTTTTGTGGATTTTTTGTGTTTTTTTATTTTATTTTCCGGAATGTCCTTTTTGATAGGAAATCCACAGAAAATCCGGAAAAAGATAGAGCATGTCCGGATTTTTTGCGGTATGCGTTTTTTTGCAGAAAAAAACGCTAACATATGCACAAAAAATGCGGAATGCATTCTAAAAGATAGGATGCATAATGTTAGCATTTTTTTACCGGATTTATAGCGTTTTCATGGCGAAATTCCGCAAAAAAAACGCTAAAAATCCTGACGTGTGCACATACCCTAATAATTTATAATTAACAAGCTATTTTATTACACTGGTCTACAAAAAAAATTTCTGTCATGGACTTTAACCCCTTAGTGACAGAGCCAATTTGGTACTTAATGACCAGGCCAATTTTTGCAATTCTGACCACTGTCACTTTATGAGGTTATAACTCTGGAACGCTTCAACGGATCCCGCTGATTCTGAGACTGTTTTTTCGTGACATATTGTACTTCATGTTAGTGGTAACATTTCTTCGATATTACTTGCGATTATTTATGAAAAAAACGGAAATATGGCGAAAATTTTTAAAATTTTGCAATTTTCAAACTTTGTATTTTTATGCCCTTAAATCAGAGAGATATGTCATGAAAAATAGTTAATAAATAACATTTCCCACATGTCTACTTTACATCAGCACAATTTTGGAAACAAAATTTTTTTTGTTAGGGAGTTATAAGGGTTAAAAGTTGACCAGCAATTTCTCATTTTTACAACACCATTTTTTTTAGGGACCACATCACATTTGAAGTCATTTTGAGGGGTCTATATGATAGAAAATAATGAAGTGTGACACCATTCTAAAAACTACACCCCTCAAGGTTCTCAAAACCACATTCAAGAAGTTTATTAACCCTTTACGTGCTTCACAGGAACTGAAACAATGTGGAAGGAAAAAATGAAAATTTAACTTTTTTTTGCAAACATCTTAATTCAGAACCATTTTTTTTATTTTCACAAGTGTAAAAACAGAAATGTAACCATAAATTTTGTTATGCAATTTCACCTGAATACGCCAATACCCCATATGTGGGGGTAAACCACTGTTAGGGCGCACCGCAGAACTTAGAAGTGAAGGAGCGCCGTTTGACTTTTTCAATGCAGAATTGGCTGGAATTGAGATCGGACACCATGTCACATTTAGAGAGCCCCTGATGTGCCTAAACAGTGGAAACTCCCCACAAGTGACACCATTTTGGAAACTAGACCCCTTAAGGAACTTATCTAGATGTGTGGTGAGCACTTTGAACCCCCAAGTGCTTCACAGAAGTTTATAACGTAGAGCCGTGAAAATAAAAAATCGCTTTTGTTTACACAAAAATGATCTTTTCGCCCACAAATTCTTATTTTCAGAAGGGTAACAGGAGAAATTAGACAACAAAAGTTGTTGTGCGATTTCTCCTGAATACGTCGATACCCCATATGTGAGGGTAAACCACTGTTTGGGCGCACCGCAGAGCTTGGAAGTGAAGGAGCGCCGTTTTACTTTTTCAATGTTGAATTGGTTGGAATTGAGATTGGACGCCATGTCGCGTTTGGAGAGTCCCTGATGTGCCTAAACAGTGGAAACCCCCCACAAGTGACACCATTTTGGAAACTAGACCCCTTAAGGAACTTATCTAGATGTGTGGCGCGCACTTTGAACCCCCATGTGCTTCACAGAAGTTTATAACGTAGAGCCGTGAAAAAAAAAAATCGCATTTTTTCTACAAAAATGATCTTTTTGCCCACAAATTTTTATTTTCACAAGGGTAACAGGAGAAATTAGACCACAAAAGTTGTTGTGCAATTCTCCTGAGTACGCTGATACCCAATATGTGGGGGTAAACAACTGTTAGGGCGCACCGCAGAGCTTGGAAGAGAAGGAGTGCCGTTTTACTTTTTCAATGTAGAATTGGCTGGAATTGAGATTGGACGCCATGTCGCGTTTGGAGAGCCCCTGATGTGCCTAAACAGTGGAAACCCCCTACAAGTGACACCATTTTGGAAACTAGACCCCTTAAGGAACTTATCTAGATGTGTGGTGAGCACTTTGAACCCCCATGTGCTTCACAGAAGTTTATAACGTAGAGCCGTGAAAAAAAAAAATTGCATTTTTTCTACAAAAATGATCTTTTTGCCCACAAATTTTTATTTTCACAAGGGTGACAGGAGAAATTAGACCACTAAAGTTGTTGTGCAATTTCTCCTGAGTATGTCGATACCCAATATGTGGGGGTAAACCACTGTTTGGGCGCACCGCAGAGCTTGGAAGAGAAAGAGTGCCGTTTTACTTTTTCAATGTAGAATTGGCTGGAATTGAGATCGGACGCCATGTCGCGTTTGGAGAGCCCCTGATGTGCCTAAACAGTAGAAATCCCCCACAAGTGACCCCATTTTGGAAACTAGACCCCCCATGGAACTTATCTAGATGTGTGGTGAGAACCTTGAATGCCCAAGTGCTTCACAGAAGTTTATAATGCAGAGCCGTGAAAATAAAAAATATTTTTTTTTTCCACAAAAAAGATTTTTTAGCCACCAAATTTTTATTTTCACAAGGGTAACAACAGAAATTGGACCCCAAAAGTTGTTGTCCAATTTGTCCTGAGTATGCTGGTACCCCATATGTGGGGGTAAACCACTGTTTGGGCGCACGGCAGAGCTCGGAAGGAAGGAGCGCCGTTTTGGAATGCAGACTTTGATAGAATGGTCTGCGGGTATTATGTTGCGTTTGCAGAGCCCCTGATGTACCTAACCAGTAGAAACCCTCCACAAGTGACCCCATTTTGGAAACTAGACCCCCCAAGGAACTTATCTAGATGCGTGGTGAGAACTTTGAATGCCCAAGTGCTTCACAGAAGTTTAGAATGCAGAGTCGTGAAAATAAAAAATATTTTTTTTTCCACAAAAAAGATATTGTAGCCCCCAAGTTTTTATTTTCACAAGGGTAACAGGAGAAATTGGACTGCAATAGTTGTTATCCAATTTATCCCGAGTACGCTGATGCGCCATATGTGGGGGTAAACCACTGTTTGGGCGCACGGCAGAGCTCGGAAGGGAAGGAGCGCCTTTTTGGAATGCAGACTTTGATAGAATGGTCTGTGGGCATTATGTTGCGATTGCAGAGCCCCTGATGTACCTAAACTGTAGTAACCCCCCACAAGTGACCCCATTTTGGAAACTAGACCCCCCAAGGAACTTATCTAGATGTGTGGTGAGAACTTTGAATGCCCAAGTGCTTCACAGAAGTTTAGAATGCAGAGTCGTGAAAATAAAAAATATTTTTTTTTTTTCACAAAAAAGATTTTGTAGCCCCCAAGTTTTTATTTTCACAAGGGTAACAAGAGAAATTGGACCCCAGAAGTTGTTGTCCAATTTATCCCGAGTACGCTGATGCCCCATATGTGGGGGTAACCCACTGTTTGGGCGCACGGCAGAGCTCAGAAGGGAGGGAGCACCATTTGACTTTTTGAGCGCAAAATTGGCTGTCGTGTTTGGAGACCCCCTGATGTACCTAAACAGTGGAAACCCCCCAATTCTAGCTCCAACCCTAACCCCAACACACCCCTAACCCTAATCCCAACCTCATCCATAATCCTAATCACTAACCCTAACCATAATCACAACCCTTACCCCAAAACAACCCTAATGTCAACCCTAACCATAACCCTAATCAAAACCCTAAATCCAACACACCCCTAATCCTAATCTCAACCCTAACCTCAAACCTAACCCTAATCCTAATACACCCCTAATCACAACCCTAACCTTAACCCTAATCCCAAACCTAACCCTAATCCCAAGCGTAACCCTAATGCCAACCCTAACCCTAATACCAACCCTAATCCAAACCCTAACCCTAATCCCAGCTCTAACCCTAACTTTAGCCCCAACCCTAGCCCTAACTTTAGCCCCAACCCTAACCCTAGCCCTAGGGCTACTTTCACACTTGCGTCGTTTGGCATTCCGTCGCAATCCGTCGTTTTGGACAAGAAACGGATCCTGCAAATGTGCCCGCAAGATGCGTTTTTTGCCCATAGACTTGTATTGCCGACGGATCGTGACGGATGGCCACACGTCGCGTCCGTCGTGCACTGGATCAGTTGTGTTTTGGCAGAGCATCGGCACAAAAAAACGTTCAATGAAACGTTTTTTTGTACGTCGCATCCGCCATTTCTGACCGCGCATGCGTGGCCGTAACTCCGCCCCCTCCTCCCCAGGACATAGATTGGGCAGCGGATGTGTTGAAAAACTACAGCTGCTGCCCACGTTGTGCACAATTTTCACAACGTGCGTCGGTATGTCGGGCCGACGCATTGCGACGGCCCCGTACCGACGTAAGTGTGAAAGAAGCCTAACCCTAAGTTTAGCCCCAACCCTAACCCTAAATTTAGCCCCAACCCTAACCCTAAATTTAGCCCCAACCCTAACCCTAAATTTAGCCCTAACCCTAGCCCTACCCCTAACCCTACCCCTAACCCTACCCCTAACCCTACCCCTAACCCTAACCCTACCCCTAACCCTACCCCTAACCCTACCCCTAACCCTAACCCCTAACCCTAACCCTACCCCTAACCCTACCCCTAACCCTACCCTTAACCCTAACCCTACCCCTACCCCTAACCCTAACCCTAACCCTACCCCTAACCCTAACCCTACCCCTAACCCTACCCCTAGCCCTAACCCTAACCCTAACCCTACCCCTAATTTTAGCCCCAACTGCTGTTCTCCTGCCGGCCCGCAGATGGAGACAGATGGCGGGCGCACTGGGCATGCGTCCGCCATGTTCTGCTACCGGCGGCCAGGAGGAGCAGCAAGAGGATCCAGGGACCTAGGTGAGTATGCTAGGGTCCCCAAATCCCCCTATTTCTCTGTCCTCTGATGTGCGATCACATCAGAGGACAGAGAATTACACTTTACTTTTTTTTTTTTTTTTTTTGCGGTCGCCGGTAAACAGTTAATTACCGGCGATCGCAAAACAGGGGTCGGTAATACCGACCCCGATCATGCTCTTTGGGGTCTCGGCTACCCCCGGCAGCCGAGACCCCAAAGACTCTCCTGGTGCCGGCCGGCGGGCGCACTGCGCATGCGCCCACCATTTTGAAGATGGCGGCGCCCACCGGGAGACACGAGGAGAATCGGGGGAGCTAGGTGAGTATTGGGGGGCCACCTGGGACCCCTTTTCTCTGTCCTCCGATGTGCGATCACATCGGAGGACAGAGAAATTAAAAAGAGATCGCTTTTTTTTTTTTTTTTTTGCGATCGCCGGTAAACGGTTAATTACCGGCGATCGCAAATGCGGGGTGGGTTAAAAACCCCCCGAATCATGTTCTCTGGGGTCTCGGCTACCCTTGGCAGCCGAGACCCCGGAGAAAATCGGCCTCTGGGGGGCGCTATGGACTTTTTCCACAGCGCCGTTAACTAACGGCGCTGTGGTTTAAGTACCCTTAGCGGCCGCCGTTAAAAGGCGTATCGGCGGTCGCTAAGGGGTTAAGAACAGTTTTAAGACTAATTTGAGGGTGCTGAATTCAAATCTGATCTTATCATTTTTCTATCACATCGCGTTTTTGCGCTATAGGTATATAGCCCATTTTCATGAATTCCATGAAAAATATAAGTAGTGTATGAAAAGTGCCGGTTTATACGGTTCACTAAGGTAAATTTAGTTTTCATTTAGTCTCCCAATAAATGTGAGAATATCGTTGTTTTCTTTGAACATGCATAATTCCCATTTGTTATTATAAGAAAGTAAACAAAAAGTTTTCAACGTACACAACTGTCGTGTGCAGGTACAGTTTTATTTATTGAAATTTTCAAAGAATTTTGATATTTAGTGTTCTTATCCTGCTGTTTTTCTGTTATTTGTTTGTGAATCAATACCTAAGGTGTGTGTGTGTGTGTGTGCGGGGGGGTAGAAATTCAATGAACAACTCAGGCAGCTAACAACTTTTATCTTGTATTTCTCTGAAGGATGTTTTGCTGATCTAACAATGGCCTCTACATGTCGCAGAAGACAGTGCTCAAATGATCCAAATATTTTTTGTTACATCTGTGGAAATTTTACTGTGAAGACTCAGAGGCGTTTTACTTTTGAGTACTTCAAAGTAAAACTTGGAGACCAAGACAAGCATTGGGCTCCTCACAAAGTGTGCAAAACCTGTATTGAGAGCTTGAGATCATGGTCTCCAGGAAAGAATGCTAAACTTCAGTTTGGAGTTCCTATGGTTTGGAGAACCAAGCAATCATTTAGAAGACTGCTATTTCTGCCTTGTCGATGTAAAATGTTTCAACAAGAAAATCAAGCAATATTTGCAATACCCGAGTATCCTGTCAGCTATTCGATCAGTTGCCCATAGTGAAGACATACCTGTTCCAAAATTTACTGTGCTTCCAGAAAACATTGACACAGAACTCTCCTCACATTGTTATACTGATGAAGAAGACAGTCCAGATATTTTTCAGCCATGTGATGAAGATTGTGACAAACCAATTCTGTTTACTCAGTCTACTTTGAATGATCTGGTTAGAGATCTTTATCTACCAAAAGAGTCTGCTGAACTATTGGCTTCAAGACTACAAGAGAATCGAATGTTGAAACCCGGTACAAGTGTCTCATTTTATTGTAACAGGGAATCAGAATTGCGTAAGTACTTCCATTCAATGGCCAGCTTGTCTATTGTACTGATGTTGAAGGGCTACTTCTCTTTATGGGACTTCAAGCATATGATTCAAGGGATTGGAGGCTTTTTATTGATAGTTCCAAAAGAAGTTTCAAATGTGTTCTGTTACACAATGGAAATAAGTATGGCTCTGTACCAATAGGTCATTCTGTAAAACTTAAATAATATAAAAACATCAAGATTGTTCTAGAGAGGTTAGAATATAATGTTTATGGGTGGTTAATTTGTGTTGATTTGAAAATGGTTAACTTTCTTTTGGGTCTGCAAGGAGGGTACACAAAACACCCTTGTTTTCTGTGCTACTGGGACAGTAGAGCTACAGCAGAGCATTGGGTGAAAACTGAATGGCCTCAGCGACAGAGTTTGGCATCTGGCAATAAGAATGTCATCCATGATCCTCTAGTGGATAGGAAGAACATTGTCTTTCCTCCCTTACACATAAAACTTGGATTGATGAAGCAGTTCGTCAAAGCTCTCAATCACAGAGAAGAATGCTTTAACTACATATGTTCAACTTTTCCCGGTCTTAGTGAAAAGAAGAAAAAGGCTGGAATATTTGATGGACCTCAAATAAGAACACTTATGAGAGACCCAAATTTTATCACATCAATGAATGAGACAGAAGAAAGAGCTTCGAATGCATTTTGTAATGTGGTGCAGAATTTTCTAGGGAATAAGAAAGCAGACAACTATGAAGAGATTGTGCAAGAGCTACTAATGAGTCTGCGAAATCTTGGATGTAGAATGAGTATCAAGATTCACTATTTACACAGCCATTTGGACTTTTTTCCAGAGAACCTTGAGGATGTGAGCGAGGAACAAGGGGAGCGTTTTCATCAGGACATTAAAACAATGGAAGAACGGTATCAAGGCCAGTGGGACTCATATATGATGATATGATGGCTGACTATTGCTGGAGCTTGATGAGAGACAACCCAGAAGCTGTACATCACAGATCAGCCAAGAAAAGAAAGTTCAAATAACTGCCATTTGTCATTCATCTGTGTGTCATATATATGTGTTTTTATATTTTGTAGTTTAATTCTGTAAGTATATTTGATTTGCTGTACATAGACTTTGTAATCTTTGTTATTCCTTGATTAAAAATATACAAAATGTAGTACCGAAAATCATGTGTTTTTATCATAAAGCATTAGATAGGAGTAATTTTCATCAAAAATTGAAAATATCTCGAAATCCTGATGTGATAGCCAAAAACGGAGTTCATATTCATAATCAGCAGCCATAATTGACTTAAATATATTTTAAAACCTTTTGCCAGAAAAATTGCATTGGCCAGTGTTATTATTGAAAACTGAAAGAGAATCCATCAGGTGACTTTTGAGTACCATACTAACAATACCCTGAAATAGGGCTTGGCCAATACAGTCAGAATATGTAACTTTTATTGCTGTACGTTGCCCTGTTGTCTTACTTTAAGCACCAGAAAATTCATAGTCGTGCCCCAGCAAGTCAAGCATATGTAAATTCTAAATTAATCTTCACCTCATCCATAATCTTGCCCACCCCTCTGTGCCGGCATCAGTGATTGGGTGCAGTCAGACTGCAGTATTACTCGCCTGAGGATCAAATTGCAATCCTCGGACTGGCTGTCTTCTCTCCTGACATGAGCATGACAACATGTATTTGTGTATTTTTTCTGCCTTTTCTTCCAAGAAAATTTGATGATTTGCAAAAATATTGAAGAGGACGTTGTAAGAAAATGTGAATATTTTATGTGTCACCTTGCTGATACAAGTAATATCTGATCTTACCAGCAGATCCACTTCATTTAGCTCCAAAAGTAGTATAATTCCAATGTTCATGGTTTGTTTTATGGTAATTTAAAAAATAAAGAAAAACAAAGTTGAAAATGAACATTTTATGACATGCGTGTTCTAATTTCAGCTACCAAATTACATTTTTAAAAATTAACTGAAATTGTTACAAACTACATTAAAGGGAATCTGTCACCTAATTTTGGCCCTATAAACTCCGGCCACCGCTATCAGGGGCTTATCTACAGTATTCTGTGATGCTGTAAATAAGCCATCGATGTAACCTGAAAGATAAGAAAAACAAGTTAGATTATACTCACCCAGGGGCGGTCCGGTGAGGTCCGGTCTGATGTGCGTTGCATGTCCGGGTCCGACGCCTCCCATCTTCACACGATGTTGTCCTCTTTCTTGCTGCTGTCTCGGCTCAGGCGCAGGCATAATTCTCTGCCTGTTGAGGGCAGAGCAAGGTACTGCAGTGCACAGGTGCCTGGAAAGGTCAGAGAGGCCCTGCGCCTGCGCACTGCAGTACTTTATGCTGCCCTCAACAGGGCAAATCAGTACGCCTGCACAGGAGCCGCAACAGAAGCAAGGAGGATGATGACATCGTATGAAGATGGGAGGCGCCGGACCCGGACCTGCGACGCCGTCGGACCCGAACCGAACCTAACCGCCCCCTCAGGTGAGTATAATCAAACTTGTTTTTCTTATCTTTCAGGTTACATTGGGGGCTTATCTACAGCATTACAGAATGCTGTAGATAAGCCCGTGATGGTGGTGGCCGAAGCTTATAGGGCCAAAATTAGGTGAAGAAAAATAAGCCAGCTCACCCGTGATGCATAAACCAATCCTCGGAAGCACAGACCCGCTGTGTCCAGGCGTATATAGTAAAAAAAAAAAAGGAATGTCCAGCTTCACCGAATTCGTAAAAAAGAGTTTTCTTTATTCACAAACTTTAAACATGGAGAATACAGACTTCAGCACGAACCATATGGGTAAGAATTTCAAGAATTTCACCTCTAGAGGTGCAATACGGATGCCCCCGGCCGTCCCTCTTAATCATGGCCCCAGTTCTGACAACCAACAAAATAGAACCGGAGTCCTATTCCATTATTCCTAGCTGGAGTATTCAGGCGTGGCTGCCTGCTTTGAACACTCTAATTTTTTCAAAGTAAAAACTGCATCCTTTAATGAGGATCTATTGGAGGGCAAGTCTGGTGCCAGCAGCCGCAGTAATTCCAGCTCCAGTAGCGTACACTAAAGCTGCTGCAGTTAAAAAGCTCGTAGTTGGATATTGGGATGGAGCTGGCGGTCCGCCGTAAGGTGTGCTACCGCCAGTCTCAGCCCCTTTGCCTTGGGGCACCTCCCCGATGCTCTTGACTGAGTGTACCGGGGGCCCAAAGCGTTTACTTTGAAAAAATTAGAGTGTTCAAAGCAGGCAGCCATGCCTGAATACTCCAGCTAGGAATAATGGAATAGGACTCCGGTTCTAATTTGTTGGTTGTTGGAACTGGGGCCATGATTAAGAGGGACGGCCGGGGGCATCCATATTGCACCGCTAGAGGTGAAAGTCTTGAGATTCTTACCCATATGGTTCGTGCTGAAGTCTGTATCCTCCATGTTTAAAGTTTGTGAATAAAGAAAACTCTTTTTTACGGATTCGGTGAAGCTGGACATTCCTTTCTTTTTCCAAAATTAGGTGACAGATTCCCTTTAAGGTTCTGTTCACACTTTTACATATAACAGGAGATGTGAAGCTCTGGCAGATCTTTCATGCAACATGCTATATACTCCTTGAGCAGCATCTCCATGGTAAACTTTCCTCTCACCTCTCATCTAACTCTCTCCTTGACAACCTCCAATCTGGCTTCCGCCCCCACCACTCCACCGAAACTGCTCTGACCAAAATCACTAATGACTTACTCACAGCCAAAGCTAACGGACAGATCTCCATCCTCCTCCTTCTCGATCTGTCCTCTGCTTTCGACACAGTCGACCACCTCCTGCTGCTACAGATTCTTTCTTCCCTAGGCATCAAAGGCCTTGCCCTGTCCTGAATTGCCTCATACCTTTCCAACCGCACATTTAGCGTTTCCCACTCACACACAACCTCCTCACCCCGCCCCCTCTCTGTTGGAGTCCCTCAAGGCTCTGTCCTAGGGCCTCTACTTTTTTCCAATCCGCTGCCTCAGGGTAACTCTCGATTCTGCCCTGTCCTTCAAACTGCACGTCTAAACCCTTGCCACCTCCTGTCGACTCCAACCCAAAAATATTGCCAGAATCCATCCCTTCCTCAGCCCGCAATCTACTAAAACTCTTGTGCATGCCCTCATCATCTCCCGCCTCGATTACTGCAGCACCCTCCTCTGTGGCCTCCTCGCTAACTCCCTTGCACCACTACAGTCTGTCCTCAACTCTGCTGCTCGGCCAATCCACCTCTCTCCTCACTACTCCCCTGCTTCACACCTCTGCAAATACCTCCACTGGCTCCCAATTCCCCAATGAATCCAGTTCAAACTACTAACACTGATTTACAAAGCCATCCACAACCTGTCCCCTTCCTATATCTCTGAAGTAATCTCCCACTATCTTCCCTCATGTAACCTTCGATCCTCCCAAGACCTCCTTCTCTCCTCCACACTTATTCGTTCCTCACACAACCGCCTCCAAGATTTCTCCCGAATATTCCCCATCCTCTGGAATTCCACGCCTTAACATGTCCGATTATCCACCACTCTCGGATCCTTCAGACGGAACCTGAAAACCCATCTGTTCAGGAAAGCCTACAGCCTGCAATAACCATTCTGCCGCCTCACCAACCACCCGAGCTGCCGCCATGTCACCAACCACCCAAGCTGCCACCACGTCACCGAACACCCAAGCTGCCTCCATGTCACCGACCACCCGAGCTGCCGCCACGTCACCGACCACCCGAGCTGCCGCCACGACCACCCGAGCTGCTGCCACGACCACCCGAGCTGCCGTCTCACCACCACCAGTGCTGCAGCACACCAACCTCCTGTCTCTTCCCCACTATTCTGAAGAATGTAAGTCCGCAAGGACAGGGTCCTCTCCCCTCTGTACCAGTCTGTCACTGTAAATTTGTTTACTGTTAACGATACCTATAACCCTGTATGTAACCCCTTTTCACATGTACAGCACCATGGAATTAATGGTGCTATATAAATAAATAATAATAATAATATACCAGCATTGCCAGGCGGATACAGCAGTGCTATTCTTCTTATCAGATGTTGTAAAAATTTGAGACAAAGGATTAGAAAAAATTGTAAAAGAGTACCTATTAAAAAATAAATAATGGGCAACCACTCACAGTTACTCCTTAGGGGAGTTGTCCAGTGCCACTCACTTCTGTATTGGTGTTGACAACGTTACGACCCTATGCACCTACTGAAATGCATGCACGATCTGCAGGTATCGTACATGTGCCCTATTGTAATGAAGAAGACAGTTGTAAGCTACCTGCCAAACGTAGGGGCATATATGTAGGTGCATGTCGTAACATTGTCAGCACCACTCACTTCTGATGTGGAAGTGAATGGCACCAGACAATTCCTTTCAAGGGAACCTGTGTTAGGTCTCGAGTTCCCGCTTCTGCACAGGGGGAATCTCGAGCCATCTCCGCTGCGGTCTCCCATTCTCATCCAGCCGCAGTGGAGTCTGCTCAGCAAGGACGTCGGTCCCAGCATCTTGCTCAGTCTCACTCTGTACTGAGAGTTGCTGTTGCTTCTTCAGCTTCTGCCATTAAGGTGCGGTACCGCGGTCCTGTGACGCAACAGGATCGCTTCCTTCACGCTGGGTGAAGTTTAACCCACGTGTGTATACTTATGAGTACCGTCATATAGTCCGTCATTACTTGGCAGCAGGTTCCATCTCTGCACGGTGGACCCCGGGCTGCGAACGCACCATACTCTATCTGTCTTATTATTTGGTGCGTTCCGCTAGCCCTAACATTACACTAGCGCCAGGGTCTGGCTAGTAATGACGGACAAACAGCAATCCTTGCGGTATATCCAGCAGCTGGAGGGTAGGTTGGCGGCTCTTGAGAGCGCAACCTCAGCTGTGGATGTTACCGCAGTTGCTGTACAGGCTGCTAGCGTGGCTGCAGCAACCCTGTCCATTGCCACCCCTGCTCCGACATTTTCTCGCCTCCCGCTGCCAGAAAAATTTTCTGGTGATAGCAAATTTTGTAGGGGATTTGTGAGTCAGTGCTCTATTCACCTCGAGCTCCTGGCTGCACGTTTTCCCACAGAGCGGGCTAAGGTGGGATTTATAGTGTCTCTCTTGTCAGACAGGGCGTTGGAATGGGCTACGCCGCTGTGGGAGCGTGGCGATCATGTGGTGCAGAGTGCTCCGCTGTTTCTGAGCACTCTGAAACAGGTCTTTTTAGGACCTCAAGTCACCCATGATACTGCGCTCCAACTGCTGGCATTAACTCAGGGTGAGTCCTTGGTCAGTCATTTTGCCGTCCAATTCCGCACTTTAGCTTCTGAGCTGGATTGGTCGGATAAAGCTCTTATCCCCATATTTTGGAGGGGCCTGGCTGACCTCGTTAAGGATGCTCTGGCCACTAGGGAGATTCCTGCCACACTGGAGGAGTTAATAACTGTCTCCACTCGAATTGACCTCCGTTTTAACGAGCGGAGGTTAGAGCGAGCCCAGTGTAGGCAGAGGTTTCGGCTGGCTCCTACCTTCGCCAAACCTCTGGAATCTCCGGTTCTGGTTCCTGAGTCACATGAGGCCAGGGAAGTGTCACAAGCGGGATCTAAGTCCCGGACCGCAGGTGCACTCAAGGTCTGTCATGTATGCCAGCAGTCGGGACATCTAGCCACCAGATGTTCTCAGCGGTCGAAGAAACGTCAGCGTCTAGTGGTAGTAGGTGGAGGTGCACTAGACACGGCGACGTTTGCCTCTAAATTGTCCTTTAAGGGGACAATTACTATAGGCTCATTCTCCCACTCGGTAGAGCTCTGCGTGGATTCTGGGGCGGAGGGCAATTTTATGTCTTCTGCCTTCGCCCAACGTCACGCAATACCCCTGGTTATGCTAGCTCAACCAGTAACGGTACGAGTGGTGAATGGGTCGACTCTGCCCTCACAGATAACACACCAGACCATCCCTTTTACTCTGTCCATGTCGCCATCTCATCAGGAGATTATATCTCTGCTCGTCATTCCTGAGGGAATTGATGAGGTCCTGTTGGGAATACCTTGGCTACGGTACCACTCTCCTCATATCGAGTGGTCCTCTGGCAGAATCCTGGGATGGGGCGAATCTTGTGGGGGTAGGTGTCAGAGGGAGTGCGTTTAGGTTGCTACTACTGAGGTACCCGCAGATCTTTCCTCTCTCCCCAAGCAGTATTGGTCTTATGCAGACATGTTCTCCAAAAAGGCGGCGGAGATCCTTCCGCCCCATCGCCCCTATGACTGTCCTATTGATCTCTTGCCTGGTGCTGAGCCTCCCCGGGGTCGAGTCTATCCGCTATCTCTCCCGGAGACGGAGGCAATGTCACAGTACATCCAGGAAAATCTGGCAAGAGGATTCATTAGGAAGTCAGTGTCACCTGCTGGGGCAGGGTTCTTCTTCGTGCAGAAGAAGAATGGGGAACTACGTCCATGCATAGACTACAGGGGTCTTAACGCCATCACCGTTAAAAATAAGTATCCTTTGCCCTTGATATCTGAGCTCTTCGATAGGCTTCGGGGAGCAAGGGTATTTACTAAACTAGATCTGCGGGGTGCTTACAACCTGATTCGCATCCGTGAGGGGGACGAATGGAAGACGGCTTTTAACACCAGGGATGGGCACTATGAATATCTGGTGATGCCCTTCGGGCTCTGTAATGCCCCGGCCGTTTTCCAAGACTTTGTGAACGATATCTTCCGGGATATGCTTTCCACCTCGGTCGTAGTCTATCTGGATGATATTCTCATCTACTCTCCAGATATTGACTCCCACCAGAGAGATGTTTGCAAAGTCTTCGACCTCCTACGGGCAAACTCCCTCTATGCCAAGTTTGAGAAGTGTATGTTTGAGCAGGAGTCCTTACCTTTCCTAGGCTACATCATCTCTGCCCAGGGATTGGCTATGGATCCTGCTAAACTACAGGCTGTGATGGACTGGCAGGAACCCCATTCTCTTAAAGCGGTGCAGCGCTTTATGGGGTTCATTAATTATTATCGCCAGTTCATTCCGCACTTCTCAACTTTGGTAGCTACCTTGGTTGCCCACACCAAGAAGGGGGCGAATCCCAAATTGTGGTCTGAGGAGGTCTCCAAGGCCTTTAACTCTATAAAGTCACACTTCGCTAGCGCTCCCATCCTACATCGCCCCGATGTTGATAAGCCATTTATCATGGAGGTGGATGCCTCTTCTGTTGGTTCTGGAGCAGTCCTCTTCCAAAAGGATGCTCAAGGTCGGAAGCATCCTTGCTTCTTTTTCTCCAAGACCTTCTCACCAGCAGAGAGGAATTATTCCATCGGGGATAGGGAGTTGCTAGCCATGAAGTTGGCTTTCTCGGAGTGGAGACATCTCTTGGAGGGAGCACGTTTTCCCTTCCAAGTCTTCACAGACCTTAAAAATTTGGTGTACCTGCAGACAGCCCAGCGGTTGAATTCTCGCCAGGTCAGATGGTCCTTATTCTTCTCCCGGTTTCATTTCACCCTCCATTTTCTTTCTGGGGAGAAGAACATTCGGGCCGACGCTCTCTCTCGCTCCGTTGTGTCATCTGCGGAGGAGGAGGAGGAGCCTCGGCTTATTGTCCCCACCGAGAGCTTGAGAACTGTGGCCCCGGTTTCGCTAGAGTCAGTGCCCCCGGGCAAGACTTTTGTTCCATCCAGTTTGCGACCGGAGGTTCTCTCTTGGGCACACTCGTCCAGGGTGGGTGGACATTTTGGTACCAAAAGGACATCTGAGTTACTGGCGAGGACATACTGGTGGCCGCATATGGCTCGTGATGTCGCAGAGTATGTTCGGGCGTGTGTCTCTTGTGCCAAGAACAAGACTCCTCGGCAACGGCCAGCTGGTTTGCTTTATCCTCTGCCGGTGGTGGACAGGCCCTGGGAGATGGTCGGGATGGACTTTGTGGTGGGCTTACCCAAGTCTCGTAACTGCACCATTATCTGGGTGATCACCGACCATTTTTCCAAAATGGTGCACTTGGTGCCTCTTCCACGGCTACCTTCTGCACGGGCGTTGGCTGTCTTGTTCGTCAAGCATATCTTTCGCCTACACGGTATGCCAGACAAAATTGTTAGTGACCGGGGTCCCCAGTTTGCGTCTCGATTCTGGAGAGAGCTTTGTCGTCTACTCAGTATTGAGTTAAATCTCTCTTCGGCATATCATCCCGAGACGAATGGGTTGTTAGAGAGGGCCAACCAGACCTTGGTCACATATTTACGACATTTTGTTTCTGCCAGGCAGGATGACTGGGCATCCTTGCTACCGTGGGCAGAGTTTGCACTTAACAATGCCGTAGCCGACTCCACCGGTCAGACTCCATTCCTCCTAAATTACGGCCAGCATCCGCGTGTTCCTGTGCCCATGCCTGTGTCTTCTGCTGACTCCAGGGTGGCAGACTGGGCTGTGGAGGCACGGGACATTTGGGACCGCACGCAGGATGCCATTCGGGCCTCCAAGGAGAGAATGAGGTCCTCCGCCGATGTTCATCGGCGCCCCGCTCCAACCTTTGCTCCTGGCGACTTGGTGTGGCTCTCCGCCCATAACATCAGGCTGTGAGTTGAGTCCACTAAGTTTGCTCCTCGCTACTTGGGTCCCTTCAAGGTTCTCAAACGGGTTAATCCTGTGGTCTACCGTTTGGCTCTTCCTCCACGCTTGGGTATCACCGACACCTTTCACGTGTCCCTCTTGAAACCCGTATACATGTCCCGGTTTTCCGAGTCATCTGCCGGGACATCGGGTTCGTCTACGGACGATTACGAGGTGAACGCTATTTTGGGGTGCAAGGTGGTACGCGGCAAAAAGTTCTATCTGGTGGATTGGAAGGGTTATGGCCCGGAGGACAGGTCATGGGAGCCTGCTGAAAACATTCGGGCCCCACAGCTCATTGCTGCCTTCGAGCGTAGCGAGGCCCAAGGAGGGGGGACCCTAGGAGGGGGGGTAATGTTAGGTCTCGAGTTCCCGCTTCTGCACAGGGGGAATCTTGAGCCATCTCCGCTGCGGTCTCCCATTCTCATCCAGCCGCAGTGGAGTCTGCTCAGCAAGGACGTCGGTCCCAGCGTCTTGCTCAGTCTCACTCTGTACTGAGAGTTGCTGCTGCTTCTTCAGCTTCTGCCATTAAGGCCAGTGCTGGTCAGCAGCGAGCGGACTTCTCTGGGACTAAGTCCTTGTCTGCACACACTGAGCATGCCCAGGGCAAGATCTCCCGTTGGAGATCGAGGGTCATGTGCTCAGGCTCTGCAGCACATTCCATTGGTCCTCTTGGCAGGTCTTGGAAGGGCAAAGTTTCTGTGGCCACTTCCTGTGCTGCAACTATATAAACTGCGCATGACCGCACGGCCATGCGCTAGTGTACAATTGTTAATGTGTGTATGTTGTGAGTGCAAGTCGTCCTTGGATACCCCTACCCTATTGAATGTCTGTTCGCGGAAGGTGTATGGTTGCTATCTAGCGCCCGACTTAGCCTACAGCACTAATCACACATTACAGCGTCCAGTTGCTGTGACCGCCAGTACGGCGCCGTGCACTTCCTCTGTGCTTTCCTTACCCAAGCCTGGGTGGTTAGTGGCGTTCGTCAGTGCGGCACCGCATGCACTCTTGTGCCTTAAAATTGTTATTGAGTTTCCTTACACACCCAGTTGCGGTGTTGTGCCAGCAAGGGTCTAATCGGACTTCAATCCTAGTTGGGGTTGAGTTTGCTGACTACTTGCTCGCGCTCTATGTGCGGTACCGCGGTCCTGTGACGCAACAGGATCGCTTCCTTCACGCTGGGTGAAGTTTAACCCACGTGTGTATACTTATGAGTACCGCCATATAGTCCGTCATTACTTGGCAGCAGGTTCCATCTCTGCACGGTGGACCCCGGGCTGCGAACGCACCATACTCTATCTGTCTTATTATTTGGTGCGTTCCGCTAGCCCTAACAACCTGTCAATAGGATTTTCCCATTTATGGTAGGGCCTGTAAATCCTTTGTAACAGCATTCTAGAGTGCTGTCTAAATGTCCCCAGTCTGCTCTCCATAAAACAGAAAATACCTTTCATTATACTCAACTACAAGGCGGTCTGGTCCAAAGGGTGTCACTGGTCTACGTCCGATGCCTTCTCTCTTCTTGCAATTGCGATCCTTCTTTCTTTGTGTAGTTGACACATCCTACATCACCACACGGTGTCCTTGGCATCGCACTCCTGCGCAGGCGCGCCTCTACAAGGTATTTCATCTTTGCCATGAATGCACACTACAGTACTTTGCTCTGCCCTCAACCAGGCAGAGAAAAGTATGCCTGAGCAGGAGTGTGATGCTGAGGATACTATGTGGGGACATAGGACGTGTTATCCACAGGAAACAAAAAGTATGACGGCAATCGCAAGAAGAGAGGAGGCACGAGATCAAGGTCAGTTACACCCATCAAAAGGGACCACCTAATAGGTTGATATAATGTAAGCTATTTTTCATTTTATGGAAAGCAGATTGGGGACATATGCAGTGGCATGTAAAAGTTTGGGCACCCCTGATCAAAATTACCGTTATTGTGAACAGTTAAGTAAGTTAAAATTAAGGAAACTGAAGAAGGGCTCAAGTTAAAGAGGACACATTTCCTTTGTATTTGAGGCAAAAAAAATTATGTATATATATATATCTTTATATTTTACATTTTAAAAATGTAAAAACGCAAAATGGAACGATGAAAAAGTTTGGGCACCCTTGGAGATTTGTGTGCTCAGATAACGTTGCCCAAGGTTTCAGGCCTTAATTAGCCTTTTAGGGTTATGGCTTGTTCACCATCATCGTTAAGAAAGGCCATGTGATGCAAATTTCAAAGCTTTATAAAAACCTAGCCTCCTCTAACCTTATGCCAAAAAACAGTAGCCATGGGTTCTTCTAAGCAGCTGCCTAGAACTCTGAAAAAGAAGATGGTAGAGGCACACAAAGCAAGAAAAGGTTTTAAGAAGATAGCAAAGCATTTTCAAGTTGCCCTTTCCTCAGTTTGAAATGTAATTAACAAATAACAGTTAATAGGAACAGTGGAGGTCAAGATAAGTTCTCGAAGACCAAGCAAAATTTCAGTGAGAGCTGCTGGCAGGATTGCTAGAGAGGCAAATCAGAGCCCCCTATTTGATGCACAAAGATTTAGCAGACTCTGAAATTGTGGTACATTGTTCTATTGTTCACAGACACCTGAACAAATATGGCCTTCGTGGAAGAGTCATCAGAAGAAAACCTCTCTTGCGTCCTTATTATAAAATTCTGCATCAGAAGTATGCCAAAGAACTTCTAAAAAAGCTGATGCATTTTGGAAACAAGTCCTGTGGACTGATGAGGTTAAAATAGAACTCTTTGGCCACATTGAACAAAGGTATGTGTGGAGAAGAAAGGGCGCAGAATTTCAGGAAAATAATGTCTTGCCAATCATTAAGCATAGGGGTGGATCAATCATGCTTTTGGACTTGTGTTGCAGCCAATGGCACAGGGAACATTTCACGGGTAGAGGGAAGAACGGATTCAATGAAATTTCAACAAAATCTTGATGCAAACAAAACATCATCTGTAAAAAAGCTGAAATTGAAAAGAGAATGGCATCTACAAAGGGATAATGATCTAAAACACATGTCAAAATCCACCGCCTCAAAAGGCACAAGCTGAAGGATTTACAATGGCCATCACAGTACCCTGATCTGAACATCATTGGAAATCTTTGGCTAGATCTCAAAAAGCAGTACATGCAAGACGACCAAGCTGTCACATTTTCAAAAGGGGGTGGCAACAAGTACTAACCTTCCTGGGTGCCTAAACGTTTGCATCGGCTCACTTTTCTTTTTGTAATTTTTCCAATCTAAAAAATGAAAATATATATACTTTTTTTTGCAAAAAAAAACAAAACAAAGGATATGTGTCATCTTCAATAGTGATGAGTGAATATACTCGTTACTCGAGATTTCTCGAGCATGCTCGGGTGTCCTCCGAGTATTATTTAGTGCTCGGAGATTTAGTTTTCATCGCCGCAGCTGAATGATTTACATCTGTTAGGCTTCTTTCACACTTCACTTCCGTCGGTCATCCTGTGTCAGAGTGCAGTGAACCAACGTATCGACGGACGTTGCAAAAATAGTTGAAAACATGTGCAACGCATCCAGTGTTATGTCGGATGCGTTGCATGAATCCCGGGCTGAATTTTCAGGTATAAATGTCTGGGGAGGAGAGAGAGAGAGAGAGAGAGAGAGAGAGAGAGAGAGAGAGAGAATATTCCCTGGGTTGGAATTTGTTTCCTGGCATGCACAGATGTAAAAACTGCATCCGTCACTGGATTCCTGCGTTTCAGTGTGCGGGGGACGTTTTCCACTGCAGACAAAAAATGTTTCATGTAACTTTTGTTGAAAAGACGGCCCGTCAAATTCCACATGATCCAGTGCACGACGGACGAAACGTGTCCATCCGTCGTGATACGTTGCTAATACAAGTCTATGGGAAAATGCAGGATCCCAAATTTTTTTTCAAAAATCGAACGTATTTTGACGTGAGCTGAAAGACGGAAGTGTGAAAGAGGCCTTAGCCAGCATAAGTACATGTGGGGGTTGCCTGGTAGTTAGGGAATCCCAACATGCAATCAAGCTGGCTAAGAGATGTAAATCATTCAGCTGAGGTGAGGAAAACTAAGGGTATGTGCACATGTTCAGGTTTTTTTGCTTTTTTTTCTGCATTTTTTCACGACAAAAACACTATAAAACGCATTAATAATGCATACTTATGCATCCTATCCGCGAAAAAAATGCATCGCGGTAAAAAAGGAGCATGTTCATTAACCCCTTCCCGACCTTTGACGCCACGTAGGCGTCATGAAAGTCGGTGCCAATCCGACCCATGACGCCTATGTGGCGTCATGGAAAGATCGCGTCCCTGCAGATCGAGTGAAAGGGTTAACTCCAATTTCACCCGATCTACGGGGACATGGGGAGTGGTAGTACAGCCCAGGGGGATGGCTTCCCCCCCCCCCGTGGCTACGATCGCTCTGATTGGCTGTTGAAAGTTAAACTGCCAATCAAAGCGATTTGTAATATTTCACCTATTATAACTGGTGAAATATTACAATCCAGCTATGGCCGATGCTGCAATATCATCGGCCATGGCTGGAAACACTGATGTGCCCCCCCCACCCCACCGATCGCCCCCCAAGCCACCGATCAGTCCTGCACACTGCCCCGCTCCCCTCCATCCTGTGCTCCGCTCCCCCGTGCTCTTGTCCGCTCCCCCCATGCTCCAATCCCACCCCCCGTGCTCCAATCCAACCCCTCTGCACTCCGATCCACCCCCCGTGCTCCGATCCACCCCCCCGTGCTCCAATCCACCCCTCATGCTCCGATCCACCCCCATGCTCCTATCCACCCCCCCACGCTTCGATCCACCCCTCCAAGCTTTGATCCACCCCCCGTGCTCCCCCCCACCCCATCATACTTACCGATCCTCCCGGGGTTCGTCCGTCTTCTCCATGGGCACCGCCATCTTCCAAAATGGCGGGCGCATGCGCAGTGCGCCCGTCGAATCTGCCGGCCGGCAGATTCGTTCCAAAGTGCATTTTGATCACTGAGATATAACCTATCACAGTGATCAAAATAAAAAAAAATAGTAAATGACCCCCCCCCTTTGTCACCCCCATAGATCGGGACAATAATAAAATAAAGAATTTTTATTTTCCACTAAGGTTGGGGTTAGAACTAGGGTTAGGGTTAGAGTTAGGGTTTCGATATGTGCACATGTATTCTGGTCCTCTGCTGATTTTTCCGCAGCGGATTTAATAAATCCGCAGTGCTAAACCGCTGCGGATTTATGGCGGATTTACCGCGGTTTTTCTGCGCATTTCACTGCGGTTTTACAACTGCGGTTTTCTATTGGAGCAGTTGTAAAACCGCTGCGGAATCCGCAGAAAGAAGTCACATGCTGCGGAATGTAAACCGCTGCGTTTCCGTGCAGGTTTTCTGCAGCATGTGTGCAGCGATTTTTGTTTCCCATAGGTTTACATTGAACTGTAAACTCATGGGAAACTGCTGCGGATCCGCAGCGTTTTCCGCAGCGTGTGCACATACCTTTAGAATTAAGCTATATGCACACGGTGCGGATTTGGCTGCGGATCCGCAGCGGATTGGCCGCTGCGGATTCGCAGCAGTGTTCCATCACATTTACAGTATCATGTAAACCTATGGAAAACCAAATCCACTGTGCCCATGGTGCGGAAAATACCGCGCGGAAACGCTGCATTGTATTTTCCGCAGCATGTTAATTCTTTGTGCGGATTCCGCAGCGTTTTACACCTGTTCCTCAATAGGAATCCGCAGGGGAAATCCGCACAAAAAACACTGTAAATCCACGGTAAATCCGCAGGTAAAACGCAGTGCCTTTTACCCACAGATTTTTCAAAAATGGTGTGGAAAAATCTCACACGAATCCACAACATGGGCACATAGCCTTAGGGTTAGTGTTGGAATTAGGGTTGTGGTTAGGGTTAGGGGTGTGTTGGGGTTAGGGTTGTGGTTAGGGGTGTGTTGCGGTTAAGGTTGTGATTAGGGTTATGGCTACAGTTGGGATTAGGGTTAGGGGTGTGTTGGGGTTAGTGTTGGAGGTAGAATTGAGGGGTTTCCACTGTTTAGGCACATCAGGGGTCTCCAAACGCAACATGGCGCCACCATTGATTCAGGCCAATTTTGTATTCAAAAAGTCAAATGGTGCTCCCTCACTTCCGAGCCCCGACGTGTGCCCAAACAGTGGTTTACCCCCACATATGGGGTATCAGTGTACTCAGGACAAACTGCGCAACAATTACTGGGGTCCAATTTCTCCTGTTACCCTTGTGAAAATAAAAAATTGCTTGCTAAACATCATTTTTGAGGAAAGAAAAATGATATTTTATTTTCACGGCTCTGCGTTGTAAATGTCTGTGAAGCACTTGGGGGTTCAAAGTTCTCACCACATATCTAGATAAGTTCCTTGGGGGGTCTAGTTTCCAAAATGGGGTCACTTGTGGGGGGTTTCTACTGTTTAGGCACACCAGGGGCTCTGCAAACGCAACGTGACGCCCGCAGAGCATTCCATCAAAGTCTGCATTTCAAAAGTCACTAGTTCCCTTCTGAGCCCCGACGTGTGCCCAAACATTGGTTTACCCCCACACATGGGGTATCAGCGTACTCAGGAGAAACTGGACAACATTTTTTGGGGTCCAATTTCTCCTGTAACCCTTGGGAAAATAAAAAATTCTGGGCTAAAAAATTATTTTTTAGGAAAGAAAACGTATTTATTATTTTCACGGCTCTGCGTTATAAACTTCTGTGAAGCACTTGGGGTTCAAAGTGCTCACCACATATCTAGATAAGTTCCTTTCGGGGTCTAGTTTCCAAAATGGGGTCACTTGTGGGGGGTTTCTACTGTTTAGCCACATCAGGGGCTCTGCAAACGCAACGTGACAACCGCAGACCATTCCATCAAAGTCTGCATTTCAAAACGTCACTACTTCAATTCCGAGCCCCGGCATGTGCCCAAACAGTGGTTTACCCCCACATATGGGGTATCAGTGTACTCAGGAGAAACTGGACAACAACTTTTGGGGTCAAATTTCTCCTGTTACCCTTGGGAGAATAAAAAATTGCGGGCTAAAAAATCATTTTTGAGAAAAGAATTTTTTTTTTTTTTTTTCACTGCTCTGCGTTATAAACTTCTGTGAAGCAGTTGGGGGTTCAAAGTGCTCACCACACATCTAGATTAGTTCCTTTGGGGGTCTAGTTTACAAAATGGGGTCATTTGTGGGGGATCTCCAATGTTTAGACACACAGGAGCTCTCCAAACGTGACATGGTGTCCGCTAATGATTGGAGCTAATTTTCCATTTTAAAAGCCAAATGGCGTGCCTTCCCTTCCGAGCCCTGCCGTGCACCCAATCAGTGGTTTACCCCCACATATGGGGTATCAGCGTACTCAGGACAAACTGGACAACAACATTTGGGGTCCAATTTCTCCTATTAGCCTTTGCAAAATAGGAAATTCCAGGCTAAAAATCATTTTTGAGGAAAGAAAAAATTTTTTTTATTTTCATGGCTCTGCGTTATAAACTTCTGTGAAGCACCTTGGCGTTTAAAGTGCTCAATATGCATCTATATAAGTTCCTTGGGGGGTCTAGTTTCCAAAATGGGGTCACTTGTGGGCGAGCTCCAATGTTTAGGCACACAGGGGCTCTCCAAATGCGACATGGTGTCCGCTAACAATTGGAGCTAATTTTCCATTCAAAAAGTCAAATGGCGCGCCTTCCCTTCTGAGCCATGCCGTGTGCTTAAACAGTGGTTTACCCCCACATATGAGGTATCGGCGTACTCGGGAGAAATTGGCCAACAAATTTTAGGATCCATTTTATCCTATTGCCCATGTGAAAATGAAAAAATTGAGGCGAAAAGAATTTTTTGTGAAAAAAAAAGTACTTTTTCATTTTTACGGATCAATTTGTGAAGCACCTGAGGGTTTAAAGTGCTCACTAGGCATCTAGATAAGTTCCTTGGGGGATCCAGTTTCCAAAATGGGGTTACCTGTGGGGGAGCTCCAATGTTTAGGCACACAGGGGCTCTCCAAACGCGACATGGTGTCCGCTAACGATGGAGATAATTTTTCATTCAAAAAGTCAAATGGCACTCCTTCCCTTCCGAGCCTTACCATGTGCTTAAACAGTGGTTTATCCCCACATGTGAGGTATCGGTGTACTCAGGAGAAATTGCCCAACAAATTTTACGATCCATTTTATCCTGTTGCCCATGTGAAAATGAAAAAATTGAGGCTAAAATAATTTTTTTGTGAAAAAAAAGTACTTTTTCATTTTTACGGATCAATTTGTGAAGCACCTGGGGGTTTAAAGTGCTCACTATGCATCTAGATAAGTTCCTTGGGGTGTCTAGTTTCCAAAATGGGGTCACTTGTGGGGGAGCTCCAATTTTTAGGCACACAGGGGCTCTCCAAACGTGACATGGTGTCCGCTAAAGAGTGGAGCCAATTTTTCATTCAAAAAGTCAAATGGCGCCCCTTCCCTTTCAAGCCCTGCCGTGCGCCCAAACAGTGGTTTACCCCCACATATGAGGCATCAGCGTACTCAGGACAAATTGAACAACAACGTTCGTGGTTCAGTTTCTCCTTTTACCATTGGGAAAATAAAAAAAGTGTTGCTAAAAGATCATTTTTGTGACTAAAAAGTTAAATGTTCATTTTTTCTTTCCATGTTGCTTCTGCTGCTGTGAAGCACCTGAAGGGTTAATAAACTTCTTGAATGTGGGTTTGAGCACCTTGAGGGGTGCAGTTTTTAGAATGGTGTCACTTTTGGGTATTTTCAGCCATATAGACCCCTCAAACTGACTTCAAATGTTAGGTGGTCCCTAAAAAAAATGGTTTTGTAAATTTCGTTGTAAAAATGAGAAATCGCTGGTCAAATTTTAACCCTTATAACTTCCTAGTAAAAAAAAATTTTTGTTCCAAAATTGTGCTGATGTAAAGTATACATGTGGGAAATGTTATTTATTAACTATTTTGTGTCACATAACTCTCTGGTTTAACAGAATAAAAATTCAAAATGTGAAAAAAGCTAAATTTTCAAAATTTTCGCCAAATTTCCGTTTTTATCACAAATAAACGCAGAATTAATTGACCTAAATTTACCACTAACATGAAGCCCAATATGTCACGAAAAAACAGTCTCAGAACCGCTAAGATCCGTTGAAGGGTTCCCAAGTTATTACCTCATAAAGGGACACTGGTCAAAATTGCAAAAAACGGCCAGGTCATTAAGGTCAAAATAGGCTGGGTCATGAAGGGGTTCATTTTGCGGATTTTTCTCCTTTTCCCGCTATTTAATGCATTGGGAAAAACTGCGAAAAAATGCACAAAAACTTGCAAAAACGCATAAAAACCGCAAAAAAAATGCATGCGGATTTCTGGCAGAAATGTCTGGTTTTTGTCAGGAAATATCTGCAAGAAATCCTGACGTGTGCACATACCCTAAATCTCTGGGCACTAAAAAATACTCGGAAATCTCGAGTAACGAGTATATTCGCTCATCACTAATCTTTAACTTTAGGTCTTTTAGAGATGATTTCATCTTCAATTTGCTTTATTGTTCACAATAGCAGTCATTTTGACAAGAGGTGCCCAAACTTTTACATGCCACTGTATACAGCATTCTAGAATGCTGTAGCAGAGGGCTTACAGGTGCTGGCCCTACTTTATTTGGGAAAAACCTGGTGACAAGTTCCTTGAAAATATTATTCTAAAAGGGCTGTTCACTTTGGACAATTCCTGTTTTTAAAAGGGACCATTGACAATAAAATTAACTTTCTAACCTGGTAACTCCTTTAAATGTAGGTTAATGGAAATGTTTTAAGACTACATTCATTTTTAGAATATAGGAAGTGATTTATTAAAATTGGCACAAGCACTAGTAAAAATACCCTTGGTTGATCAACTTGGGCTAGTGAAACCAGGTCCATCATGATTAGAACTGTTTCTGTACACAGGACAACAGTTCCAGTATCAAACTGTCACCGAGGTAACCCGGATGCCTCCTCAGCGCCCCTACACTCATCGTGTGGTTTCTCCTCCTCTGAGTCTGCTTCTTCCAAAACTGCTGCCTCTGCTATGGCATTCATTTAACCTTAGGGGGTCATGGCCGGTCTCTGGAGGTATGTAACTTTGCTGTGTCCTGCAGAGATTAGCCTATCCCATGCTATGAGGACCTTTATTATGCAGCTTCTCTTACCACTGCCTGCATGATCATTAGTTCCTACTCTGTCAGCACACGCTTATGCATTCCTCTGTATTCCGCTTCCCGTTAGTGACCCGGCTTGTTTACCCATCCTGCCTGACCTCTCTGTTTCTGACATCGAATACGTTTACTGATCCTGTGCTGCCTGCCCCGATCTGGGACCCTCTGACTACAGCTCTATCTTACCCCTCTGTACCTTGTACCCATGCCTCTGACCTTTCAATCAGCTGCCGCAGACCCGTGGACTGGCTTGGAGTGGTACTTGATGAATACTGGCGGCAAAGCCTATCGTCAACATTAGAAGCTCTAGGGAACACCGGTAGTCACTTAGCTATGCCTCTCCAAGATATGCCGGCTCGTGGCACAGTGGGTCCACACCCACCAGTGTTACACAAACAATAGGTGGAAATGGATAGAAGAGGACAAATGTATTCCTTTGCTTCAAATGGACTGCTTCTGCAGCGCCCCAGGGTCCTGGTCATTGCAGTAATGTCATTTCCCTCTAGAGGGGAGTGATGCTACGTTTGGAGGCAATGAAGGAGATCTCTTTACCAGGTATCACAAACATACAACACATTTCATACTCCAGTCCACCAGGGGGAGCTATGCTCCTATTTATTAGGGCACTCTTCACACTTAGGTAAAACTGGTGGCCTGGAGAGGAAGTTAGGCAGTTGCTGGCTGAGCTTTGCTCAGGTAGTTGGTCCCTGACAGCGGTGGGAACCTGTCAGAGGCTGAGACAGAAGGTCAGGGAGCTGTGCCTGCCCTGAGTGCGGCAGTTCCTAAGAAAGGACGCGAAAAGAGAATTGTATTGTAGAGAGGGTGAAGAAGTCATAGCAAAGGAGTGGATACCAGAAAGAGTTCTGCCCTACACAGGCTGCCTCCTTCTGAGGCGCAGGATCCTGGTAGCCGGAACACCGAGGGAGCAACAGTCCTTTATGCCTTGCTCCAGAGACCGGCAGGACAGCTAATTGCAAGTTACTGATCCACCCTATACCCAGGAGGCAAGGTGGCACCCACGAGAGGCCGGGGCATGATAGAGTCCCTGTAAAAAGCCTCAAGCCACCGGTCATACGGGTTTGTCCTATCCATCTGGTGGACAGAGAGAGAGAGAGAGATAACATCTACAACATCTGTGAGGACCTTATGAGAGGCTTAAGGTACCTTCACACTCAGCGACACTGCAGCAATACTGACAACGATGTTGATCGCTGCAGCGTCGCTGTTTGGTCGCTGGAGAGCTGTCACACAGACAGCTCTCCAGCGACCAACGATGCCGGTAACCAGGGTAAACATCGGGTTACTAAGCGCAGGGCCGCGCTTAGTAACCCGATGTTTACCCTGGTTACCATCGTAAAAGTAAAAAAAACAAACACTACATACTTACCTTCCGCTGTCTGTCTCCGGCGCTGTGCTTTCCTGCACTGACTGTGAGCAAAGCGGCTGGAAAGCAGAGCGGTGACGTCACCGCTCTGCTTTCCGGCTGGCCGGCGCTCTCAGCCAGTGCAGAGAAGCACAGCGCCGGGGACAGACAGCAGAAGGTAAGTATGTAGTGTTTGTTTTTTTTAACTTTTACGCTGGTAACCAGGGTAAACATCGGGTTACTAAGCGCGGCCCTGTGCTTAGTAACCCGATGTTTACCCTGGTTACCAGTGAAGACATCGCTGAATCGGCGTCACACATGCCGATTCAGTGATGTCTGCAGGGAGTCCAGCGACTAGTGTTGAGTGATACCTTCCGATATCGGAAAGTATCGGTATCGGATTGGATCGGCCGATATTCAAAAAATATCGGATATCGCCGATACCGATACCCAATCCTAATGCAAGTCAATGGGACCAAAATATCGGAATTAAAATAAACCCTTTCTTTCCTTGTAGGTTCATTCTACATGAAGGAAAACAACTAAGAATAATGCAGGATGTATTTGGGGAGGTGGCGGAGACATTAAAGTCATAGAGGTTTAGCCCAATCAAATAGAATAGCATTATTTTTTTTTTTTAAAGACGTTCGGAGTGACAAAGATATTGACTATGTAATTTTTTTTTTATTTTGTCAGATATTGATGTTTCACTATTACACGCCCTTCCCCTTCTTTTTTTTTTACTTTTCCCACACTTTCCTCTTCTTCATCATCAGCATCTTTGACATCAACTTCTTCACCTTATTCATCTTCTTCTTCATCTTCTACCTATTTTTTTTTTATTACATTCTTCATATTCATTTTATTCAACTATTATTATTCTTCCTATTCTACTTCTTCATCATATTCTCATTTGTGACAGGCATTCCCGTAGTTGTTATCTATAAAAGTTTGAAGATTACACCTTCCGTTCTGCCAGTCACAAAAGTTACATTTGTCCGCGTTCAGTTTGGCCTGCAGCATCAGGCTTTATCCAGGGGCACCACGAGGAGGAACGGACTCACCCCCATACACTGCTTAGTCTTCTTCTGCATATAATTTAGATAATATCTTTTGCTCTGATATTAAGTGTTATGCTTAATGTTCTTCTGCTCTTTGTTCTGCAGCCTCTTGTTCTTCTGCTTCTTGGTCTTCCATGTCGTCGTCTCCAGGGTCGTCGTCTCCGCCGTCGTCGTCTCCGCCGTCGTCGTCATCATCGGGGTGGTCTTCCGGGTCGTCGACTTTAGGGTCTTCAACTTGGAAATGTAGCAGAAGGTACAAGAAGGCTGAGAAGCTGCCAAGAACCAGCTGATGGAACTGGAACTCGGATGGCTACCCGAAGGTTCAAGAGCCTATAGAACTACCAAGGACCAGCTGACGTTACTGGAACCCGGTTACTAAGCAGGAGGTACCCGTGCTACAAAGCACTACCAAGGACCGCCTGACGTTGGCGGAACTCGGATACCCAGAAGGAGGCACCTAAGCCAAAGGCTCTGCCCGAAACCAGCTGACGTTACTGGAACCAGGATGGGGAGCAGAAGGTACAAGAGCAAAAGACACTGCCGAGAACCAGCTGACGGTACTGGAACCCGGATGGGTAGCCGAAGGTCCAAGAGCCAATGGAACTACCGAGGACCAGCTGACGTTACTGGAACCCAGTTACTAAGCAGGAGGTACCCGTGCCTGAAAGCACTACCAAGGACCACCTGACGTTGGTGGAACTTGGATACCCAGAAGGAGGCACCTAAGCCAAAGGCTCTGCCCGGAACCAGCTGACGGTACTGGAACCAGGATGGGGAGCAGAAGGTACAAGAGCAAAAGACACTGCCGAGAACCAGCTGACGGTGCTGGAATCAGGATGTGGACCAGAAGGTCCACAGGAGAGGAGAGAACAGCTAGGCCGCGAGGCAGCCGCAGTTACCGAACCCCAACAGTCCTACAGGGGGAGCTTGGCCTACTGGCACTACAGAACCAGCCTTGACTACCAATTCACGCAGCCCACATAGGAAGCTCCTAAACTGGAGGCACCCTGGAGTTGGCTAACCCGACCACAACACGACGGGGCAAGCATAGGCGTCTCAGTGAGCTTGACACTACCCGGAAACAGCTGACAGTGCTGGAACCAGGCTGGGCACGAGGGAGTACCCATGACAAAAACACTGCCGGGAACCAGCTGGCGGTGCTGGAACCCGGATGCATCGCCCCAGTGTGCAAGAGCCAATGGCACGACCGAGGACCAGCTGACGGTGCTGGAACCCGGTTACTAAGCTGTAGGTGCCCGCGCTTAAAAGCACTACCAAGGACCGCCTGGCGTTGGCGGAACTCGGATACCCAGGAGGAGGCACCTAAGCCAAAGGCTCGGCCCGGAACCAGCTGACGGTGCTGGAACCAGGTGGTGGACCACAAGGTCCACAGGAGATGAGAGAACAGCTAGGCCGCGAGGCAGCCGCAGTTACCGAACCCCAACAGTCCTACAGGGGGAGCTTGGCCTACTGGCACTACAGAACCAGCCTTGACTACCAATTCACGCAGCCCACATAGGAAGCTCCTAAACTGGAGGCACCCTGGAGTTGGCTAACCCGACCGCAACATGACGGGGCAAGCATAGGCGTCTCAGTGACCTTGACACTACCCAGAACCAGCTGACGGTGCTGGAACCAGGATGCGTTGCCTATTAAAGATTGTCTTCCTACAGCCCCAACTAGCGGTGTTGGAGCAAAGGGTAAGCAGGGGGAGCAGAATGTAGGCCGAAGCCTGCACTGGAGGCAGCTTTGTGTTTGCGTTGCGTTTGCAGGACACTTTGCCGGCTACACAGTGGGGGAACAGCTGGCGTTGCTGAACCCCACTGACACATTGGCTGGTGTTTTTCTCTGTGCAGCTAGCACTTCCGGGCAAAAACTAGCGGTGTTAGAGCCCAGGGGCAGCAGGAGGAGGAGAGGAGCAGAGTGTAGGCCGAAGCCTAGTTGAACCAATTTCAAAGGAAACCTTTAACCCCCCCTCAGGTGTTACAAAGTACAAGAGCCACACCTTGTGCAGCATTAATGCTGCACAAGTGAAAGGTTGCTCTATTAATTTGTCTACTTGCACACGCTGAATGAAAGCCGTACACAATTTAGCCCATTCTACAGTCAAACTGTAGTGGAGGCGTGACTTGTCTTTTTAAGGAGACGCAGCACAGGTGTCCCAAATAACGCCTTGGTGCTTGGCGCAGCTTCCTGAGCGTTGTTATTTGCTGTACAGGAGTCTGCGCTCTTGTGTTATCCCTTGGCAATGCCCTGTTAGCGCTGCCCGTCTTATGACCTCATTTCATGTTGGCCGGTGCGGTTAACGATGGCCATAAATCCCAGACCCACAGTGCCTTTTCATAAAGTCACACTGCGGTGCTGGGATTCGTGGCCTTGAGCAGTAAATATTTTCGCCGCTCACACACGTCCTTACACCTGCTTCAGACTGGGCGGCCTCTGCTGATACCTTCTTGCATGCCATGAGGCCGCACAGTCTGAAGAAGGCGGAAGGAGATGAGTGACGACAGGTGAACATATGCACTGCTCGTGCCCATAAACCACACCCTCGCTGACAAAATAAATAAAACACCGAGGGGCGTTGTTTCTAGCAGGGCGGACGCACAGGCGCAGCCAGCTAACCAATGATGTCAACAGACGGGCAGCGCTACCAAGGGTGGTGCTGCGTATCATTAGAAAGGAAAGTCACAACTCAGGGACAGTGGAATGGTCTCAATGAGACACATTTTGTACGTGTTGAGTTCCACGTGGGCAAGTAGAAAAAGTCAGCCACCTTGTACAAATGCAGCATTACTGCTGTACAAGGTGGCTGTTATACATAGAAACACCTGGGGGTGGGGGGCAGGCTCCCTTCAATTTCAGTTCATGTGCCTGCGTGGCGTTTGCAGGTCACGTTGCCGGCTACACAGCAGGGGAACAGCTGGCGGTGCTGAACCCCACTAACACATTGGCTGGTGTTTTTCTCTGTGCAGCTAGCACTTCCAGGCTACAACTGGCGGTGTTATAGCCTATTGGCAGGAGGAGGAGGAGAGGAGCAGAGTGTAGGCCGAAGCCTGCACTGGTGGCAGCTTTTGTTCAATTGTGCCAGCGTGGCTTGTGCTGGACACGTTGCCGACTACACAGCAGGGGAACAGCTGGCGGTGCTGAACCCCACTGACACAATGGCGGGTGTTTTTCTCTGTGCAGCCAGCACTTCCAAACACCAACTGGCGGTGTTAGAGCCCAGGGTCAGCAGGAGGAGGAGAGGAGCAGAGTGTAGGCCGAAGCCTAGTAGAACCAATTTCAAAGGTAACCTTTAACCCCCCCTCAGGTTTGCAAGGTACAAGAGCCACACCTTGTGCAGCATTAATGCTGCACAAGTAAAAGGTTGCTCTATTAATTTTGGTCCTTGCACACGCTGAGTAAAACACGTACACTATTTAGCCCATTATACTGTCAAACAGTAGTGGAGGCGTGACTTGTCTTTTTAAGGAGACGCAGCACAGGTGTCAAAATTGACACCTAGGTGCTGGGCGCAGATTCCTGAGCATTGTTATTTGCTGTACAGGAGTCTGCGCTCTTGTTATCCCTTGGCCATGCGCTGTGAGCGCTGCCTGTCTTCTGACCTCATTTCATGTTGGCCGGTGCGGTTAGCGATGGCCATGAAACCCAGACCCGCAGTGTCTTTTCTTTAAGTCACACTACGGGGCTGGGATTCGTAACCTTGCGCAGTAAATTTTTTCGCCTGTCACTCATGTCCTTACACCTGCTTCAGACTGGGCGGCCTCAGCTGATCCCTTCTCGCATGCCGCGGCCATGAGGCCGCACAGTCTGAAGAAGGCGGAGGGAGATGAGTAAAGACAGGCGAAGATATGCACTGCTCGTGCCCATCAATCACACCCTCGCAGTCAAAATAAGTAAGACAACGAGGAGCGTTGTTTCAGGCAGGGCGGACGCACAGGCGCAGCCAGCCAACCAATGATGTCAGAAGACGGGCAGCGCTACCAAGGGGGATGCTGCGTGTCATTAAAAAGGAAAGTCACACCTCAGGGACATTGTAATGGTCTGTAATGAGACACAATTTGTACGTGTTGAGTTCCACGTGGGCAAGGAGAAAAAGTCAGCCACCTTGTACAAATGCAGCAGTACTGCTGTACAAGGTGGCTGTTATACATAGAAACACCTTGGGGTGGGTGGCAGGGTCCCTTTAATTTCAGTTCATGTGCCTGCGTGGCGTTTGCAGGTCACGTTGCCGGCTACACAGCAGGGGAACAGCTGGCGTTGCTGAACCCCACTGACACATTGGCGGGTGTTTTTCTCTGTGCAGCTAGCACTTCCGGGCCAAAACTAGCGGTGTTAGAGCCCAGGGTCAGCAGGAGGAGAGGAGCAGAGTGTAGGCCGAAGCCTGCACTGGTGGCAGCTTTTGTTCGGTTGTGCCAGCGTGGATTGTGCTGGACACGTTGCCGACTACACAGCAGGGGAACAGCTGGCGGTGCTGAACCCCACTGACACATTAGCGGGTGTTTTTCTCTGTGCAGCTAGCAGTTCCGGGCAAAAACTGGCGGTGTTAGAGCCCAGGGTCAGCAGGAGGAGGAGAGGAGCAGAGTGTAGGCCGAAGCCTAGTTGAACCAATTTCAAAGGTTACCTTTAAACCCCCCCTCAGGTGTTACAAAGTACAAGAGCCACACCTTGTGCAGCATTAATGCTGCACAAGTAAAAGGTTGCTCTATGAATTTTTCAACTCGCACACGCAGAATGAAACACGTAAACAATTCCGCCCATTCTACAGTCAAACTGTAGTGGAGGCGTGACTTGTCTTTTTAAGGAGATGCAGCACAGGTGTCAAAATTTACACCTAGGTGCTGGGCGCATCCTCCTGAGCGTTGATATTTGCTGTACAGGAGTCTGCGCTCTTGCGTTATCCCTTGGCAATGCCCTGTAAGCGCTGCCCGTCTTATGACCTCATTTCATGTAGGCCGGTGCGGTTAGCGATGGCCATGAATCCCAGACACACAGTGTGTTTTCAAAAAATCACACTGCGGTGATGGGATTCATGGCCTTGTGCAGTAAATATGCTTGCCGCTCACACATGTCCTTACACCTGCTTCAGACTGGGCGGCCTCAGCTGATCCCTTATCGCATGCCTTGGCCATGAGGCCGCCCAGTCTGAAGAAGGCGGAAGGAGATTAGTGAAGACAGGCGAACATATGCACTGCACATGCCCATCAATCACACCCTCGCTGTCAAAATAAGTAAGACACCGAGGGGCATTGTGTCGAGCAGGGCGGACGCACAGGCGCAGCCAGTCAACCAATGATGTGATGTCAGAAGACGGGAAGCGCTACCAAGGGGGGTGCTGCGTATCATTAGAAAGGAAAGTCACACCTCAGGGACAGTGGAATGGTCTCAATGAGACACATTTTGTACGTGTTGAGTACCACGTGGGCAAGGAGAAAAAGTCAGCCACCTTGTACAAATGCAGCATTACTGCTGTACAAGGTGGCTGTTATACATAGAAACACCTGGGGGTGGGGGGCAGGCTCCCTTCAATTTCAGTTCATGTGCCTGCGGGGCGTTTGCAGGTCACGTTGCCGGCTACACAGCAGAGGAACAGCTGGCGGTGCTGAACCCCACTGACTCAATGGCGGGTGTTTTTCTCTGTGCAGCCAGCACTTCCGGGCAAAAACTAGCGGTGTTAGAGCCCAGGGTCAGCAGGAGGAGGAGAGGAGCAGAGTGTAGGCCGAAGCCTGCACTGGTGGCAGCTTTTGTTCGGTTGTGCCAGCGTAGCTTGTGCTGGACACGTTGCCGACTACACAGCAGGGGAACAGCTGGCGGTACTGAACCCCACTAACACATTGGCTGGTGTTTTTCTCTGTGCAGCTAGCACTTCCGGGTAAAAACTAGCGGTGTTAGAGCCCAGGGGCAGCAGGAGGAGGAGAGGAGCAGAGTGTAGGCCGAAGCCTAGTTGAACCAATTTCAAAGGTAACCTTTAACCCCCCCTCAGGTGTTACAAAGTACAAGAGCCACACCTTGTGCAGCATTAATGCTGCACAAGTCAAAGGTTGCTCTATTAATTTGTCTACTTGCACACGCTGAATGAAAAACGTACACAATTTAGCCCATTATACAGTCAAACTGTAGTGGAGGTGTGATTTGTCTTTTTAAGGAGACGCAGCACAGGTGTCCCAAATAACACCTTGGTGTATGGGCGCAGCTTCCTGAGCGTTGTTATTTGCTGTACAGGAGTCTGCGCTCTTGTTATCCCTTGGCCATGCGCTGTTAGTGCTGCCTGTCTTCTAACCTCATTTCATGTCGGCCGTTGCGGTTAGCGATGGCCATGAATCCCAGACCCACAGTGTGTTTTCAAAAATTCACACTGCGTAACTGGGATTCGTGGCCTTGTGCAGTAAATATGTTTGCCGCTCACACATGTCCTTACACCTGCTTCAGACTGGGCGGCCTCATCTGATCCCTTATCGCATGCCGCGGCCATGAGGCCGCCCAGTCTGAAGAAGGCGGAAGGAGATGAGTGAACACAGGCAAACATATGCACTGCACATGCCCATCAATCACACCCTCGCTGTCAAAATAAATAAGACACCGAGGGGCGTTGTTTCGAGCAGGGCAGACGCACAGGCGCAGCCAGCTAACCAATGATGTCAAAAGACGGGCAGCGCTACCAAGGGTGGTGCTGCGTATCATTAGAAAGGAAAGTCACACCTCAGGGACAGTGGAATGGTCTCAATGAGACACATTTTGTACGTGTTGAGTTCCACGTGGGCAAGGAGAAAAAGTCAGCCACCTTGTACAAATGCAGCATTACTGCTGTACAAGGTGGCTGTTATACATAGAAACACCTGGGGGTGGGGGGCAGGCTCCCTTCAATTTCAGTTCATGTGCCTGCGTGGCGTTTGCAGGTCACGTTGCCGGCTACACAGCAGGGGAACAGTTGGCGGTGCTGAACCCAACTAACACATTGGCTGGTGTTTTTCTCTGTGCAGCTAGCAGTTCCGGGCAAAAACTGGCGGTGTTAGAGCCCAGGGTCAGCAGGAGGAGGAGAGGAGCAGAGTGTAGGCAGAAGCCTGCACTGGTGGCAGCTTTTGGTCTGTTGTGCCAGCGTGGCTTGTGCTGGACATGATGCCGGCTACACAGCAGGGGAACAGCTGGCGGTGCTGAACCCCACTGACACAATGGTGGGTGTTCTTCTCTGTGCAGCTAGCACTTCCGGGGCCCCAACTGGCGTAGTTAGAGCCCAGGGTCTGCAGGAGGAGCAGAGTGTAGGCCGAAGCTTAATTGAACCAATTTCAAAGGTAACCTTTAACCCACCCTCAGGTGTTACAATGTTGAAGAGCCACACCTTGTGCAGCAGTAAAGCTCCACAAGTTAAAGGTTGCTCTTTAAGTTTTGCTTATTGCACACGCAGAATGAAAGACGTACACAATTTAGCCCATTGAACAGTAGAACTGTATTGGAGGCGTGACTTGTCTTTTTAAGGAGACGCAGCACAGGTGCACATAAATAACGCCTTGGTGCTGGGCGCAGCCTCCTGAGCGTTGTTATTTGCTGTACAGGAGTCTGCGCTATTGTGATCCCTTGGCCATGCGCTGTGAGCGCTGCCTGTCTTCTCACCTCATTTCATGTTGGCCGGTGCGGTTAGACATGGGCATGAATCCCAGACCCGCAGTGTGTTTTCAAAAATTCACACTGCGTGGCTGGGATTCGTGGCCTTGTGCAGTAAATATGTTTGCCGCTCACACATGTCCTTACACCTGCTTCAGACTGGGCGGCCTCAGCTGATCCCTTATCGCCTACCACGGCCATGAGGCCGCACAGTCTGAAGAAGGCGGAAGGAGATGAGTTAAGACAGGTGAACATATGTTACTGCACATGCCCATCAATCACACCCTCGCAGCGAAAATATATGAGACAACGAGGGGGGTTGTGTCGGGCAGGGCGGACGCACAGGCACAGGCAGCCAACCAATGATGTCAGAAGACGGGCAGTGCTACCAAGGGTGGTGCTGCGTACCATTAGAAAGGAAAGTCACACCTCAGGGACAGTGGAATGGTCTCAATGAGACACATTTTGTACGTGTTGAGTTCCACGTTGGCAAGGAGAAAAAGTCAGCCACCTTGTACAAATGCAGCATTACTGCTGTACAAGGTGGCTGTTATACATAGAAACACCTTGGGGTGGGTGGCAGGGTCCCTTTAATTTCAGTTCATGTGCCTGCGTGGCGTTTGCAGGTCACGTTGCCGGCTACACAGCAGGGGAACAGCTGGCGGTGCTGAACCCCACTAACACATTGGCTGGTGTTTTTCTCTGTGCAGCTAGCAGTTCCGGGCAAAAACTGGCGGTGTTAAAGCCCAGGGTCAGCAGGAGGAGGAGAGGAGCAGAGTGTAGGCCGAAGCTTGCACTGGTGGCAGCTTTTGTTCTGTTGTGCCAGCGTGGCTTGTGCTGGACACGTTGCCGACTACACAGCAGGGGAACAGCTGGCGGTGCTGAACCCCACTGACACATCAGCTAGTGTTTTTTCTGTGTAGACAAAACTTCCAGGTGGCAACTGACAGTGTTGAAACCCAGGGAATCAAAGAGGAGCAGAGTGTAGGCCGAAGCCTGCAGTGGAGCAAGTTGAAAGGGAACCTTTAACCCCCCCCCCCCCCCAGGCATTTGTTGCTGAAAGAGCCATCTTGTACAGCAGTAATACTGCACATGGAAAATGGTGGCTCCTAAAATTATGCTCCTTGCAAACGCTGAAGTACACACTCATATAATGTGTCCCCTCACACCGTCAAACCGTCACGGAAGTGGGACTTTCCTTTGTAATGTGACACAGCACAGCCGTCATTCCAACCCCCTTGGTGCCGTGCGCCACCTCCTCAACGTTGTTTGGTTCTGTCACGGAGCCCGCGCTTTAATGTTATCCCTTGGCCATGCACAGTTAGCGGTGCCCGTCTTCGGACATCATTTAGGTGTCAGACTGGCAGTGCCTGTGCGTCAAAGCTGCCCGAGATACAACCTCGCAGTGTCATCTAATGTAATCCCACTGTGGGCCAGGGATCCATGGGCATGCGCAGTGCATATCATCGCCTCTCACTCACCTCCTTCCTGCTTCTTCAGACTGTGCGGCGTCACGGCCGTGGCATGCTATTAGGGATCAGCTGACGCCGCCTAGTCTGAAGAAGCGTGAAGAAGGGGAGTGAGAGGCTAGTATATGCACTGCGCATGGCCATGGATACCAGGCCCACTGTGGGATCACATTAGACGACACTGCGAGGTGTCATTTCGGGCAGCGTGGACGCACAGGCGCAGCCAGGACGACAACAAATGATGTCAGAGGACGGGCAGCGCAAACTGTGCATGACCAAGGGATAACATAACAGCGCAGGGTCCATGACGGAATCAAACAACGCTAAGGAGGCAGCGCACGGTGCCAAGGGGGTAGGAATGACGGCTGTGCTGCGTCACATTACAAAGTCCCACCTCCGGGACGGTTGGACGGTGTGAGGGGACACATTACATGAGTGTGTAGTTCAGCGTTTCCAAGGAGCATAATTTCAAGAGCGACCTTTTCCTTGTGCAGTATTAGTGCTGCACAAGATGGCTCTTTCAGTAACAAACGCCTAGGGGGGGGGGGACAGGTCCCCTTACATTTTAGTTGTGCCAGCGTGGCGGTCGCATGACACGTTGCCGGATACACAGCTGGGGATCAGCTGACGTTACTGAACCCCAATAACAGAGGAGCGACTGTTGACTGTGCAGACAGCACTTCCAGGCACCAACTGGCGGTGTTAGAGCCCAGGGACAGCAGGAGGAGCAGATTGGAGGTATTGCCGCACACACAGCTGGGGATCAGCTGACGTTACTGAACCCCAATAACAGAGGAGCGACTGTTGACTGTGCAGACAGCACTTCCAGGCACCAACTGGCGGTGTTAGAGCCCAGGGACAGCAGGAGGAGCAGAGGAACAGAGTGTAGGCAGAAGCCTGATTGGAGCAAGTTGAAAGGGAACCTTTAACCCCCCCAAGACGTTTGTAGCTGAAAGAGCCATCTTGTGCAGCACTAAGGATGCAAAAGGAAAAGGCTGCTCTTTTAATTATGCTCCTTGCAAACACAGTAGTAAACACTAAAAATGTGTCACCTTATACCGTAAAACCGTCCCGGAGGTGGGAATTTTCTTCGTAATGGGACGCAGCACAGCTGTCATTCCTATCCCCTTGGTGCCGTGCGCTGCCTCCTCAGCGTTGTTTTAAGCTGTCACGGAGCCTGCGCTGTTCTGTTATCCCTTGGCCATACCCAATTTGCGCTGCCTGTCTTCTGACATAATTTGGTGTCAGGCTGTCAGTGCCTGTGCGTCCACGCTGCTCCAGATCTCCCCTCGCAGTGTCGTCTAATGTAATCCCACTGCGGGTCTTGGATCCATGGGCATGCACAGTGCATATCCTCGACTCTCACTCCCCTCCTTCCCTCTTCTTCAGACTGTGCGGCGTCACGGCCGTGGCATGCTATTAGGGATCAGCTGACGGCGCACAGTCTAAAGAAGGCGGAGGGAGATGGGCGAGAGCCCGAGGTGAAGATATGCACTGCGCATGCCCATGGATCCCAGGATCGCAGTGTGATTCAATCAGAAGACACTGCGAGGCGGGTTCTCGGGCAGCGCGGGCGCACAGACGCAGCCATCCTGACACCAAATTATGTCAGAAGACAGGCAGTGCAAATAGGGCATGCCCAAGGGATAACAGAACAGCGCAGGCTCCGTGACAGCTTAAAACAACGCTGAGGAGGCAGCGCATGGCACCAAGGGGGTAGGAATGACAGCTGTGCTGCGTCACATTATGAAGGAAAGTCCCAGCTCCGGGACGGTATAACGGTATCAGTGAACACATTTTATAAGTGTTAAGTTCTGCGTGTGCAAGGAGCTAAACTAAAAGAGCTACCTTTTCCTTGTGCAACATTACTGCTGCACAAGATGGCTCTTTCAGTAAGAAACGCCAAGGGGGGGGGGGCACAGGTTCCCTTACATTTAGGTCGTTGTGCCAGCGTGGCGGTCGCAGGACACATTGCCGGCTACACAGCTGGGGATCAGCTGACGTTACTGACACCCAATAACACTGGGTCGTATGTTTTGACTGTGCAGCCTGCACTTCTGAGCCGCAACTGGCGGTGTTGGAGCCCAGGAATAGCAGTTCAGGTGGTAGAAAGATGAACACATCAGGAGACCTGGATGACACCCAATTACTTAATCAGGCAGAGGAGTGGCAAATTCCTGCGAGATCTAGACCTGGTTCATTTTCAGGAAAGTAAGCCGGTCAACGTTATCGGAGGATAGTCGCATGCGACGGTCTGTTAGTACACCACCTGCGGCACTAAAGACACGTTCCGATAAGACACTAGCCGCAGGGCAAGCCAGCACCTCCAATGCATACTCGCTTAGCTCTGGCCATGTATCCAGCTTAGAGACCCAAAACTTGAACAGGGAAGAGCCGTCTGGGAGTACACTAAGAGGGCAAGCCATGTAGTCTGTCACCATCTGACGGAACCGTTGCCTCCTGCTGACTGGAGCCGCCGGTGATGGTGTAGACATTTGGGGCGGGCACACAAAAGTTTTCCACAGTTGTGCCATACTGGGCTTGCCTTGGGCAGAGGCACTGCTTCTGCTCCCTCTTTGTGCAGAGCCTCCTCCTCCACTGCCTCGACGCACTGAGCTGCTTTGTAAAGCACTAGCAGCATTCCTCTCAGTTGGACTGGAGAAGATGATGGAATTCACCAGTGTGTCGTGGTACTCCCGCATTTTACGCTCCCGTGTCAACGCCGGGATGAGGTTTTGGACATTGTCACGGTAGCGAGGATCGAGGAGGGTGTACACCCAATAATCAGGCACGTTGAGAATGTGGTCGATGCGGCGGTCGTCTCTCAGGCACTGCAACATGAAATCAACCATGTGCTGCAGACTGCCAACTGGCCCAGAAACGCTGTCCCCTGCTTGAGACATGATCTCTGCCCGCTCTTCATCACCCCACCCTCGCTGTACACACTGACCACTGGACAATGGTGTAACTCCCTCCTCTGGACGTAGCTCTTCCTCGTCCATTGACTCCTCCTCATCCTCCTCACAAAGGGTCCCCTGCCGACCCCTTTGTGAGGAACCACGTGGCGCTGACTGTCCAGAAGCTGATGGAAAAGGTGACTCCTCATCCTCCACCTCTTCCACATCATCCCTTATCCCTTGCAGGGTTTCTTGAAGCAAGCAGATAAGGGGGACAGTCATGCTGACTAGTGCATCATCTGCACTTGCCATCCGCGTGGAATAATCGAAAGGACGCAAAACCTGGCAGACGTCCTTCATAGTGGCCCACTCTGTGGTTGTGAAGTCTGATCGGCGCTGACTGCGACTTTTTTGCGCCTGATGCAGCTGGTACTCCATTACTGCTTGCTGCTGCTCACACAGCCGCTCCAACATATGTAACGTGGAATTCCACCTGGTAGGTAGGTCACATATGATGCGATGTTCAGGAAGGCGAAACCGATGCTGCAGAGCAGCAATGCGGGATCTTGCCAAGCTGGAACGCCGCAAGTGAGCACACTCTAGGCGGGCCTTGTGCAGAAGTGCATCAAGATCCGGATAGTCCCTCAGAAAACTCTGCACAACCAAATTGAGCACATGTGCCAGACATGGGATGTGAGTGAGGTTGCCAAGGGCTAAAGCTGCCACCAGATTTCGGCCATTGTCACACACGACCATGCCTGGCTGGAGATTCGCTGGCACAAACCACACATCGCTCTCCTGCTTTAGGGCATTCCAGAGCTCCTGCGCTGTGTGGCTTCGATTCCCCAAAGAAACTAATTTCAAGACGGCCTGCTGACGTTTGGCCACGGCTGTGCTCATGTCAGTCGTAACAGGTAAACGTTCACGGGTCCATGTGGAGGTGGACTGTGACGGATCCTGCAGCGATGAATCTGAGGAACTTGTGTAAGAGGAGGAGTCAATGCGTACAGACTGGATTCCTGCAATCCTTGGAGTGGGCAGGACACGTCCTGCGCCACTCGCACGGTCTGTACCCGGCTCAACAACATTAACCCAATGGGCAGTGACGGAAAGGTATCGCCCCTGTCCATGTTGACTGGTCCACGCATCGGTGGTGAGGTGGACCTTGCTACTGACGGCGTTCAGTAGCGCGTGTTTTATTTGTCCCTTCACATGCTTGTGCAGGGCAGGGACAGCTTGCCTGCTGAAGTAAAAGCGGCTGGGCACCTTGTACTGTGGGACTGCCAATGCCATCAAGTCACGGAAGCTGTCAGTCTCCACCAGCCTGAATGAGAGCATTTCCAGCGACAGAAGTTTGGCAATGCCTGCATTCAGAGCCTGTGCTCGGGGGTGGTTTGCCGAGAATGCCCGCCTTTTCTCCCATGCCTGTACTACCGATGGCTGTAGACTAGGCTGGGAGTGTGAGGATGACTGGGAATGTGGTGCTGTGGGTGGAATTACACTAGGTCTCTGGACAACAGTGCCAGAGGTTCTTCCATGGCGATCCGGGGAGGACGCCAAACCAGCTGTGCGTGAGCTGGAGGAAGAGGCAACACGAGCTGAAGAGGTGGTAGCTGCCGCTGTTGGTTGGCCTAGGTCTTCAGTGTGTTTTTGTAACTCCACCGCGTGCCTGGCCCGCACATATTTGTGGTATTGAGGTTGCTGACACTTTTACCTCTTTTGACTTTCTGATGACACAGCTTGCATTTGACAAAACAAATGTCATCTGCAACTGTGTCAAAAAAGGACCAGGCACTGCAAGTCTTGGGAGCGCCCTTTTTGGCTTTTGAAAGAGACAGGCGCCTAACGGGTGCCAAAGTGGAGGCTACAGGCTCCGCAGTCTTCCCCCTCCCTCTCCCTCTTTGGCCCGTTAGGGGAATCTCTTCCTCTGAGCTGCTCCCACCACCTTCCTGTTCCTCACGCCACGATGGGTCAAGGACCTCATCATCTCCACTACCCTCTGCCACCAACTGCTCCTCCTGGGTAGTCTCGGCAGCACAGTACGCACCAGAAAGCGGCACCTAAGTTTCATCATCAGATGCGTACTGCGCTGTGGTCACAGCAGGCACTGACCCACCCGCCTCTTCAGAGTCAGAGAGACAAAGCTGTTGGGCATCACTGCACACTGCATCTTCTTCCATTTCTCCAATACTGCTTGGCTGGCCCCCTGTTTCCAAGCCAAGAGATTCAGAGAACAGAAGTAGAGACGGCTCCTGTCCTGGGCTCTCTGACTGCCTGGCCAATTTGGCAGGTGGTGAAGAGACAGATGGCTGCTCTCCAGTGGTCTGTGCCTGAGAGGATGTGGCACTAATTGAAGTCGATGCGTTCGCTGCCATCCATCCGACAACGGCTTCAATTTGATCTTCACGCAGCAGCGGTGCACGGCGCTCTCCGACAAAGCTGCGCATGAAGGACTGTTCCCTGCTGAAACTGGGTGATGATGAGTCACCGGTGCCCGCAGCAGGCACAGAATCACCACGTCCTCTCCCTGCTCCTCTCCCTGCTCCACGCCCACGACCCTTACTCCCTGCCCTCTTCATCTTGGTTGACAGATAAAGATAAGCAGAAAAGTACTAAGGCCTTAGTGTGCTTATTCCTGAAATGCTCCTCCTAACAGGTGTAAGAAACACTAATGTTGTAAAGTGTGGACTAGACTTTATTATTGATAAAATGTGGCCTACACAAGTGTTAAGTGGTGTTTGGTGAACTTTACTTTTTTTTTTTTGTGCAGATCGGTCTACAGAGCGAGTTTAACTCACACGGAGACCGTGCAGACAGCCGTAAACGGCGCTGCAAGGCCCAAAAACCCTCCTCTAGGTTATCCTATCTAGTGTTTTTCACTATTTTGCTGGAGACGGGTGGAAAGACACTAATAGGAAATTGTTTACAAAATTTTCAACAGGCTGCACTAGTTGAAAAAAAGGACAATTTATTTAACGGTATGAGGCAGTGACAAACCCTGAGCTGAATACAACGGGCTGTGGCTGCACACAGACTACAGGGCGAGCTGCGCTCACACGGAGACCGTGCAGACAGCCGTAAACGGCGCTGCAAGGCCCAAAAACCCTCCTCTAGGTTATCCTATCTAGTGTTTTTCCACTATTTAGCTGGAGACGGGTGGAAAGTCACTAATAGGAATTTTTTAAATAATTTTTAAACAGGCTGCACTAGTTGAAAAAAAGGACAAGTTATTTAACGGTATGAGGCAGTGACAAACCCTGAGCTGAATACAATGGGCTGTGGCTGCACACAGACTACAGGGCGAGCTGCGCTCACACGGAGACCGTGCAGACAGCCGTAAACGGCGCTGCAAGGCCCAAAAACCCTCCTCTAGGTTATCCTATCTAGTGTTTTTCCACTATTTAGCTGGAGACGGGTGGAAAGTCACTAATAGAAATTTTTTAAATAATTTTTAAACAGGCTGCACTAGTTGAAAAAAAGGACAAGTTATTTAACGGTATGAGGCAGTGACAAACCCTGAGCTGAATACAACGGGCTGTGGCTGCACACAGACTACAGGGCGAGCTGCGCTCACACGGAGACCGTGCAGACAGCCGTAAGCGGCGCTGCAAGGCCCAAAAAAACCCCTCTTGGTTATCCTATCTAGTGTTTTTCCACTATTTGGCTGGAGACGGGTGGAAAGACACTAATAGGAAATTTTAGAAAAAATGTGCAGCAGGCTGCACTATGAGCAAAAAAGGACAATGGATAGAACTGTGTGAGGCAGTGTGAATCCCCCTGAGCTGAATACAACCTGGTATATGGCTGCACACAGACTACAGAGTGAGCTGCACACACACACACACACAGAGACCTTGCAGAACGCTGTTAAAACAGCGCTGCAAGGCAAGAGCAAGGTGAACTGAACAGTGAACACAGCGTTTGCTAAATTAGCCTTGGAAAAGCAAAATAAAGCAATTAGCTATCTCAACTGGCCCTCAGTTAGAACACAGCGTCCTGTCCCTAACTGAAATCACAGCAGAGTGAGCGCAAAATGGCGGCAGCGTTTTTTATAGTGCAGAGTGACATAATTTCAGCAGCCAATCACAGCCTTGCCAGTACTTACATGCCCACCATGCTAAACAGGATGTGCCCACACTTCCATTCATTCCTCATTGGCTGCTGCGTGCAGTTTGAATTCTGGGAACTTCCGATTCCGGTATCCGATACGCGGGAAGTATCGGAATTCGGTATCGGAATTCCGATACCGCAAGTATCGGCCGATACCCGATACTTGCGGTATCGGAATGCTCAACACTACCAGCGACGAAATAAAGTGCTGGACTTTTTGCAGCGAACAACGACATCACAGCAGGATCCTGATTGCTGCTGCGTGTCAAACTGAACGATATCGCTAGCCAGGACGCTGCAACGTCACGGATCACTAGCGATATCGTTCAGTGTGACGGTACCTTTAGCAGTAAGGTACTACAACACACGGCGCTAGGGGAAGGCTACTGATTTCCACCTGGATAAGGGGACTCTGGATTTGCCTCCAAACCGGCCGGACTCTGCCTGCCCTGTGATCTGGTGCTCTCGACTGTGGATGCTGAAGCCTTCAGTAAAAGGTAAAAGACTGCAACCTTGTGTCCTCGTTCTTCATTGCGCCTCACACCATCCACCATCTACACACTGGGAAGCCCTGGGGACATATTTCACCTGTGGAAAGGTATACCATCCAGCTGCCATGACATCACCCCAGCGGACCCCTTAAAGCAGCATCGGTCACCCTGACCGAATACCACAGGTGGCATCACGAACATTCCACTTTAAAGACCTTCCCCCCTTTTACTACGGACGTCCCGAGGGTCATGGACCGGGTCAGCCACCGTGATATCCCCCTTGAGAACCGAAGGACCCAGTACCAAGTACCCCTAGCACTTGGGGGCGCTTCACTTCAATAATATGATATTGTGTAAAAGTGCATCTGTCAGTAGGATCAACCCTCCTAAGCTTTCTATATGGGTATGTAGGTCATAGGAAGCTGAATAAAATGATACCTTGATATCTGCGAAATTATGTCTTATTCTAGAGTTATCCATATTTTTCTTAATATGTAAATGAGCTGTTAAAATCTGTGGGAAGGACATAGAAGTCTGTGAGAATCTGCCACCAGAGCATAGTTTAAATGGAAGTGGGATTTACCAGTGTGAGACATGTAATGACTGACAGTCTGCTCTCCTGATCTACATGTCTCACACTTTTTATTTAAAATAAGCTCTGGAGGCAGAATCTCAGGGAAATCTATGTCCATATTTCTTAACCAATCATTTACATACTAAGAAAAATGTAGCTTTCACTCGAAGAAGACATTGGATCACAGATATAAGGGATCATTTTATTCAATTTTCTATAATCTATATGCCCATATAAATGGCGTAGAAAGGTTGATTTTTTTAAATCTATGAGAGAATGAGAGAAAAGAGAATATGACTCTACAGTTTACAAAACAATTACCAATATCAGGACCATCTTTACAATATATATTTACACAGACTTTAGACAACCTTACTTGCATGTTGATGGGCATGTTCTACATTTTATTTTATTTTTTTTAACAAACGTTAAGCAGTACAATATGCAGTCAATTCACATTTTCACAGTGAGTCACACATTTTTCTTCATCCAGCATCCGGCTGCTTACTAATGTTAATTGGGAGCTTACTGGAAAAGTGCAGATCAACAAGAACTGTTTGCCTTGTTTCCCCCAGACTGTACGGCTAGCAATTTTGCCAATGATACCCCATAAAGTTTATCCTCCTTGTCGATTCAATTCCATAAAAGTTTAAAAAGTAACCATAATTTTATAATTTTCCCATAAATCAAAAGTACATGCAAAAATAAGAAACTTTGTAATATAATTTATCAAGAATCCCACTTGTTTCACTTCCTAGATCATTGATACTCAAAATTCTCAATTCACAGGTATCTCTGTCTTAGGTAAGTACTTATTTCCCTATACTGTGATAGGAGATGACAGCTGGTGCTCATAAAGTTCACTTCATTTTTCTCTGCTTTTAGTTCCTCCATCCTTTTCCCCTGTATAGAATTTTAAAAGCACTGTCAGCCTAGTAATGAAAAAATCTGCTAATTTGATGCAGATTTTATCCACGATTTTAAACTGAACGATTAATCCAGAAAGTGAAATAAGCAAATGTTTCCAACAAGATATATTGCAGAGTTGCTTATTTTTACATCTACTATTTATACCTGTATGTACTGTTATAATGGCCATATTATCTGGTAAAACAGCCAAAGATCCAGGGAAATCCAGGTGTCCCCCCATCTCTATTCCTGCTCCCTCTTTGACCGCTTTCAATCTGGCTTCCGGAAGCATAACTCTACTGAAACTGCCCTAACTAAAGTCACCAATGACCTACTAACTGCCAAAGCCAAGCGACACTACTCCTCCTCCTAGACCTGTTCTCTGCCTTTGACACAATGGACCTTTCCCTACTATTACAGACCCTCTCATCTATTGGCATCACTGACTTGGCCCTATCATGGATTTTGTCATACCTAACAGACCGAACATTCAACGTCTCCCACTCGCAGACCACCTCCTAACCTCGCCCACTATCTGTAGGAGTCCCGCAAGGTTCAGTCCTAGGGCCTCTGCTCTTCTCATCTATACCTATGGCCTCGGACAGCTCATAGAGTCCCATGGCTTTCAGTATCATATCTATGCCGACGACACAAATCTACATCTCTGGCCCAGATATTACCACCCTACTATCCAGAATCCCACAATGTCTGTCTGCTATTTCATCCTCCTTCTCCGCTAGATTTCTAAAACTTAATATGGACAAAACAGAATTCATAATCTCACTCGACTCCCCCAACGGACTTATCCATTAAAGTAAACGGCTGCCCACTCTCCCCAGTCCCACAAGCTTGCTGCCTTGGTGTAATCCTTGACACTGATCTCTCTTTCAAAAAACATATCCAAGCCCTTTCCACTTCCTGTTGACTTCAACTCAAAAATATTTCCCAAATCCCTAAACCAAGAATCTGCAAAAACCCTAGTCCATGCCCTGATCATCGCCCGCCTTGACTACTGCAACCTCCTGCTCTGTGGCCTCCCCTCTAACACTCTCGCACCCCTCCTATCTATTCTAGACTCTGTTGCCCAACTAAACAACCTGTCCCCCCCCCCGGTATTCCCCAGCCTCTCCCCTTTGTCAATCCCTGCACTGGCTCCCCATTACCCAACGACTCCAGTTCAAAACCCTAACCATGACATACAAAGCCATCCACAATCTGTGTCTTCCATACATCTGTGACCTCGTCTCCCGCTACTTACCTGCACGCAACCTCTGATCCTCACAAGATCTCCTTCTATACTACCCTCTTTTCTCCTCTTCCCACAATCGCATACAAGATTTCTCCCACGCATCCCCCATACTCTGGAACTCTCTACCACAACACATCAGACTGTCACCTACCATGGAAACCTTCAAAAAGAACCTAAAGACCTACCTCTTCCGACAAGCCTACAACCTGTAGTAATCACCAATCGACCAAACCACCGCACGACCAGCTCTACCCTTACCTATTGTATCCTCACCCATTCCTTGTAGATTGTGAGTCCTCGCGGGCAGGGTCCTCTCTACTCATGTACCAGTCGTGACTTGTATCGATTACGATTATTGTACTTGTTTTTTATTATGTATACCCCTCCTCACATGTAAAGCGCCATGGAATAAATGGCGCTGTAATAATAATAAATAATAATATAGAAATATTATCCCTAAATACATTAGTACCTTGGATCACTGGCCAAGGCTAGCACCCAAAAAATGAGAATTGTACCATGGCTTTTCATTGGCTCGGTATTCAGGTCCCCTGGTAATCTCTATCCTAAAAACTATAGCCAAGATTTAATTTCAAAATCAGCTTACTTGAAAAAGTATATAGATTGTATCATACTAAATATATATTACTGATTATATTAGATAATATTAGATTTTCAGTCTGCTGGTTTATACTAAAATTCCAATCCCTCTGACCTCTGCTACAATTCCATCTACTACCTGGTCCATTTTTCCGACGTGATTCATTATGGGGCCATTGTTAGAGTGCAGTGAAAGAGCAAGATTTGTTTTTATTCTGCAGTTCGGGCATCACACCAAAGGATAGGTCATCAATATCAATGACAATTCCTTTAAATAAAGTTATTTTAGTTCTTTTCAATGCCTTATTGTACCTAATTGTAGCTCTCTTGTAAATTGGTTAAATTAGCTATAATTAAAAACTGTGACATTATTGTTAAAGTGGCACTATGACTTGAATATAAATGAACCTAGAAAAAATTCAAAATAGCATCAACAGTCAAATTTGTTCAAAAATCCTAATATACAGAAATTAATCAATTTAAAATGCCAAATAATTTTCCTAGTGTGTTTTATCTAATACTTCTCTTCTATGTTACCTAATAGATCCTTTAGGCAGTCTAATCCAGGCCGTTAAATGGTCAAGGATCAGCTATATGAAGCCAAGCAGCAATCATTTACTGGTCTTTCAAGACACAATAAATACATTTGACTGGCTACAACATTTTGTTCAGATTTCTAAATCCACACATGACTAAATTCAGGTGTTCTTATAGTCTGATCAGGAGTCTTATAATATAGATGTCTCCATTTAAACCACCATAGATGGATGTCCATCTTACACAATACACAGTTTCCAAGGGAATAACCCTCCAGAGCTACATTTACTGAACAAACAAACATCCAACCATAGTCAGTTTGTCCTATAGAAGTAGAAGGAGAATTAGGCCCCTACAGTAGATGCTGTATATTGTGGAGGAGTGGACACTTATTCCCATATGGTCTAGCGGTTAGGATTCCTGGTTTTCACCCAGGTGGCACGGGTTCGACTCCCGGTATGGGAATTCACTTATGGGGGAAAATGTGTGTAAATGGGTTAGTAACTGGCTTAGTGATAGAAAGCAGAGGGTGGTTATAAATGGTATAGTCTCTAACTGGGTCGCTGTGACCAGTGGGGTACCGCAGGGGTCGGTATTGGGACCTGTTCTCTTCAACATATTCATTAATAATCTGGTAGAAGGTTTATACAGTAAAATATTGATATTTGCAGATGATACAAAACTATGTAAAGCAGTTAATACAAGAGAAGATAGTATTCTGCTACAGATGGATCTGGATAAGTTGGAAACTTGGGCTGAAAGGTGGCAGATGAGGTTTAACAATGATAAATGTAAGGTTATACACATGGGAAGAAGGAATCAATATCACCATTACACACTGAACGGGAAACCACTGGGTAAATCTAATAGGGAGAAGGACTTGGGGATCGTAGTTAATGATAAACTTACCTGGGGCAGCCAGTGCCAGGCAGCAGCTGCCAAGGAAAACAGGATCATGGGGTGCATTAAAAGAGGTCTGGATACACATGATGAGAGCATTATACTGCCTCTGTACAAATCCCTAGTTAGACCGCACATGGAGTACTGTGTTCAGTTTTGGGCACCGGTGCTCAGGAAGGATATAATGAAACTAGAGAGAGTACAAAGGAGGGCAACAAAATTAATAAAGGGGATGGGAGAACTACAATACCCAGATAGATTAGCGAAATTAGGATTATTTAGTCTAGAAAAAAGATGACTGAGGGGCGATCTAATAACCATGTATAAGTATATAAGGGGACAATACAAATATCTCGCTGAGGATGTTTATACCAAGGAAGGTGACGGGCACAAGGGGGCATTCTTTGCGTCTGGAGGAGAGAAGGTTTTTCCACCAACATAGAAGAGGATTCTTTACTGTTAGGGCAGTGAGAATCTGGAATTGCTTGCCTGAGGAGGTGGTGATGGAGAACTCAGTCGAGGGGTTCAAGAGAGGCCTGGATGTCTTCCTGGAGCAGAACAATATTGTATCATACAACTATTAGGTTCTGTAGAAGGACGTAGATCTGGGGATTTATTATGATGGAATATAGGCTGAACTGGATGGACAAATGTCTTTTTTCGGCCTTACTAACTATGTTACTATGTTACTATGTTAAAGGGAGACATCTATATTATTAAACCCCAAGAAAAGCCGTAGGAAGAAACTAAATGTAGTAACAAAATACAGTCATGGCTGAAAGTGTTGAACCCTTGAAATTCTTCCAGAAAATGAAGAATTTCTCCAAGAAAACTATTGCAATTACATGTCTTATACACATGTTTATTTCCTTTGTGAGCATTTGAACAACAACAAAAAATAGAAGAAAAAAGGAAATTGAACATAATTTCAGACAATACACACAAAACGGGATGGACAGGATTGTTGACACCTTTCCAAAAATGTGGGTAAACAATTTTCTTTCAAGCATATGATGCTCTTTAAAACTCACCTGTGGCAAGTAACATGTGTGGGCAATGTGGAAATCATACCTGCAACCAGATAAAAATGGGAGAAGTTGACTCAATCTTTGAATTGTGTGTCTCCGTGTACCACACTAAGCATGGAGAACATACAGAGAACTGCCTGAGGACTTGAGACCCAAAATTATTACAAATATCAACAATCTCACAGTTACAAATCCATCTCCAGAAATCTTGATATTCCTTTGTCCACGGTGCGTAATCTAATCAAAAAGTTCACAACCCATGGCACTGTCGCTAATCTCAAGTGATGGAAAGTTGCAACGCAAGATAGTCTGGATGGTGGATAAGCAGCCCCAATCAAGTTCCAAATAAATTCAAGCTGTTCTGCAGGCTCATGGTGTACAGTACTATGGTAGGAGACCCAGAAGGACACCACTGCTGACACAGAGACATAAAAAGCTAGACTGACGCTGGCCAAAATGTACTTGCGTAAGTCAAAATCCTTCTGGGAAAGCATCTTGTGGACAGATAAGACAAAGAGCTGTGTGGTAAAGCTCATCACTCTACTGTATGAAATAAGACCTACAAAAATAAAACACAGTACCTACAGTTAAATATGGTGGAGGTTCACAGATGTCTTGGGGTTATTTTGCAGACTCTGGCACTGGGTGTCTTGACTGTGTGCAAATATCATAAAATCTAAACATTACCAAAGGATTTTGGGTCACAATGTGGTGCCCCATGTTAGAAAACTGGGTTTGTATCTTAGATCATGGGTCTCCCAGCATGACAATAACCCCAAACATACTTCAAGAAGAAACCAGAAACAGATGGAAACAAAGTGCTGGAGAGTTTTGAAGTGGCCAGTAATGAGTCCGGATCTTACTCCCATTGAACACCTATTGGAGAGACCTTAAAATTGCTGTTGGGAGAAGGCACCCTTCAAATATAAGAGACCTGGGGCAGTTTGCAAAAGAAGATATGTCCAAAATTCCAGATGTGAGATGTAGATGGTCATAGGAAGCGATTCATTGCAGTTATTTATTCCAAAAGGTGTGCAACCAAAATATTAAGTTGAAGGTGTCAACAATTTTGTCTGGCCCATTTTCAGGGTTTTGTGTGAAATTATGTCCAATTTACCTTTTTTTTCTCAGTTTTTTGTGTTGTTTGTTGTTCCAATACACACAAAGAAAATAAACATGTGTATAACAAAACATGTGTAATTGTAATAAATTTCTGGGAAAAATACTCCATTTTCTGGAACAATTTCAAGGGTGCCAACATTTTCGGCCACTGTAAATAATAAAGTTAGCATAGAATCCATGGAAAAATTAGAATGCATATGCCTAAATAGTAAATGAACACAAAAGTACACAAAGATAATACAAATTATCTTTTTCATTGGGGAGAATTTTTTTTTTTTAAAACAAGTACAAGAATATGGCGACATCACTAGAGAGACACAAAGAACTACAAAAATATATAAATATAATAGTATACAATCTATTTTGGTGACTTTTTGTCAGTGAGTTTACAATAACATAGGAAAAAATAATACATCTAGGTAAATGTAATGGTGATAAAACAAAGACTGATTATTCATGAGGCCCCCTCCACACGTCCATTTTTTGTGTCCATAAGCGGTCTGTTTTTTAAGGGCAGCCGATATGGACATAAGCACACCCATTGTATTCAAATGTGGTGCGCACATGTCAGATTTTTAACATGGACCATGTGTCCTTGCGAAAAACCTGCAGACGTGAGTTTTTTTTGCATAGCAAGAACAAAATGCGTGCCGCACACGTGCACACTGATGATACATGGATCACATCCATGTGTCATCAGTGTGACACATTCCAGCGCCCTAGGACAAGCTGTACAGTTAGTGCTGTTTCCAGACGCCGGCGGCTGTAGGCAGCTCTCATCATTGTCTCCTGGTCATGCGACCAGGCAACAATGATGGGAGTTGTATTCAGCAACAGCTGTGTAACTCCTGTCTATAATAATGAATTAAATATATTCACCAGTAAAGGCTAAGCAAACAGCTATGAGCTGTTATTAATTGCCTGGGAACCATTTCGCAAATTGTCTCTTTTCTCATATTATTAACATTAGCTCTAAGCCATGGGATTTCCCTCTGCTGGTTATGAAAATTACTTGTGAGCCCGCGACACTTTTTTAATTAATTCTTTATTCTACACAGGAGGGACACAGCGTGTGCTGAATACAGCTCCCATCATTGTCACCTGGTTGTGCTGATCTCAGTGAGATCAAGCGACAATGACGTGAGCTGCCTTCAAAACCAGGCACCGGGGATCAGCACGTACTGTACTACTTTTCCCAGGGGCCGGTATGTGTCACACAGACTGCACACGAATGCCACGTGGATGTGAAACACGGACACTCAGACACGGACAGCACACGGATGTCACATACGTACATACGGGTGGCACATGGACATGGGCTGTGGATCTCACTAGTACTAGTTTTTCCTGTATAGGAATCACCAGGATGTGTGCAGGAGGCCTACAGGTAGTATAGAGTCAATCATTATAAAGTACAACCTAATATCCATATAGTAAACTTACATATAAGAGTAAGCTAAAGATGGACAAAAAAGATAATAGCATGTAGGCATACACTATGTGTGCCACAGCAAGAAACAGCATATCATAAAATTAACAATAAATGGCACCAGCCACTAAATGCATTTCCTTTACACCTTCGACGGGGTATAACCGAAATGCACGCCAGGGATCTGAAAGGATCCATTTTCTATCTTCTGCCGACATTTATCTAATGTCCCTAATTTATGACATGATCTATTGTTAATCTTATGATATTCTGTGATTTGCTCTCATACACATGGTGCATGGTTAGATGCAGGCCGATCACAGTGACCTTGCTGACTCCTTTACACCTTGGAAAGCACCTACAGGGGTTACATGAGCATCAGAATTGGAGCCTGGAGAAATTAAAGAAGACAGCATCTTTTTTACGTCATTTGGTTGGCTGAGCATGTGCATCACTGGGGAACAAATTGCATCAGGATGCGCCATTGGGAGAAAACAAGTTGGTGGAGGCAATATGATGTTCTGGGCAATGGTGACCTAGAAACCTTGGGTCCTGGTATTTACATGGCTACTTTCATGTACCACCTACATGAACATTACAATGGAAAAAGTGTTCAGGAATGGCCCGAGGAGCACAAAAAGATGTTGACTTGGTTTCTCAGTCTCTCACATCTCAATCTGATCCATGAAAAATCTACCACTAATGTCTTAGTGCCAGATACTACAGGGCATCTTCAGAGTGGATTTGGAAATTCTATGGTTAGATTGGTCAAAGGTGGCATGAGGGGCAAATACCTAATGTCTGTGGATAATTGTTTTTTTCTGAAAAAAACAAAGCTTTATAATAACCAATTTTACTATACAACTGTGGAATTCCTGACATTGTTACATAAAAGGGTTGCAATGCGGTTGAACACCTGATGATTGCTGCAGGAAGTTATATTGGGTTGTTTTTACTTTATATTTCGGCTTACGTTATATTTTATAGAGACAACCATGACTCTTCCTGGAAGATGTAGGTGAAAGTTGTATGCAAGAATTTACACGCTGGTGTAAAGTACAATCATGTAGTGCTAACATCAAAGCAGGTCAAAGCCAAAAACAGAAACTGGTAAATTCACTGCATTTACTTTAAAATCACAGCATTAGGGTATGTGCACATGTTACAGATTTGCCTGTGTAATTTTCTGTGCAGATTCTGCAGCTCTTGGCAGAAAACGCAGGTGAAATTTTGAGCACATTTGATACATTTTTTTATGCCTTTTTGACGCGTTTTTGATGCAGATTTTCATGCGTTTTTTCATGCGGATTTGTGTGCGTTTTTGTAAGCTAAATAAAGATCTATTATTTAACAAAAAAAAAGAATTGTGATGTAATTTCTTATCCTACCTCTTCATTTACATACTCCATTAAATAATGGTTACACACACAGATAGATAGATAGAAAGATAGATAGATAGATAGATAGATAGATGATAGATCTATAGATAGATCTATCTATCTATCTACAGATCTAATATCTATCTATCTATCTATCTATCTATCTATCTATCTATCTATCTATCTATCTATCTATCTATCTATCTATCTATCTCATATCTATCTACCTATCTATAAAAAAGAAAAATTGGAGGCAGCACACCGTTTGTAGTGAAAAAGAGCTATTTAATCAGCCCAGAAAGCGACGTTTCGGTCCCAACAGTAACCTTTCGCAAGCTTGAGAAAGGTTCCTGTTCGGACCGAAACGTCGCTTTCTGAGCTGATTAAATAGCTCTTTTTCACTACAAACCGTGTGCTGCCTCCAATTTTTCTGTTTTATAATTGATGTTAGGTATGTGGCTGGGGGGCTCTGCACCCGGACTCTTTTTTTTTTTTTTTGTGCTGCTCTAATTTGAGTGAGGGGATGCCATTATTACAAGGTAACATATATTCTTTGCTTGATACTATGTGGGTATTCACGCTGTTTCACTGCAGATAGGTGGTACTGGTCCTAGGTATCTCTGTTAGTAGTACTGCTACGGTATAAGGCCACTGTGCTGGGTATTATTATCTTGTCTGAGGCAGTATATGCATTAGGAGGTCCTGTATTGGCAGACCACCCATTGGTTTATGGTGTTATATTACCATTTATTGTTGAATCAACCTGCTGTATCGGGGTGGGTATCCAGCTGTGTAGTCAAGCTGCTATTTAGTATTGATTGTTGATGAATAGCCTTCTATGATGGTGTCCCCTACGGTTAATTTTGCTTTTTTATTCTGTTATTTTAACTAATATTAATAAACATTGGTTTTAATTTATATGGGATCTCTTCTTCCTTCTCACATGACATGATGTGGGATTAGTTGTGTATGGTCTAAATGGAGGCCAGGGCCCCTGTATATTTTAACTATCATCTATCATTTCAACAAATTTGTATTGGCAGTGCCATTGAAGGATTTAACAGCACAGACTACACAGTGGTGGAGCAGGGAGAGGTAAGTATTGCAAGTGGTAGAGCACTGTTCGAGCTAGGGGGAACACTCTCTCGTTGGCGGTGGTACTGGCACAGGGCCCCTCATATTACGATGGTGTGTCTGACGTTGGTTGTGCACCACCACCATCAGAGACACTTCATTGTACTATGAGGGACCCTGTGCCAGTGCCGTCACCCAAGAGTGGGCGCACCAACCTGTCCAGGCAAACGGAACTCGCGCGGGTGCTTGCGCCAGGTGGTGACCACGGCCCTGTGGGGAGGAGTCAGCCCATTTAGGGAGGTATAAAAATGGCCTATGGTGGACATTCAGCAGCTGCAAATGGCGGAATTGGGGAAGTCAGTAAGAGGAGGCCAAAAGCAAGACATTTTTCAGGCAAGCTATGTGTCAGCAGGAGAAGGTGGGGCAAAATAATTTGAAATCCATGATTGGTTCATTTTAATGCAGGTTAGATCATCAACATTCTGGGTAGCCAGACGTGTCCTTTTTTCGGTCAGTATTGAACCAGCAGCACTGAATACTCTTTCTGATAGCACACTAGCTGCTGGGCAAGCGAGCTCCTGTAATGCATATTCTGCCAATTCAGGCCAGGTGCCTATTTTAGATGTCCAGTAATCAAAAGGGAATGACCTGTGAGGGAGAACATCCACAAGGACGGAAAAGTAGTTCGTAACCATACTGGACAAATGCTGTCTCCTGTCACTTTGAATCGATGCAGTGGGAGAAAGTGGCTGGAAGATATATGAAAAAATACAAGGACTGTAGTACAATTTCAATCTCCCTACAATGATCTCAGGAAAAGTATGGCAGCAATAAAAAGGACTGCTGCACCCAAAAATGTGGACAAATAAACAAGATAACTGTGCAGAAAGGAGCAACAGGATTTTTGCTTTTAAAAAAGCAGTTGGTTTGCACAGCGGCGTACAAACAGCAATGCAGCTATCAGGGAGCCTTATAAGGCAGCCTAATAAGCTACAGAGCTGATGCACAAAAATATAGCCTCCACTGTCCCTGCAAAAAAATGGTGGTGTTGGACAGTGGAAATAGCTACAGCACAAGCAGTTTTGGAGCTTAATCTTCCCTCCCTAACTATATCCCTTCTTCTGATGAAGCTGCGGCAACCTCTCCCTATGCTAGGATCGGCAGAAGTAAGGTGGCGGTCGGCGTGCACGCCCCTTTATAGCCCCTGTGACGCTGTAGAAAGCAAGCCAATCACTGCCATGCCCTTCTCTAATATGGTGGGGACTGAGACCTACGTCATCACGCTGCCCACACTCTGCGTCCTCCTTCATTGGCTGAAAAATGGCGCTGAAAGCGTCATACGAAACGCGACTTTGGTGCGCAGATCGCCAACCTCATGGCAGATCTCACACTAGGATGAAACCCGACTTTGCCGAAAGTCGGCAATTTTTGAATTTGTCCGATCCGTTTCGCTCAACCCTACTTGGCACTGCTGCCGGCACTCGGGACCGGAGCGTTCAGCTGCATAGAAATATACGCAGCGGTGCCGCAAGTTACAGTGTGAACTCTGCACTCACAGCCATGGAGTGATACAGGGTGGCAGGATACCTGCAGTCATTGTATCACTGGAGCCCCTGGAGAGCGGTCGCATCTGCCTATGTGACAACTCTCCACGGGAGTTCATCGTGGGACACTCGTTATTAAATGGATTACATCGGATCAGGGAGTATACTGTTGGTTCATCATTTTGAATTTTTTTTTACATGTGATCGAGGGCTTCGGGGACTAGGTGATTGGTGAGTATGTAATGTATGTACTGTATGTATCTAGTGTATGTGTGTATGTGTTTTTACACTTGAGCACTGTAGCTGGATGATGGGACTATTACTGTCCCATCATCCGGCTAGCTGTCACTGTAGCAGGCATAGCCGGATGGGACTACATACAGACCCGCACACACACACACAGCCCGCACACACCCGCAGACCCCGGCACACACACGCACACAACCCTGCAAACCCCCGCACACACACACAGACACACGCAGACACACAAACACCCGCAAACAGACACACACATCTTCTCATACACAGTCTCTGCTCACACACATCGTCTTCACCCACACTCCGCCCACACACTCTTCCCCCTCCCGATCTGCAGAGTTTCTCGCAGGCACATCTGTAGCAAAACCGCAGATCTTTTTTAAATCTGCAGCTTTGCTGCGGATTGGTCTGACACAATGGAAGTCAATGGGTGCAGAAACACTGCAGATCCCCAAAAAGAATTGATATGCTGCAGAAAATAAAATGCTGCAAATGTGCACACCAAATGTCAGTTTCACATTGACTAGCATTGTTTGTGCAGTACACTGCGGATATGATGCAATTCTGCCCTTCCAAAAATGCTGCGAATCCGCATCAAAATCCGCAACATGTGCACATAGCCTTAGAGTGATTTATATTTTATTTCCCTATGAGTATAAAGATGCAAGTAACCATGTCAGGTTCTTAGCGATTTTTACAGGATTGCTTCCAACTTTCATTCCATAGGGGAAAATGTAAGCCACTCACAAGTCATAGTAATACATATAAATCACAGTGAGGGTTGTGCAAATGGGGTCTGCATAGCAATGAACAGAACAGAAAGTACTAGTGTTGATTTTCCTCCTCTACCCCTTCTCCACAACCTTTGGACTGATTTGAAACCCCCCTACTTGCTAGAAACGCAGCCTCTTTTGAGAAGGGGAATCCTACACAAGTTCTTTCCACGTAATGGCAAAGAAGACTGGTCCAAGGAAAACAGGCCTTTATCTGTCCTAATACCTCATAGCTGTTATATGATTTTCCTCTTGTATGCAGTTAAAAACGTTTGGACTTGTACGGAGCCTATACTGCTATCAGGAAGTAAAGGGCCTCATACTGGTAAAATTTTAGGGCCCTTTTGAGACTCTGAACAGGCTCCATCTCAGCTCAGCCTCAATCCTTCAAACCTTCCACAGTCCTACCTCCCACTGTTGGAAAAACTCCACATCTGCACCATGTCCTCACCAATCATACATTAATAGTTTCCATTGAACAACAGATCATATACATAGCCATCAGCTTTTGTTTTGGCCAAAAGATTTTTTAAGCCCTACTCTACTCTACGCTAACATATTAAACATTTCTTAAAATACCCAATACTCTTTTTAGGTATATTTTTATTTATTTTTATTTACAGGAATGTGTCACATACTTTTTTTTAATTACAGCAGGTCCAAGGTTTCACATGTACCCATTCAGATGGAGACGTTTATTCTCAGCGAGGTAAGGCAAGTTTAGGACCTGGTATAAGAGAGATGCCATAAAGGGGCTACCAGGTACACATAAAATTGGCCATTTTTATGCGCTAAAAGCTCTCATTTTTCATATTTCTAGTGCAGTAATGCAGTTCAAATTTCGTGTTTTCAAGTTTACATGTTTTAGCGCTGCAGTGTGCTGCCTTATTTACTTAACTATATACGAGTTGGCGACTCTAGGTTCAGCACTAGGGTTGAGCGAAACGGGTCGTTCATTTTCAAAAGTCGCCGACTTTTGGTAAAGTCGGGTTTCATGAAACCCGATCCAACCCCTGTGCGGGGTCGGCCATGCGGTACGCGACTTTCGCGCCAAAGTCGCGTTTCAATGACGCGAAAAGCGCCATTTCTCAGCCAATGAAGGTAAACGCAGAGTGTGGGTAGCGTGATGACATAGGTCCTGGTCCCCACCATCTTAGAGAAGGGCATTGCAGTGATTGGCTTGCTGTCTGCGGCGTCACAGGGGCTATAAAGGGGCGTTCCCGCCGACCGCCATGTTACTGCTGCTGATCTGAGCTTAGGGAGAGGTTGCTGCCGCTTCGTCAGAAGCAGGGATAGCGTTAGGCAGGGTCCATTAACCACCAAACCGCTTGTGCTGTAGCGATTTGCACTGTCCAACACCACCTTCGGTGTGCAGGGACAGTGGAAGCTACATTTTTTTCTTTTTTCCCTCAGCGCTGTAGCTCATTGGGCTGCCCTAGAAGGCTCCCTGATAGCTGCACTGCTGTGTGTACGCCGCTGTGCAAACCAACTGCTTTTTTCAAAGCACAAATCCTCTTGTTCCTTCCTTTCTGCACAGCTATCTTGTTTGTTTGTCCACACTTTTTATTTAATTTGTGCATCAGTCCACTCCTTATTGCTGCCTGCCATACCTGGCTGAGATTACTGCAGGGAGATAGTAATTGAAGGACAGTTTCTTTTTTTTTTTTTTTTTTTTTTTTGTGGGAGATTAAGATTGGCATTTCTGCTAGAGTGCCATCCCTGTCTGTGCCATCTCTCACTCAGTGGGCCATAGAAAGCCTATTTATTTTTTTGCTTGATTTGGGTTCTAAAAACTACCTGAAAAAATCACTACATCAATCAGTGGGAGAAAAATATTGGCCTCAGGGCTTGTGTGCCACTCCTGACTCCTGTGTGTGCCATCTCTCACTCAGTGGGCCATAGAACGCCTATTTTTTTTTTTGCTTTATTTGGGTTCTAAATTCTACCTGAAAAAATCAATAAATCAATCAGTGGGAGATTAATATTGGCCTTTGGGCTTGTGTGCCAGTCCTAAGCGTGCCATCTCTCTCTCTCAGATAGTGGGCCATAGAAAGCCTATTTATTTTTTTTATTGGGTTTATAAATTTTCCCTGAAAAAAAAAAAAAGTGGGAGATTAATATTGGCCTCTGGGCTTGTGTGCCAGTCCTGAGCGTGCCATCTCTCTCACAAATAGTGGGCCATAGAAAGCCTATTTATTTTATTTTTTTTGGTTTTATAAATTCTCCCTGAAAAAAAAAGGGAGATTAATATTGGCCTTTGGGCTTGTGTGCCAGTCCTAAGCATGCCATCTCTCTCTCTCAGATAGTGGGCCATAGAAAGCCTATTTATTATTTTTTTTATTGGGTTTATAAATTTTCCCTGAAAAAAAAAAAAGTGGGAGATTAATATTGGCCTTTGGGCTTGTGTGCCAGTCCTGAGCGTGCCATCTCTCTCACAAATAGTGGGCCATAGAAAGCCTATTTATTTTTTTGGTTGATTTGGGTTCTAAATTCTACCTGAAAAAATCAATAAATCAATCAGTGGGAGATAAATATTGGCCTCTGGGCTTGTGTGCCACTCCTGACTCCTGTGTGCGTCATCTCTCACTCAGTGGGCCATAGAAAGCCTATTTTTTGTTTTATTTGTTTTCTAAATTCTCCCTGAAAAAATCGTTTTATTTTATTTGGTTTCTAAATTCTTCCTGAAAAAATCATTTTTTTTTATTATTTTTTTTTCTAAAGTCTCCCTGAAAAAAAAAAAAAATCAAATCAGTGGGAGATTAATATTGCCCTTTCTGCTTGTGTGCCAGTCTTGACTCCTGGGTGTGCCATCTCTCTCTCTCTCTCCAATTGTGGGCCATAGAAAGCCTATTATTTTTTTAGCTTGATTTGGGTTCCAAAATCTACCTGAAAAAATCACTACATCAATCATTGGGAGAACAATATTGGCCTCTGGGCTTGTGTGCCACTCCTGACTCCTGTGTTCGTCATCTCTCACTCAGTGGGCCATAGAAAGCCTATTTTTTGTTTTATTTATTTTCTAAATTCTCCCTGAAAAAATCATTTTATTTTATTTGTTTTCTAAATTCTTCCGGAAAAAATCATTTTTTTTTATTATTTTTTTTTTCTAAAGTCTCCCTGAAAAAAAAATAAATAAATCAAATCAGTGGGAGATTAATATTGCCCTTTCTGCTTGTGTGCCAGTCTTGACTCCTGGGTGTGCCATCTCTCTCTCTCTCTCTCTCCAATTGTGGGCCATAGAAAGCCTATTATTTTTTTAGCTTGATTTGGGTTCCAAAATCTACCTGAAAAAATCACTACATCAATCATTGGGAGAACAATATTGGCCTCTGGGCTTGTGTGCCACTCCTGACTCCTGTGTGCGTCATCTCTCACTCAGTGGGCCATAGAAAGCCTATTATTTGTTTTATTTGTTTTCTAAATTCTCCCTGAAAAAATCGTTTTATTTTATTTGGTTTCTAAATTCTTCCGGAAAAAATCATTTTTTTTTATTATTTTTTTTTTCTAAAGTCTCCCTGAAAAAAAAAAAAAAAAATCAGTGGGAGATTAATATTGCCCTTTCTGCTTGTGTGCCAGTCTTGACTCCTGGGTGTGCCATCTCTCTCTCTCTCTCCAATTGTGGGCCATAGAAAGCCTATTATTTTTTTTGCTTGATTTGGGTTCCAAAATCTACCTGAAAAAATCACTAAATCAATCAGTGGGAGATAAATATTGGCCTCTGGGCTTGTGTGCCACTCCTGACTCCTGTGTGCGTCATCTCTCATTCAGTGGGCCATAGAAAGCCTATTTTTTGTTTAATTTGTTTTCTAAATTCTCCCTGAAGAAATCATTTTATTTTATTTGGTTTCTAAATTCTTCCTTAAAAAATCATTTTATTCTATTATTTTTTTTTCTAAAGTCTCCCTGAAAAAAAAAACAAAAAAACAAATCAGTGGGAGATTAATATTTACATTTGTGCTTCAGTGACAGTCCTGCGTCTGTGGCATCTCTCTCATTTGTTGCCACCAAAAACAGAGTGTGTAACATTGTGCCTGATTTTCCTTGCGGTCTCACCCACCTGTAAAGGGGTAGCTAAATCATACTAAAGTTATAGCTCACCGTGTAAGTTGTGTGACAGCAACAAATACCGTTAGTTTGGTTACGTTTTTAAAACAATGAGGAAGTCTGGTGGAAGAGGTCGTGGCCGGGGGCGTTCATTGTCAGCTGGTAATGAGGGTAGTGGTAGTGGTGGAGCATCAGGTGGTCGTGGGAAAAAAAATATTGCACCTAAGTCTGGAGCTGTGGAGCCAGGTTCGTCGTCTGGCTACACAAGGCCTCGAACGCTCCCTTTTCTGGGAGTAGGAAAACCGCTTTTAAAGCCGGAGCAGCAAGAGCAAGTTTTGGCTTATCTTGCTGACTCAGCCTCTAGCTCTTTTGCCTCCTCTCATGAAACTGGTAAATGTAAAAGCAACGCGTCGTTAGTGGATGTTCACGGTCAGGGACAAGTCGCTTCCTTGTCCTCTTCAGCAAAAACAACAACAGAGAAGAATGCAGCAGGCGACACAACGGGTTACTCCATGGAGCTCTTTACACATACCGTCCCTGGCTTAGAAAGTGAAGCAGTTAACAGTCCATGCCCATTACAAGTTGAATCTGACATGGAGTGCACTGATGCACAGCCACAGCCAGACTACTATGCTGGTCCTTTGACTCAGACCACAACATTGCCCTCGCAGGGTAATGATCAAGAATCAGACCCTGATGAGACTATGTTGCCCCATCACGAACGCTATACCACCGACCGACACGGTGACACAGACGAAGTTGCACACGAGCTACAAGAAGAGGTAATAGATGACCCAGTTCTTGACCCCGATTGGCAGCCATTGGGGGAACAGGGTGCAGGCGGCAGCAGTTCTGAAGCGGAGGAGGAGGGGCCGCAGCAGGCATCAACATCGCAACAGGTTCCATCTGCCGGGCCCGTATCTTGCCCAAAACGCGTGGCAAAGCCAAAACCTGTTGGAGGACAGCGTGGCCATCCGGTTAAAGCTCAGTCTGCAATGCCTGAAAAGGTATCCGATGCTAGAAAGAGTGCAGTCTGGCATTTTTTTAAACAACATCCAATTGATCAGCGCAAAGTCATCTGTCAAAAATGTTCAACTACCTTAAGCAGAGGGCAGAATCTGAAAAGTCTCAATACAAGTTGCATGCATAGACATTTAACCACCATGCATTTGCAAGCTTGGACTAACTACCAAACGTCCCTTAAGGTTGTATCACCCTCGGCCAATGAAGCTAGTCATCAACGCAACATCCCTTCCGGCAGTGTAGGGCCACCATTTTCCGCACCACCTGCAGTATCTGTGCAGGTTTCTTTGCCAGGCCAAAGCAGTCAGGGTCAGGGAATCATCAGTTTCGTAGTAGGAAACACTGCATCTAGGGCACCGGCGGCAACAATACCATCTCCCACCGTCTCTCAGTCTGCCATGTCCACCGGCACCCCCGCTAGTTCCACGATCTCCAGCTCTCCAGTCCAGCTCACCCTACATGAGACTATGGTTAGAAAAAGGAAGTACTTAGCCTCGCATCCGCGTACACAGGGTTTGAACGCCCACATAGCTAGACTAATCTCGTTAGAGATGATGCCCTACCGGTTAGTTGAAAGCAAAGCTTTCAAAGCCCTGATGGACTACGCTGTACCACGCTACGAGCTACCCAGTCGACACTTTTTTTCCAGAAAAGCCATCCCAGCCCTCCACCAGCATGTTAAAGAGCGCATCGTCCATGCACTCAGGCAATCTGTGAGCACAAAGGTGCACCTGATAACAGATGCATGGACCAGTAGGCATGGCCAGGGACATTACGTGTCCATCCCGGCACACTGGGTGAATGTTGTGGATGCAGGGTCCACAGGGGACAGCAATTTTGGGACAGTTCTGCCTAGCCCACGGTCTAGGAAACAGTTGGCTGTAGCCGTTCGCACCCCCTCCTCCTCCTCCTCGTCCTCCTGCAGAAGCGAGAGCTCGTCCACAGACCGCAGTCGCACAACCACTCCATCCGCAGCTGCCACTGTTGCACACCAGGTCTCCCATTATGGGGCAGCTACTGGCAAACGTCAGCAGGCTGTATTGGCTATGAAGTGTTTGGGCGACAACAGACACACCGCGGAAGTTCTGTCCGAGTTCTTGCAGAAAGAAACGCCGTCGTGGCTGGGCACTGTAGATCTTGAGGCAGGCAAGGTAGTGAGTGATAACGGAAGGAATTTCATGGCTGCCATCTCCCTTTCCCAACTGAAACACATTCCTTGCCTGGCTCACACCTTAAACCTGGTGGTGCAGTGCTTCCTGAAAAGTTATCCGGGGTTATCCGACCTGCTCCTCAAAGTGCGTGGACTTTGCTCACATATCCGCCGTTCGCCCATACACTCCAGCCGTATGCAGACCTATCAGCGTTCTTTGAACCTTCCCCAGCATCGCCTAATCATAGACGTTGCAACAAGGTGGAACTCAACACTGCACATGCTTCAGAGACTGTGCGAACAGAGGCGGGCTGTTATGTTTTTGTGGGAGGATACACATACACGGGCAGGCAGTAGGATGGCAGACATGGAGTTGTCAGGCGTGCAGTAGTCGAAGATTCAAGACATGTGTCAAGTCCTTCAGTGTTTTGAGGAATGCACACGGCTGGTTAGTGCAGACAACGCCATAATAAGCATGAGCATCCCCCTAATGCGTCTGCTAATGCAAAGTTTGACGCACATAAAGGATCAGGCGTCTGCAGCTGAGGAAGAGGAAAGCCTTGATGACAGTCAGCCATTGTCTGGCCAGGGCAGTGTACAGGACGAGGTAGCGGGCGAAGAGGAGGAGGAGGACGAGGAGGATGATGGGGATGATTATATTTTTAATGAGGAAGCTTTTCCGGGGCCACTGGAAATTGTTGGCGCGGCAAGGCCGGGTTCTGGTTTTTGGAGGGACACAAGTGACGTGGATTTGCCTGAAACTGCCCCTCAACCAAGCACAACTGCAGATTTGAGAACTGGAACTTTGGCCCACATGGCGGATTATGCCTTACGTATCCTCAAAAGGGACATACGCATTACTAAAATGATGAACGATGACGATTACTGGTTGGCCTGCCTCCTTGATCCTCGCTATAAAGGCAAATTGCAAAATATAATGCCACATGAGAACTTGGAACTAATATTAGCAACCAAACAATCAACTCTTGTTGACCGTTTGCTTCTGGCATTCCCTGCACACAGCGCCCGTGATCGTTCTCACACGAGCTGCAGGGGCAGCAGACCAGAGGTGTTAGAGGGGCAGAAATCAGAAGTGGCATTGGCCAGAGGGGTTTTCTGACCAGGTTGTGGAGTGATTTTGCTATGACCGCAGACAGGACAGGTACTGCAGCATCAATTCAAAGTGAAAGGAGACAACATTTGTCCAGTATGGTTACAAACTATTTTTCATCCCTTATCGACGTTCTCCCTCAACCGTCATTCCCATTTGATTACTGGGCATCCAAATTAGACACCTGGCCAGAATTGGCAGAATATGCATTGCAGGAGCTTGCTTGCCCGGCAGCTAGTGTCCTATCAGAAAGAGTATTCAGTGTTGCAGGTTCAATACTAACAGAAAAAAGGACTCGTCTGGCTACCCAAAATGTAGATGATCTAACCTTCATTAAAATGAACCACAACTGGATTTCGAAATCTTTTGCCCCACCTTGCCCGGCTGACACCTAGCTTTCCTATGAAAAGGTCTTGCCTGTGGACTATTATGAATGACTTTTCCAATATCGCAATGTGCTGCACCTGATTGTCCAGCATACGACATGTTTACACCTCCCTAAATGGCCAAACTCCCCACACGGGGCCGTGGTATCGCCACTTGGCGCCAGCACCCGTGAGAGTGCTGTTTTTTTTCTGAAGAGGTGGATGTGCCCGCTTTTGGTCGACGGCACTGCCACTGGGTCCCTCATAGTACAATAAAGTGTCTCTGGCGGTGGTGGTGCGCACCCAACGTCAGACACACTGTTGTAATATGAGGGGCCCTGGGCCTGTACCGCCGGCCACAAGACAGTTCCCCCCCCAGCTCAAACAGTGCTCTACCACTTGCAAAATTATCTCTCACAGCTCCACCAATGTTTAGTCTATGCGCTGACATCCTTCAATGCCTGGCACTGACAATACCATTGTATTGACATTTTTGTTATGTTAGGCCTTCGAAGCCTGTCTGCGGTCCCTCCTTCCACTAGGCCTCCACTGACCATTGTACTGCTGCCCGTGTACCCCTGGAACCAATTTTAAATTGCCAATAGCCCAATTTTGTTATGTTAGGCCTTCGAAGCCTGTCTGCAGTCCCTTCTTTCTACTACTACTACACTGACCAGGCCACTGCTGCCCGTGTTCCCCTGGAACCAATTTAAAATTGCCAACAGCAATGTGTTATTATGTTAGGCCTTCGATGCCTGTTTGCGGTCACTCCTTCCACTAGGCCTCCACTGACCACACCACTGCTGCCCGTGTACCCACGGAACCAATTTTAAATTGCCTACAGCCATGTGTTATTATGTTAGGCCTTCGATGCCTGTCTGCGGTCACTCCTTCCACTAGGCCTCCACTGACCACACCACTGCTGCCCGTGTACCCACGGAACCAATTTAAAATTGCCTACAGCCAGCCCAATTTTTTTATTTTAGGCCTTCGATGCCTGTCTGCGGTCCGTTCTTTCTACTACTACTACACTGACCAGGCCACTGCTGCCCGTGTTCCCCTGGAACCAATTTAAAATTGCCAACAGCAATGTGTTATTATGTTAGGCCTTCGATGCCTGTTTGCGGTCACTCCTTCCACTAGGCCTCCACTGACCACACCACTGCTGCCCGTGTACCCACGGAACCAATTTTAAATTGCCTACAGCCATGTGTTATTATGTTAGGCCTTCGATGCCTGTCTGCGGTCACTCCTTCCACTAGGCCTCCACTGACCACACCACTGCTGCCCGTGTACCCACGGAACCAATTTAAAATTGCCTACAGCCAGCCCAATTTTTTTATTTTAGGCCTTCGATGCCTGTCTGCGGTCCGTTCTTTCTACTACTACTACACTGACCAGGCCACTGCTGCCCGTGTTCCCCTGGAACCAATTTAAAATTGCCAACAGCAATGTGTTATTATGTTAGGCCTTCGATGCCTGTCTGCGGTCACTCCTTCCACTAGGCCTCCACTGACCACACCACTGCTGCCCGTGTACCCACGGAACCAATTTAAAATTGCCTACAGCCAGCCCAATTTTTTTATTTTAGGCCTTCGATGCCTGTCTGCGGTCCGTTCTTGCTACTACTACTACACTGACCAGGCCACTGCTGCCCGTGTTCCCCTGGAACCAATTTAAAATTGCCAACAGCAATGTGTTATGTTAGGCCTTCGATGCCTGTCTGCGGTCACTCCTTCCACTAGGCCTCCACTGACCACACCACTGCTGCCCGTGTACCCATGGAACCAATTTAAAATTGCCTACAGCCAGCCCAATTTTTTTATTTTAGGCCTTCGATGCCTGTCTGCGGTCCGTTCTTTCTACTACTACTACACTGACCAGGCCACTGCTGCCCGTGTTCCCCTGGAACCAATTTAAAATTGCCAACAGCAATGTGTTATTATGTTAGGCCTTCGATGCCTGTCTGCGGTCACTCCTTCCACTAGGCCTCCACTGACCACACCACTGCTGCCCGTGTACCCCTGGAACCAATTTAAAATTGCCTACAGCCATCTGTTATTATGTTAGGCCTTTGAAGCGTGTCTGCGGTCCTTCCTTCCAATAGTTCTCCACTGACCAGACCAATGCTGGCCGTGTACCCCTGGAACCCAGCTGAAAGTGCATGTAGCCTCCTTTTTTTCTTTGTTTTATATTTAGAAAGCCCAGATGAACTACGCTGTGCAACGGTTCAAGCTACCCAGTCGACATTTCTTTTGTGAGAAAAGCCATCCCAGCCCTCCACCGGCATGAAAAAGTCTGCATTGTCATAGCACTCAGGCAATCAAACAGTAGAAAGGTGCACCTGACAAGAGACGCATGGACCAGTAGGCATGTCCACAAAAAGTTACGTGTCCATTACGGCGCACTGGGTTAATGTGTTGGATTCATGGTCCACAGGGGACAGCCTACAAAGTCTGTCTGCAGTCCCTAATTCCAATTTTCCTCCGCTGACCACACCATTGCTGCCCGTGTACCCCTGGAACCAATTTTACAGTGTCTACAGCCTAATTTTGTTATGTTAGGCCTACTACGCCTGTCTGCGGTCCCTCCTTCCAATACTCGTCCACTGACCACACCACTGCTGCCCGTGGACCCCTGGAACCTATTTTTAATTGCATAGAGCATCCTTTTTTTAATAGTAGGCGTACAAAGTCTGTCTGCGGTCCACTATTGAAATTGTCCTCCACTGCCCAGAGCACTGCTGCATGTGTACCCCTGTAACTTTTTTAAGCTGCAGTGAGCCACATTTTTGGGTTAAGTCCTACTACCTGTGTCTGTCTGCGCCACTCAATTCAGCGGTGTTCCTTTGAAAAAAGCTGAGCGTCAATAGTCTTGTTTTCAGCCTCTAGGAATTTTAAAACTGCATTGGGGGTACAACTTTGGTAGGGCCTACTAACGGTGTCTGCCTCCCCAAGGTGTGCCCCAGGTTTCCTCGCCATTGCTTCGATCTTAATGCTCTCGTTTAGTAGTTGTTGGAAACTACACTGCATTAGGCCTACAAATTGGGTATGGGGTGTAGAGAGATGGTGTGTTCCACTTCAAGGTGTTCCCCAGGTTTCCTCTCCATTGCTTCGATCTTCATGCTCTCGTTTAGTAGTTGTTGGAAACTACACTGCATTAGGCCTACAAATTGGGTATGGGGTGTAGAGAGATGGTGTGTTCCACTCCAAGGTGTTCTCCAGGTTGCCTTTCCTGAGCTTCGATCTTCCGGCTCTCGTTTAGTAGTTGTTGGAAACTACACTGCATTAGGCCTACAAATTGGGTATGGGGTGTAGATAGATGGTGTGTTCCACTCCAAGGTGTTCTCCAGGTTTCGTCCACATTGCTTCGGTCTTCCGACTCTCGTTTAGTAGTTGTAGAAAACTACACTGCATTAGGCCTACAAATTGGGTATGGGGTGTAGAGAGATGGTGTGTTCCACTCCAAGGTGTTCTCCAGGTTGCCTTTCCTGAGCTTCGATCTTCCGGCTCTCGTTTAGTAGTTCTTTGAACCTACACTGCATTAGGCCTACAAATTGGGTATGGGGTGTAGAGAGATGGTGTGTTCCACTCCAAGGTGTTCTCCAGGTTGCCTTTCCTGAGCTTCAATCTTCTGGCTCTCGTTTAGTAGTTGTTGGAAACTAGGCTGCATTAGGCCTACAAATTGGGTATGGGGTGTAGAGAGATGGTGTGTTCCACTCCAAGGTGTTCTCCAGGTTGCCTTTCCTGAGCTTCGATCTTCCGGCTCTCGTTTAGTAGTTGTTGGAAACTACACTGCATTAGGCCTACAAATTGGGTATGGGGTGTAGAGAGATGGTGTGTTCCACTCCAAGGTGTTCCCCAGGTTTCCTCTCCATTGCTTCGATCTTCATGCTCTCGTTTAGTAGTTGTTGGAAACTACGCTGCATTAGACCTACAAATTGGGTATGGGGTGTAGAGAGATGGTGTGTTCCACTCCAAGGTGTTCTCCAGGTTGCCTTTCCTGAGCTTCGATCTTCCGGCTCTCGTTTAGTAGTTCTTGGAAACTACACTGCATTAGGCCTACAAATTGGGTATTGGGTGTAGAGAGATGGTGTGTTCCACTCCAAGGTGTTCTCCCGGTTGCCTTTCCTGAGCTTCGATCTTCCGGCTCTCGTTTAGTAGTTGTTGGAAACTACGCTGCATTAGGCCTAGAAATTGGGTATGGGGTGTAGAGAGATGGTGTGTTCCACTCCAAGGTGTTCCCCAGGTTTCGTCCACATTGCTTCGGTCTTCCGACTCTCGTTTAGTAGTTGTAGAAAACTACACTGCATTAGGCCTACAAATTGGGTATGGGGTGTAGAGAGATGGTGTGTTCCACTCCAAGGTGTTCTCCAGGTTGCCTTTCCTGAGCTTCGATCTTCCTGCTCTCGTTTAGTAGTTGGTGGAAACTACACTGCATTAGGCCTACAAATTGGGTATGGGGTGTAGAGAGATGGTGTGTTCCACTCCAAGGTGTTCCCCAGGTTTCCTCTCCATTGCTTCGATCTTCATGCTCTCGTTTAGTAGTTGTTGGAAACTACGCTGCATTAGACCTACAAATTGGGTATGGGGTGTAGAGAGATGGTGTGTTCCACTCCAAGGTGTTCTCCAGGTTGCCTTTCCTGAGCTTCGATCTTCCGGCTCTCGTTTAGTAGTTCTTGGAACCTACACTGCATTAGGCCTACAAATTGGGTATGGGGTGTAGAGAGATGGTGTGTTCCACTCCAAGGTGTTCTCCAGGTTGCCTTTCCTGAGATTCAATCTTCTGGCTCTCGTTTAGTAGTTGTTGGAAACTACGCTGCATTAGGCCTACAAATTGGGTATGGGGTGTAGAGAGATGGTGTGTTCCACTCCAAGGTGTTCCCCAGGTTTCCTCGCCAATGCTTCGATCTTCATGCTCTCGTTTAGTAGTTGTTGGAAACTACACTGCATTAGGCCTACAAATTGGGTATGGGGTGTAGAGAGATGGTGTGTTCCACTCCAAGGTGTTCTCCAGGTTGCCTTTCCTGAGCTTCGATCTTCCTGCTCTCGTTTAGTAGTTGGTGGAAACTACACTGCATTAGGCCTACAAATTGGGTATGGGGTGTAGAGAGATGGTGTGTTCCACTCCAAGGTGTTCCCCAGGTTTCCTCTCCATTGCTTCGATCTTCATGCTCTCGTTTAGTAGTTGTTGGAAACTACGCTGCATTAGACCTACAAATTGGGTATGGGGTGTAGAGAGATGGTGTGTTCCACTCCAAGGTGTTCTCCAGGTTGCCTTTCCTGAGCTTCGATCTTCCGGCTCTCGTTTAGTAGTTCTTGGAACCTACACTGCATTAGGCCTACAAATTGGGTATGGGGTGTAGAGAGATGGTGTGTTCCACTCCAAGGTGTTCTCCAGGTTGCCTTTCCTGAGATTCAATCTTCTGGCTCTCGTTTAGTAGTTGTTGGAAACTACGCTGCATTAGGCCTACAAATTGGGTATGGGGTGTAGAGAGATGGTGTGTTCCACTCCAAGGTGTTCCCCAGGTTTCCTCGCCAATGCTTCGATCTTCATGCTCTCGTTTAGTAGTTGTTGGAAACTACACTGCATTAGGCCTACAAATTGGGTATGGGGTGTAGAGAGATGGTGTGTTCCACTCCAAGGTGTTCTCCAGGTTGCCTTTCCTGAGCTTCGATCTTCCTGCTCTCGTTTAGTAGTTGGTGGAAACTACACTGCATTAGGCCTACAAATTGGGTATGGGGTGTAGAGAGATGGTGTGTTCCACTCCAAGGTGTTCCCCAGGTTTCCTCTCCATTGCTTCGATCTTCATGCTCTCGTTTAGTAGTTGTTGGAAACTACGCTGCATTAGACCTACAAATTGGGTATGGGGTGTAGAGAGATGGTGTGTTCCACTCCAAGGTGTTCTCCAGGTTGCCTTTCCTGAGCTTCGATCTTCCGGCTCTCGTTTAGTAGTTCTTGGAACCTACACTGCATTAGGCCTACAAATTGGGTATGGGGTGTAGAGAGATGGTGTGTTCCACTCCAAGGTGTTCTCCAGGTTGCCTTTCCTGAGATTCAATCTTCTGGCTCTCGTTTAGTAGTTGTTGGAAACTACGCTGCATTAGGCCTACAAATTGGGTATGGGGTGTAGAGAGATGGTGTGTTCCACTCCAAGGTGTTCCCCAGGTTTCCTCGCCAATGCTTCGATCTTCATGCTCTCGTTTAGTAGTTGTTGGAAACTACGCTGCATTAGACCTACAAATTGGGTATGGGGTGTAGAGAGATGGTGTGTTCCACTCCAAGGTGTTCTCCAGGTTGTCTTTCCTGAGCTTCGATCTTCCGGCTCTCGTTTAGTAGTTCTTGGAAACTACACTGCATTAGGCCTACAAATTGGGTATTGGGTGTAGAGAGATGGTGTGTTCCACTCCAAGGTGTTCTCCAGGTTGCCTTTCCTGAGCTTCGATCTTCCGGCTCTCGTTTAGTAGTTGTTGGAAACTACGCTGCATTAGGCCTACAAATTGGGTATGGGGTGTAGAGAGATGGTGTGTTCCACTCCAAGGTGTTCCCCAGGTTTTGTCCACATTGCTTCGGTCTTCCGACTCTCGTTTAGTAGTTGTAGAAAACTACACTGCATTAGGCCTACAAATTGGGTATGGGGTGTAGAGAGATGGTGTGTTCCACTCCAAGGTGTTCTCCAGGTTGCCTTTCCTGAGCTTCGATCTTCCGGCTCTCGTTTAGTAGTTGTTGGAAACTATGCTGCATTAGGCCTTCAAATTGGGTATGGGGTGTAGAGAGATGGTGTGTTCCACTCCAAGGTGTTCCCCAGGTTTCCTCGCCAATGCTTCGATCTTCATGCTCTCGTTTAGTAGTTGTTGGAAACTACGCTGCATTAGGCCTACAAATTGGGTATGGGGTGTAGAGAGATGGTGTGTTACACTCCAAGGTGTTCTCCAGGTTGCCTTTCCTGAACTTCTATCTTCAGGCTCTCATTAAATTGTGGTTAAATGGAACAACTGCATTTGGCGTACTAGTTGGTTTGGGGCCTACTATCGGTGTCTGCCACTCCTTGCTGTTCTCCTGGTTTCCTGTCCTGAAATTCCATTTTCAGGCTCTCGTTAAGTAGTTGTTAATGTTAGACTGCATTTGGCCTACTAGTTGGGTTGGGGCCTACTATCGGTGTCTGCCACTCCTTGCTGTTCTCCTCCACTGAACAAAGCTGTGCCGCCTGTTTACTACGGTTGCCAATTTTGAACTGCATTTCGACTACTTACTGATTTGGGCCTACTCTCTGTGTCAGCCTCTCATTCCAGTTGTCCTCCACTGCAATGCCCCCTGGTTAGTCCTGTGTTACCAATTTTGAACTGCATTTAGCCAACTTTATTCTTTGGGCCTATATCTGTGTTTCCTCCTCATCCTGCCCATTGCCCAGCCAGTGATAGATGAGTCTGCTGGTACATTGACCCATAACGCAAAATTCCCCGTGCACGCTACACAGCAAGATTGTGACCCTGCTGAAAGTCAGGTTCCTCTTCCCGCATACCATACCACCTTACACGGGGACAAAGAGGAAGGTGCAGATGAAAGTAAAGGTTCCTTCATCAGGTGGGGGGAGGAATACTCGTTGGCGACGTCACTGGCACAGGGCCTCTCATAGTACGCAAAAGTGTAGCTGCCGGTGGGAGGCGCCCCCGCCGTGCAAACACACCGCTGTACTTTGAGGGGCCCTGTGCCAGTGCCAATGCCAACGAGTGGGCCCCCCCTGCTTGCTCAGGATCACAGCACTTGCAAAGTTGAAATACTTACCTCTCCCTGCTCCACTGCCGTGACGTGGTCCAGATTTACTGGGCCCACTAATTACTTGAACCAGCCCTACCCCCCACAACTTTAGCCAAATGACCCCCAATTTCAAATGCCTTCCAATTATTATAAGCTAAATTACGATTGACAGGCTTCTGTAACAAGAATGGATGTTTTTGCCATTAAAATGGGCAGTGTAGGTGTTTTCCTGGCCTCCACTCACTGCCGACTATGCTCCCCCATTGACTTGCATTGGGTTTCGTGTTTCGGGCGATACCCGACTTTTCGCCATAATCGGCCGATTCCACTCGACTCGACTTCTAAGATAGTCGGGTTTCGCGAAACACGACTCGACTCTAAAAAGGTCAAGGTCGCTCAACCCTATTCAGCACCTGTTCACACTTAGTCTATGTTTGGATGTGCCGGTCAGGTTTTTGAAATGTATTCTCTAGCCTTCTGATCGTGCACTCCGCCTCCTAGCTTCAGGTGTTTTAATTACAGCAGGTCCAATACCCCTCCACAGAGAGAGAGAATTTTTAGTCTAAGAATAGGTTTCACATGTACCCATTCAGATGGAGACGTTTATTCTCAGCGAGGTAAGGCAAGTTTAGGACCTGGTATAAGAGAGATGCCGTAAATGGGCTACCAGGTACACATGAAATTGGCCATTTTTATGCGCTAAAAGCTCTCATTTTTCATATTTCTAGTGCAGTAATGCAGTTCAAATTTCGTGTTTTCAAGTTTACATGTTTTAGCGCTGCAGTGTGCTGCCTTATTTACTTAACTATATACGAGTTGGCGACTCTAGGTTCAGCACCTGTTCACACTTAGTCTATGTTTGGATGTGCCGGTCAGGTTTTTGAAATATACTTTTTTTTAAAATGACCAATAATACCACATACAAGAGACAAATACCGTCACATCATGGCCGGACCACATATTACAGCCATATATTGACTGAATTATATCATGTACAAGGGAGAAATACCATCACCCGGTGACCAGACCACATATTACCACCACATAGTGACCGAATAATACCACATACAAAGAACAAATACAACCACATCATGACAAAACCACATATTAACATCATATAGTGACTGAATAATACGACATACAAGGAACAAATACCATCATAACATGATAAGAGATGACCACATATTACCACTACATAGTGAACAAATAATACCACATACAAGAGAATAATACTGCCACACGTGACCATATAACATATTACCATAGTAACTGAATACTGCAATACTGATCATTAATAAAAAATAATACAATACTAATATTACCATGAGTTAAATTATAAACAGGAACTCTGTATATAATGTCAGTGTACAGTCAATGCAGGGATCACCAGTGACATTATACACAGGAGCTCTGCATATAATCTCAGTGTATAGTTAATACATGGATTACAAGTGACATTATAAACAGGAGTTCTGCATATAGTGTCAGTGTACAGGCAATACAGTAATCACCAGCAGGGTCGGATTGGCCCACCGGGATACCGGTGAAATGCCCGGTGGGCCCCGACCCAAAGAGGAGGAGGAGGAAGAAAAAAAAAAAAAAAGAGACGCGGGCCCTTAAAATCTTCGGGCGGCGCCGACCGCCGCCACGACAGGGCCCCCCCGGTGCCAGCGCTGGCATTGGGTCCCCCTTCTACAACGCTAGCATTGGGCCCCCCTTCTAATACTCACCTCTCCTGGTTGCTGCGGCAGCTGCAGCGTCTTCAGCGCCCTCTGACTCTGCGACGTCTCAGGGCAGAGGGTGCAATGATGTCATCACTGCGTGCTCAGCCTCTCTGTCCTGAGCGTTGCAGAGCCGGAGAGACGCTGAGCGCACCGGACCTGCACTGGGAACGGGAGAGGCGAGGATTTTACTTTTTTTTCTTTATGTCTGACTCTGTCTGTCTGGGGGCAATGCTGGACACACTGGGGCAATGCTGGAGACCCTGGGGCAGATTGCTGGACACACTGGGGAAATGCTGGACACTGAGGCAGATTGCTGGACACACTGGGGGCAATGCTGGACACACTGGGGCAATGCTGGACACTGGAGCAGATTGCTGGACACACTGGGGCAGTGCTGGACATACTGGGGCAGATTGCTGGACACACTGGGGGTAATATGCTGGACATACTGGGGCAGATTGCTGGACACACTAGGGGTAATATGCTGGACACACTGGGGCAGATTGCTGGACAACCTGGGGGTAATATGCTGGGCACACTGGGGGTAATATGCTGGGCACACTGGGGGTAATATGCTGGACACACTGGGGCAATGCTGACTACAAAATTGAAAACACCAGCGCACTACCAATAACACCCATTAAGTATCAAGGGGTGCAGAAGAGTGGTGACATACTAGATCAAGAGCAAAAAAAGAAAAAAGAACCACTCTTAAACACTGCACACCACAATATATACTTGAGCATATAAGCAGGTAAACTTTTACTGACAAACCAATAAAAACATCTAAAACCAATGAAGTACAAAAATCCCCATAATAATCCCTATAAAATATATCACATTTAACACTGAATCATAATAAATCAGTATAATAATTAAGATATCAGATATGGTGCAAATATGCCCTATATATATAAAGCCTCTTGAATACTCACAAACCTCCAATATAAGGAGTATGAACGATGCCCGTAAAAGCCCAAATGAACAAAACGCTATGTCCACAAAGGCTAATTAGCCCAAAAAAACAAAAGTACAACCGGTACCTGTATGCCAGCAAATCTGATGGACCACTTATATATGAAGCAGCGGTGAACAGCCCAGAATCCATACAAATGTAGGCAGATTCACTTAATGTTCCATATGTGGGACTATAATAACCGCATATCAATAAGGTATGCAAAGGTCCCAGGTACAGCCAAAAAGATAGTACAAGGCAGATGAAGAAATGCCACCAAACGGGCAAGGTGTAAAGAGGCAGGGATAAATATGGGGAAAGACCCCACGCGTATCGCCGTTACAAGGACGGCTTCGTCAAGGGAAGGGTATGCATCTGCATACATTTGTATGGATTCTGGACACTGGGGCAAATTGCTGGACAACCTGGGGGTAATATGCTGGACACACTGGGGGTAATATGCTGGACACACTGGGGCAGATTGCTGGATACACTGTCTGGGGGCAATGCTGGACACACTGGGGGTAATATGCTGGACACACTGGGGCAGATTGCTGGACACACTGGGGCAGATTGCCGGACACACTGGGGCAGATTGCTGGACACACTGTCTGGGGGCAATGCTGGATACTAGGGTTGAGCGACTTTTAGTTTTTTAGGGTCGAGTCGGGTTTCGCGAAACCTGACTATCTCAACAGTCGAGTCGAGTGGAATCGGCCGATTATCGCGAAAAGTCGGGATCGACCGAAACACGAAACCCAATGCAAGTCAATGGGGGAGCATAGTCGGCAGTGAGTGGAGGCCAGGAAAACATGTACAGTGCCCATTTTAATGGCAAAAACATCCATTCTTGTTACTGAAGCTTGTCAATCTTAATTTACCTTATAATAGTAAGGCATTGGAAATTGGGGGTCATTTGGCTAAAGTTGTGGGGGGTAGGGCTGGTTCAAGTATTTAGTGGGCCCAGGAAATCTGGACCACATCACGGCAGTGGAGCAGGGAGAGGTAAGTATTTCAACTTTGCAAGTGCTGTGATCCTGAGCAAGCAGGGAGGGCCCACTCGTTGGCATTGGCACTGGCACAGGGCCCCTCAAAGTACGGCGGTGTGTTTGCACGGCGGGGGCGCCTCCCACCGGCAGCGACACTTTTGCGTACTATGAGGGGCCCTGTGCCAGTGACGTCGCCAACGAGTATTCCTCCCCCCACCTGATGAAGGAACCTGCACTTTCATCTGGACCTTCCTCTTTGTCCCCGTGTAAGGTGGTATGGTATGCGGGAAGAGGAACCTGACTTTCAGCAGGGTCACAATCTTGCTGTGTAGCGTGCACGGGGAATGTTGCATTATGGGTCAATGTACCAGCAGACTCATCTACACTGGCTGGGCAATGGGCAGGATGAGGAGGAAACACAGATATAGGCCCAAAGAATAAAGTGGGCTAAATGCAGTTCAAAATTGGTAACAGGACTAACCAGGAGGCATTGCAGGACAACTGTAATGAGAGGCTGACACAGAGAGTAGGCCCAAATCAGTAAGTAGTCTAAATGCAGTTCAAAATTGGCAACAGTAGTAAACAGGCGGCACAGCTTCGTTCAGTGGAGGAGAACAGCAAGGAGCGGCAGACACCGAAAGTAGGCCCCAACCCAACTAGTAGGCCAAATGCAGTCTAACATTAACAACTACTTAACGAGAGCCTGAAAATGGAATTTCAGGACAGGAAACCAGGAGAACAGCAAGGAGCGGCAGACACTGTTAGTAGGCCCAAACTCAACTAGTAGGCCAAATGCAGTTGTTCCATTTAACAACTATTTAACAAGAGCCTGAAGATAGAAGCTCAGGAAAGGCAACCTGGAGAACACCCAGGAGCGGAAGACACCGTCTCTACAACCCAGACCCAACTTGTAGGCCTAATGCAGTGTTGTTTCAACAACTACTTAACGAGAGCTAGAAGATCGAAGCTATGGAGAGGCAACCTGGAGAACACCTTGGAGCGGCAGACACCGTCTCTACAACTCAGATCCAACTTGTAGGCCTAATGCAGTGTTGTTTCAACAACTACTTAATGAGAGCTAGAAGATCGAAGCTATGGAGAGGCAACCTGGAGAACACCTTGGAGCGGCAGACACCGTCTCTACAACCCAGACCCAACTTGTAGGCCTAATGCAGTCTAACATTAACAACTACTTAACGAGAGCCTGAAAATGGAATTTCAGGACAGGAAACCAGGAGAACAGCAAGGAGCCGCAGACACTGTTAGTAGGCCCCAACCCAACTAGTAGGCCAAATGCAGTTGTTCCATTTAACAACTATTTAACAAGAGCCTGAAGATAGAAGCTCAGGAAAGGCAACCTGGAGAACACCTTGAAGCGGAAGACACCGTCTCTACAACCCAGACCCAACTTGTAGGCCTAATGCAGTGTTGTTTCAACAACTACTTAACGAGAGCTAGAAGATCGAAGCTATGGAGAGGCAACCTGGAGAACACCTTGGAGCGGCAGACACCGTCTCTACAACCCAGACCCAACTTGTAGGCCTAATGCAGTGTTGTTTCAACAACTACTTAACGAGAGTTAGAAGATCGAAGCTATGGAGAGGCAACCTGGAGAACACCTTGGAGCGGCAGACACCGTCTCTACAACCCAGACCCAACTTGTAGGCCTAATGCAGTGTTGTTTCAACAACTACTTAACGAGAGCTAGAAGATCGAAGCTATGGAGAGGCAACCTGGAGAACACCTTGGAGCGGCAGACACCGTCTCTACAACCCAGACACAACTTGTAGGCCTAATGCAGTGTTGTTTCAACAACTACTTAACAAGAGCTAGAAGATAGAAGCTATGGAGAGGCAACCTGGAGAACACCTTGGAGTGGAAGACACCGTCTCTACAACCCAGACCCAACTTGTAGGCCTAATGCAGTGTTGTTTCAACAACTACTTAACGAGAGCTAGAAGATCAAAGCTATGGAGAGGCAACCTGGAGAACACCTTGGAGCGGCAGACACCGTCTCTACAACCCAGACCCAACTTGTAGGCCTAATGCAGTGTTGTTTCAACAACTACTTAACGAGAGCTAGAAGATCGAAGCTATGGAGAGGCAACCTGGAGAACACCTTGGAGCGGAAGACACTGTCTCTACAACCCAGACCCAACTTGTAGGCCTAATGCAGTGTTGTTTCAACAACTACTTAACGAGAGGTAGAAGATAGAAGCTATGGAGAGGCAACCTGGAGAACACCTTGGAGCGGAAGACACCGTCTCTACAACCCAGACCCAACTTGTAGGCCTAATGCAGTGTTGTTTCAACAACTACTTAACAAGAGCTAGAAGATAGAAGCTATGGAGAGGCAACCTGGAGAACACCTTGGAGTGGAAGACACCGTCTCTACAACCCAGACCCAACTTGTAGGCCTAATGCAGTGTTGTTTCAACAACTACTTAACGAGAGCTAGAAGATCGAAGCTATGGAGAGGCAACCTGGAGAACACCTTGGAGCGGCAGACACCGTCTCTACAACCCAGACCCAACTTGTAGGCCTAATGCAGAGCTAGAAGATCGAAGCTATGGAGAGGCAACCTGGAGAACACCTTGGAGCGGAAGACACCGTCTCTACAACCCAGACCCAACTTGTAGGCCTAATGCAGTGTTGTTTCAACAACTACTTAACGAGAGCTAGAAGATAGAAGCTATGGAGAGGCAACCTGGAGAACACCTTGGAGCGGAAGACACCGTCTCTACAACTCAGACCCAACTTGTAGGCCTAATGCAGTGTTGTTTCAACAACTACTTAACGAGAGCTAGAAGATCGAAGCTATGGAGAGGCAACCTGGAGAATACCTTTGCAGGCCTAACATAACAAAAGTAGGCTGTAGGCACTTTAAAATAGGTTCCAGGGGTGCACGGGCAGCAGTGGTGTGGTCAGTGGAGGACTATTGGAAGGAGGGACCGCAGACAGGCTTTGTAGGCCTAACATAACAAAAGTAGGCTGTAGGCACTTTAAAATAGGTTCCAGGGGTACACGGGCAGCAGTGGTGTGGTCAGTGGAGGACTATTGGAAGGAGGGACCGCAGACAGGCTTAGTAGGCCTAACATAACAAAAGTAGGCTGTAGGCACTTTAAAATAGCTTCCAGGGGTACACGGGCAGCAGTGGTGTGGTCAGTGGAGGACTATTGGAAGGAGGGACCGCAGACAGGCTTTGTAGGCCTAACATAACACAAGTAGGCTGTAAGCACTTTAAAATAGGTTCCAGGGGTCCACGGGCAGCAGTGGTGTGGTCAGTGGAGGACTATTGGAAGGAGGGACCGCAGACAGGCTTTGTAGGCCTAACATAACAAAAGTAGGCTGTAGGCACTTTAAAATAGCTTCCAGGGGTACACAGGCAGCATTGGTGTTGTCAGCGGAGGCCGATTGTAATGAGTGTCTGACAGTTAGTACTCCCAACAAATAAATAGATGTTAATGTCTCGCAATACAACAAAACCAAAAAACAAAAGGGTGGCATACTTAGGTACAGGGGTGGGCTCCTCTGCTGAGTTTCAGACCTAGTAATTTGGCGCAAAGTATTTACTGGTGTAAATATAGGACACTGCCCCTGACTATTTTAAGTAGCATCATACATGTCAACACATTGGTATTGTCAGTGCCAGGCATTGAAGGATGTCAGCGCATAGACTAAACATTGGTGGAGCAGTGAGAGATAATTTTGCAAATCGTAGAGCACTTTTTGAGCTGGGGGGGGAAACTGTCTTGTGGCCGGCGGTACAGGCCCAGGGCCCCTCATGTTACAACGGTGTGTCTGACGTTGGTTGCGCGCCACCACCGCCAGAGACACTTTATTGTACTATGAGGGACCCAGTGGCAGTGCTGTTTACCAAAAGAGTGCACACCCACCTCTTCACACAAACGGCACTCTCATGGGTGCTTGCGCCAAGTGGCGAGACCACGGCCCCGTGGGGGGGGTTTGGCCATTTAGGGAGGTGTAAACATGTCGTATGCTGGACGAACAGCTGCTGCAAATTACGAGATTGGAAAACCCAGTCAGAGCAGTCCAGAAGCAAGACCTTTTCATTGGAAAGCTAGGTGTCAGCCGGGAAAAGTGGGGCAAAATAATTCGAAATCCAGTAGTGGTTCATTTAATGAAGGTTAGATCATCAATATTTTGGGTAGCCAGACGAGTCCTTTTTTTGGTTAATATTGAACCAGCAGCACTGAATACTCTTTCTGATAGCACACTAGCTGCTGGGCAAGCAAGCTCCTGCAATGCATATTCTGCCAATTCTGGCCAGGTGTCTAATTTGGATGCCCAGTAATCAAATGGGAATGACGGTTGAGGGAGAACATCGATAAGGGATGAAAAATAGTTAGTAACCATAATGGACAAATGTTGTCTCCTGTCACTTTGAATTGATGCTGCAGTACCTGTCCTGTCTGTGGTCATAGCAAAATCCCTCCACAACCTGGTCAGAAAACCCCTCTGCCCAATGCCACTTCTGATTTGTGCACCTCTAACGCCTCTGGTCTGCTGCCCCCTGCAGCTCGTGTGAGAACGATCACTGGCGCTGTGTGCTGGGAATGCCTGAATCAAACGGTCAACAAGAGTTGATTGTTTGGTTGCTAATATTTGTTCGAGGTTCTCATGTGGCATAATATTTTGCAATTTGCCTTTATAGCGAGGATCAAGGAGGCAGGCCAACCAGTAATCGTCATCGGTCATCATTTTAATAATGCGTGGGTCCCTTTTGAGGATACGTAAGGCATAATCCGCCATGTGGGCCAAAGTTCCAGTTGTCAAATCTGCGGTTGTGCTGGGTTGAGGGGCAGTTACAGGCAAATCTACATCACTTGTGTCCCTCAAAAAACCAGAACACGGCCTTGCCACGCCACCAATTTCCAGTGGCCTCGGAGAAGCTTCCTCAATAAAAAAATACTCATCCCCATCATCCTCCTCGTCCTCCTCCTCCTCTTCGCCCGCTACCTCATCCTGTACACTGCCCTGACCAGACAATGGCTGACTGTCATCAAGGCTTTCCTCTTCCTCTGCTGCAGACGCCTGCTCCTTTATGTGCGTCAAACTTTGCATCAGTAGATGCATTAGGGGGATGCTCATGCTTATTATGGCGTTGTCTGCACTAACCAGCCGTGTGCATTCCTCAAAACACTGAAGGACTTGACACATGTCTTGTACCTTTGACCACTGCACACCTGACAACTCCATGTCTGCCATCCTACTGCCTGCCCGTGTATGTGTATCCTCCCACAAATACATAACAGCACGCCTCTGTTCGCACAGTCTCTGAAGCATGTGCAGTGTTGAGTTCCACCTTGTTGCAACGTCGATGATTAGGCGATGCTGGGGAAGGTTCAAAGACCACTGATAGGTCTTCATACGGCTGGAGTGTACGGGCGAACGGCAGATATGCGAGCAAAGTCCGCGCACTTTGAGGAGCAGGTCGGATAACCCCGGATAACTTTTCAGGAAGCACTGCACCACCAAGTTTAAGGAGTGAGCAAAGCAAGGAATGTGTTTCAGTTGGGAAAGGGCGATGGCAGCCATGAAATTCCTTCCGTTATCACTCACTACCTTGCCTGCCTCAATATCTACAGTGCCCAGCCACGACTGCGTTTCTTTCTGCAAGAACTCAGACAGAACTTCCGCGGTGTGTCTGTTGTCGCCCTTCATAGCCAATACAGCCTGCTGACGCTTGCCAGTAGCTGCCCCATAATGGGACACCTGGTGTGCAACAGTGGCAGCTGCGGATGGAGTGGTTTTGCGACTGCGGTCTGTGGACGAGCTCTCGCTTCTGCAGGAGGACGAGGAGGAGGGGGGGCGAACGGCTACAGCCAACTGTTTCCTAGACCGTGGGCTAGGCAGAACTGTCCCAATATTGCTGTCCCCTGTGGACCCTGCATCCACCACATTCACCCAGTGTGCCGTGATGGACACGTAACGTCCCTGGCCATGCCTACTGGTCCATGCATCTGTTGTCAGGTGCACCTTTGTACTCACAGATTGCCTGAGTGCATGGACGATGCGCTCTTTAACATGCTGGTGGAGGGCTGGGATGGCTTTTCTCGAAAAGAAGTGTCGACTGGGTAGCTCATAGCGTGGTTCAGCATAGTCCATCAGGGCTTTGAAAGCTTCGCTTTCAACTAACCGGTAGGGCATCATCTCTAACGAGATTAGTCTAGCTATGTGGGCGTTCAAACCCTGTGTACGCGGATGCAAGGATGAGTACTTCCTTTTTCTAACGAGAGTCTCATGTAAGGTGAGCTGGACAGGAGAGCTGGAGATCGTGGAACTAGCGGGGGTGCCGGTGGACGTGGCAGACTGAGAGACGGTTGGAGACGGTATTCTTGCCGGTGCCCTACATGCAGTGTTTCCTACTACAAAACTGGTGATTCCCTGACCCTGACTGCTTTGGCCTGGCAACGAAACCTGCACAGATACTGCAGGTGGTGCGGAAAATGGTGGCCTTACAGTGACGGAAGGGATGTAGCGTTGCTGACTAGCCGAGGGTGCTGCAACCTTAAGGGACGTTTGGTAGTTAGTCCAAGCTTGCACATGCATGGTGGTTAAATGTCTATGCATGCAACTTGTATTTAGACTTTTCAGATTCTGACCTCTGCTTAAGGTAGTTGAACATTTTTGACAGATGACTTTGCGCTGATCAATTGGATGTTGTTTAAAAAAATGCCAGACTGCACTCTTTCTAGCATCGGATACCTTTTCAGGCATTGCAGACTGAGCTTCTTTAACCGGATCGCCACGCTGTCCTCCAACTGGTTTTGGCTTTGCCACGCGTTTTGGGCCAGATACGGGCCCAGCAGATGGAACCTGTTGCGATGTTGATGCCTGCTGCGGCCCCTCCTCCTCCTCTTCAGAACTACTGCCGCCTGCACCCTGTTCCCCCAATGGCTGCCAATCGGGGTCAACAATTGGGTCATCTATGACCTCCTCTTCTATCTCATGTGCAACTTCGTCTGTGTTACCGTGTAAGCCGGTGGTATAGCGTTCGTGACGGGGCACCATAGTCTCATCAGGGTCTGATTCTGGATCAGTACACTGCGAGAGCAATGTTGTGGTCAGAGTCAAAGGAACAGCATAGTAATCTGGCTGTGACTGTGCATCTGTGCACTCCATGTCCGATTCAACTTGTAATGGGCATGGCCTGTTAACTGTTTCACTTTCTAACCCAGGAACGGTATGTGTAAAGAGCTCCATGGAGTAACCCGTTGTGTCGCCTGACGCATCCTTTTCTGTTGTTGTTTTTGCTGAACAGGACAATGGAGCGACTTGTCCCTGAGCGTGAACATCCACTAACGACGCGCTGCTTTTACATTTACCAGTTTCAGAAGAGGAGGCAAAAGAGCTAGAGGCTGAGTCAGCAAGGAATGCCAAAACTTGCTCTTGCTGCTCCGGCTTTAAAAGCGGTTTTCCTACTCCCAGAAAAGGGAGCGTTCGAGGCCTTGTGTAGCCAGACGACGAACCTGCTCGAGACTTAGGTGCTATATTGTTTTTCCCACGACCACCTGATGCTCCACCACCACTACCATCATTACCAGCTGGCAATGAACGCCCACGGCCACGACCTCTTCCACCAGACTTCCTTATTGTTTTAAAAACGTAACCAAAGTAACGATATTTGTTACTGTAAAACAACTTACAAGGTGAATTCAAACTTCTGTAGGATTTAGATATCCCTTTATAGGTGGGTGAGACTGCAAGGAAAATCAGGCACAATGTTACACACTCGGTTTTCTGTGGCACAAAATGAGACAGATGCCACACACGCAGGACTGGCACTGAAGCACAAATGCCAATATTAATATCCCACTATTTTTTTTTTCAGGGAGAATTTAAAAACCAAAATAAAAAAAACAGACACTAGGCTTTCTGTGGCCCACAATTTGAGAGAGATGGCACACACGACTGGCACTCAAGCACAAATGCCAATATTAATCTCTCACTATTTATTTTTTTTCAGGGAGAATTTAAAAACCAAAATAAAAAAAAACAGACACTAGGCTTTCTGTGGCCCACAATTTGAGAGAGATGGCACACACGACTGGCACTGAAGCACAAATGCCAATATTAATCTCCCACTATTTATTTTTTTTCAGGGAGAATTTAAAAACCAAAATAAGAAAAAACAGACACTAGGCTTTCTGTGGCCCACAATTTGAGAGAGATGGCACACACGACTGGCACTCAAGCACAAAATTCCAATATTAATCTCCCACTATTTATTTTTTTTCAGGGAGAATTTAAAAACCAAAATAAAAAAAAACCAGACACTAGGCTTTCTGTGGCCCACAATTTGAGAGAGATGGCACACACGACTGGCACTGAAGCACAAATGCCAATATTAATCTCCCACTATTTATTTTTTTTCAGGGAGAATTTAAAAACCAAAATAAAAAAAACAGACACTAGGCTTTCTGTGGCCCACAATTTGAGAGAGATGGCACACACGACTGGCACTGAAGCACAAATGCCAATATTAATCTCCCACTATTTATTTTTTTTCAGGGAGAATATAAAAACCAAAATAAAAAAAACAGACACTAGGCTTTCTGTGGCCCACAATTTGAGAGAGATGGCACACACGACTGGCACTGAAGCACAAATGCCAATATTAATCTCCCACTATTTATTTTTTTTCAGGGGGAATTTAAAAACCAAAATAAAAAAAACAGACACTAGGCTTTCTGTGGCCCACAATTTGAGAGAGATGGCACACACGACTGGCACTCAAGCACAAATGCCAATATTAATCTCTCACTATTTATTTTTTTTCAGGGAGAATTTAAAAACCAAAATAAAAAAAAACAGACACTAGGCTTTCTGTGGCCCACAATTTGAGAGAGATGGCACACACGACTGGCACCGAAGCACAAATGCCAATATTAATCTCCCACTATTTATTTTTTTTCAGGGAGAATTTAAAAACCAAAATAAGAAAAAACAGACACTAGGCTTTCTGTGGCCCACAATTTGAGAGAGATGGCACACACGACTGGCACTCAAGCACAAAATTCCAATATTAATCTCCCACTATTTATTTTTTTTCAGGGAGAATTTAAAAACCAAAATAAAAAAAAACCAGACACTAGGCTTTCTGTGGCCCACAATTTGAGAGAGATGGCACACACGACTGGCACTGAAGCACAAATGCCAATATTAATCTCCCACTATTTATTTTTTTTCAGGGAGAATTTAAAAACCAAAATAAAAAAAACAGACACTAGGCTTTCTGTGGCCCACAATTTGAGAGAGATGGCACACACGACTGGCACTGAAGCACAAATGCCAATATTAATCTCCCACTATTTATTTTTTTTTCAGGGAGAATTTAAAAACCAAAATAAGAAAAAACAGACACTAGGCTTTCTGTGGCCCACAATTTGAGAGAGATGGTACACACGACTGGCACTCAAGCACAAAATTCCAATATTAATCTCCCACTATTTATTTTTTTTCAGGGAGAATTTAAAAACCAAAATAAAAAAAAAACCAGACACTAGGCTTTCTGTGGCCCACAATTTGAGAGAGATGGCACACACGACTGGCACTGAAGCACAAATGCCAATATTAATCTCCCACTATTTATTTTTTTTCAGGGAGAATTTAAAAACCAAAATAAAAAAAAACAGACACTAGGCTTTCTGTGGCCCACAATTTGAGAGAGATGGCACACACGACTGGCACTCAAGCACAAATGCCAATATTAATCTCCCACTATTTATTTTTTTTTCATTTCTGGGAGAATTGGCAAGATATCAAGCCCACTGTTAGACTGTATGTTTTCTGTGCCAGAAAATGAGACACAAATGCCACACACAGAACTGCCACTGATGCAGATTTGCCAATTTTAATCTGCACCCTTTTTTTTTATTCAGGGAGACTAGTGAATAAATCTGGGCCACTGTATTAGAGTATATTTTCTGTGGCAGAAAGTGGCTTGAACAGATGTCCTACAATTACTATCTCCCTGCAGTAATCTCAGCAATGTATGGCAGGCAGCAATAACAAGGAGTGGACTGCTGCACAAAAAAAGTCAAAAGTGTGGACAAACAAAAAAGATAGCTGTGCAGAAAGGAAGGAACAACAGGATTTGTGCTTTGAAAAAAGCAGTTGGTTTGCACAGCGGTGTACAAACAGCAATGCAGCTATCAGGGAGCCTTCTAGGGCAGCCCAATGAGCTACAGCGCTGAGGAAAAAAAATGTAGCCTCCACTGTCCCTGCAAACAAAAGGTGGTGTTGGACAGTGGAAATCGCTACAGCACAAGCGGTTTGGGGGTTAATGGACCCTGCCTAACGCTATCCCTGCTTCTGACGAAGCGGCAGCAACCTCTCCCTATGCTCAGACCAGCAGCAGTAAGATGGCGGTCGGCGGGAACGCCCCTTTATAGCCCCTGTGACGCCGCAGACAGCAAGCCCATCACTGCAATGCCCTTCTCTAAGATGGTGGGGACTGAGACCTATGTCATCATGCTGCCCACACTCTGCGTCCACCTTCATTGGCTGAGAAATGGCGCTTTTCGCGTCATTGAAATGCGACTTTGGCGCGAAAGTCGCGTACCGCATGGCCGACCCCACACAGGGATCGGGTCGGGTTTCATGAAACCCGACCGTGCCAAAAGTCGGCGACTTATGAAAATGATCGACCCGTTTCGCTCAACCCTACTGGACACACTGTGGGCAATATGCTTGACATACTGGGGCAGATTGCTGGACACACTGTCTGGGGGCAATGCTGGACACACTGGAGCAGATTGCTGGACACTGGGGCAATATGCTGGACATACTGGGGCAGGTTGCTGGACACACTGGGGGTAATATGCTGGACACACTAGCACACTGGGGGTAATATGCTGGACACACTGGGGCAGATTGCTGGACACACTGGAGGCATGGGTGGAATGTAGATACGGGGCATGATTGGAGACACGGGGCAGAATGAAAGACATGGGGCAGGATTGGATCATGGGGCAGGATGGATACAATGGAGACTGATGGGGCATGATGGGGAGATCATATGGGGTAGAATGGATACTCATGAGGGCAGGATGCGAGAACATATGGCTGGCGCCAGGAATTAGATAAACGGGGCCAGGGTGGGGAATATTATTACCATAGGGGCTAATTAAGGGATATTATTACTGCAGTGATATATTTATTTTATTTTTTGAGTATACTGTTTTAAATGGGGGGGCGGTACTGTTACTGTGCAGAGTGACACTATATCGCCTTTTTTTCTTCATGTGGTGTAATGTAGAAGTTGTGAAAAATTAAGTAATGTGTTCTGCAAGCGGAGCTTGAGATAACTGTGTTATTTCCTGCAGAAATGAGTCCTGGCTGGAAGAAATGATGGCGGTCTGTGCTGGATGAAAGATGAAGGACTTCACCTAGAGACGTTACTGGTGAGTCAGTGTTACCTATACACTGGCACTATACACTGTATACTATATACATCGGTCCTGTGTACAATGTCACCAGTGATCACTGTATTATCTATACATTATATACAGAGCTCCTGTGTATAATACCACCAGTGATATCTGTATTACCTCTACACAGACACTGCATACTAAGTACAGATCTCCTGTGAATACTGGCACTTATGGTGATAGTATTGTGTTTTTTTTTTTAATTACTGATCAGTATTGTAGTATTCAGTCACTATGTGGTGGTAATATGTGGTGTCTGGAAATGGTGTTGTGGTATTTGTCTCTTGTATGTGCTATTTGGTCACCAAGTGGTGGTAATATGTGATCTGATCATGGTGTGGTGGTATTTGTCCCTTGTATGTAGTATTATTCGGTCACTATGTGGTCTGGTCATGGTGTGGTGGTATTTCTTCCTGTATGTTATATTATTGGTCTTGGTATTGTGGATTGTGTTGTGTATGGTGGTCATTTGTTCTCTCTGATATTAATTAGGAGAAGATTCTTTATTTCCATTAGAGTTTTAATGCTTTGTACACAGCGGCAGAGATGCACTTACAGAGGGTTTCCTGTGGAAAAAAGTCATCACCTCTCCACAGGATAAGTGATAACATATTGATTGGTGGGGGTCTGACTGCTTGGACCCATTCAGCAAAATGTGGAACTTTTTATCCCCATTAGACTGGAGTGGCATGTCCGACTAGATCACTGAACCATTCATTCCCTCAGTGGCTGCACTTGTTTTTTTCTGGAAGCCCCAAAGAGAATGAATGGAGCTGCGGTCAGAAATCCCACCTGCCGCTGCATTTTAAAATAGTGATAAAAGTGTCCTGTCAGGGATAAAACTTCCCCATTCTTCCGATCGGTGCAGTTTCTAATGGTCGGATCTAAGCGATCACCTATCCTGTGGAGCCCATGGATCAGCGATAACTTGTTTTAACCAAGAACCCCATTAATGTAAACTACCGTAATTGTACATCCCAGTTATTGGGGCACACGGTAGATGTGCAGCAGCCGCCGGTGTTTTACAGCCGATGCTCCACTATAATTATAGATATTTGCATATAACTGTAGGGTGGGCCCCTAGAGTCCATTCCTCTGGTGGGCCCCAGACACTCCAGTCCGACCCTGATCACCAGTGACATTACACACAGGAGCTCTGTATATAGTATATAATGTACAGATAATACAGTAATCACCAGTGACATTATATACAGGAGCTCTGTATATAGTGTATAATGCACCTGGTAATACAGTGATCACCGGTTACTTTATACACAGGAGCTCTTTATATAGTATACAACATATAGTGCAAGTGTACAGGTAATACACTGACTCACCAGTTACATCTCTAGTTGAAGTCCTTCATCTTCTCTATTCTTCTTCATACAGTGCAGATCATCATCACTTCTTCCAGCCAGGACTCGTCTCTGCAGAAAATAACACACAGTTATCTCGAACACCGCTTCCAGTGCACATTCCCCACTTTTTACACTACACAGCTGAATGCAGACGTGCACCCACCATAATATATCATTGGTTATTATGCAACCCATCATCCAAAATATAAATTGTAATTCACCACTGGGCCCCCACTAACTATAAATAGCCACTTTCTCCACCCAATAAATGTATAAATTAATTAGCATCTTTCGCTCATTTTAATACCAGTCACACTCCTGCATCCTCAATACACCCACTCTGTACCTCCTGCTCCCCCGAATCATTATATTTACATGCCACCCTTTGCTCCAATTCAATATGTCATGTCCTCTCTCAAACCCCTACTCTCAATTCATCAACATTTGGTATTTCCCATTCTCAATTCAACATTTACACTTCACCAAGCCTAAATACATAATTATTTACTGCCCTCCATCCCCCAGTCCCTATACATTATTTACTCTCCCCACCCTCAATTCATCATTTACTTTCCCCCATCCCCCAGTCTCAATACATCATCATTTACTCTACCCACCCTAAATTATCATTTGCTGTCACCATCACCCAGTCTCACTTGATCATCATTTTCTGTCCTCCCCACCCTCAATTCATTATCATTTGCTCTCCCCCACCCTCAATTCATCATTATTTACTCTCCACACTCTTAATTATCATTTGCTGTCCCCCATGGACCAGTCTCAATTCATCATTTTTTTCTCCCTGACCTTCAATTCATTATCATTTGCTCTCCCCACCTTCAATTCATCACCATTTGCTCTTCCCCACCATCATTTCATTATCATTTGCTGTACCCCACCCACAATTCATTATTTGCATCCCAACCCCCACTTTCAATTCACCAGTATTTGCTCTCTCCACCCTCAATTCATTATCATTTGCTCTCCCTCACCCTCAATTCATCAATATTTGCTCTCCTCACCCCCACTCTCAATGTATCATTATTATTTGCTCTCCCCACCCTCAATTCATCATTATTTGCGCTTCGCCACCTCAGTACATCATCATTCA